>NC_141758.1:114999849-115638183 GCF_982258835.1 Parasteatoda tepidariorum | reverse complement strand
AAATTTGAGAATATAGCTGTAAACAAGAGGTAGACGTACAATACAGGTGTCTTCGTTATAAAACTGGAGACTTGGCAAGTATGTATTTGAGAAAGAAACATAGTAGAACTGAAAACTAAAATGCTAAAACTTTATATTTAAATTAATTACATGCTTCATTAGTTAAACGCATAATGAGAATTTAAAAATTTAGCACATAACAATAGTACAATTAATTATAATCTATTAAAAAAAATAGCCTAAAACCAGGCAATCTCATCAAAAAATATTACACTACAACTTTTTACATATTTAAGCATTAACACAAGTAAAAACAAAATTTATCGAGGCTGGGATAACCAAGTTGGTAGGGCATTGCAGCCAAGTCCAAAAGGTTGAATTTCTGTCAGCCAAAGACTGCCTGAGTAGTATATATTAACTGGTGCACATTAAATCTGTCATGTCACAAAGTCCTCTACATTCTCATAACAAATCAATACCTGAATAGGAGATTGATTGTTTTCTGGTTTAAGTAAAAATTACAATCTATGGATGAATGAATGATAAATGGGTCATGCCTGTAAATTAGGCTGTGACGTGTATGCGGCTGAAGTCATATTCTTGGACATAGATGTTGCTACCGAAAAAAAGAAAGGCACCCTCTTTCTCAAATTCACTTGGTTTCACCAAGCAGGCTTGATCACCATAACAACAACACAAAATCTATATTCACAATTACTTTTAAGAGACAAACAGAAGAATAACAGGAGACTACAAAAGATTCAAATTAATATGCAACATTAATACTATTATCACAAACAACGCACTGAATTTTTTTTGAAAGAATGAGTTTTATGGGAAAAATGCTTGATCTAAAAACATATCTGTCCCTTTTGATTTATAACTTGCAAAATTGGAGAAAATTTTAGAATAGACAAAAAAGAAGGCAGTATTAAAATTTCAGATCAATCAAAAAGTAAAATGAAAATTGTGATATAAAATTGAAAACTTACGTTATTATTCCTCACAAGCATTCCACGCAACACATTTTTTCTTTTGGCAGTAATTGTGACAGCTAAGGAGAGCTTAAAAAATAATCTTTTTTATAATCCAACCTATTATAACCCAAACAAATTATTGTTTATCAACTTAAGTTTTTCTATTTAAAATCATTTAAGAAAATTCTGTTGACTTTTAGTTGAAAAACTTTGCTCAAACGAATATATTTCTGGACAAATGTATTTGAAAAAGGTTGTTTGATTATAAAGGGAGTATACTGGTTGAAGTAAAATATGGTATATTTACATATGTTACAATATAACATTTTCATTTAAATGAGTTATAACATTAGGAACAAAATAACTAAATGTTACAGAAATTTAAAAACACAAGCACTGGTGAATAATTTCAAGCACTGGTGAATAATTTCAGTATTGACTATTCATTTCAAAAATTGCAATAATTTTGAAATTCCAATATTCTTTTTTTAAAACTTTTTTATTCTTTGTGCCTTGAGAGTGTAGGACAAAATCAATAGGCACCCCTGATCACAAGGCAACTAAATATGATGAGTGGTGATTAAAATATGGCCTACCAGTAGCCACATGATCGTCACTTTTTTTTTGTTAAAAATATACTCGGCGCATTTTGTTATTATTTGTTAGCTTTTTTTCATGAGTATGAAATTAAAATGAATATTTTATAATATTCTGAAAATTACTCTATTTAACGATAATATCTTCATTTTACAAATAAACCTTGGCGAGCCGTGATGGCTCAGGTGATAGAGCATTCGCCTTTCAATGAGGTGAACCAAGTTCGAATCCCAGCGATGGCTGCTCAACACGAATTGGCACTCCGCTTGTGGACCACAGTGCTGACATGAAATATCCTCAGTGGTAGACGGAATAATTCTAAAATATTCTAAAAAATAATTCAAACAAATAAAATATTTTAGAAAATCAACTCAGTTGTTTTTCAAAAAAATGATTTCAAACTTGGTCATTTTACATCTAATTTTATTCAGAGATGAGATCAGCTGACATTTCTTATGCAATCATTATACTTTTTCTGAAGAGGTTTTACAGTTATTATAAGGTTTTATTAGCTATTTGGAAATTGAACATTACATATGGAGAAAAAAAAATTTCTACAAAGGAAAATATTTCATTTCAACACCTATGCAATTAGCCATCGAAGCATGCAATGTCTAAAATTGTTCTATCACGTGTTGTTTTTGCTAGCTAAAAATCAGTTTTTGGTCTTGTTATTCAATGAAAATGTTTTGTTCATTGTGTGATCATTTTTTGTTCATTTAACTGAGGAAAATTATCTACACAAACATAACCAAAGGTGAAATGCTCAGACATTTAAATAAGAAATGACTACAAAACTATTTGTTTTAAATACTAAATTTTAACATTGCTTTTAGTGAAAAATAATTTAAATCTGCTAAATTTATTCCTACTAGAAGGATATTAAATTAATTACTATCTAGTTAAATCAAGTGGGAAAAATGATATAACACACAAATTATAATAAATTAAAAGTTCAACTAAAACTGCTTTGTTGAGTTGATTTGTTCTTAAATTCTAGATGTTGTTAATTATTTTAATGTAAAATGGCTTTAATATTGCTTAAACTTACTAATTAAAAAATTACCAGCTTCAATATTTTTAGACATAACAACAAAATTGTCACTTTGGAAGTAAAACAAAAATTTAAAAATTCTGCAAATTAGTTCAATGAGCATTATTATTTACAAGGTTCTTGTTAAACCATTTCACATTCAGATGTTAGAACTACACTTTCAGCAAATTCAAAACCCCTTAGTCAAAATTGAGTCAGATCACAAATGATCAAATATAGGAAATAATAGAAATAGTCATGCAGGGGTAATTGTGAGTCCAAGTAAAAATTCCGGAAAATTTCTTGAGTCAAAAAAAAAAACAAAGTTTAAAAAAAAAAACAGTTTAAATTCAAAAAAATTTTAACAAGTTTTTTTTCCTTTTACTCCATATTTCTTAGTTTACTTAAAATATATTTAAAATTTTACACATACCTATGATGACCTGGAGAAGTAATTAAAATTTACAAATTGTCTGTCTTTCTTGAGTTTATGATTATAATAACTATTTATTGATAAAAAATTTAATATTAATCATGAATATAAGTTTAAAAAGTATGCGACTCTCCCTTACAAACAAATCAAATAAATTGTGTTTTTAAGTTCCACCTTTAAAAATTTGATTTCCGGAAACTTCTGTGAACAATGATTTTTTGAAAAGTCTGGACCTTCGATTTCCGGAAACTTCCGGATCACTGTTAGCGAAAAATCCGGAAATCCAGATTTTTTCAGGAGCACAATCAGCCCTGGTCATGTATTTTTAACAGAACTCAGAGGTAGGGTAAACCAACCAGTGAAGGAACACTACCCAGTGAAGGAACATTTCATATATATTGATTAAAAATAAGAATTTGAAAGTTTTTTTTAGATTGGTTAGTAACAATAGCTTACTGCCAAACAATAGGAAGTCATCTAGCAATATTTTGGATTACCTGGTCAAATAGACTTCTCTGGAAAATTTTTTGAATCTGTTATTATCTCTGCAACACCTTGTTTCGTTGAAAAAATTATAAGGTGAGTGTTTGTATTTATATGTTTGAAGTGGAATTAATTGCATGTAGTAGTCTTATTTTTCTCACTGTGAAAAAGAGAATTCAAAATATAGTTATTGAAGTTACGTTTTATTTTTTTTAAAGCACCATAGCATATTCAAGTACTGAGATAAGGGGGTGTTTATTCACTGGATCACCAAACGATGAAAAACCAGTGAAGGAACAAGTGTTCCTTTACTGGGTTTTTCTCTCAGTTAATTAAAATAAAAGAAATTTTTTAATTTTCTTGTACTTTTAGTCATATTATACATCAAAAGTCTGTTTAAAAGACAAAAAACAACTTCTAGCCAATGAAGAAACAGGCATGTTCCTTCACTGGGAATACTTCCATTGAATGAACAGTAATGTGTGAAATATGATTTTACTTGACTCTAGGATAAGTAATTCTGCTATATAGAGGACAACTGAAATTGTGTTAAAAATTGTATGAATAATTCCTGAAATAATTTCAGTTCAAAATGTTAATTTAATAGCTTAATTTATGAAAAAATTATAATTTATATTTATTAATGGGGGGTGTAGTTACATCAAATGTTAGGCAACTTAATAAACTATGTTTACAAATCGAAAACTAATTAAATATAATCATAAAAATTTGAATAGAACATTTTTTCGCTGGCTTTTGCACCAAGAACTCCTAATAAGTTATCATTATAGGATAGCAACGTGATTATATAATTTATAAAAACTACTTGACAGTGTTAGATTTTAAAAGCAAGCTCCTCAATAAAAAACAGAGTTAAACAGTAACGATACTCAATTTCTTCTGAAGCTTGAGAGGAAAATCCCTCAAGATATGTTGCAAATTTTTAACGCAGCATTGACTGAAGAGTCTAATATCGAAAATATCCAAGAGCCTGTACTTTTTTCAATATGGAAGAAGTACGTATTAAAAGAAGACCACTTGGTTAAGTCAAACTTAAGAACTGAAGCTAGTATTGATAATGAATGCATCTTAGATATCGAATTTGAAATGAGTCCTCATGCTGATCCTCTCTTAGTTGAAAAAAGAAATGATTCTATAAGTAAAATCAGTACTTCTAAAGATCCTCTAGATATAAGTCAACCAGAGATGGATTTGCCTCAAACTTCAAGACACCTTTCCCCCGTCTATTTTCGAGAAAGGCATTCTAGAAATGTTGCTGAAAAATCAGAAGAAGTTTGGAAGAACCATTTATATTGGCCAAGTATTGATGATAAAAAGAAAGGCCAAATAAGAAGAAAAACGAATAAATTACCCTTTGCACTAACTTCAGAGAAATGGCAAAAATTTCAAGAGGCTGAAAGGTCTAAAAAAAGTCAAAACAAGAGAATGTGGAAAAGAAAAAGAAAGAAAAAATAATTAAAAAAGAAAAAAAGCTTCAAGAAATAAGAGGAAAAAGAGTAAACAGAAAGGTGATAAAATAATAATGATAATAAACAGCATCGGATGACACAATGATTTAGATTTGACTGTCAAATTATAAGAAAGAATGATTTTTTTATTTATTTTGTATTTAACATCACTTTAATTTCTAGTTCATGATTACAGAAAAAAGTTAGCATTTTACAAGTACTTGTATGTTATAATTTCACAAATAGTCTTGTTTTTATATATTTGTATGGCTAAAAAATTTATAAAGAGCATTAAAAAATAACCAAAATTAAGTGTTCCTTCACTGGGCCATTTTGTGTTCCTTCACTGGGTCTTCTTACTACTTGTTATTTGAACCTCCAAAACTTTAAAACAATATTATGTAAGTTCTCTACAATTTTTTTGCATAGTTTGCAATTAGTAACAAATATGTTGACACTGTCATTTAACTGGAATTACGAATTTTGAAATTAATATGATTTTTTAAAAGGCAAGCGAAGCTTAAGTGTTCCTTCACTGGTTAGTTTACCCTACCAACTACATTCAATATTCATTAATGTGTAACAAAAAAGTTTACGGTTTTCTAATAAGTATTTCAAAGTATACATTATGAAAGGTTTAAACTAGTGTAGTGTGTATAAGAGTGCAATCCTAATGAATAGTTGTGTGGTATAGATCTGAGAAACATAACTTTTTCTAATTGAATGGGGAATCTTTCATGAATAAACAAGAATTCTCTATTTTTGGATAAAACCAAAGTATTTGCAGTTGAAAAACATATACTAAAAAAGGAAAAAGTTTTATTAATAAAAGATAAATAAAAAAATAGTATTAATATACTTTTTAATACTGTAATGATTACATTTAAAATTCTTAGTGCATAAGAATTTCATTAATATAATTTTTTTTAAATTTATTTATGTTTGCAGGATTAAATGTAAATAATTTAAGGTTTTGGACAAAAAAGTATAAATAAAAAAGCATCTTACATGAATCTTTCTTCATTAATATAGCAATTTAAATTCGTATTTCCAATATAAAGCACATAAAGGCAAACTTTAGTTATATAAAATTTCATTTACGAAAAATCTTTAACTTGTAATTTACCTCCTTCCACAATGAGTTGCTTCTTCAATAGATTTAGTGTAGTATCAACTTATACAGATACTGGTGTATCAAAGGAAATGGCCTCACCATTTGCTGGCACAAAACATTCTTTACCTTAAAACATTAACAAAGAAAAATCAAAACAAAATATTTCAATAGTTTAAAAAAATAATAATTTCAGAGTAATATACAGAGATGTGATTCAGTATGGCCTAGTTCATCAATTTTTTTAACTCTTAAATGTAATTTTTCAAGTTCTTAAATGTTTAAAAATTTAAAACGTTGTCACCTAGACTAATACCACATTATTTTAAGCTCTTAATGATTTAATTTCAAACATTAAGATAATTTAAATAAGTTTTAAAACAGTTTCCGAATTTCTAACATTAAGACACATAATTTTTTCCAATTTATTTTTGATTGGAAGTCATTTTGGTTGGAAATACAGAAGATTTTACAGTATTAATTCAATCTGATAGTTTTTCATATTGTTTTTAATTTGTACTTAGAATTAATAAAATAAAATCTTACACAAACAATAAACAAAAAAGAAATTAAAAAAAAAAAAAAAAAAAAAAAACATTTCAAAGAATTTTTTTTCCTAGCATACATTGTTAATTTTTAGGAAACTTCATAAAATATACAAAAATCATGAGAATTTTTAATGAATCAGGATAAATTAACATTGCTGGCAAAGCTGATAACTACAAATTTATCTCTCAGAATAAAACTACATGCTGTTAAATAGCATTGCTATCAATCAAAGCAATGAAGAAACTACTTTTCTTAATCTTCTTAAACATTCTTTTAAATAAAGCATCTGAATGGAGGAGGACAGTTTGCAAAACTATTCAAAAATGCCTCTATATACACTTCAAAAAAAATTTTAATTATATTTTTGTATTTTAGAACTTAAATGAAATTTTATACCAAGTTTTTCGGTGATTTTCTTTACCAAAAACTCCATTTTTGAAGCTTTTCTGTCAAGGTTGGCAAGTTTTTGCCGAGGTGGTTAAAACCACTGGTAGAAACCGCTTAAAACTGGCATGGCAGAAACCCTTTTCTGCCACATTTGTGGCAGAAATTCAGAAAATGACATAAAAGTAAGTACTGAGATTGACATACAATAGATAATTCATAGAAAAAACAACTAAATCTTAACCAAAGTACAATTTATTTACAAAATTATCACCATTCGAAATCAAATATTACATTGTTTGCACTCTGCAGTAATCTATAACAAAAGACATGTTTCGATGTAGTTTCTGAACCTAAACAATTTCTCAATTTGCTACGCACGAACGAGAAATTAGAGAAGATTCTCTCAAGTTCAGCAGAACTAGCAGGCATTGCCTTTAAGGAACAAGCAAGATTTGTGAAACTTTCCTCTATTGCATATTTTTTTAAACTGTACCACCAGCTGGGGTAGTTGTCAAAACTTGACTGGAAAAATAAGTTTCAGGAAAAGGGGCTGATTTGTTTTGCAAAGCTATGACAATAATATATATTTACAAACAATGAATTAAAAAGTTTGTTACAGTTACATTTTTCAGTTTACTTAAACAAAATGTCATTAAGCAATTACTATAACTAATATAGACGTTTTTTTAGTTTCTGCCAGTTTTTGCCGGTTTTTACCGGTTATAACCAGTTTCTGCCACTGGCCTGGCAAAAACCAGTTTCTGCCGGCAAAAAGCCAACCCTGTTTTCTGTGCACCAGCAAGACTTCAGATGGTACACAATGTGCTGAATTAGTTGCATGATTCCTTTAGCATCAGCATGTGCACTGAACGACATATATTGCACAGACATTTTAACCTATTTAAAATATTCATATCATGAACAAAACTTCAGATCATAAATTTATTAAAACTAACAACTAAGTTAATAACTAACTTATAATCTGGCGATTTCTAAATTCAATTTTCTTGGCACCGCTAATGACTTTATGACCAATCGTTCTAGATACACAATAACGTGGCATAATTAACTATAAAAAAAAATATGAACAATTTTGATTTAAACAAATATTCTTAACATATGCATAATTTCTAAAAAGTCACTTAAAATAAAGTAGCCCCTTACTTGGCCACAATTGGGTACAAGGAAAAGATTCATCATATTAAAATGCATTTTTGCCAATTTACGCTCTTTGCAAGATCGATTTTCTTAAATGAGAATTGAAAAATCACTTACAAACTTAGTTATGGTTAAATTTTTTCTAAATTAAATTTAGGAATTCAATAATGAAATATTGCAGGGCACCATTGCCGAACTAGATTTGCCATCACTTTACAAATATAAATATGAAAAAAAATAAATATAAAAATTACAATGTAAATATAAAAATTACTTTGTAAATATAAAAATTACAAAAATATAAAATCCTACAGAAAAATTGGAGAAATAGGTAGCGTTGAAAATGTAGGTTATAACGAGACTTATGAAAGCCATAAAAAATATAAGCATGTTAGTTCCAACTTGCTAATTATGATTCAGGGGTCTGTCCAGACAGTTTGTGAAAGGTCCTGTTTTTGTAAAATTGTGAAAAAACTATGCATAATTTGCGAATATAAAATAGTCACATTCTTTTCAACCAGAGTCCCGCTTTTGTGCAAATAGGGTCTTGTTATTGCAAAAATTGCTAAAAACCTTTTCAAGAAGTTTTTAAATTGTAAATAGATACAAGTTTCTGCTCAACAATTGCTGCTGCTAAATTAGAGATGCAATACAAATATTTGGAATTTAGCCTATACTACTCAACACAGAACATTCATTTCGGACGAATAATGGTAACAAAATCACTCACATTTTTAACAATTTCAACTAACATATCCTAAATAACACAACTTAGTAATGTATCACGCACGTGTTACACATTAAGTAAACACCAAAATCTCGGTATATAACATTACATTAATTTCTGGGAAAATGCCACACTTTAATTATAAAAATTATTGCAATTGACACTTATAAAAAATAATGATAAAGGAAAGAAAATAAAAAAGTCATCCATAAAAATTACTAAGCAAAAATAAAAAAAACTGAAGGGCAGCTCTCTCTGAACTAACTACTTGTTTATAATTTAGAGATATTGAAGGTATTCATCAATATTTTACAGTGTATTTTCAAATCTTCCTTTTCGGAAAGTATAAACTATGAATTTCTAAACATTCTACTTTTTTTTATCTAACTGGTTAGTCAAATTTTGAGCAGCCAGGCTTTTACTGTATATCCATAAAATGAAATATGTGACATGGAATTCAAAATTCAGGAAGAAAAGCTTTTTTAATTTTTTAATATCACAAGTTACATTATTTCTATAGCTACAAAGTATGGTTACGAAATCCAATTTAATGTTTACTTTTGCTGCCATAAAATAGAAACTTTTCTAACTAATATTAAAGTCCCTTGGGAAATTGCAACAACTTTCACTTTTAACACATTATTTCATTTTTCATCACTATTGTTTCAGAATTATTTAAAAGAAAAATCAGATTATCTATCTAATTTAAATACAATTTTTAATTATTTAATCAAACTCAAATATATATATATATATACATATATATATTATATCATATATATATATATATATATATATATATATATATATATATATATATATATATATATATATATATATATATATATATATATATATATATATATATATATATATATATATATATATATATATAAATTTTTGCACTACAAAAAATGATAATTTGAAATAATTTAAAATTTTTACCAAGAGTTAGGTCTTATTTCACAACAAATAAAAACATGTTACGTGGAATGAGGAGTTATACTTGAGCTCTAATGATTAAGAAAAATGATTCTGACATACATGACTATTGAGAATATGTTTACTAATACTTGTAAACACAAATAAATTAATAAATAAAGCACTAACCATGTTATTTGCATTTGGAATATTTGAACAGATAATCCATAGTGCAACATTCCTGGAGTTTCAAAAACAACCATAGGACCAGGATTATCTATATAAGCACAGTCAAAGGGCTGAAACAGAATTATGCAATTCAAATTATTAACCCCAAAAAAAGTAAGTAAATGTTTAAAAATGTAATCTAAAAAGATTTTTTTTAATTCCTCATAGTTAATGTACATAGATTCTTGGCAGCTATCTATCATAGATTTTGATACAAACAATAGATATTTTTACCAGCCTAAGCCCTGACGTCTTTTTTTCAAGTCACTTAAAAACTTGCCTTATTATAAATGTAACTATCGCTGTACTTATAATTTTACCCTAGTGCAATTATCATTTTTTAATCAAGAATTGATTTCATACTCAGTATCTACAAGTGTCACAGCTTGAACAAAGCTATTTGTTCAAAGCACTCTTGAGTAGGAAAATATTGACAAAGCTCTTTGACATTCACCCCATTTCTGAAAGTTTATACAGACGGTTTATCTTGAATCTCTCCAGAAAAGCAAAAAATTTGAAATAATAAGGTCTTGAGTTATACAGGTACTTAAAAAAATTAAATTTAATTAAGAAATTTGATGATTTAATTGTTTTTAGTAGAAATTTATAGGCATTTCTGTAAATTAATTATACCACATATATCTATTTACATAAAACTTTTTAACATACCTTTAACACTGAGAAAAATCTTTTTAAAGATTTTTGATGTCTAACCTTCTTTGTTTGTTATGGTGTTTGAGCACTTGTGCTTGATTATTAGAAATTCGAGAAACAGAGGTTTTGAAAGAAAACATTTCGAGATAGACATGGAAAATACATTGATTTTAAGTAAATGTGAGGAATTTTAGAAATTTTGAGATATAGAGGTTTTCGAGATAAAGAGGTTTGAGATAAACAGGTTTAACTGTAATAATAAAGGTCTTAGTTCAAGATTGAAGCTAATTTGACATGCTCAAGTTGAAAAAACATGAAAAAATTAACATGACATAATACTGTCGTAAGTATTACTAAAAATTTAATATGGGGAAGCAAGCCCAGTCTCATCCTAATCAAGAAAAAAAAAGATGATTTGTTTAACATCAAAAAGAAACTTCATAAAAATTCTTTTCAAGCAATAAACAAAGCTCATAATTCTTAAGCAAGAATAAAATTATCTCAAAAACCCAGTAAATGAAAAGTTTTAAAACAGCTCTCTTAAGAAGACATAAAAAAAATATTAGAACCATTGGAACAGGAAGGTATTACAATTGCATTGAAATGACGTAATATTAGCAGATTTCGGCATAGTTTCAAATATTAAAAATGATCGACTAACGACAAAAAATTGCGGAAGAGTCACATGTATGAAAACGTTTCGTTAACGCGATTTAGTGAAGGTTTCAAAATTAAAATTGTAGAACTCACTTTAAATTTTCGGTTGCAGTGAAAATTTTTTTGGATTATACATTTTTATTCGGGGAGTCAGAGAATCAATGGTCTTGAAATACACGGAATTTTATTAAAAAAAATCACATGATCTGCTCCTAAACCTGAAGGAATGATACAAAAACCCCGGGCGGTACTACCCGAATACAATCAGCCCAGCAGAGAAATATAAAGGGAGAAAAAATTTTGAATTATTAATAAAATTTTAAAACTGGAATTATGAGTGGAAGTTATTATAAAGCAAATCACTTAATGTATTGAGATATGGACATTGAATAAAAAAAAACACCATATATTATTGTAAAAAATTTATACTCAAAGTGCTACACTTGATGAAATATAAAAATACTAAAATTAGATACTCACAATGATAAAATAAAAATATTTTCAATGAAAAAAAAAAGACAAAATATTTTATCAGTTTAAATTAACTACCTTGATATGTTTGAAATCAAACATATTACGGTGCACAAATATTTTCTTGATTTTTTGGTTGGTCCAAGTTGTGAGCATCTTATAAAAGATGGTAGTCTAAATGAAAAAAGAATATTAGAGTGAAGAATTATTATTTACATTTTAAAATCAATAATGTAGGTTTTTTTATATCAATACATTTACTTTTTCAGTTACACCAACAGCAAAATAGATGGGTAATTTAAGATTCATCTTCTCCCAGTAAGTTTCAAGAAGAATGCACATCTCTTGACCTGGACCCAATGAAAAAATCGGAATGAAAACCTAAATGAAAAATAATAAACATTTATGTACAGATAATAAAATGCATTCAAAATTTATGAGTAAAATGAATTTGAAAAAAATTCATACAAGCTTACACCTCTTTGTTAACAATCTAGTAGCACAATTATAATAGTTTAAGTATATATATATATATATTGAAAATGTATACCTATTATTGAAAATGCCATATATTTGTCTCCTCATATCTATTTCATTATTTGTAAGAATAAAAAAATAAAACTGAAAAATCTGTAATGGAAACTTTTTATTCTGTTAATTCTCTCGTAATTTATGTAAATAATTTAACGCTGATAAACTTCTTTCAAAAATCGAAAGACGACATATTCTTTTAAGAATAAAAAATTTGTTATTAACCCCTTAACGATCGGTTAATTTTCAAGAAAACGGTCACAAAAGTGTCTATTTTGCCAAATACTCGTATTTGATTAGTGCTAGCATCTAGTTTAAAATAAACTATCTACTTACAATTACTTTAAAAATATCCTGGTACTGCTATATGGTGTGTAAAAAGAGAAATAAAATGTTTTCCGGGCAAAAGAAATGAATTAGTTTTATTCTTATTGGCGCATTACTACTGAACACTCCAGCCTGTCAATATCACGGGAGCGAGAAACAGCAAACGAAAACTCACCTCGTATTTTCACGGGAGCGAGAAGGAAGCGGTTAAATTCCAAAATAATTGGTAGCAGAAAAAAACTTTAATTTACAAGAAAAGGATAAATATATTGTATTTCTTTAATTTAATATTTCAGAAACTATTATATATATATAGAAGGATATATTTCTTAATATACTTATAGAAGGATAAATTTCTTAAGCCTACAAGGGATATTCAAAACATTGTTAAATTTCACATTAAAAGAAGAAAAAAAGAGGCTTTAACGGCTTTTCCTCATAATTTATTAATGTCACCAATTTCTCATAGTAAGAGGAATTTTTTTCTAGATCACAGACTAAAAAGTACTAGAAAAAAAGTATATATATATTTTTTTTAACAAAGATTCCTTTTTACAATATAAAAGCTTTGTATAACTAGTATTTCACTACACATAAAAGGTATAGATTCTAAACATTTCTGTAGTTCTACTTCAATGTCCTGGATCCTAATTACTTCTTAAATTTTAAACCAGTACAAATAATTAATAACATAACATGTTATTAAAAAAAAACTACATGCATTTAATCTAGATAAAAATTAAAAAAGGAAGAAGTATTTTTTATGACAAAAAAAAAACTTATGATCAATGATTTTTCATTCCATTTCTATTAATTAACTGCAATAAATGCTATCTTAAGAACTTCTCTAGACACTAGTCTTTCATGTCGGCATTTGCTACATTGAAGTAATTAGCATCATCCATTAAACAAGTAGCAGTTGTTTAAATGAGAATGCTTAAAAATGTATAAAAAATAAAAGACATTTTGGCTTTAAAATATATTCAAACTTGAAATTCTTTAAAACTAAATGATTTTAACTACTAAAAAAGGGGGTCTTTTGTGTTTATAAACAATTTTTTTAAAAAAACAACACATAATAGTTTTTATTTTTAAAGATATGATACCCATAACTGGGTAGAGTATCTTATCTTTGCATCTATTGTCACCAAGACACACATCTATTGTTACTAATTCCTTTTAAATTAGGCTTTTCCAAACCATTTAAATTAAAATCGAGTTAAAAACAACAACAAAAATTAGACTGCTAAAACAGAATCCTTGTCAAATAGACTTTTCTACCTAATTCAAATTAAAGAAAAGTTTAGAAAGAATAAAAAAAAAAATCAACTGTGAAAATGGAATCTTTGTTAAACAGAATTTTTTACAATATTCAAATTGAAAATGATTAAAAAAGCGAAAGCACATGAGAATCACAGACATAGTAAAACCACCAATAGTAAAATGTGTTTTAATTCACGATACTGTGTTAAATATAGGAAAATTTTTTACAACATATTATACAGCTATAAGTAAACAGGGTGCTTAGCCAAATATCTCAACAAAAAATAAACACCTTTTGAGTACTTTTTAAGCAATCAAAAAATATTTTTAAACACTATATATACATTAACAAAATGCAAAATAATTTTTAAAGACTATACATGATCATGATAAAAATAACTAGTTTCTGACAAAGAACTCTTTTCTTGATTATATCATCCACCGTAAAGAGATCGAGAGATTTTTCGGTTCGATTTCAGAGGGCGGAAAATGAAGTCTGAAATTGAGAATACCTTGCAAACTGCAGCAGAGTTGCACACGAGAGTGCAAAAATCTCACCGAACTCAGCTCAGCCCACATTTGCACTCCCAAAAATTTCCTCAAATATGTAACATGATTGGCGCTATCATACTTTATGGTTCGACGGTACACGAGATGGATTGCGGTTGAATGAATTGTGAAAGCATTAAATAGAACAATGTGTCAACCACTCTTTTGCATTATATGTAGCGAAAAAAGACATGGTAAAGAAAAAAAATCTCATTTTTGAAAAGGTAAAATTAAGCACGTTTTATAAACACTTTTAAGGGTTTTTAAAAAACGAAAATCCAAAATAAGCACCTTTAAGCACTTTTTAAAAAGAATTCACTTTTCAGAGAATATTTTGCAGCAGGAAAGCTCAGCCTAACAGGAACTGGCAAGATCTGGTAACAAGAAGCACAATATGAGAAAATGTTCTAGAGAAGGCCAAAACAAATGATGATGATAAATACAACAAATTTAACGGTTTACTCAAGTTTATACCCAAAATATAAATATTTGCTTTAATCTTATTCTGTATCAAAAAATACAGCTTTGCATGCACGTCACAAATGAACAAGCAAAATTTGTTACGTAATAGAACCAATTTAACCTCTTTCCTGGTTATAACTGATTGATTGACCTGGTTATAAAGATTGAGGCAAATGTTTTCACTGAAAAGAAAACAGTTTATAAGTTCAGCCTAACAGGCATTGTCTAATGCCCTTTTAAACTTTGATTCCTTTTAGACCCTTGGAAGGCACAATATAACAAAGAATTATTGTAATTTCATGTTAATTAGCATGAGAATTAGATAAATTTCAATAATGAACATCCACAACACTGAAGATAATTAAGGAAATAGGAAGTTGTAAACTTACTTTACCACCTTTTTCGACACAGTCATGTACTTTGGTCAAAAAATCTCTTTCTCTATAACATTTTGAGTCTCTAATTGTAGTATCATCTGTAGAATCTGTAATCAGCAGGTCTGGCCTGCATTTATCAATCCACCCTGGCCCCAAGTGACGATCTGGAGTGGTGCTAAAATCCCCCTAAAACAGAAATTAATCTGAATACACGATTCTACATGCTTAAACCTATGATGTATTTCAGAATATGCACAAACAGAAAACACGCGTTGAAATGTAAAAACATAAATGTGGATAAAAGAAACCGCATTACAGATACACCTACACTTTAAGAAATAAACATAATTTAAATTTTAAAGAAATAAACAGCAAATATTTTTATAAATTTGTCAGCTGCATTTCACCTCAATGTATTGCAGTTTATAGTACTATATAAGCAGACCACTTGCAGTGCATAACTATAGTAGTTTACTCAGATAGTACAAATTTCCTTGTTTATCTGTTAATTCCTATTTCCAGTAAAGATAAAAAAAAGTTATTTTATTTTCTACATTATTTCAAAATTTGTAACTAGATTTTCAATTAACAACTATCTCATTCAGTTTAAAAGGTTTAATTAAATATTAAAATGAATTACAATTTGCTAAAAAAAATAATAGTTAACTTACATATAAGCTAAAATGACAAATATAGGTATTTCCCTAGTAATGTTATTTATTATTCGTAAAAAAAATTAAGCTTACATCAACTTTAATTTCATTTTTTTGTGTTACAAAATTTATTTATTAAAACAATAATAATAATAAGAAAATAGGGAGATGGATGAGTTGCAAAAGGTCTTCTATTTCAACATAGGATGAATTTGGTTCTTGATAAGAGGTCAACTTAGACATAACATAAACTTAGTAGGCTTTCCTGTATGAAAAAGAAACTGAAATAGTTCTGACAAGTATGGGAAGTATTGTGTTGTAGAAATGCAAATCAATGTGAATAAAATAAATTTTTTACAGACCTTCCAAAAATAATTCTAATAATAAAATTATAATACTTAAAGCCTAGCCTTCCTCCCATTTCAAAAACACAAAAGCTCAATCAAAATAAATATAAGAAACAATAAACCAATTAATTATTTACAATAACAATAGTTGAGAAAAAAATACTTACTGTGTAGACTACTGATTGTGATCCTACTTTTATCAAAAACATTGCAAAACCCAATACATGCCCAGCATAATAAGCTTTGATTTCAAGGTCATCAACAACCTGCATAAACAATATTTTATTTTAGGGTGCATAGTCAGACTTTTCAACAAAAAATAAGCACCCTTTAAGTACGCTTTAAGCACTCAAAAAATATTTTTAATCACTTTAAAAAAATCATAATTAGGATCTGTGCACTAATAAAAATTATTTTTTTCTATTGTTTAAAGTTCTTAATTTATAAGCATAAAATCAATAAAATTCAATAACATTTTAAAAAACTTTACATAAACATGATAAAATAAGTAGTTTCTGATAAATATTGAAGAGAAAATTGTTTTTTTTTTTTTTTTTTTTTTTTGTAATTTAAAACTCCAATCAACACGGCAAAGAAAAAATCTCTTTTTAAAAGATAGAATTAAACACTTTTTTCAAATCCCGAATAGAAGAAGCATCTTTAACAGCTTTTAAAAAACATAAATAAAAAATAAACACCTTTAAACACTTTTTAAAAATGCTACGCAATTAAATAAAGGAAAATTTAATTTTTCATTAAATAAAGGAAAATTTAATTTTTCATTACATCCCCAAAAATATTTTGAATTAATAAATAAATATAGTAAGAATATATAATAACTCATTTATACAGCAAAACTGAAAATCAGCGCCTTAGTTATGACTGGCTGGTCTATTATGTTACAAAAATAAATTAATAAAAGACCAATTTTTTAAAAATTTATACTGTAAGCCATAAGCACTTGACCTCATTCTTTATTAATTGATAAATTTTTTTGTTTGATTTCAGTAGTTATCATAAATTTTGAAAACATTTCAGTAGTTATCATAAATTTTGAAAGGGAATATTGAAAGGGAGTTTTGAAAGGGAATTTTGAAAGGGAGTTATGTTTTAATTATGTAAATACTTTTCAATGTAAATGCTTTTAACTAACTATTGTAAATTCTTGCAGGTTTTTTTTTTTCTTTGCCTAAGCATTTTACTCAAGTAGGAAAAAAAAGTGTAGTAAAAATTAAAAATTAACTTTAGAAAATCAGTAAGAATCTGGCACAAATATTTCAATTTTTTTTTTTAATTTTTAAATAACTTCACATAGAAATACTTATAAATTACGTTATTTTATGCCAAATAAAAAAAAAATTGATGTAGCTTTTCTCCTTTGTGTTCACTCATAAGACTATAACCTGAAACAAAATTTCAGAGTCATGCTAATGTCAATACAGTTATTTACTTGCCTTCAGTTAATATTTATGCGGTCTCATAATAGAAAAAATAATTATTAGTAAGTAATTTTAAAAACTGAATAAATAAAATTAACATGTTAATGTATTAGGAAGTATTTTTTCTTAAACTGATTTATATGCTACAGTGTAAAGTAGAAAGCTAAAAGTCCTGCCTGATGATATCCTCTTAAATTTGCTTGAAGCATTTCTGAAATTTATAAATTTAGAATAGGGTTTAAACTTTTATAAATGGCATACCTTGCATCCTAACCAGGATAAGACACTATTCTTGCACATTCAGAATGTAATGGGATAAACTGGATGAAATGGAAGAAATCCTTAATTATCACAAAGAATAAAATTAAAATTTATGAAATTCATTGAAACTAAGTTTTTAAACAGGTTTTGTTCATTTATATTGGATTTGTAAATTTAATATAAAAGATAAAATTATAAATTCCACGTTTACATTTATTCATAAAACAAAAAATTAAAGAAGATAAGCTTTATTAAGCTAAATTTATTAAGTATTATTCTATACTTATATTTTATTCTATACCAATTAAGAGTAAAAGATATTAATACAAATAAAATTAATTTCAATTAATTATCATTTGTTTCAACGCTTTCATAATATGCAATTTCACTTTTTATGTCCTAATCACACTTAAGTTTACAGCATTTAATTTATGATAAAAAAAAATTTTTCCAAATGAAAATCAATAAATGATATGTATTTATTTAAATAACAAAAAAAGAAAAAAAAAATATGCTTCCTTCATACCTGTAAGAATTATAAATTAATAACTCTCTAAAAGATTAGGAATTAAATGACAATACTAAATATAAAAAAAAATATTATGTTATTTACTTAGTAAAATATATTAATCCTTGTTTAAAGTTACTGATTAATTTAAACATACAATTTTAAATGAGAAAAAGAAAGCCCCCTCCCCTCCAAGAGCAGTTTTGCTTCGTTGGAGTACAAACTTCATGATCTCGTTTAAACTTAGTATACAGAAATAATAAAACATGCTAGCATTTAATTTATACCCCTTTGAATATCCTACTAATATAAAGCTATATTTCTTTTAATTTATTAGTGATCGAGCAATTTATTAGTAATTGGTAAAAATAATTATTATTTACAGTTTTGAAAGATTGTGGGAAAATATATTTACGCTTTTAGCTTACTTGTTTTCTATGACGTTTTTTTTTTGTTTTTTTGGAATTCAAATTCTATAAGGGTTCAAACTATTAGGTAAACATCTTAAAAAGGAGCAAAAACAAGAATAAATAACTTAATAATAACAAGAATAAATAACAAGAACAAATTTCCCTTGCTATGGATGGTGTTTTCAATATAAATGTTAACAATAACAATCTTGAGCTCCATACTGTTTGTCTAAGATCTGCCAGACATTCGTCTGGAGCTGTGGCGGTAACAATGGTAACTATGGCTCTAGTTCCACAAACAAACACAACATACATATGAACACAAACATAATGGTCTTGTATGGATACAGAACCTCCTATCTAAGTTGAATTAAAATTTACATTATAATTAAAGTACTTAGGACAAAATTGTATTTAAGTTTAAGTTAAATTAATTTTTAAATACGTTAAAACATTTAGATGAGTACATGATTGTCAGAGAAGAGACATGTACTCTGTTCTGAATGTACAGAAGTGTACAAAATGTACAGAAAGTTACAAAGCAAGAAAAATGCGTTGTGCACCTTGATGGAAGCATATCAAGTTTTAAAGCAGATGCATCCAAAGATAAAACTTGGCAAATCTAAGTTTGCTGTACTACGACCTATCCAAATTTTATGCGTAGGTAAAACACCATATAATGTGCGTATGGGATATTCATGAAAATGTAAATTTACTATTAAAATCACACAGTTGTGTACCTAATAATTACTAAATATAGCGACTTGTAACAGTCGCTAAACTGATTCTCTAACCATCATTGAACAGCCGACCCAAATTTAAGTTTTCGGCTACCAATGTTCATCTCTGTAGCCTTGTAATTTTGAATCCAACCCAAAATACAAGGGAACTGGTATTAATTTGTTATGAGAACTTGGAGGACTTTGTGACCCAACTGATTTCACATGCACCAGTCCCCCATTTAAAACACTGGGATTCTTTTGATGTTATAATAGACAAGTGTAAACAGTTTAAGGGAAAAATAGGGTAGTTAATTTTGTTGCCCAAATAACTGAAATTGAGAAAGAAACTAACAATGTGCATGTTTTTTAAGCATGGTCTTTTAAAACAAAAACTTTCAAATAAAACTGCAAGAATGTAGCATGGGTTCACTAGTCAGTTATTATAACAGTGTTGCCAACCCCAACTTTAAATAACCAAAGAGTCACTCTTGACAGTGCTATTTCTTATTAACTATTTGTCAAATTTGTAAGACGTCCCCTTTATTACATTTCATGTCCACTTACGACATATTATTCAGGGTTTGAAAAAACCCGGGGATTTTTGAAAAAACCCAACCCGCCTGGGTTTTATTGAAAAAACCCGGGGAAAATTGGGTTTTATTTGAAAAAACCCGGGGAAAATTGGGTTTTTTCATTTAGTGCTCATAAATTTTACTGTGAAAATATTTTTATTTATTAAATAGTGTTGTATAAGTAAACACTAAAATTTCATCTGACTTTTACCTGTAATAAAATTAAACTGGAATAAATATTTAATGGTCTTCCATGTTTTTATAATACGATTAATAGAAAGTGAAATTAAAATTATGTATAATTATAAAGAGCATCAGTTACTTGTCCCTTTTTTCAAATATTTAGATAAATATATGCATTTTAACTTTATAGTTTCAAAAAACAAATTAATCTTAAAATTATAAAAAAGCATATATAAAAAGTTATAGCTTATTTTTTTAAAATTAGATAATAAAACTTTAAATTTGTTTATTGTTGTTTAATGTATCACTTAATAAATTTTTTTGTTTGCTTTCAATATTTTTAAACATGATTAAAAGAAACAAAATAAATTGTATTCAAATGAAATCTTAAAAATAATATTTAAAAAATCTTAAAAGTAATATTTTAATTTTTAACTGTTTTTTAATTGTGATAAACTTTCTCCAAATAGTTAAAAATTGTCAGCAGATGTTAAGAGTTAACTTTAAAAAAAAAGGTCCATTTTTTCCTTTATTATTATTATCATACAACAGATTCAAAGTGTCTACATTTCTCTCTTAGATGGCAATACACTTTTACAAGTTTTGTAGCTTTATCTATTCCTAATCTATTTCGAAGTTTACTCTGCACCAAACCGAAAGTTGAAAAGTGTCTTTCGATAGAGACAGAGGATACTGGTGCTGAATGCAAAGAAAAAAGAATTGACAGAAATTTTGTGGAAGCTAGGAATTTTATTTATTTACTTATTTATTTATTTTTTTTGCCATAATTTTCCACTATTTTTTGATGAAAACTGTTCAATAACAGTGTCAAGCATCATTGATTTTGGAAAGTATTCAGGATAGGAAATTTTGGATGCCATAACACGTGGCAGAAATTCTGGATGATGCTTAGAAAGACAGCTTTCTGCTAATTGGTCTTGTTCATCATTTAAAAATTGTCCCCTTGTTTCGGGATCCAGGATGCATATGCTAATAAATGATGTGGCTGAACAGCCTGATCTTTTAACAAAATGTTTATGGGATTCTAATTCATCACACGATAGTAAGTTAATTCATATTTCAACAGGTTCTGAAATTGAAATGTTTTCTGGTTGAAGCTTTTTTAAAGCTTCAGAAACAATTGATATCTGTTTTTCCCAATTGATAGTTTATTGGTAAAGCCCAACATTATTTAATTTTTTTGACATATAAAATTTTTCAAGAACAATCTCTTCATATTTATGGTAATTATTGGCAAAAGTTTTTACGCGCTCACAATATGAATTCCACCTAGTATCATTTGGTCATCAAGCAGTTTTTTTTCATTTGCCCATCCATGTGCTTGATGCACATTTCTAAAATATTTGTTAACTTCAACGATATGTCCAATGATAGTATTAGGAGATACTTCTTTTTGAACCAAATTTAAAAAAAAAAAAACAATTTGTGAAAAAAACCACCAAGTGGGTTTTTTCAAAGTGGGCCCACTTGGGGAACCCTGGTTATATGTATTTTATATTAAGTTTAAATAACGCATTATCACTAATACATATTTGAATCTTCTTTATTTTTAAGTGCATTACGTTTCATAATTTTTTAACTCAAGAATTATAAAATATAAATGCAGTAATATAAAAGGAACAAAGTTTATTAATCTTTTTGTTTTCACACACATTTATTTACTATATTTATTAAACATATGGATATTACCTATTATAAAATTATAATCTGTAAATATTTATAATCAGTAAAAACTAAAATTTCATCTGACTTGAGTTAAATAAAAAATAGAAATAAATATTTAATGGTCTTACATGTTTCTATAATAAGATTAATAGAAAGTGAAATTAAAACTACGTATAATTATAAAGAGTATCAGTTACTTGTCCCATTTGTTTTCAAATAATTAACCCTAGGAAAAGGATTTCATTTTTAGATAAATAATTTTAAAAAGTTCTCTTATAAAAAGTTTTAGCATTTTCTTTTTTTTTTAAAGCCAGAAAATAAAACTGTTTAAATTTGTTAATGTATCACTTGGCAAAAAAAGAAAAAAATTGTTTCTTTTAAATTTTTCTTTAATATATTATATTACCTGTATGTATTATGTTACCTGTTTATTAATATATAAAGCATGCAACTATATTTGAAAAATTGATCTTTTCAGACTATATTATTTAAATTTTTATTTGATTTAATATCATTAAAATATTACTTTTTTGAAAAAACCCTCTTGAAGTTTTCAATAGCACCTACTATAAAAATTATATGAATATTTGAGTTTCTTTTACTTTACTAATATTAAAAACTTAATCATATAAATCATGCAACTCTATTTGACAAATTTATGCTGCACAATAAATTATATAAAAATAAATGTGAAACAATAAGTTTTGAAAAAACCCACTTATCGTTCCAAGTGGGTTTTTTCAAGGTGGGCCCACCCAATAAAACCCGGGCGGGTTTTTTCAAAGTGGGCCCACTTGGCGAACCCTGATATTATTAGGACTTTATAAAAATGAGTTTGCAATTTTAAAAGTATCATAATAATTTATTTTACGTTTAAATGCTATAATTTAAAAAAAATTACAGATAATGTTTAGGATGGTCGAAATCACAGAATTTTATGTAAATAACAGTGCATGTCTAAAAAGTGGGATTTTATTTGTCCCCTCTGTTGCAAGTACTTTTAATTAACTTGCAATTTAATTATGAGTCTCTTTTATTATTTTGTGCCAATTATTTAAATATTGCACCCTAAAGTAGCAGGGCAATTCCTTGAAAGTATCTACTTTTAAGTTAATTTTGTTTTATGAATTGCATATTTTGGTTTTAAAAATATGTTCAAAAATAGCCAAAGTCTGCATATTCCTGTTTCATTTTTGATAATTTTAAGTTTATTGAATTTTAAGCTTTTTGCAGCATTCTAAAGTAATCACATGGCTGACAAGTGAATTGTTTACATTTGTGCTCAAATTGTTTTCTTGAAAAACACTTATAAAATAAAAGAAATGTATCTTTCTTCTGCAATATTTTGATAAAATGAAGAATTTTGAAATAGTCATTAGGTAATTTTAAGTTTAATATATAAAATAAAAGAAAATGTTTTTTTGTGTCATTCCGTCACATGTTTTAGTATTTTTTTTAAATAGTAACTGCATTTCAAAATGAAAATGTATATATTTTGGAATATAAAGCAAATATGGCATAAGAATCAATGAGAGATAAAATTTTATGCATATGATTATTAACTTCCAATAATTTGTGTGACGGAATGACACATCTTCGGCGATGGAATGACAAAACGAGTCCGAGAGAAGCTTATTCAGAAACTAGAGAATCATTTATGTTTCAATTTACCTAATGGCTAAAACAGCTATTGGAAGACAGATAGAATGTTGAAAAGGAGCAAGATCCCCATGATATGATGGAAAAAAAAGACAAAGAAAGAAAGGCAAAGAAGAAAGTTTACACGACAAAAGCTGGACTTAAAAGACTTAGATGTGCAAACGCTGTTGTGCAGAAATTGTGTAAACAAAGAAAAAATCAAATTCTACCAACCTTTTCACATACAAATAATTTCAATTCCTCATACAAATCCTGGCAGTCTTGGTAAAGTCATAAAAAAAGTTGTACACTCACTTCCAAAATCACCAATAAAGGCAAAAAAAAAAAAAATTATTCAGTCTTTATGTGAGAAGTATTTAACATCAAACTCAAAAGAAACTAATTTAAGTGAGAAAAGCAATGTTGATGAGCTGTTTAATTTGGTTAAAAAAAATTATGATCAAAATGATGTTAGTTACCAGGTATGAAGGATTCAGTTATAATACAAACTCTGACAGAGTAACAAAGAGTGTAGATGCAATATATGCTTATATAAGTAACAAATAGTGGAAGTTTTGATTTTGTCCAGCCATTGTACTTAAGAGAGGGCAAAAGAGAATGACTTTAGCTGGTCTCTTGTTACAGCAGCATTGACAGGGACAAGAGACGTGCACTAGATGTTCATGTAGTTGAGAAGTGAATCATCAAAATTAGTGAATCATCAAAATGTTTTCTAATTTTAACCAAAGCGAAGTGTATGATTTGAAAGGCCACTGTTTTGAAGAGGAAATGGAAAACATGACTGAGGAGTATGCCTGTGCCTCCTTAATCATTGTTCCATACTGCGGTAAAAAAGGAGCATTTATAAGTGACGCAAATTATTTTGATAGACATAGACGATTTAGATGCTAAAGTACTAAAAAAGAAGATGGGGCATTGATTGATTCATGCATAAATTTCCTGAGAAAGAAGATAAGATGTGACCTTATTAGATATAAAACCAAGGCAAGTTAGATATAAAACCTCTTCAGGGACAAGATAATTTTAAAATTGTTGAAATTTTTACTAATTCTGTTTATCAGTTACATACATATTAATCCTGTTTATCTGTTACATTCTGTTCATCATAAATATCAATAAAACCTTTTTTAAATGAAGACTTTCTTCCACTAAACTTTTTGTCACTCTGACATGGTCATTCTGTCACAGCAAATAGATGTTAATAACTGCTAGCCAACCTGAGATTCATTTTTCAAATTCACACTTTACATTGCTTACACATTATACTAAAAGTGAAAAATAGTTCAGAAAAATAATAGCTGCAAAATTCACAGAAACTACCAGTTCTAAGTGGCATACTAAAAGCTTGGTTGCCAAAATGTCATTCAGCCACATAAATAAAAAGTATATCAAATTGAAAAAAAAAATGGAAAATCCTTTTTTTTAGTTTATAAATCGCATTATGCCAATAATAATGATATGCAAGAGAAAAAACAATGTTTATTTCAAATTAGATGCATAGAAACTTCAATTAACTGTTATTTTGCAAGTCAAAATGTCATTCCGTCACATATGGAATTGTCCAGCATACTCTTGTAAAATGTTTTGTTTTCAGAAATATTAAGTATATTTTTCAGAATAAAATACTAGTGTGATTTCCCTCTGTTGCGCTTGGAATTCAACAAAATAACTTGTACCAAAAAAACATATTTCAACTATACACATTTTGTTTAAAGCTTATTTAAATGCAATTTGGATAAATAGCATACATATATCAAGACTTGTTCAACCCAAAAGTAACTTAAAATAGTTGTTTTCAATAATGTTTTCCAATATTAACTAATTTAATCTTTTTAGGACTTTTAATCTAATCTTTCTAATTGACAAATAGTATCCTAATCTTTAACATTCATTAACACATTAAGCTTGAAAAATATAACTATGATTTTATTTTTTCAATGATTAGTTTTCTAATACTTAAATAATGGTTTTACCCATTTTTGAAACCCATCGTTTTACCCATTACCAGAAATGTTAACTATTTCAGCAATAATTGTGTTTTAAATAATGTTAAATATCATTAAAACAATTTATTAGATATTTTAGTCAGTGAAAAAATATGATTTAAATGTAAAAAATTTTTTTTGGTTTCTTAATCTTTTAATTTACCACAGTTTCATTTTATTCCATAAAAAATTACACAGGCCTGCGATGAAAAAAATACAAGAGGTCTGACAGCTGAACTTAATGTATTTTTTGGTGCTGAAATGGAAAATAATAATGAAAAATGTCCATCACGTCACGTTTTTTAGAAAAATTCAATTTTACTGGAATTTTCATGAACATTTACCATAAAAAAAGTCTTCGTTTTTGAATTTCTTCCCTTCTTGACTGACCAGCATTCTACTTCGGCCGAATCTACAAAAGTACCCCTCTATCACTACTTCCTGTCACTGTCCCTCTCTCTGTAACAATGTCTCTCTACCAATAGCGCCGTGAGAATCCTTATCTAGGTCCGCTGACCTCTCAGAAACCCTAGCAAGCATGATAGGGAGTCATTTTAAAGTTAGCTTTTTTCTGTGCGTTTCGTGAAACATGGCTTTGAGTTCAAAACATTGTGAAAATTTCCCAGATGACTTTTGTGATACATGTGGCGAATATAATGCTGTTAAAAATCGCATGAGGAGCATTATAGACTATGTAAGACACCTTTATCTCGCATATTTTGACATGAAACTCGGAGATCAGGACAAATCTTGGGCACCTCATAAGATTTGTGTGCAGTGTCTCAATGATCTACTCTTATTGCATCAAGGAAAGAAGACTGCTTTACGATTTGGAATTCCTATGACGTGGAGGGAGCCCCAAAACCACTTTGATGATTGTTATTTTTGTTCCAGCCATGTTCGTGGGTATAACCGGAAAAATTAAAGACTAATATCTTATTCTGATAGTATTCCATCGGCCATACGTTCCTCACGGACCTGATGTGCCTTTGCCTCCAGCTGAATTACCAATCATCTCTTCAGAGCCTTCAGACTCGAAACATCCAGAAGTTCAAGGCTCCGATATCGAATATAAACCATCTCTAGCCGGTTTACCTCAGCCCTCCTCTCAGGTTAAGCTTAATGATCTGACTAGAGATCTTGGCCTTTTGAAGGAGGCAGCTGAATTGTTAGGCTCCAGACTAAAAGAAAAAACTTATTGGCCAAAGGAACATCATTTTATTGGTACAGGAATCGTGGAAAGGAATTTATTAAGTACTTTGATGAAGAGGAGATCTTGGTCTATTGTTCTGATGTTCCTGGATGAGCAAATTTAATGTCATCTACAATAAAGATGAGTGGAGGCTGTTTATAGATTCATCTGAAAGAAGCCTCAAAGCTGTTCTTCTTTATTATAGGAGCCAGTATGCATCAGTACCAGTTGGGCACTCAGTATATTTAAAAGAATGCTACGAAAACCTGGCTCTTGTCCTGAACAAAATAAAATATATAAACCACAGTTGAACCATTTGAGGTGGGGAGATTTATATAGTACCCGTGTTTCATTTGTGAGTGGGACAGCCGTGACAAGACTCAACATTGTGTCAAAAAAGAATGGCCGAAACAACAACATTTTGACCCAGGTACCAGGAACGTTATTCTAAACAGCTTAGTTGATCCGAAAATAGTACTGTTACTTCCGCTACATAAGAAATTAGGTGTAATGAAGCAATTTGTCAAGGCTGTTCCAAAAGATGGTAATTGTTTCTAATACCTGTGCAAAAAGTTCCCCAGTGTATCCCAAGCTAAGTTGAAAGAAGGAATATTTGTTGATCCAGGGATATTTGTTGATATCTGCAAACTCATGAAGGATAAAAAATTTGAGACTAACATGACAGAAACGGAAAAAGAAACTTGGGCTGCTTTCAAAGATGTCGTCAGTAAATTTCTGGGTTATTACAAGGATCATGATTATAAGGAAATTGTAATGAAAATGCTGGACATATTTAAAGCGTTGGGTTGCTCCATGACTGTAAAAATGCATTTCCCTTACTTACGTGAACTTTATCCTTGAAAATTTAGGAGTAGTCAGCGAAGAACGAGGGGAAAGGTTCCATCAAGATATCAGAGATATGGAGCGTAAATATCAAGGAAGATGGGACAAGAACAAGTTCGCTGACTACTTTTGGATTATAGCTCGGAATAAACCTGAGATTAAGGATAAATGAAGATCATCAAAAATAAGTTTCAGAGGAAAACGAGTATATACTTAAATAGAAAATTTTCTCTTTTGTTTTTTGCTTGCTTTGTTTGTTTTGTTTTTTGTTTCAAACTGCGGTGCTCGCCACTCTCACCAGTCTTACCGCCAGCTTGGCGATTTACGATCTTCAGGTAAAAGCAACCCTGTGATCCTAGTGATATATATTCTGTCCTTCAGAGGAAGAACAGCCACTTACCTTTTCAACTTTTTCACTAGCTAGCTTGGTCACAGGACGACCCATAATGTTTAATTTAGTTTATGTTATATTGATGTTTGTGTTCATGAAATAAATATGCTTTAAGAGAAACCCGCATTTCGTACTCACTTCAGTGGTGACCTGGACTTCGCAGCATGGTAAAATCAACTTTCATGGAAGAACCCTTGGATTATACTGTATGAATTATGGGATTACAAAGCTAGCTGGCGACGATTCAAGTATGTTTTTATGGTCATTCGCTTGGTTTAGGTATGCAATTTGTCCCTCTTAGTCATTAAGTTATCAGTGGTAGTATGTATATTTAGGTAACTAGTCAATTCTAAACTTAAAATACTTGTCAAATTACGCTAATACATTAATTAGTTTTAGCTGTTTAAACTTGCTTCTATTTAAAGTTCAAAATGCCAAATGAAGGTGAGCAGAATCTTGCCGAAGCACAAATTGCTCGTATAGCTGTTAAACTACCACCAATATGGAGAAATAATATCAAACTTTGGTTTGTTCAGGCAGAAAGCAATTTTGATTTATCAGGAATTACTAACGACCAAACTAAATATAACAATATCATTGCAGCAATAGACCCAGAGACTTTATCAGCAGTTTCAGATATTTTGTTTAATCCTCCAACTGCAAATAAATACAATACTCTTAAAGAAAGACTTATCGCGGAATTTACAGACTCTGAAAGTAAGCAAATCCGTAAACTTCTTTCTGAATTACAATTAGGAGACGACAAACCGTCCCATTTATTGAGGAAAATGCAAACGCTGGCAGGTACATCTTTAAATGAGGATTTTTTGAAAACCTTATGGCTGCAGCGTTTACCATCAGAGATACAAACAATTCTTTCCGTTAGCTCAGAGTCGCTAGAAAATTTAGCTAAGCTAGCGGATAAAATAGCCGAAGTTAGAACGGATTCCCTTCCAAATGTTTGTGCAACGAATAACGCCACGAGTTCGAATCCCTTACTCTCAGCAAAAACACGAGAAAATCCGTCAACATCGAACCCGCTATATCAGGAAGTATGTGCACTTCGCCAGCAAATAGCTGCACTTAGCCAGCAAGTTGAAAAAATTTCCCGCGAGAGATCACGCAATCGTTCTCGAACAAGATATAATAATTTTCGTAGATATACATCTAGCTCTAGGGATCGGAAAAGATCGTCTGAAATCTGTTTTTATCATTCGAAATTCGGTCAAAAAGCTAGAAAATGTTGTTCACCGTGTTCATACAACAATAACCAGGAAAACTAAAACCGGCTGTCGCTATTACAGCGACAAAAGATCCGACAGCCGTACGTTCGTGTCGCTTATTTGTATATGATAAAAAAACTCATTTAAAATTTTTAGTGGATTCAGGTTCAGATGTGAGCTGCTTGCCCGTCCCAAAAATGATTAAAAATTTACATCCTGGTCCCTTACAGTTAACTGCAGCTAATAATTCAAAAATTTTTACCTACGGAAGTAAATTATTGAACATTAATTTAGGATTACGAAGAGACTTTAAATGGAAATTTTTAGTTGCTACGGTGCCTATTCCAATTATAGGAGCAGATTTTTTAGAGCACTTTGGACTGTTGATAGACCTAAAACGTCGTAAATTAATTGATGGTGTCACTAATCTTTCTTTATTGGGCATAACTGCCAAAACTAATGTTTTTTCTGTAAAATTAATTTCAGGTGACACATATTATCATAGATTATTATCAAATTTTCCGGAATTAACTAAATTAACACCAAAAATTAAGCAGGCGTGTCATAATACTGTGCATTACATCGATACAACTGGTCCGCCTATACACAATAAACCTAGGCGATTAAGTCCAAAAATATACGATGTTGTAAAACAAGAATTTCAGTTTATGTTAGAGCAGGGCACCATGGTCATCTCCACTCCATGTCGTTACTAAAAGCTCGGGAAGTATTCGACCAGTTGGAGACTATAGGAAATTAAACGCCGTGACAACTCCGGATCGGTACCCTATTCCCCATATACAAGATTTCACACACGCGCTGAATAACAAAAATATTTTTTCTAAGATTGATATAGTCCGTGCTTATTTTCATATCCCAGTACACCCAGATGACATACAAAAAACTGCTGTGTGTACGCCTTTTGGGCTTTTTGAGTTTCCTTTCTTAAATTTCGGTCTATGTGGAGCCGCGCAAACTTTTCAGAGGTTCATGAATGAAATTCTGGGAGATTTGCCTTTTTGCTATGTTTACCTCGATGATATCCTTATTTTTAGTGAATCAGAAGAACAGCATAAAATGCATGTTCAAACCGTGTTTCAAAAATTAAATGAATACGGTTTAACGGTAAATGTATCAAAATGTCTGTTTGGTGTGCCAGAGATTTCATTTTTGGACCACTTAATAACTAAGGATGGCACCAAACCATTACCCAATAAAGTAGACCCTATTTTAAATTATCCACAACCAAAATCAATTAAGGAATTGAGAAGATTTCTCGGACTTCTAAATTTTTTTCGTCGTTTTCTACCTCGCGCAGCTCATAACCAAACTCACTTAAACGATTTTTTAAAAGGCTCAAAGCGCAATGATAATCGTATGATTAACTGGTCAGAACAAGCAATAAGCGAATTCCAAAACTGTAAAACTCTTTTAGCGAACGCGACGCTGCTTGCTCATCCTAACCCCGATGCAAATTTAGTATTGCAAGTAGATGCCTCGGATTTTGCTATTGGGGGAGCATTATTTCAAACAGAAAATGAACATCTTCAGCCGTTAGCATTTTTTTCGCGCAAGTTATCCGAAACTGAAAAACGCTATAGCGCATATGATAGGGAGTTGCTTGCTGCATACGCTTCAATCAAACAATTTAGGTATATGCTCGAAGCACGAAATTTCGTTTTGTTCACAGATCACAAACCACTCACCTATGCATTTAAGCAAAAGTTAGATAAATTTTCACCACGTCAAGCTCGTCAATTAGATTTTATATCGCAGTTTACAACAGATCTAAGACACCTAAATGGTTCTGACAATATAACTGCAGATGCGTTATCAAGAATAGCATCTATAAATATGCCAAATCCTATAGATTACAGCGAAATTGCAAAAGCTCAGGAAAATGACAAAGAATTGAACTATTTAATCAAAAATTCCCAAAGTTTGGATTTAAAAAAAGTAAATATGCCAGATTCGAACACTATTTTATATTGTGATATTTCTACTAAAAACGTTAGACCTTTTATTCCAAAACAATTTCGTAAACAAATATTTGATACTATTCATAACTTATCACACCCAGGAATAAAAGCAACTAATAAATTGATTAGTAATAGATTTATTTGGCCTAATTTGAATAGAGATTGTAATATGTGGTCTAGACACTGCATTCCATGCCAGAAATCTAAAATAATAAGGCATACTAAATCCCCTATTTTTAATTTTCCAATACAGTCCAAACGCTTTGACCATATACATCTTGATATCGTTGGCCCATTACCACCATCTAAAGGATTTTCATACTGCTTGACAATGATCGACAGATACACTAGATGGGTGGAAGCTGTTCCAATTCCTGACATTACAGCGGAGACAGTAGCGGAAGCTTTCTTCAAAACCTGGATTGCTCGCTTTGGATCACCTTCAGTGATAACGACCGACCAGGGTCGCCAGTTCGAAAGTAGACTCTTCAAAGCGCTAGCACAACTTCTGGGCATCAAAAGAGTTCGATCCTCACCTTACCATCCTCAAAGTAATGGGATGATAGAACAATTGCACCGACCCTTGAAAGCTGCACTCAAGGCCTACAGTACAGACCATTGGTCAGACGCCTTACCAGCTATCCTGTTGGGTTTTCGAGCAGCATATAAGGAAGATCTACAGTCATCATCAGCAGAGCTCGTGTACGGGACAACACTTCGTCTTCCAGGAGAATTTTTTGACTCAACAACAATGGACTCGTCCCCAATTCAACTAGTCGAGGATTTAAAGAAACATTTCTCTACTATCAGACCATCTCCAGCTTCCTGCCACTATACAAAGTCAGTGTTTGTGCATCCAGCCTTAAAAGAATGTAGTCACGTCTTCATTAGGAATGATGCTGTGAAGAAACCCTTGCAAGCCCCTTACGATGGACCTTTTAAAGTGATTCAGAGAACTGATAAAACTTTTGAAGTTGATATTAGAGGTCGGAAGTCGACAATCTCCATAGATCGTGTGAAACCTGCCTTCATTGAAAGTGAATTATTACAACCTTCTGAAATAACTAAGACTCTAAAGTTTGAAATACCGTGTACTCCTGTAATGCGGGAGACCATACATATACACATACACAATATTTGTTATTCTTGGTTAATCGTCAATTTTTCGTAAGTTATCTCAATAAAAACAAATTAAAATGGTATGCTGGTGATTTTCTTCTAGAAACTGATGTAAAAAGGTTGAACACAAGGAACTTATTGTTTTATTGCAGAGGTGACTTCTGCGGTCTGGTAACAGTATTTTTTATTCATTCTAACCTATAAAAAATTAGCTGATAGCTCAAAAATCAATTTTCTTTCTCAAGATTAAATTTTACATAGATAAAAATGAATGAATGTTACATGCAAAATTGCTTGAGAGAATTCTTTTCCAAATAGGATTTTAGTAAAAACATTAATATACATAGATTTTATAAAAAATCCTGATGTGATTGGGAAAAATGAAGGTCATTTTCAAAATCAGCACATCAAATAACATATAAATCAACAATAACCTCTCTTGTATTTTTCAAAAAGTTCAATTTCGCAGGCTTGTGTTATTTTAATAAGCATATTGCAGGTCACAGTAGGATAAAAAATGAAACCAGGACATGTTTTGAAACAATATACATAGTTTACTTTTTTAAAAAAGCAAACAAAATAAAAAAATATTATAGTTTTCTCAACTTAAGTACAAAAAGGGTCAATTTTAACCACAAAGAACAATACTTAAGATAAAACAATAAAAGAACAATACAGAGTTCCTTTATTCTAAAAAAAAAGTTTTAAAAATTTTTCCAGTTGAATTCTTTTAATAAACATGTCATAAAAGATCAATAATTAAAAAGTTTTATTGGTACTGTGGCATTAAAAAATAATCAATTATTTATTATTCTTTCACACCAATATTTTTTTAAAATTTGCAACTAAGTCCATGATTTCTTTAATAAATCATTTTGAAGTGGAGTTGTAATAACTTTGATCTGAAAGCACAGTAAATATGCACATTTGTTTTCAAAAGTAATTTTCTGCATGAACTAAAATAAAACAAAAAATATTAAATTGAAAATACAAATCTTTCTATCATTCAAACTGATTACTTTAGAAACTGTATTAGTATTCAAAGAAAATGGGATGTTCTTAGTACAAATAAATCAGAAATATCAGGACAAAAAGCTAAAAATAACGTTTAAAAAGTTTAGTCAGGAATTCAGAAATTTCAATGCTACAGTCTTTGATATTATTAAACTTTATCATGTATTAAAATTTATTATGTTAAAATTAATGAAAATAGCTTATACCTTATTTATTATCAAACTATTAATATTAAGACTTACTTTTACAATTTTACACGTATTCCATGTCATTCTTGTATCTTTTCATAAATTCATTATTATAAAATATTTTTTAAAATTATTATAGATATAAAATATATATAATATATTGCACTTTAAATATATTAAAACTTGTATTGATTCAATGGATAAAAAAAAGTTTTTCATAAAATTTTATTAAATACTAATATTATAAATTTTATACAGCTAATATTGATGCTAATTAAATAATACTTAAAAATACAGCATTTTACATTACAGAAAAGCAAGGGGGAGGGGGAAGTCATTCTTTAACTTATACTACTAAAATAAAATTTGAATGTTGCGTATATTTGCCTGCTAAATGAAGTGGTAAAATAACATTTTTAAAAGCATATTTAAATTATTCAGCTCGTCTCTTCCTTTTTTATTATTTTGTTAGCATATTTAAGGTAGATATTTTTGAACTGTTTATTGAAAACATTAATTAATATTTAATGGAATAGTTAAATGCCATGAAATACATGGGACTGGTTCCCATAATTTCAACAACGGGCTCCACAGTTTGTGCTTGTCCACAGCTGACATTGTTCCACAGATTGTTTCTTTTTTAAAAAAAAAAAAAAAACATAAATTGAACCATGAAAAACATGTTCTATTTTTGATCAAGCTACTAGAAATAATAATTCCCCTTTTTGAAAGATGTTCCCTAATTTTTACAAGAAAGCATTTTAACTTTGTGTCACTTGGCACATTTGAATTTGCTATGCATCTTTCTAAATCTAAGAGGAAAAATCTAAATATCTAGACAGGATTTTTTTTTTTCATCTTTAAAACATATATACTCCCTTAAAGCTTGATTTAATAAAATGGTGATGATTTTATTCTCTGAAATTAGCTTTTAAAATCAGCCAATTACATAATCCAGTTATTTTATCAGTGTTATTCACTGCTTGTAATAAAGAAATAATGAAAAAAAAAATTTCAAAAAAAATTTTTTTTTTCAAGATTTGAAAATCTGTTCCAAGGACTTTCGATTAAAAGAAAGACAAGATTATAATAAAATTTATGGCATGCATTTTAAAACTTAATGATGAATAAAAAAAGTCCAAACTAACTTTTAACTGGTTTCATAATCCAATTATTATTTTTTAAAACAAACTTAGATTGATGTTTTTCATAAAGTTGTTATTAACAAATTTTATACAAGTAAAATCATGCATGAACTATTACAAAGAAAAGAAAATACAACTAAACATGAAGTATAAGGAACAAGAATGCAACTAGCTAGAGAAAGTACAAGTAACTTCCCTAGCATGCAAGTATCTAGAAAAAATAATTTTTACTTACAACAGATGTAGTTCCACTAGTAACTTCTAGATCTTGTAGTTCAATAGAACTTTGGCAGCGGGATACTAAATTTCCAATTATTCATTACAGTAGCTCCATTCAGTATAGTAGTACGTGTTACATCCTGTTAAATACAAAATTACATTTAAATAAGAAAATTCGTATATAATTTATTAAAAATTAAAATATCCATTAAAAATGCATTTAAGCATTTAAAAAAACATTTAAGCATTTGTATTTAGAAGTAGCAAACAGAGTTTATGGTCAGAAAAGTTTTTTCAGTGACTTTTCCAATCGAATTTTCTTACAAATCCAGGACTTATTTATTTATTTTTGAAAATATTCAATAACATTTTTATTTGATAAGACTGCAAATTAAAATTATAATTATAATTGCAAATCCAAGTAAGCAAATGCTTTTTTTTTTCATTTTAAAAAAGCAGAAGATTTAAATTACATCAATTATGATTAAGAATAATGAAGTATCAGAAATATAAATATGACTGAAAGAAAACACAAGACTAACGGAATTTACTATGCAACAGTTAAAAAAAAATTATAAGTACAAATTTTTGCAAAAGAAATACTAAAAATATGTACATAATCTGTATATTATCAATGTTAAATCTCATTTAATCAATGTAAGAACATTCTCCAAAAACACAATAAGCAAATAAACCCCCATACATAAGCATCGATTAAAATATTAATTATGGGAAAGATAAGCATCAATGAGATTCAGAAACTTAATTGAGCATTACTTAATTAAAAAAAAAACATTTTTAACTCTAAGTATTACATTATCCTGAAAAAAAATTTAAGAAATGTGTGAAAAATCCATATTTATCCACAGAAGTTAATCCACAGAAGAGAAGGGAAAAATAAGTATAAAATTGCAACATGTTAAGATTTTCTATTAAAAAAATATCATTAATAAGATTGATAAATAGATAGAAAAATATAAATTATGATGGCAAAATTGTGAAATTAATAAAAAAAAATTAAAAAAACAACAGAAAATAACTTACTTAATATCATAAAACTTACACAAATATAAGTCAATTAAAGATCTTCATTTAATTGAAGTTAAGCTAAATTATATTAAATTAAATAAAACCAAATTATAATATACTAAAGATTTATTATAAAAATCTAAAGATTTATTATAAAAGACTAAAATCACCAAATTAACTAATATAAAACAAAATTAGTAATTAAAAAAGCAATATATTTTATATCTAATTAAAAGTAAAAAATAAAATGATAAAATACAAGGAAACTTTATTAATCAAATTGAATAAAAACAACGCTTAAAATTTACCAAATGGAAATGATAGTTAAAAAAAAAAACTAAATATAACATAAATATTACAATCCAGTACAAGGTAGGATCAGTGCCGGATTAACCTATAGGCACACTAGGCACGTGCCTAGGGCCTACGAAATTCAGGGGCCTACGAAAAACTAGGGAGAAAAAAATTTTAAAAAAAAAAATCAAACGTAGTGGAATCAGAAAAACAGTTTCGTTTTTCTGATTCCACTACGTTTGATTTTTTTTCTTTTCACGATAAATTTCGCACTCAATAAATTTTTTTTATTCATAAATTTTATCAATAGGTTTTTCTTTTTTAATTTCCGTTGATCTTGCCTTGTTCCGGGTTTTAATATTTATGCTAGTGCCTTTTGTAACTATCGTTTCGGTTCCATAATTTTCAAGTGTTTTTATTTAGATCGAGTTAATTAGGTATTCGTTTAATTGGTTTTGTTTATATAAGTTAATTTAGGAATTGTAATTATTTTTAAAAAATAAATATGAGAATTTTGTATTTTTTAAACTTGTTTTTCTTGTCTAAACTTGTATTTTTTTTAATTCTTTTAAATGTTATACTTCTACCAATTTTTTTTCTCGTTAAAGTTAGGAGTATATTTCTTTTTTCTCTTACTTTATGCATTACACTTGTCGGTATTGCAGATAAAGTTCGATAAACAAATTCGTAAATTAAAATCCATATTAATAAAAATTTTTTAAAAAAATATGCAAGAAAATTTTAGCATATATTTTGAAAAGAGGGGAGGAGTGGGGTAAGGAGGGGAGGGCCCAAAAACGGCTATGCCTAGGGCCTACGAAAGGTATAATCCGGCTCTGTGCCTAGGGCCTACGAAAGGTATAATCCGGCTCTGGGTAGGATATAATAAAATCAACTGAATATTTAAAAAAAAACTTCACCTTAAAATTCATGAATAAGTATTAATTTATTGAGAATGAATTTCATGATGAACAAAGAAAAAAATTAAATTATAGTGGAATCTGAAATGTATCACTTGTAAAAAGAAAAAGCTGCAATCTGCTTTATAAAATAATTGTCTGCTTTTAGTAATAATTAATTTTACGCTTATAATAAATAAACAATCTTTTACTTTTATTTCTTTATAAAATTAAATGATTTTTAATGAAACCAGAGGTGACTCCACATCAGGCAAAACTTGCAAATGATACTGCCCCTCTCAGAAATTGAAATTTATTTAGCTAAAAAATATTGCTTCTTTAAAAGATATCAAATAAACATGGCAGCAAACAAAAATCGTTTTGTTCTTAATAATTTAAGTCTCATATGAAATTATAAAGCAATTTGTCATAAAATATCAAGGAGAACAAAAATTGAGAAACAAAAATGGATGAAAAGAAAAATCTAAGACATAGATACTCTAAGGAGAGAAATAGGCAGTTCTTTAACAACACTCCAGAAACATGTAAAGACAAATAGAAGAATCTTATAGAATACACCTAATGGTAATGAAATCTAAATCACAAATTAGCAATTTTAAAAACTGCAAAAAATGCTAAATTAGAAAAGTAGTAAATTGTTAAGGAACATAATCAAGCTTTCTCCTTTTTTGATTTACGTGATTTCAAATAAGGCACAATTTTTTAAAGCACAGTTTTATGTAGATTTGTTCAAAAAGTTATTGTTAAAAAGTTATCACTATTAATTTCTCCATAGCTTTTAAATCCAATATTTTTTATACGATATTATTTACAACAACCTAATCTCAAAACGAAACACGCATTCAAGTAACCCCCTTTTTTGAGGAATCTGATTCGTGTGTGATTTCATCATCAATCTTTTTTTGGCGATTACTACTACGGATTTCGTGATTTTTAATTATGATTATCATTTACAAAAAGCATAGAAGCAAATATTTAGTGTCCCCCCACCGCCAAGAAAATGCGAGAATAACACCAATAATATTAGAATAAAAAATTATTACATGTTCAATAAATAAAAATTATATAGATATCTATTCTTTGTAAACACAGCGCTTTTGTTACATATGTTACTAATTTAAAATAACAAAAGCACTGTGTTATACACTAATATCTTTTTGCAAGATACTTTTAATAATAACAAACATATGTGTTACTAATTTAAAATGTTTGTAATTATTAAAAGTATCTTGCAAAAAGATATTAGTGCTTGAGAGTTTTGTCACAGACAGCTCGAAAAAATTCCCAAGAAGCTTCACTGTATTAGATTTTTTCTGAAAGGACACGAACTTTAAACCCTAAATATAGACAGAATTTCAGCTAATGTAAATCTCTATTGAAAAATTTCCCTAGAATATGCACATGGTAGTTCATTTCTATTTAGAATCTCTTGCGGAACATTATCTTAATCTAAAATTCCTATAAAAGCAAAAATAATAACTTATTTCTAGCTTGATTTTGCATAAAAATATCAAGTAAGAAAATTATTTTACAAATAACATAGAACTAATAAATTTATTAAAATAGCCTTTAAACAACTTACAAATAAATATACATACAAATTAAAACTTAATATTAAATAAAAGAAAACATTAGTGTCTAAATAATATTTTAAATATTGAAAAATTAATCACTAAAAAAACTTTATTATCACAATATTTGTGTTCAGCAAAGTCAAATTACTATAAATATTTAACTTCCCATAAAAGGTTGAATAATTAGAATTACTAATAAGATTTTTTGCAGAAAAGAAGTTATTTAAACTGAACTTTTCTTTGTTGTAGTAATATTACCTATAATAAATAATATCAATTACTAATTGTGTAATTCCACGAATAATAAGATATAGTTAATTTTCTCTTCGAATTTAATTCATGTACTTTACATAATTAAAGTTTGGTAAGTATAAAGCACAAAAATAATACACCATACATTATTTTTTATTTTCTGATCATACCTTTAGGCAATAAAACTGAATCTTAATGGTTTAAAGGGGTGACACCAAATATGTTAGTTACTTAGTGCAGACAATTTTTTAACATACAAAATCAGACATAAAAACGTACTATATTAGACTTGCAACATGTTACCTACTTAGAATCTCACTCTAGGAACATGGCATCAATAGTTAGACCAATAGAGTTGCGGAAGATTGGGAACCTTCAATGTTAATTTTACTTTCTACGTTTCACAAGGCACATTCAACAGAACAATTAGAAGAAAAATTGTTTGCAGCTTATAGCTCGCTTATATTGATCTGAAGTATACTTTTATTTAGAACACTTGTGTGGAAGAAAATTTTTAAGCTTGTAGCTTACTTGTCTGAAAAGACTATTTTAGTTTTTTGAAATTCATGAGAGTTAGATGAAAACATGGAAAAGAGCGCTTAGTAACTAATTTCAAAAACGGAAGAAATGAGAGTAAACAAATACTTGTGTACAAAAAGCTAATTTTACATTATAGCATTGTGAAGATATATATCTTTTTTCTAATATGCAATAGGAAATTTTTTTAAATAATATAATACATTCGAGTTGAACTGTAAGAAATTGTATTGACAGTTACTGTAGTAACTCTAATTAATGTATAAAAATATGGTTTTTATTTAGTATATAAAGTTATTATATCATTAATTAATAAAGTATATAATTAAATAAGTTATAAATTAAATTAGTATATAAAGTTGTTTGTTTCGTGGAGATTTCCGTATCGTGATCTGTGGCAGAATAATCCCCAAGTCCTGCAAACTTCCGGGCAGTGGCCCGTGAGAAACTAAAAAGAAACATTACAAAAAGGGACCAACTCGAAAAGTATAAGTCGTAGCCACCCCCGGGCAAACATCTACATGTTTTTTTTTTCTTTTTTTTTTAAATTTGCAATTTTAAAATCTATTTGGCACCTTGGCGATAATAGTAGTTGACACTACAGAAATATCCCCTTTTATATCAAATCTTTGATTCAATTATTCGTAACCAAAGTGTACATATTATTAGAAACTTTAATTTTGCGTACTCAATTAGTTACTTCCTACCTTAAAATAGAAAAAGCTTCGCTATTTTTTAAATTTTTTGCTATTACTCTTCTCTTTACATGTAATCCTGATTATTGGATTTTCAAGCATGTTCCGCAAATCAATAAGCAGTATTTTTTCCCATAAAATTGATTATAACTGTTATACCAAAAGATATTTTATTATTAAAAAAGCTCTGATAAACATATTTTTTTAAATAATTTTAAAAAAACATGCACATATATTTTAAAATAAATTTGATTTTTATTAAATAATAAAAACCTTCTGAAACATTAAAATTTAACATACATTTAATGGTGTTTAAAAAAAGAGCATTTTTTGTGCTTAAAATGAAAAACCAAATTTTTTGTTATCTTGGTAAAACTTTAAAATCATAATTTTAAAATATTACTAATAAAAGTTAGACAAAGAAAGGTTTCATTAGTAAAAATTCAGGTAAACAAACTTGTAACCAAAGAATAATAAAACAAAAATGTTAGAAAGATGAACCAAACAATTTAATTGATGGCTAATGGATATTTTTTTTAATAATTAATTCAATTATTCTTTATGAAAAGTTTCATTACAAGTAGCAATTCATCGAAAAAAGTAGAAAAAATAAAAGTTAAAAACACAATAAAAATATCCTAGAGACTACAAAAATTAAATGAAAGGTGGCTAATGATAATTTTTTAATAATTTATTTAAGTTTTAATATTGTTAGTGACACGGTAGCAATGAGAGCCAATATCGATAGGACTCTGTTCCAATTTGCATAAAATACGAGGTGAAAATGAGCAGTATCTGTCTCTGCTTTAACAGTCCCTCACTCACGATTTCAAAGACCAAATTTTGCTGCAGCTCATAACAATAGAAGCCTTTTTCGACGGAGCACTGTCTTGAGAAACTAGTATTATTTAGCCTTTTGACACAAATGTTCTAAAGAAGTGCTTGTGCCTGACAAACCCACATAGATGTTTAAGATGAGCAGGAATTGTGTAATTTGCTCTTCTAGCTATTTGCTTTCCTTGTTTTTAATTTTTTGCTTTGTTCTTAACTTCATGGAATTTTGGAATATATATTTTGCGTTATTGGTTTTTTGATTTCAGTTAGTTGTTAAATAAATTAGGGTAATTTTCCATTTTGCCGGAGCAGGCAATAAAGTCACTAATTGAAACTTAATGAGTGCAAGTAAATTCAACTGTTTTTTTATTATTTATAAGTGACTTAAAAAAAACAAATAATAAATAAATTAGCCAAAATTACTCGTGTTGGCGAAATGAAAAAGTACCTAGATTAGTTTAAAGTTATTTCTGTCCTTTGTTCCATATTCTTCCAAGTCACATGTTTAGTGTTTGTGCAAATCTTGGCTATCATAACCTAGTTTACTTCTGTATTGTAATGACAGGATTAAACTGGCCAGGTAGAAACATAGTCTTGAGACTACCATATACCATTTCATGAAATACGACTCAATAGACTAACATTTATATGTATTTTTGTTTTATCTGTAGGCAGTAGGATGTCAGTAGATAAATGTAGGTAGATTGAATTGACTCTTTGGTTGTGACTTAAAGTGTTTGAACATATATCTTAGTCAATTAATTAGGTACAGAAAGTATTAACACTTAAATTTATTATAAATATTAAAAAGTTACATTGAGGGAAATTGTTACAGGGAATGAATAAATCATACGTAATAAATTTTTATTTGCCAACTAACTTTGCAATTGTAAAAATGTGAAGTATTTGCAGTAGTAAAAAATGCAGCTTATTGTAAAAAATAAATAATATTGCTTTAATATATAAATTATAACCTGAATGAAACTTTGTGATTCTCATTTTGGTATTCACCATTCATTATTTTCCGATCATTTTATTTTATTCAGGTATATAATTTAGTAAAAATAATATATTTGCTGAAAATATTGCAATATTTTTTTTTTTTTTTTTTGTCTTGCAATCTTTGTTTTTATGTACTAGTGTTTTTTGAACATGGAAAGGCTGTCATTTTAAATTAAAATTACTTATAATGGTTTGTAATTTTTGAGGTAATTTTGGGTTGCTAATTATTTTCATACTTTGAACTTTTCTTTTGACAATCAAATGAAATAACCATTGATGATATTAAACTTAACTTTCAAGACATCTAAAAATGTATAGTAACAATTTGAAACACATTGGTGTATTTATTTATTGCAGAAAATGAATAATGAGTGTATTTAAAATTATTTTATTTCAAAAAGGCAACTTAAATCTCTACCAATTTTTCTTTAATCATAAAATGCTAAAAAGATTTGTAGACTTTCAATCTTACCTTATAATATAGAATCTGTTTCAAGAATTATGTTTTAACTATATTAAAGCATTGGCAATATTAAATCTGTGTCCAAAAAAAGAGTTTTGACTCTTCCCTAATTATAATGTTTTGTAACATTTAAATTCAGGGTTAACACAGATCATTATGCTAAAAAAATAGTAACAAATAGATTTATTGAGATATGTACACTTACTCAATAACGATCTAAGTCTGTGTCAGGGTTTTTTAAATGAAGGTATTTTTATTTTTTGAAATATTAATGCTTGTAATTTTCTTATTATTCTTTCTATTCATTATTACTTCAAGATGATATTCAATGAAGATGATATTTCAATAAAAAGAATTGTCCACAATCAGGAAATACTTATGCTCCTTACATAAGCTTTCTTTCTTGTACATTGTACTGTTTTGTGCATTCTTTTAAGAAAGTAATCACTCATGTATCATTTAAAAGTATGTTTGACACTCAAAATTTTTCAATTTCAGTTTTGAGCTGCTCCTCTTAATAATACTACATCTGATGCCATAAAATTGACTCTCCTTTTTATACTCAAAGCATTCTCTGATGTTCAAGTTGGTATTGAGCGGAGGTAAATTTTTATATAAATTTGTTTAAAATATGGAAAATATTTAATATTGTTTTGCCTTGTTTTATGATTTATCTTAGACTAAAAATATAAAATGATATTTTATTGTAAATGATAGTTTTTTACCAATACCTTAGTTTTCTTTTAATTATCTTTTGTAATTTTATATTTATCATTTCTATGTAATTTGCTAATAATATTTTATTTTGTTATTAAAATTAAGTTATCAAAACAAATTACTTGTTTGTAATTTGCTTTGAGGAAGCAGAATAGTATCTTCTGAATGGTGATGTTAATAATAAAAAAAAAAAAAAATGTGGATTATGTTACAGTTTGGGTAAAACACCTCAAACAACAATTTTGTGGTTATGCATCAGTTGATAAAAATATTGAAACTTGTTGAATCAAAAAGTAGTTGCAATATAATATCAATGAAGAGTGAACACAAACAATTAGAGCAAACATTTGCAGAAGGCCTGAAAATCTCTAAACCAATCAGGAGCTTTTTGTATTCACAGGAATTTTCAGAAAATGAACTACAATCTGTAACAGCTCTTGAAAATTTATTGTTTGTCTAAAGAAAACCAACATTTCCAAATACAGTGAAACCTCCTGTTATGGACACTTCTTCAAAACAGACACCTCTCAATACGGACATATTTTTAATTCCCAGGGAATCTTCTATGAAGAAACCGTTATGTACATACTCCACAAAGCGGACACTCCCATAACCGGACGCGGACAGTCATTTTGGCCCTGAAATGTTATTTCTATCTCCTCAAACCGGACACTACTTTTTATAAATTTGAAAAAAAAAACTTTCTGCTTTAAATTGCAAGGAAAAAAAGCGCAACTTTTCACCATTCTTAAAGCATGTAAATTTTTTTTGCCTTATCCATAACTAAAAATATTGTTAAACTATTTCACTATGGAAGAAGCAATTTTTCTCCTGTCTCTTTGCCTTACCTTTGTAAAGAAAGGAGAGAAAATGATACTGCTGTTGTGAAATAATTCGGACAGCAAGATCTTTTGATCTTTTCATCTGGACCACACAGGTTAGGAGACCCCTCAAGTTGAAATAACATCTTAAACGCTCTCAATGCTTCTTCCCCATTGAAAATTTCTTTAATTTTCTTATCAATTTGAAGACTGTATTTAACAGAGCTGGGGTAAAAAAGAGAACAGAAGTATAATCTTTGAGTTGTTCATATAAATGAAACATTTATTCAGACAATTGATGGCTGTTCAATTGTGAATAATCAACTCCATAGGTCCTCATGCCTTACAGGTAAGCATAGCTTTTTTCCTCTGTGAATCATGTGAGATTTACTTTCAAAAAAGTATTAACCACGTTCCCTATCAAATGATAGGTAGGTGTAAGAGGATGTAAACCTAATAATTGAAAACGACTGAAGATTGAAAGCTTCTATTCGGTATTATATGTTTAACTGGAGTATCTATGCTAATAGGGAAATTATATTCATTTATCTGTAACTACATCTGGAATTATATATTCTCCCTAAAACCAGACTCAACATTCTTTTCTTTTTGAGTACCGGAGACTTGCAGAGATCTTTGAGGTCTCCAACTCCAAACTTTGTATCTACAGACTGCCTGTTTTTACAAGCTTTCTGAGAAATGCCACTGCTGGATTTGACTTGGTACAGCCTGTCCGGAAATTGGACTTCCACCAGACTGAGTTGTATCCTATTGCTCTGGCCACTATACACGAGAGATACCCTTGCCAGGAATGGCTGCAGGTTTTTACTGATGGATCCTCCACTTTTTCAACTGGTAAAGCTTATTCCAAATATTTCAGCCTTAGAGAACCTCTTGACACTTGGGCAGATAATTTTTATGGAGAAATGTTTGCAATCCTTATGGCTATTACAGTTATTGGTGAACCACCTGAACAAAACATTGTTATCTTTGTCGATTCTCAGGCTGCAATTCAGACCATTTCTGAATATAATTTATACCCCTCTGAACTTGAATTTGAGTGTAAACAATGCATCAGCTCTCTTCTTTGTTCTGGAAGAGAGGTAGTCCTTCAGTGGATCCCTGGCCATTGTAGTATGAACGGGCTGACATGTTGGCTAAAGAGGCTTCAGCATTGCATTCCCCCTCTCACTCAGTTCCTCTTAGAAATGCAAGGTGGCTTCTTAAGAGCAAATTCAGACACAGAACAATATCTGCTCTTGAGGACTTAGATGATGGAAAATCCTGGGCTAGCCTTCTTGATGGACAGCAGCGCTCTCATCTTTCCCTCTTTCCCAGGGCCGAGGGAGTTGCTTGCCTTAGAATAATTACTGGACATGACTACTTGCAGGCCCATCTATTTAAGATTAACCTAGTCAATTCACCTCTTTGTGTGCTCTGTAACACTTCGCCTATGACTGGGGAGCATCTTTTTTGATAGCCCCTCTCTTCTTGTCATTCATTCCTGTGAGGACTTTCGTGCCCTCTCACCTTCTGGAGCTACTTCACTGTTATATTGAACTGCAAGACGCCTTATGTCTGAGGACGATAGCGGGCGTAATTTTAAAAAAAAAACATCTGGAATTATGTTTTTGTATCAAACTTCTTTATATATTCTTTTTTATCTTTCTTAAAGTTTAAAAAAATATCCTTATATATAGTTATTGTAGATTATTTAATTATTTCTACATCTTCCAAAATAATTTTTAAATAATTTACAGTGTTAAACTTTGTTATTATGGTACCCCTCCCATAAATGAACGATCTCGGTCCCAAGAATGTCCGCATACCGGAGGTTTTACTGTATTGTAAATATGTTGATGCACTTATTTATCCTTTACTTCGTGCCGTAAATATTTTTGCATAGGTATTTCGAATAATTTTTTTAATTAAATGTTTTATATGTATTACGAATAATTTTCATACATTTCCAAAATATTCTAGGTTAACTCTCATTCGTCATTTTCCTTCACCTTTGATTTGTAATGAATAGTCCCTTAAAAAAAGGATCAAATTGTAGATCGTTTGAATTGTAGCTTATAAAAATTACTATATTAAATGAATTTCAAATTTTTCTTATAAATTATAACTTAATAACAGAGGTTTCTAAAAACGTTTAGCTGCCACCTCACTGTGTATTTTAAGAAAAACTTGATTCTATTTTATGCTTAAAACTCTGATCTTGACTGTTATTTTTTATTATGTAATCAGTGTTTAATGAGAAAAAATCTAAAATCAAAACAAACTTTAAGGTTTTTGCTTATAGGTTTCCATTGTTTTTACACTTTTAATTAAATCGTGAATGTAATAAAGGTTTTCCTATACTTGTTACTCTATAATATTTAAAATATAGAACAGAAATTTTTCTGAAAGAGGTTTAAATTTCATTATTTTACCGTTAATTCACTAGTTAGTTTTTCTACACATAGCTGAATGTATCAACAGGTTATATAAAAATCTTTTAACCTAATTTATTTTAAATAAAAAGTTTTTTTTTTCTCCCTTGAAACCATTTTTTGATGTCAAATTGTCTCCATGCATATTTTTATGTAGTTTTTAGTTCATAGTTATCAGAAATAGAATGCTAATTTTGAGTATTTGTCATTGTTCTCAATTGTTTTCTTTTTATTTAGCGACGGAAACATAAGGAGTCGAACCCGCAACTGCTGCTCCATCATCATTTTTGTATACCTGCTGTTTCAGCTATGTGAAAAGTAATTCTTTTTTTTTTCTTCTGCTAAACGAAATATGCTGTCAGTAATGAAAAAAAAGTCAGTAATGAGAAAGTTTCTTTGTATTTCTTTTAACCTTTAATCAATATTATTATTTTCATACCAAAAATTGTATTAAAAATGTTGCATGTTATCTTTTGTTTCTCAAACTGAAAGTGTACCTGATTTATGAGAAAATGTCACATTTATTAGTAATAAATATGATTTATGAATTTTTTTTTCCAAATAGAAAATATTGTGTTAAAAATTTTGATTTTTATGAAATACACTTTGACAACACTCTTTAAATATGTTTCATGAAATAACTAGTTTTTCTCTTGATTCAAACCATAAAAAATCTCACTGTTCCCTTCAGTATTTTTTATTATTTGTTAAATAAATTCTTTCAAAATAAATTTCGACCTTGCTGAAATGTTTATTAGTTGACCCTTTTAAACATTGATATCTGAAAAATTTTAAATAATATTCTTTTTGATTAACTTATTACTTATTAACTAAATTTTATTTTACCTGTTGAAAAAATTTTCATATTTCACTTTAATTATTTTTTCTAAGGAAAATTATTAAGCATATTGATTTATTATTTTTAAACTTTTTTGTTGTTGTTGTTAATTTACGTCGCACTAGAGCTGCACAATGGGCTATTGGCGACGGTCTGGGAAACATCCCGGAGGATGATCTGAAGACATGCCATCACAATTTTGATCCTCTGCGGAGGGGATGGCACTACCGCTTTGGTACTTTTTTAGCATTTTAAAAATAGGAATTTAAAAAAATTAATAGTTCTTTCTTATTCTGCATTTTTACAGCCTGTTGCAGGCCAAGGCTTTCTCCTTAAGTTCTTTTATTCGGAATGATCTACTGTTACAGTTTTCCAATGGTTGATCCAATTTTATGTGACATTTTCTCAACTGTATCAAGCCACCTCATGTTTGGTCTACCTGTTTGCCATTTTTTTTATCTTTGGGTTTAAATCATTGTAGCTGTAGATATGTCCAAGTCATCTTAATTGATATACCTTTTTAGTTTTCACAATATTTGGTTACTTTACTCCAGGCATTCCTTTTTTCACAGTGCCAAATATTTTTCATTCAAATATTTTCTTTTGTCTCAGAACTTGTTTTCCTTTGTTTTGATCGTAGTCCAAAATGTGCTTCCACGCATAATTATTTGTTTTACTAAACTTTTATATTTATAAGTCTTTAATTTATGCTTAAGTGTTTTAATTTAAAGTGATTTCTTAATCCGTATTAACATTTGTATGCTATATTTAATCAATTATTCTAATATTTAAACTGTTATACTGAGTCTTTAATAACTCTTTCCAATGACATGGAATCTCACTCGTACAGATATTCGTATGAGTTTTACTTTGCTTAGTTTTACCTTGCATTTAAATCTATTAAGAGTCATCTTTGTAAGATTTCTCTTGTTTCATGGGTATCTCTAAATTGAGTATTGAATGATATAATTTTGTTCTTTCTATGCCATCATATGCTGTCTATGTCATATCATCATACCATCATATGTCATATCATCATATGCAGTCAAAAAATATATGGTATGTATGAATATTAATTTCGTTTCTTTTTCCCAGATTTGTACGATTGTGTGCATCTGGTCTTGATATTTCTTTTTCTAATCCGCATTGATAATTTTTGATGACTTTTGCAATATATGGTAATAGTCTTTTGTATAAAATGTTTGGTAGGATCTTAAATGCTTTGTTTAAAGGGGTGATTACTCTGTAGTTGTTACACTCTTAAATTTGTCTCTTTTTTTATGTCTTGAACACACGGCCCTATACTCCCATTCAATGGGCATTTATTTCAGTGTCTTGACACAGACTTTAATTGTTTGTGTTCTATATATAAACAAACATAATTTTTAGTTTTTTACTCTCCAATGATAATGGAAGAGCTGTAACTGTTATGATAACAGAACCACATATGAAATGAAAAACCGCTTAAATATTAAATTTATCTTATTACTATAAAACAATTTATTTTTGAGGACAATTTAAATTTTTTTTATAAAACACTTGCATCACATTCATTATTTCAAATATGTCGTATATCATATCCTAGATTTAATTTGAAGTGTTCACCATGGTTGTGCAACAAATTTTGCATAAAATTTTATTTTTAAGAAATTCTTGTTTGTCTAACTCTTAATGAGAGTAAAATATACCTACCAGATCTAGTATTAAAACAAGTTTATGGTTTCTCGTTATTATTTTCTGGATAATGAATCCTGGCTATCATAGATTATCGTATATCGCATCTCAATGTTGCAATTTTCATCACATTGGTTTTAAAATAAGGAGAAAGAATTTTATGGGTTTCCTTTGCTGTAAATTGAATTGTTTGCTCATGGAAATGCACTGTTCTGTTATTGCATATGGAAAACAATTCAGATACCTGAGCACATTTATGTATAATATACATAGATCTTTCTCTTTTGTACACTAAATTCCTTCTTTCTCTATCCAAGTTGATAGCAACTATTGTAATCAATAACAAAGCTACATAGTCAGTTTTTAATGGCTTACATTTTGTAATTAATAGAGGATTTAAGTTATTTTCATATCAAGACAATGAACTTATTTTATGACCATTGCATCAAAGAATTTTTTAAACCATATATAAAAACCAGTGCTTTAAACTTGCTTTTAAATTACATTTACAGTTTTCTTATGAAATGAAATCAATATTATTTATTCTGTTAGTCTTTATATTATGCAATCAATTATTCTTTTACTCAAAAGAAAAAAAAATGATTGAGAATAATATAAAAATTTATTTAAAAAATTTATTTTACAAGAACTAAACAATAAAAAATATGTATATTTATTTCTTTTAAAAATAATTTTGATTTTAAATCATGAAATCTATTTTTATTGCAAATATCATGTTAGTGCTATGCAAAGAATAATATTTAGCTGTTTTTATTAATTTGCTTATTGCTATTGTGTTTAACTTAAAATTTGACTATAAATATCTTTCCCCTTTACTTTGATTTGTTACCTACTTGAGAGATGTTATGATTTATATACTTTTTGCTGTAATTGTTTAAAAATAACAATTCATCATTTTTTTAAAAATTGGATTTTGAAAGCTCTAAACATCCTCTTTGCTATATTCTATGAATTCAAGCTTTGTTATGTGTGCTTTGGGCGCAGTAAAAAATCTGATGCACAATTCATAAAAAACACCAAGGTCTATTGAAACTTTTGTTTTTAAATTATTGATTAATTGAAATAAAATGATATAACTGAAATGTGTGTATGCCTTGGACATAATGTTCTGACTGGGCCCGGAATCAATGGGAACAGCAGTGATGTACAATACAAGTATTTTTACTTTTAAGCTGATTTGGGTTCAAAATTCTTGAATCTATAGTCAGAAATTTACAATGTTTCACTTGTACAGAAAGAGTAATGGAATCGTACAATCATTCATTCCTATGTGATTTAATATGCGGGTTTTTAATGTTCAATCTGATAATATTAATTCTAACAGACAATAACAAAATATAAACTAGGGCAGCACTTTTCTAATGACTTATACAAATGTGAAAAATTTATTAAAAGCTGCAATAAACATTTCTAGAAAACTTAACATTTAGTAACCAAAGTTTTCACAATAAATAATTAACATATTTAGTGCTTAGTTGGAAATTTACTTTAATTATCTGACTCTAAGTTTGGGGATAGGAAACAGAAGTGAAACTTTACTCAATTAAATGTACTACCTTTTAAATATGCAATTGAAAGAAAAATATGAAAACTTTTCTTATGAGGAAAAGAGATTAAATAAAATAAAAAGGCACCAATAAAATCACTTTGAAAAAGTGTTAATGAAAAAAGCCCATTTCCCCCTTTAAAAATTCACATGTAATTAAAATATAATTAAGAAATTCATGTGCTTTTACATTCTTGCAATAAATTCTTATGGTTATATGGTCTATAAGTGAAAAACATTATTATATGATCCCTCCTAAATACAAATTACATAATTATAAAAACAAAATTTTTCATTTAATGAAACTTCAAGCTGAGATTTCTTTTTCCTTCATATTACTTAAAAAATTCCTTGTGTTAACTAATCAGAACTGAATCCTTAATTATATATTGAGTGTATATAAAATTATTGAATCTAAGTTTAGAAAATGTACAACTCTTCAAACTGAATTTTGTATAATGTCTTGATTTCAGTTAGCCTTAAAAAATTTAAAAATAGCTTTGAAAAATCTCTCGAAAAGCCTAAATAATGTGGCCTAAAAATATAAATTCTGTAATTCAAGAAATATTACAAATATATAGAAATAGTAATACTTATAATTTTAGTTTTATTTACTGAGTATTATTATTTTATTTCTTTAAAATCTATTTTTATTTTTGAACTAAAAGGGGGATTTAAGTAACTCCTCTCACAAAATTGTATTTGCTTATTTTTCAGCAAATACAAGAAGTAAAATTATGTCATTATGTCTAAGTTTTAACTTAAATAAAATATTGCGTGAATGAATAACCTCTTTTTTTTAAATTATTTTATTTACTGACTATATTAAAATATAGTTATGACCTTAATCATGTCTAACATTCTTTACTGTCACTATTTGTGGTACTTACTTAATGTCATATATACATATATCAGGGCTAGAAAAATTTTAGAAATTTTACCCGTCCACGAGGACGGCTTGTCCAACAATGTACCCGTCCTCCTTTGAAACTAACCCGTAGCTTCTAAATAAATAAATATATAGATTTCTCTTATTTGTTACAAACATTTGCATAAATTGCACAATGAATTAGTAGTTACTAGGATTAAAAATACTAGGATTACATTATACAGTAATAAAAGAAATACTAGGCTACTATTAATAATCTAGTATTTCTTTTATGAAATAATTTAAATGACAAAGGTCAAGTTACCTGGATTGTCAATTTATCCGAGGGTACTGCGTGTTTTAAAGGAATCAAGTATGACGTTTGCTAGTTCCGCAATCAAGCCAATGATTTACAGAGGTTTCTGCACAGAAATCTGAAAGGGGTTTTCCATTTAGGTGGATGTTCATAAGTGCGTTTAACGGTTCTTGTTTAAGACCAGTACGTAATGTGTTTTTTTGTAAGCTCATTGCTGAAAAGCCTCTTTCAACCACTGCAGTACTCCCAGACAAAGAAAACATTAATTCCACCATACGCAGTATGTTGCTGTATTTCTAGATTAGAGCGTCAGTTTAGAAGTGAAGTGCTAGGCTCTTGTAAGATAACAAAAATTGAAAATGTATCACGAACATTAACGGGAAAATGGTCGTCTGCGCGGACGTCGGATTCGAGAAATTCGTTGTCCGCGGGGAATTTTTGACCGCCGAGGACGGGCAGGCGGGTGGTTTTTCGAGCCCTGATATGTGTGTGTGTGCGTGCGTGTGTGCAACAATGTTAAAATTTTCATTATTGTTATTGTATTTTTTTCAAAATCTAATTTAAGTTGAATTAAAATATTAATTACTAATTTAGTAGATTTCTATAATATTAAATTAAATTTCTTAATATTTTATTGTATTAACTGTAAATATGAATTTTATATACCTTTTTTTGCATTATATATTGTATCATATTGCATTCTCTAACTAACAATTACAAATTTGTTACTATTGTATAGCATCATCATTTAATCACAAAGTGATGCAGAACAAAATTTTTGCCATAATATTATGTTAAAAAATTACATTAGCCTTATATCTTCTGACAAACCTTCTTTACTAATTAATGAAACTAAATTATTTTAAAATAACGTAGGTACCTAAAGGTGTAGTTCTGTCAGAAGTATTTGGGATTAATTATTTTTAGAATCATTTAAATATCTATTAAATGTTAGTTAAGAAACAATTAGATATTTTTATTTTGAAATCAACTCTATCAAGGGTTTTATAATGTTAAGATAAATACAGTTTCTTAAATATCCAAGTTCTTTTCCCCTATGTTTTTGTCAGACATAGTTTCTAGAACTGTTTAACTTTGTTATTTAATGTATGCAATAATGTAAGATTTTAACTTGAGTTTGATGCTCAATCAATAGCAATAATTAGATGCTGAATCAATTCAAAAACTGCATTCTGCCTTTGTGTGAATTACACCTCCAAATCGTATGACTTTTAAAGTTTAAAAAGTGAGACCTTTAAACTTTATTTTTATTTAAATATTTCATTAAAAAAACTTATTTTACGGCAGCAAATAAGTTTAATTGAATTTTAGTCAAGTTATTTGAGTTTATAGTACATATCCTTATTTTACTAGAAAATTATGTCTATGAATTATTTTCATTTCATGGATGTTCCCCCATGTAAATAATCTTACACCCTAGTTATAAGTTCATTTATTTCAACCCACTGTTTTATATAATTGAATTTTTTTTTTCATATGGCCTTAAGCTTTCAAAATATTCAAGTATTGCCATTTTTTTGATCATTTAAAATTGTTATTATTGTTATTGAATTAAAGAGCTAATTTCAAACCAATCAAATTTATAATCAAAATTTAAGTTGATTTCTATACTGTGACCTATCACTATACTGTCTCAAAACCTGGTGAGCATTTTCGGTTTATGATGCGAATTTCATTTGTAAACTGATTGTTACAACTGCATTTTGCCTCTCAAATCCTTTCCCATTTTTATTCTTACTCAGGTATCACAACACCAGAATACTGCATTGATCTCTCCTTCTTTTTCCTGTTATTTATTTATTTATTAATTATTCTTTTTTGTGGCAGACATTATTTATAGCTTTGTGATTTTTTTACTATTTTCAGTATGTAATAGTTAAATTTGACTCAGTATGGCCAATTCAGATTATTATGCATTAAATTTCATCACAAACCAAGTGTCAAGTGGTTTTGGGGACTATCTTGTTTAATACAGCAGAGTTTACCTGTTTTTAATTCTCCTTTGTCATCATTTCTGTGATCAATATTACAGTTTTAAAAAGTTAGCATGTAAAATAACTATAAATTTTATCTAATCTTTCACAGAATATTTTTACAATTTGTACAAATGCATTATGATAACATTTTTGACAAAAAATGAATAATTTTTTTAAGCTTCATGATAAAATCCATCTATAAATGTCTTAATTTATATTATCTGAAATTTACAACAATGGCTCAGTGGTCAAACGAATTGAGCTATAATTATGAAGAACTGGGTTTGGAACTTGGTGAATACTTGAGGCCCACACACAGCTCCTGATCGACGGTTCGAAGATTGTGTGGGATTGTAATGCAAAATTGTGTGTCATGCTTACACCATATTATGCTTTTGGTCATAAAATTAAGGGACCTCAACCACCCATTGACCCATAATAGGTTGTTGCAGAAATTCTTTAATTTAACAATAAAGTGTAGGGCATCTATTGTAGAATTTTTATTTATTACTTTAATTTTTGATTTCTTCATTAATTTGACATATATGTGTTTCTTAATTTCAATTATTGATTTTTCAAATGAAAAAAAAAACTGTTTGTTATTGCTCAAAAATATTTTAATGCTCATATAATTATTTTTTTTTTCATTTTCAGTTCTGTTATGAAGGTTCATTGAAATGGAGCTGTAAAGAATCTGTTACATAAAATTTAAAAAATGTCATAAAGAATACTGAAATCTGAGTTTCCAAAGAACAGTTTTTAAAATAAAGTATGATATACTTTTCATATGTTTGCATTTTGAATGAACTGTAATATAATGCAATAAAAATAAACTAGGAAATTAATTACTCTTCAAGTTTATTTTTTTACAATGTTTGAAAACATATAAAAAAAAAAAAACATTTTTTTACCCTTTGCATATGGATATTTAATATGGCATTCTATATTTATAATACTTTATTATTCTGTACCATAATGTTAACCTTTGTCTATTCAGATAAACTCAATGTTAAATTATAATTTATAAGATATACGTGTTCATGTCTGGAATTGAGTGTGTATGCGATTTATAAACAAAAAATGTTCCTGAAAACTTTTTACAGAGCCTGGAAATTTTTTACAGAGCTAATATATACCTAATGTTTTTTCCTTTTATTTGTTTTTCTTTCCTTTTAAGAATTAATTTTATAATATTTTCGTTTTCAATGCATGCTTTTATCAATGTTTGAAATATGTCATCGATTTTATTATATATAAATATAATAATCATTAATTTTATGTGTTGCATGTGATTTTTGCATCAGGCTGAAGATGAGAAAGTTACAAGTTTCCAGCTAATTAGCTTAAATTGTTTTTAAATTTTACGTGGATTATAAATAAAGTAAAAACTTTTCCTCTTATTATACCCAAAAAAAAAAAAATATATATATCTTCCAAATCTGCAAGATTTTTCTGGTAGTTTTAACTAAATTTATACCTATTTGTTTTTGCTAATAAAAATTTGTGTTAAAATGTAAGAAAAAATGCATTAAAATTTATATTGAAAACATTTATATAGATTACATATCATAATTTTTTCTTTTCTTTATTTATTTTTTTAAATTTATTGCATACTGAATTTTAAAAATGTTGTACATAGAATATTGCTTGATTGCATAAAACAAATTATTTTTAATGGAAATTCATAGCTTACTCTTTTTTTCTCCTTTCATATTTAATGGAATTTCATTTCAAAGCTTACTATTTTCCTTTTAAAAAAAAAAAAAAAAAAGAAGAAGAAAAAGAAAAATACCTTTTGGTGCATTTTTTTTCTATCCGTATCTGTTATTATTTGTATATGATTCTAAGCAAAAAATATTAAATATAGGTTTAGAAAATTTACCATTAAATTTTAATATGTATATGATATAATTAATGGTAATTCTGATATTGTCTAATTTGTATGACCTTGAAAAATTTTCCTGTAAATTCTTAAAAAGGGCTTAAATGTAAAAAGTGACTAAGAGTGGAAAAAATTTATATTATATAAAAATATTTTTTTGATGTGAGGAAAAATATTATCCTTCCTGAGAATGAGTCATGATATGTATACATTATTATTATTTATAGTATGCGTAGAGTTTGAAATTGTGTTAGTTGCATTAATACTTTATGGCAATGTTTTTTTTTTATTGTAAGCTATGATACATTGTGAGAAATGATTTATAACAACTTTTTAAATGAACTTTATTATGATTGATAATAATTAAGCATTAATTTATTTTTCTCGATATTAAGTCGAAATAAAGTTTTCTCTTTAATTTTTTAAACAAAAAAGCTTAAATATACTTTAATTTCAATAAAAATACATCAAAAGTACATTGTTAGAGTAAAGGAATTAACAATTTAATAAACGTACCTTTAAAACTGAAATAATAAAGCAATCCAAACTTATATGATAAAGCAATTCCAAATATGCCAATTGTGTAAATTTCTTGCAAGAAAACTTCTTATAAGCCTTTAATTTCTTTTAAATAAAATCAAAAGGTATAATTACAAAAATGCCAGCTCTAAAGAAATTTTTTTAAAACTATTATAGACATATTTATTTTTATGTTTCATTTTAGATTTCATATAGATGATGGTTTAATTTAAAAACTTTTTATGTATTCCTTAATTTACAAATTAACTGATTTGCCTTGACTTAAATATGACTTTTTTTTTATTTTTGAATGAAAAGAATCGCAATTTTTTTTTTTGAAATCTACAAATAATATATTTTTTTATTTTACAAAAAATACTTTATGATATTTGGTATTTTTATTTGGAAGTAACTGTGGAATATGTAAAAATACGAAATATTAAATAAAATAATATTAATTCGCACCGTCGTTCCTTATAAATAAATATCTTTTTGAACAATTATATCATTGAAGATTCAATTTTTAAAAATTATTTACATTATATTGTTATGTTCAAAATCAAGTTTTTTGATAAGTCTATTTGAGAACAAAATGTTATATAAATGGTTAATAGATAGCGCAAATGTATAGTAAGGACTGCATTGTTCAAGTTCACCCTGACGCCCTTTGGGTGAAGTAATTCATCTTCCCCGTCTAAATCTATGGGTTAAATATTAGGAAACAAGTAATTACTAGCTCTGAGGATTCTCGAGCCTCAGTCATGTTCAATATTTAAAAATTATATTTAATAAAAATAAATGTGCTTTTTTATTTATTTTCAAATATTGTAACTTAAATAAAACATTCTTTTTCTTAAAACTACAGTCAAACCATGAAGTGAACCTTCAAGGGACCGACATTTTGGTTCACTATAACCGGGAGTTCACTATATCCGTTACGCAGGCAATTTAACTAATGGTTCCCAAACTCCTCCCTTTTATTACATTATATTCATATAAATGACTGAAAAATATTATGTCGTAGCAAAAAATGTGTTATTTTTCATCACTATTCGTCTTGCGTGCAAAAAAAATTTGTAATCTTTAGCTGATGAGCAATTCTCAACATCAGATATTTAAACACTTCCCGACTCTCAGATATTTTTTCCTGAATTTCTGTTAGTCCGCTTTTTGAACCTGTCTAACCTGCCATTCTAGCACATAAAAGTAGTTTCTATAGATGGTTTTAAAAATCGACATATGTATTTATTTTGAAGTAGAAATTTCAAAATTATTTGCAAAGAAAATGGAGGGGGGGGGGGAAATAAGTCGAAAACAGAAAAAAGTTCATTATATCCAACTTCCTCACTTTTTGGTTCACTATATGCACTAAAAATAACATTATACGTATATAGCAAGGCACGGGGCCGAGCATTTCGTTCACTATAGCGGGGTTTGACTGTTTAATATTTTTCTTTTTAAGCACGTACAATAGCAGTAAAATGGAGAAATTCTTGCCCATATACTGTACATATAAATGGACCCCTATCTCCCCTAAATATTAAACTATAATTTCCAAACTCGACCTGATATTATATTGTAAGGTACTATACAGAAGACAAGGAAACTCTTGAATCAGTACCAACATAGGTATAATTTGTTTTGAGAACATGGAGGACTTTGTGACTTGACAGATTTAACGTGCATCAGTCACCATTTATTACACGGGGAGTCTTCGACCGGCTGGGATCGAATCTACGACCTCTTGGACATGGGCCCAGTGCCCTACCAGCCAGGCTATCCCGGCCTCTATATTAAACTATAATATTCAAATCTCTTCTTCCAAGCTATCTCTCCTAATCTTTTCCTATGTACTTTTTTTTCATTCATTTGGTCGTTAATCTAACTGGGGCACCTGAAGGTATGTAATATTTAACTTAAGCGCAATAAAAATTAGGGTCAAAAAATATATGAAGTATATTATTTGGATTGAATATTTGTCCACTGTAGAGCATTTTTAACCGAAAGTTTGGTGATTCGAGCCCACCACGAGTCGCCATTATTTAAGAGCCGTGGTGGCTCAAGGAATAGAGCATCAAAATGAGGTGAACTGATTTCGAATTCTAGCGATGGCTAACAGATACAGCACCCGGCTCGCATGGACCACAGTGCTGACGTAAGATATCCCCATGGTAGACGGATCACGGGTCCCCTTGCCGTCATGCTAGCCGTATGAGGTTTTCGTGGTTTTCTCCTCCATGGAAAGTAAATGCGGCTTAGTTTTATCATAAATTCCTCCACGAAGGTAAAATTCTCTTAATTCTGGATACAGGAGTTTCCTACTCTTCTGGATGGGGTTCAAAATTGCAAGACTACGGAGTTGAACATTATTAGTCGTAAACCCAAAAAAACGCAAATAAATTGTTAGGCCGGTTATTAGTGAAGCTGATTTTGAACCGAATGCGTCAAAAAATCATGGAAAATACTTATTGCCGATATATTTGCTTTGAAAAATATTTCATGTAGAGATTATATATGAAGAACTGTCCAAAAAAAAAAAAAAAAAACAGAATACAAAAACAATAGTTTAATTTTGTACATGTACAAATAACGTCAAAATTCAACTAAGTAACCTTCGAGTTAATCGTGTTACTGGTTTAGATGATCTGATTTTTGAAAAAAAGAGAAGGATTTTCATCTAAATTCGAAGCGGATAACCCTTTGCAGCAACACGAGTATCTTGTTCTTTATTTGATAAAGTTTGATTTAATGAACCTGAATATTATTTTACAGAACTATTGAAAAAGAAACATGAATATATTAACTACAAACGGCGAATTTTGCACTGTTATCATTTTTAAATTTATCCAAATGCAGCATAATAACATCGGTTTCTGAATAATTTAATATTAAATCCTGAATTTACCTGAAAGTGTTTTTCGCATAAAACGTCTTTTAATTTCTCGGCGTTATAGTTTTTAATAGCAGAGAAAGAAAATATTTTTGGTTTGAGGTATACCGATGTTACCGTGAATAACCGAAATCAGGAACCGAGACAGCCTGGTTAGCAGGGCACTTGGCCCATGTCCAAGAGATAGTGGGTTCGATCTCCGCCGACCGTAGACTCCCCGTGTGACTGATGCACGTTAAATCTGTCGAATCTCGAAGTCCTCCATGTTCCATTAACAAATCATGCATCTGGGGTTTCTGATCCAGGAGTTTCCTTGTCTTCTTGATTTGGTTCAAAATTTCAAGGCATTAGTCGTCGTAAAATCTAAATTGGATCTTCTGTTCAACGACAGTCATAGAAAATAAAAACAAAATAACCGAAATCAAGAAAATGTCGACTTTCATCGGCGAATGTCAACAATCACATAGGCACTAGGGTGTAGATTAGGAGATGTTTGGAGCACTGGCATTGAACCTTAAAATAACATCAGTGTAAGGTATATCGGGCAGTGGCTCTTAACTAGACATATTATATATTTCGAACATTTACCAAAGCGACTATGTGATTGTCAACATTCACCGGTGGATGTCAACCACCAGTAATTTCGGTCATTCACGCTTTTCTGGTCAGTGATTTAGGAAATAATCACAATATTTGTGATTTAAGTGATCAATGCTTTTTTTATATCTTCAAAGAAATAAAGTGCAAACTTGCTGGGGGAAAAAAAAACATTGTTAAAGTACGAAAAACAAAAATGCTGACCACGCCGAATAACTTTTGATCTAATGATCGGATCCTCACGTTCTAGGACTTAATCTTAATGATTTGAGGGGGTGACCGAAAATAGGCCAATTAATTCATGCAGACGATATTTTAATTTATGAAATCAGATACAAAAGCGTACTTTATAGTTCCTGTGAAATCGAATTCTAAGAAAGTCAGATACTTAAGGTTCGATTTCTGAGGAGCGATTCGACCGATTTTGCCTAGTATCAGTTTCTGGCCAAATTATTTGACGCACTAAAGATTCTATATAAATAATCAACTGACTTACACGACTGAAACCAGTTTGCACTTGTTTACGTTCGTGTATTAATTGGTTAACATTGTAATGCAATACTTTAAAAATAATTACAAATAGGAAGTATATGAAAAATCTCTAGAATAGCACTCATTACATGTATGTTTAAATATAAAAGTATCGTAAATACACTCGTGCAAAGCATGCAGTTATTAAAACACTACAGTGCGTCTAATGATTTGGTCGAATTAATAATAATGTACTCATATAATACCTGATATAATAAATATTTATATAATCTATCGTCGAATTCACATTATATATCGTTTAATTTAAACGTAAACAAGTACAAACCGCGTAAAAGCAATAAAGATCTATAGTATCTCCTAATAATTAAGATTTTGCATAGAATCTTATAGTGCGTCGAATAATTTGGCTAGGGGCCGTAGATAATGCTCAGCCACAGAGGCATTGCGTACTTTTACCCGAAATATAGTAAAGGATAGTTTAGATGAATGCAGTAAACCATTCCGTGAACATTTAACGAAAACATTTTACAACATTCATAGCTTTCTTTTATTTACGGTCGCACTAGAGCTGCACAATGGGGCGACGGTCCGGGAAACATCCCCGAGGATGATCCAAAGACATCACAATTTTGATCCTGGCTCTTCCGTTTTGGTAGCCCGACGACCTGTGCGCGAGCACTTTATGGTAAAACAGTTTAACGAGGACCGATGATCAAAGTGGTCACCTACCCGCTTACTGACCCCAGCCAGTGATGCTTGACTTCGGTGTTCTACTGGGAACTGTGTCTTAATGAACGGGATCATTAATTAAATAAAAATGACCTTTCAGTATTGTTTATTGACTCATTTGGTTGGAGGAAAAATTAGCTGCCAAGTTATTAGTCTACCAGCCACTGGCTACTAACTGAAAATTTAAATTTTCAAGTCTATTTTGAAGTCAACAATCATTGTCAGATTAACTTTGGATAACTCAGTCTTTGCCTTCAACTAATTTTACTCATAACGGTTTTGATACATCAGATAAATAAATGGTCTAATAAATATCTAAAATCAAATTTCTACGCAGTTATTGAGTAACATTCTTGTCACCTATAGCCTTTGGAAGTTGTAATAGTTTTCTCTCCTAGACTAAATGTTGCAATTTTTTTCAGAAAAATTTTATTTATAGGATTTTTAACTACCAAAAACTTTACCTAAGTGTATTTTTATTATTATATGTAAATCGTGAAATACAGTTTCTTTTTCATTTCAGGCTTGTAATCAAGTTTCATCTTCCATGGATCTTAAGAAAACGAAAAATAAGAAGAGTTTTAAATTTTGAAATAAAATGTTTTACTTCTACATTTGTAATTAAAATATTTATTTATCACTCTTACTTTAATGATTGTTCCTATTAAATATTTATTTTGTTTATTGTGAATTTCTGGTTTTCATTGTATATTCTTTAAAAGTTACCATTCCCTTGTCGACGTTGCCGTTCTTTCCAAGTAATAGCTAGGAGACGGAACCACTGTGAAATCCTAGAAACAAAGAGTGATTGATGTCTTTTTTGTATAAAAAAAACAATTCCTTTTTATTATTCAGTAATATTAGATACCTTTTTATAGATTTTTTGTTTCTTGTGCTTATGACTGTGCACTTGCTTGGTATTACAGTTAACAGTTACTTGTTGTCAAGGTAAAAAAGAAATTCTATTATTTTTTTTAATAATATGTATCCACATTAGTGTTCAATAGATTGGTGATAATAACTGAGGAACTGTTGTTTATATTTTAATTCGATACGTTTGAACATTTATTTCATGATTTTGTAGATTGAATATAAAGATTTCGGAAAAACACTTTATATTTTAACTGTCTAAAAAACAGACGTCGAAATATATTTTGGTGGTATCCTTTTAATATCTATATTTTATTTATTATTATAAGCAGTAATTTTTAAATGTTTTTTTAATAACTATTATATTCTGAAGTGGTTGACTTTTTTATGTAATTTAAATACCAAGCAATATTAAGTATTATAAAAAAATACAGCAAATGAAATAAAATAGTTTTTAATAATATTTGTAAACAGTAGAGTTTATTAAAAAAAAAATATGTCTATTTCGTTAAAGAAAATAATATAAAAAGAGGGAAAATATTTAAAGAAAAAAAAGGAAATAATAGGTCTCAAACGTGAATCAATATCCGATCGTCTAGTCTAGGGGTGCACAACCTTTTTGAGTGAAGGGCCACTTGCACAGCAGGTTGGCTAACGAAGGGCCGCACATGTGTTTAGACATGTTAATGACAAATGTAATAATGTTTATTTAAACATTAGCGTTCCATTTTTTTTTATCAATAAACTTAGTAATATCAATAACTTAGTAGTGTTCCATTATTAGAATTCATTCAAAAATATAAAAAACTTATAATTTTTTTTTTTTTTTACAAAAAAAAATTTCTATTTTTATCATATGAACAATAGATTTATCAAAATAAATAAACATTGAAGAAAAGAAATATTTTTTTTTATCATATCATGCAATATGAAAACTCATTTTAGAATTAAATTCTAATAAATTAAAAATAAACTGCAAAGCCCACAGAATGAAAGTAGGAAAAAGTTTAGTTGTAATTAAGTAATATAAATTCAAATTAAATATTTTAATTGAAGAAAATTTATAGGTTTTAAACAAAAGCCTAAAATAAAAACAAAACTGTGATAGTTCAAAATGAAATTCAATGCTTATTTTGTGATGTACTTAATTATTTTATTTTATTAATTATTGGATTTTTTATATCGTAAAGATTTTCCCTTTTTTTTATCGAAAAAGATCACTTAAGCAACAAAAAATTGAAATCTGAACTACAAACAGTGAGCAGTTTAAAAATTCACGTTTTCTGCCATTTTATGAATTTCTCAAGTTGCAATAACATTGCATTTAAATTAGGGAGGGATGTAACGAGTATTTGGCCCTTCTGTGAAAGATTCAGTTGGTTGAATGATCAGTCAAATATTTGGCAGAATATTTTTTAGAAATGTATTTTTCTAAGTTTTTTTTATTTTTGAATTTTTATAGATATTACTTTTTTTTTAAAATTATAATCAGAAAGTCAATTTTGTCACTTTATCGATACTTTGAGAATTGAGAAGGATCCATTTTTTGCAGTTTTTTATTATAACCCAGCATTTTAACAGAACGTCTCATACTATTAATTTATTATCACTCTTTCCATGTTCTGTAATATAAATAACCAGTAACCTAGAAAAGTGTGATTTTCAGTATTAAATTTTGTTTCAGGAACTAAGAAAAATTTGTTTTTTCTATTTTTCTTTTTTTAGGCATTTTTATTATGACTCAGCATTTTTTTTAAACATAAAGTTACAAATAAAATTTATTTTATAGCAATATTTTTTCTTCTAAAATTATGGCAATGAAAAAAATTTAAATTGAGATTTTCGGCATAAGATTTTCACTTAAAAAATTAAGAACATTTTTTTCTATCTTTTTTATTTTCTTTAAATAAAAAGAAAAACTTTTTTTAGACGTTTTCATTATAACGCAGTAATTTTTAATAGCATTTCTGTTGACTTAATTCTTTTTTCTTGGCTTTTTCTGGTAATTGAAAAACTGAGATGCTCAGCTTTAAAAAAATTTTTCAAAAATTAAGGTTGATTTTTAGGTTCTCTGTTTCGCTTTTCGACATTTTCAAAAACGTTCTTGATTGGCCTTATTTTTTAGAGTTAATTAACGTTTTTCCAGGAAATATTATTCTGAGCATTGAAATTTTAGTTTCAGTATTGCAATACTGCTAAAAGATTTTGCTATTTGGCCCCAAGTGTACGGCGTTCAATAGATTTTTTCTTCTTCTTTTTTTTGCCGAATATTTGGTTTTTGATCAAATCACAATTCATCACCACATTCGACCAAATCATATTCGTAGCGGAAATAAAAACGAAGGAAAAATAACTAGGATTTACGATAAAACTGTACCGTAATACCGTATCAAAAAGTGATTATTTAATTGCGTGATTAACAATCACGTGTCGTAATAACATCATAGTTAAATAACGGGATCGTCAAAATCACGAGGAAAAGTATAGAAATAATTAGGAAAAAATATATTTATGCTGAACTCAGCACGAATAAAGCGCGTCAAATGCATGATTTAGAATTTGCATGGCATAACAGAATAATTTGAATTTTTTATAAGACGTGGGAACACATAGCATTAACTGCCGAGAAAAATTTTTGGAAAAAAAGAAAGAATTGCAAAAAAAAGATTAAAAATCACTTAGATTTAAGATGAAATCGTCACAAATAAAGTGCACAAAAAGTGATTATTTAAATTTGATATCTGAAACTCGCGTCGTAATAAAAATTCGAATTTTTAAAATCACGTAGAATAGCGGAAATAAATGTTTAAAAAATATCATTTATATTTACGATAAATTCCGCTTCAAGAAAGCGCGTTAAACGTACATTTACTAAAGAATCTGTTAAAATTGATTGTGTCCAAACGTGATGACTTAAAAGTGCGATTAAAAATTGCCATTTTTAAAAAAAAATTTTTTTATTGTGTTTAGAAGCTCTCGCGGGCCGCACTTCAGTAGTCGAAGACCCGCATTTGGCTCTCGGGCCGCAGGTTGTGCACCCCTAGTCTAGTCATTAAGTATGTTTATGTCTGCATTAAAAAGATATTTCGCTTAAATTAAAGAGCATGGTTGAAAACCTTACTTTTATTTTTTAATTAAAATATATGAAGTGATTATAAAAAAATTAGTAATGTAAATTTTTTTTTTATTTAACTGAAATTTTTTTATTTTGTAAGAAATATTTTGAGTTATTTTCTTAAAATTTAATTATGAAATTTTAGCAAAATTTCATTATAATTCTCGTGAAAACAAATAATGCGTATTACCATCAAAGTTCATATTTTAAATGGCGTAATCTTCTTTTTCAGTGGTAAATATCTCTTTTCAATTTATCCCTATTAATCTTTTTTTTTTCAACAAGAATTAATTAATAAATTTAATTAAAACTTAAAATATTGGTTACAAAATAGAAGAAATTCAGTAAACATTAAAAAAATGTTCATTCAACATTAAAAAAATTAGATTTCTAAGTTACACATAAGTTTTCTCAAGAAATTCAAAAATAAAAAAACAGCCAATTGTTTTTTGTTTTTAATATTTGAATTTTATATAAAAAAAATTACATTAAAAAATAATAAATATATATTGAATAAAACAAACAAAATAGTTATCCACCGTTTTAGATCAGAAATCTAGAAATATAAGTAAAATTTAGCAGGCGATCATTGTTTCGTGACTTTAAAAGAGTAAAAAAGTTTTATAATTTTATAAGTGTTGATTAACTTACTTATTGTTGTCTAAAGGATGCCCATCGAGGTTCTTAATTAATTAGGCAGATCGTAATTAACAATATTTTATTAACATAAACAACAACAATAGTAAAAGACAGAGCGCCGCATTAAAGCGACCGTATTAATTAGATCGTACATATCTTCTGAAGACGTGGGTGGAAGCGTTACGTAATTCTTTGCGCATGCGCGCGTCTTATATATTCTTTAATTTCTTTTAATTCTCCACATACACTCCCACCTTTTGAGTTTAATTAACCTTAATCACACTCAAAAATTAAATCTTACTAAACACTTATAAATGAAATGTACTTAAACTTATAAAATGACACACAAATATGACATACATGTAACTTTAACAGAAAACATATACATATAAAAATTCACAAAACATTTAACTTTTGACTTCTAATCTATAAAGTCTCTGGACAGGTCTCATAAACTCAGAATTCTCTGTCTTTACGAGAGCAAGCCTTGTTTTGCCATCACGACCTGGAATTAATTTCAATACTCTAGCTAAATTCCAAAAAGCGCGTTTTTTATTAGCATCTTCTACTAATACAATTTCACCGACCACTAAAGGATTATCCTTGAAATCTCTTATAGTTTGTTGACGTAACTGACCTAAATATTCAGTCCTAAACCTATTTCTTAAAGACTCTCTTACTCTTTGGAGATGTTTAGCTCTCTTACTTAAACCTTCCTTATCTGCCTTATCGATATCTGTAACACCTGAAGAAGGTATTTCGTGCAGAAACATTTCTGGAGTCAAAGGGGAAACGGTGTCCACGTCTTCCGATACGTAGGTGAGGGGTCTCGTATTAATTATTCTTTCACAATCACACAAAATTGTGACCAATTCCTCATAATTTAAGGAAGAGCGTCCTAATATCTTACGTAAAATTCGCTTCACCATTTGTATTAACCGCTCCCACCAACCACCCTACCAGGCGGCGGAAGGAGGGTTAAACCTCCACCGTATCTCATGCTCTGCAGCTTTTGAAGCTAACTTGTCCCATTCTATCGAATGAAGAATCTTTTGCGCACCAACAAAATTTGTTCCGTTATCGGAATATATTACCGACGGTCTTCCTCTGCGCGCAATAAAACGTCTTAAGGACTGAAAAAAGGCTTCCGTAGTTAATAGAGTTACTAACTCCAAATGTATAGCCCGGTACACAGCGCACGTGTAAAGTACTATATAAGACTTTTTCCCATCCTTAAGATATAGTGGTCCGGCTAAATCGACACCTACAATTTCGAAAACAGATGCATCATTAACTCTAACTTTAGGCAAAATTCCAGGCGTGACATTACACTTTGTAGTATTAAATCTTAAACATTTTACACACTGTCTTATACAATTTCGTATAGTTTTACGACTTTTCAAAATCCAAAACTTTTCTCTTAAATGAGACATTATCATAGTAGTACCAGCATGTAAAAGTTCATTATGACAATTAATAATTAACAATTTGACAACTGGGTGATCACTAGGTAATATAACTGGATAAATGAAATTAGATTTATCTTCACGAAAAACTAAATTAGTTTTAGCTCTGATAATACCATCATTATCAAAAAATGGCCTTAATTGTCTCAACTTATTATCATTGATACCTGTAAAACTGTCCTTTTGTATCAAAAGAATGAGACTTTTCTCTGCTCTATCCAATTCATTTACATTCAAAAACTTAGAACAGTTCTTACCTAAATTTCTACAATTATTATAAAATCTAAAAATCCAAGCTATCATATTTACAATTTTCTTATATGAAGAAAAATATTTATAATACCAATTATCATAAACATTATCATTTTTACTTAAATTTACAATGACAGATTTACGCAGTTCAGAGTTGACTAAATTCTCATCTGGGGCCTCAAAGGATTTTGGCCAATTTTGCTCGTTTTCATACAACCAGTTAGGCCCCTCCCACCAACGACGTTCAATAAGCTGCTCAGCTGAACAACCTCGCGAAGCAAGATCGGCAGGATTAAAAGATCCGGGAATGTGGCGCCACATGGTGTGAGAAGTCAAAGAACGAATTTCTTTTACACGATTTTGAACAAAAATACCCCAGTTGAGTTCCCGTTTTATCCAACTCAAAACTGTCGTTGAATCTGTCCAACAATAGATATCAATATTGTTAAGATTCAAATCTTTAATTATATTTGCTAACAATCTAGATCCAATACAACATGCAAGAAGCTCTAGCCTTGGTATTGTCAATGGTTTTAGAGGTGCAACTCTACTCTTAGCTTGCACTAAATTAACTTTAACAAAAGGTTCATTGGTACTTTTAACTCTTACAAACACACAAGTTCCATAGGCTAGCTTACTTGCGTCACAAAACACATGTAGACTCATCAAGGTATTTGACAAATCGAGACAAATCCATCTTGGAATCTTAATGTTCTGTAGCAAAGGTAATTGGATAAACCAAGATTTAAATTTCTTAATCAAATTATCAGGTAGTTTGTCATCCCATTTGATTTTTGAACTCCAACTTTCTTGTAAAATTAACTTAGGTAATAACATTACCGGTGCCGTAAAACCGACTGTATCAAATACCTGATGAGCCACAGCTAACACTTTTCTTTTCGTAATTAATTCGTCAGAATTATCTGCTCGTTCAATCTTACATGACAAAGTGTCTTTCTCCGTGTCCCAAATAAGTCCCAAAATTGGTACATTTTTTGTAATAGATGATTCTTTAACACATAAATCAGGTAAATTTGTCTGCCAATCTCTTAAATTAAAATGACCCTGAGACATTATACATTGTGATTCTAAAATAAAATTTTGAGCTTCAGTTTCTGTACTTAGACTAGTTACACAATTATCTACATAAAATGATTGTTTAAGAATATCTGCAGTACTATTTAAATTTTCAGAAACTCGATTTAAATGGTAACGTAATGTAGCGGCAAGTAAAAAGGGACTTGAGGTAATTCCGAAGACTACCCTTCTGTGCCGATACATTTTAAGTTCGTCCGAATTGTCTTCACTGTACCACAAAAATCGCAAAAAATCTCTTTCTTTTTCCCGTATTGATATCTGTAAAAATGCTTTCTCAATGTCCGCAGATATACCCACAAAATTCTTACGAAATCGATTAAGAATAGACGGGATCATTTCTATTAAGTTTGGTCCAGTAGCCAAACATTCATTTAAAGATGGTTTTCCGGCCGACTTGGCTGATGCATTAAAAACCGGCCTTATTTTCGTACTAGAATTTTCCTTAACCACTGCTCTATGAGGCAAATAATGAACATTATCTACCTTTACATCGTTGGCCACTTCAATAATCCCTAAAGATGACCAATCCTTAAATACGTTAGAATAAGCTTCAAAATTACCCGAATTAATTAATTTCTTTTTCGTATTCAAAATCGACTTAAGTGCAATATTTTTATTATCAGGCAAAAGCGAGCTGTCTAAAACCCATGGTAAAGATATTTCATACCTCCCCTCCAAATTGACTCGAATCGTATTCTCGAAATGATTTAATGTTTCTTCCTCCAACTGAGTTTTTGTTTTGTCTATCTCTGGATCCGTAATTCCCAATGCGTCTAATTTCCATAAATCAGAAATGTTTCTATCCTTCACGAGAAGTGAAGATACGTAACAAGAAGCCTCGCTCTCCCCCTTTGGCATATTGCCAACATTTAACTTCCCAATTAAAGTATACCCTAGCCTAGTATGAATCGCACAGGGTCCTGCACTCAAGTTTTTTATTCTACCCGTAAATAATTTTCCGGCAATATCTGCCCCTATCAACAACTTAATTCCTTTATCAAAATTACAAAATTCTTTGTCCAAATCACTTATTTTAATATTTAGTTTTCGTAACTCTTTAACCCAGGGGCCATATGGGATCTGTTTAATATCAGAACAGATTTGTTTTTGACTTAAAGCTTCAAAACTGCATCTATAACTCCTATCAATGCTACTTAATTCTACATTATATACATTGTGCATACTTTCTTCAGTTTCGACCCCACCAAAAAGTAATTGCTTAATTTCTACTTGTTTTATAGGCATATAACTCATACATTGTGCAACATCTTCAGAAATATAACTTCTCATACTACCAGTATCTATAATTCCACGAATTAACATTTCCTTTTCACCATTATGCACTCTTACAATTAAAGTTTGAAGCAATACGTCTGAGAGTTGAATTTGATTATTTAACGTACTTATGTTGTTTTCATGGTTTTCTTCATTCGAAACATTATCGATCTTATTTTTCGGATTATCAGGACAAAAAATAGAAAAATGTCTATTATTACAAATTAAACATCTAACATACTTTGCTTTGCAAGTATTAGCTCTATGACCCTTTTTTAAACAGACGAAACAAACGTTCTTTTTCTTAATTATTTCTTTTTTGGTTTCCAAGGTCATAGATGCTAATTCTCTGCAACTCTCAGATGTATGTGCTTTATCACAAAATATACAAATATTCGTATCAAATTTCTTAAACTTATTTATACATTCATTTTCATTCTTATTAGAGTTAAACAACTCACATGAAGAAGCAATATATTTTGTTTCATACTTATTAATACACTTTTTACTATTAACATTTTTATCTGTAGAAAATGATTCCTTACTTAATTTTAATCTATATTCAGATTCAACTTCATTTCGTAAAAATTCTATTAACAAATCTAAATCAGTCTTACCTGACGTATCGGTCGCACAATTTTTTTGCCTTTCAAATACCTGTAATAAATCCGTGGGAATAGCTGATTCTACCAAAGGAAATAAGAAATCTGCATATTTATCTTTCGTTAATCCCAGTGATTCAAGAGCTCTTAGTTGTGTTTGTAGTTTATCATATAATGTAGCTAAATCAACTTTAGATTTATCACTTAACACAAGTTTTAATAAGTCCCGTATGTAGACTTGCGTGAGAACACTTTCATTTCCAAATCGTGTTTTTAAGTGTTCAACAGCTTTCGTGTAATTTTCTTTTGTTGCTGGAAAACTCTCGATGATTAATCTTGCTTTGGATCCCGCAACAGTGCTTTGTAATAAATACTGGAACTTTTCCCGCTCCTGAATTCTTTCATCATCGTGTATTTTGCTGAATAAAGTCCAGAAATTAAGCCACTGCCTTGGATCACCCGTAAATTTCGGTAGTTCGATGTCAGGTAACTTATACGCCGTAGATGGAGACTTATTTGGTGTAGATGTATCATCACGAATCGGCGTCGTAGTTTCGGTTTTGGTAGTCGCCGATATTAGCTTTCCGGCTTTCACTTTTATGGCAGAAAATTTGTCGTAGTATTCCTCGGAAGCTTCATACTCATTGTTGTACTCCTGCTCCGTGCATTTTGCGGCTTGCATATTTCGTAGGTGTAAGTTTTGAGTATCTCGTAGCTGCTTACATTTTTCCATTAAAGTATCCAAACTTATTTCTATTTCGATGATATCCGGTGTCTCAGTTCGTATTAATCCATCTAACTTATTTAAGGCTTTCGTAAAACTTGTCCGTGAAGCCGTTCGTAATTGTTTTGAAGCATCCATGCTTACGTAATTATAGTTTCTTTACTGCGTAGTTGATGTTTTCTTTTTACGATCCGCTTTGCATCAATTCGATACACGTCCAGACAGGGATGCCACTATGTTGATTAACTTACTTATTGTTGTCTAAAGGATGCCCATCGAGGTTCTTAATTAATTAGGCAGATCGTAATTAACAATATTTTATTAACATAAACAACAACAATAGTAAAAGACAGAGCGCCGCATTAAAGCGACCGTATTAATTAGATCGTACATATCTTCTGAAGACGTGGGTGGAAGCGTTACGTAATTCTTTGCGCATGCGCGCGTCTTATATATTCTTTAATTTCTTTTAATTCTCCACAATAAGTAAATGAATTAAACTTTATATGGCAGCTAATTTTTACCCTATTCGAGGTTTTCAACCATTATCTTTACTTTAAGCTTAATTTCGTTTAAATGCACATTTTACAATGAACAAAAACACTCCGTAATCTAATGACCGGTTTTTCGTGTCGTACGATTTATGGTTCAAGGAGGTCACTTCCAAGGATGGACTGAACTACTGGGACCTGCCCCGTATTTGGAAACCTTTACGCGCTGGTATCCTTTTGGCTGATTTCATGTCTTCGGATCATCCTCCGGGATGATTCCCAGACCGTCGCCAATAGCCCATTGTGCAGCTCTAGTGCGACGTAAATTAACAACAACACCCTAGATTATTAGCACAGGTGTTTCTAAAATCGATACTGACGCGAATATGAAATGTTGTTGTAGTTGAGGATGATCCAAAGACATGCCATCACAATTTTGATCCTCTGCAGAGGGGATGTCACCCCCGCTTCGGTAGCCCGACGACCTGCACGCGAAATCGAGCACTTTACGGTAGAACAGTTTAACGAGGACCAATACAGCACACCCTCGGTCCCTACGCAGGCTGTTCCAAGTGGTCACCCACCCGCGCACTGACCATAGCCAGTGATGCTTGACTTCGGCGAATATGATATGAGAAGGGTTAGGAATATTCTTTTCGGCCTACTTTTTTAGTACACTATTGTCTATTTCAGTTATAGACATTGTTCTCGTTTGGTTTCAAATTATAATTAAATACTGCTTTTGAGGGGGTCATTTGGTGGACACTTTAATGATTTTTTATATTTTTGTGGTTCACAAGAGAACTTTGGTTTTAATTTTGCGTCATTGCATATGTGTCAAAGTTTCTAAAAATATATACATATGCTGAAGAATATTTATTAAACAGTTCTAAAAAAATTTTATTTTGTCCGCTCCACCCTAGAGTATTAGCACAGGTGTCGCTAAAGTCGATACAGACGCGAATATGATATGAGAAGTTTTAGGAGTATTCTTTTCGGCTTACTTCTTAAGTACACTATTGTCTATTTAAGTTATAGATATTGTTCTCGTTTGCTTTCGAATTAATATTAAATACTACTATTGAGGGGATCATTTGGTGGACACTTTAAGGATTTTTTTATATTTTTTTGGCTTGTAAGAGAGTTTTGGTATGTATTAAATTTAGGTTACTGCACATATGTCAAAATTTAAAAAAATATATTCATATCATGAAAAATATGTATTAAACATCGCTAACAAAAATCGATAGTGACGCAAATATGATATGAGAAGTGTTAGGAATATTCTTTTCGAGTACACTATTGTCAATTTCAATTATAGACAATATTCTGCTTTGCTTTCTAATTAATATTAAATACTGCATGTGAGGGGGTCATCTAACACTTTAATGATTTTTTTTATATTTTTTGGGATCACAGGGGATTTTTCGGACTCAGTTATATCGCAGTCCTGGACATTTGTCTAGTCCAGTAATGAATATGTTTTCGACGTGTATACATAAACTCAAAACAAATAAAATCAGTAGAATTACTGTTTTCTTTGAAAAGAAAACTAAACGTTATTAGGGTTAGGAAACATATTAATTTTATTATCGAATTTAGTTAATTTATTTTGACTTGAAAAGCTAGCTTTTCAAGTCAAGCTGAATGAGAAATACTAAAGGTAATTTTTTTATAAATCCTTTTCATAATTAATTATTGTTATTATATTACTTGAATATATCTTTAAAAAAGATCTCTTTTGCATTAGCATTTTACTTTTATTGATTTCATAAAGACGACCAAAATATAAAATAGATTAGATTTAAATATAATTAAAAATTCCAAAACAATTACTGATTAAGAAAAGTAACTGTTAACCGCAGTACTCTAGAGCTCAGTGGAACCATTGTTCTTAATTATTTCCATCTGCAATTTCCTCATCAATTAAGTCTCCTGATTTCTCAGGTTCTAACTGAGCTTCAAATGAGTTTCTATTGCTTCTTTTATGCGTCTCCTAGAGATGGTAATAAGCAAATGAAACAAATAAAACACTATTTTCTTTTATACTCATTCAGTAACAACTCAGAAATAACATAAGAATAATTGGAAAACCCTTTTTTAATGTTCATTTCATCATTGCCAAGCAAATATTGTCCAGTTTATCAGAGAGTATTTATTTTTCAATAAATAAATACTGAGTATAAATGAGTTTTATGAGCCGCCTGCTAATTCATTCCTAACATTCATAGTCAGAAGAAAATGAACCTCAGCACAACTATAACTCTATTTCTATACGAACATCATTATTTATCTTGAGTCACAATCATATATGGCAACGTTACTTTTAACAGTAACGCGTAAAAGTGCAAGCATTTTTAAAAAAAGTAACGAGTAAAAAGTTCTTATTTTAAAAAGTAACGAGTAAAAAGTACAAGTACTAAGCAAAAAAAGTAACGATTTAAAAGTACATTTCTAGGAAATTCAAAGTAACCTAAAATTTTATTGAATAACATTCTTATGTTCTTTAATGTTTTTGCAAAATTGTTATTTATTTAATTATTTTTAATGGACATTATTAGTTATGGGCATTAATTTATTTTTAAATTCGGAAGAATATTATAATATAATCGTACAATGTAATTTTAAAATCAAATATAATTTTAATATCAAACTTTTTATGGATTTGCACGAAAAAGAAATTTTATCAATTGATTTTAATTTTTAGTTCATTATTTTTATTTATTAAAATTACCATTGATTTAAAATTGTTTCACTCTACAGAAACGCATTTAAAAAGCACAAACATAAACAAAACAAATATGGGATTTCAGATAGCTTTGTGATCTTTGAGCTAGTAAAAAATAATTGAATGCGCAGTATAAGTTGAAACAGAACAGTTTCAACTTATACTGCGCATTTCAATTATTTTCAATTACAGTTTTATTTGTAACAATGGCTGATGCTGAAGTCATGCGAGAATCATTTTCCAAACATTTCTGCCTAACGGAATAATTAAAATTTGTAAACGAATTTTAGTATCAGCTGCTAAATTAATACCTTCGAGTTTTCAAGAGTTAAAATAGTAATTATAATAGTTTTCAATAGCACAAATAGTTCTGAAGTTCTTAGAGATTTGACTGGGCGTTGTATTTAGTAAACAATGTATTGAGATAAAAATGTATTATTAGTGAGTTCAAAAAAATAACGTAATAACAAAATCCAACGTAAACGTAATAACAAAAATTGAAAAACGTAATAATAAAATCCAAAATTTTTTATTTAAAATGTATTAAATAAAAGCTTAAAACTCGAAAATGAATGAAAATAACTTGCTAATTAATATTTTTATTCATTTCGCAAAATAATTGCATTTTGAAAGTGGTGTCACTGAGTCTGCTACGAGAATTTCTCAGAACGTGCTTATAGCCACGCTGAATAAGCGCTCCACGGGAGCACTAGAAGGTACTGCAGTATTATATTTCACATATAATTTTTTTACGATTGGATATCGATTCAAAATTGATATGCTTTCCGTTTCGACATTTGAGCTCATGTATGCCATAAATTCTTCTGTCGCTGGTGATTGGCATGATGTTTTCAGCTTTAGAAAATTTAAAATCCCTGGTTTTTTTTTCTGTTACGTAATTAGTTATAATAGCAGGGTGCTCAGCTAGGACAATTCTTTCCAATTTAACACCCCAGAAAATGTAAAACTTTTTTTTTTTCAGAAAGCTTACCGAAGAGTTTTAGAAAAAAGTAACGATTTCATTCGACATTTCCGTTACAAATAGTTGTATTTTTTCCCTAAAAAGTAACAAAAGTACAAGTAAAAGTACCAAATTTAAAAAGTAGCGAAGTACAAGTAAAAGTACATACTTTTTACTTGTACCGGCGGTACAAGTAACGAAAGTAAAAGTACTGCCATATATGGTCACAATACCAATTGAATGAAATGTAGAGGACATAATTCTTAAAACGCCAATGTTCTAAAAATAGAACGTTTGGTTTTGAATAAATATTTCGTTTTTAAAATAAATTTTTTTATTTGATGTTTGTTAGAGGGTTATAATATCCATTTAAAAGCTATTGCAGTCAAATTATAAAAATTGGATTTTTGGTAAATTATGTTACAAGCAAGAGAAAATTTACAAATTTCTGAATGTTATAAAAAATCAAATAATTATTTGTATTGAACGAAACTAAATGCAAAAAAAATTAAAAAACCTTATAATGTAATTTAAATGTAGGAGAATTAATATTTTTACTAAAGAAATAAGCCCCAGAAACTAAAGTTCTACGTTATTACTAGATTAAAAAACTTCACACACCACCCAATCATCTAGTTCCATTTTTAAGGTTTTATCCTTTAATGTTCATGGTAGGAATGCCAAGAAATTTTGACCCTAGGCAGACAACGTGGACAGTAGACATGAACCCCTCTCTTCAAACTTCCACACCACAACCACCGAGAGGACGTTTAGCCATAATAGACATAATGTGCACCTTACTGCGTAAACATGCCGGTTGGCAGGATGAAATTCACTACTTCCAGCTCTTCAACCAGTGGTGTGAGTGACGCCATAACCAACTGCGCTCTTTATAAAAGTTCATTTGCTTCAAAAAAGAAATTTTTTTTATTTTTAGAATCAAGTTATATCATTGTGAATTTAATTACTCATTTAATTTAAACTCTAAGTACATGTTAAATTTTCGGAATCAAATTTTGTGATTTCTACAATTATTATTAATTAAAATAAAAAGGTGTTCGATGGAAAATGCAAATGTTTGGATTCTTCAAATCTAATTTTTCATCCATATTCTCAGAAAATCAGATGTTCAGAACGCATGCTAAAATCAGGGAATAAAAACTAAAAATCATGACAAATAAGAACAAAATATTTTTCACCCAGAAAGTTAGGAATATCAGAACAATTACAAAATCTGATCCTAGATTGGAACTGATCAGTTTTTAAAATCACATTTAAGAAATGAATCAAGAATTGTGAAACTACAAAACTCCACTCTGCAAGATTTGTCACTGCACTTGCTAAAAATAATAAATAAATGCATTCCAGATAATGTAAAACTGTTAACTAAGTATCTTTCTTATAAAATGACTGTATTCACAAAAAAGGTTGAAACAAGTTTAGTTCTATACTGTACTGTAAGTAATATGTACTTTAAGTTCCTATGCGCCTGAACCATTTATATAGTAGATGGTCTTTAAACTAGAACTATCAAATTTTGCGTTCTCTACCAGTACTATTAATAAAAAAAATTTGGATCAAAAATCAAAATCTTGTGAATGCTTTTAAAACCTATTTTTTAAAAAACCGTATTTGTATTTCTAGAAAATGAACATGCACAGAAACTAGGAATAATCAGGGCAAAAAGCTAAAAATCAAGATGAATAAGAAAAAAAAAACTTTTTTTTCCATCAGGAACATCAGAACAACTATAAAGCCTGCATAGAGAAAAAAAAAAAAAAAAAAAAAAAATTTTAATCAAAACTTAGTTTTTTTTATTAATTTTTCAAAATTCTTTTTTAGTATTATTAGCATTGCTAAGAAAAAGGAAATAGTCCTCAAGTTTTTTTTTATTTAATGTGAAGCACTTGCATTGTACTTTCAATTGCACAACAATATAGGTGTTAAGTTATAATGTAGCAATATTAATACTCTAATAAAAATTCACAGATAAAAGCAAATTTTTATGACTTTTATTTATACATAACACCTTCTTTAAAAAAATATATTTTTATTAATTACAATACAATAGGTGAGAAAAGTCTGGTTTCCCTTCTCTTATCTGCTAAATGCTGAGATCTCCTCAAACCATCCACTTCACTGCTTTGGCCAGGCATTATATCTTCAGAGTCTAAATCAATTTCTGTCTTATTAAAAGTCCATTTCACAACTGTTCCATCCCACTGCAAAAGACCATTTTATTTTATTCTTTCACCGAAATAAATTTTCTTGGTTCCTCAATATTAACAAATTTTAATAGTTAACATTAAACAAATTTTAGGATTGCAAAAACCCAAGGTTTTTCACTCTAATCTGGAAAAAAATTCCCTGTAAATATTATACACAATATATTGAGAGGAAACACATAATCAGTGAGCTATATTGGGCTAACTAGAGTAATTTTAATTGCTGGAAAAACTTAGAGAAAATGGTACAGCTGAACATAATTAAAACAAATAATAAATGAAATAGTTTAGTATAGCTGAAATATGATCCTTAAATATCCCATAGATTGAGTTTTGAGTGGTCACCATTTTTTAAGAGACAAAAATAAGAAACAAAATTCATTGTATTTTTCCAGTTTGTAATGAAAAACTTAAAATTGCCCGCATTTTCCCGGTTATTTTAGATGATTTTTAAATTCCCCGTATTTTCCAGTTTTTTCCCTATTCTCCCTGTGGAGTGGCAAACCAGCAACCATATTTTCTAACAAAAGAGAACAAAAAGAAAGAAACTAATTTTTTAATGCATTATTTTAACTTTAGTAGATTGATAAATGAATTAACAATTCCAGAAAAAATGGGCAACTCTGAGATTTTATTTCACATTTTTAATCTTATAAAAACATAAACAAATGTGTCTATAATAATACTTCAATTACTTTTGTATTTTGAAAATTATTTTTTTTTTAAAAATACATATGTTAACTTTGAAAATAAAATCTACAAAGCTATCAAGCTAGTTTAAAGTAATCAGACATTTAATTACATAAACAAACTATCTTTGCAAACATTCAATCGCAAGTAATATTAATCTTGGAATAAATTTCTGATGAACATAGAAAAGAAACCACTGAATCATTCTTCAGCTTTTCAATAACAAAGTCCAATGAAAGAGTTACAGCACAACCTACTATAATTTGTCTAAAATAAGAACTCCCCTAGCCATTCGCCTGGACCTGTGGTGGTGACTATGGTAACGAGGTATAATTATTTCAAGTAGGGGTGTGGGATCATTGTTTAGGACAGGTTTTGGCCCAGGTCGGCGAGAGAAAGGGAATCTTCCCCCCCCCCCGGTCAACTGTGTTAGCCCTAGAGTAAAGAGAAGCTACACTCCCTGAAATGCGCTGTTCTTGTTTCCAGAGCAACAGACGGCCTCAGACTTTGCGGCAGGGGGAGTTCTTACCATAGACAAACTATACATATGATGTGAGAAACAAACAGAGAATACTCACTGAACTACTCATTATTTCATTTCTGTAAGGATGCCATGCCACATCTCGTACACAACCTTTGTGACCCCTAAGTATTGCCTTGATTAATACCGTCAAAATATCATAAACTGTAAATCAAAAATTTATGATGCAGTATACAAAGCACATAAAACAAAACATAAAAAACTTCTAATAATTAAGACACTGTGCATGCACGTTTATATGCTAGTCAAAACCAAATAAATTAGCTTTTTCAGAATTCATAACAATCAAATTTATTTTAATGTTAATAATAATTTAAGATTATTTTAAGAATATAATACTATTCATTTATTTATATTATTTAATTTAATATTTACTTTTAATTTTGTTTTTTTAAAATATTTATGCTACAAATTAAATAAACTATTAAATTTAGAAATCTATATCATCAAAATATAAAAGACAAAGACATTGCTATGTAGAAAAAGACTTTATAAAACAAAAATTTTAAAAATTATACTAAATTGCAGATTCAATACATATTGCAGACAGCGATGCCTTACAGATTTAATTATACATTTATTTATAACAGCAAAACATTGCAACACTATCTTAAAAATTATTTTTAAATGTTCCTATCACTATGATAACTGTAACTAGAAATTACTCTTGATATAGAAATAGTTTAAAATAAGTGCTATGATAAAAAAATAGTAAAAAGATTTAGTAGTTAAACACAATCAGTGCTAACCTTTTCATGTGGGTGCAAAAATAAGAGTTCCTCTGGTGGGGTCTTTCTGAGACTGGGGGATAAATTCAAGAAAGGGAACCACTAATCCCTAGAACAAATCAAGTGATGATTGTTCCCAAGAGTTTTATTCTCCCTCTGTTATTCTAAACACCATTTGCTATATTTTTACACCACCGCAGTTCGGGATAATAGAAATACCACTGGGGATGGATTCCAGTTTTTTGCTGACAACTAAAAAAGCGTGGGAAAACTTCTTTGGTGGTTTTATACAATTCAGGGTAAAAAGCTACATTCCGAATGTCACATGTTGACTATTTATAGTGTTTTACAAACATCAGAATTAGTGCAGTGTGTCACAATTTCCTCATTTTATTGTTTTAAATTCTATAAACAACAAATAATCCTAACCATAGTTCCAAGAAACTATTCACTACGCTACCTATAAAAAAATTATGCACGAACACACACACAATCATATATATATATATAAATATATATATATATATACATACCTTCCAACTTTGCCTACCTAGCCATCAGTAGCACTCGCGCAATACACATTTACGGCATTCCGCAATATTTGCTATGCTCATATTGATACTTAATTATATTAACTTATAATTTCAAAAAGCAGTAGATAAATAGAAGAAAATAGATTTTGAAACAAGCGTAAAACGTTATTTCACATTGAGAAATTTTTTAAAAAATTAAAATGCCATTGACTTTTAAAAAATCATGTTATTTAGATAGTACAATTTTAATTCACATACAGGAAGGTACACTTTACTAAGGATATAAAATTATTAAATTGCAAATGAAAGTTTATTGTACATTTATACAAATTTCAAAGAAAAATAATATAACATCTCAGTAAAATGCAAAAAGTGAACTCTCCACAACTTTTTCTCTACATTCATTCAATTGTTACCAAAAAATTTTTTACTTATTTTATTTAGGAAGGTCAGATTCTAAGATGTTTCTTACTAAATATTTTTTACACCAAATTTTAAAGCAATTAAATCAAGAAAACAATTTAAATACCAATTTTTTGAAAGAAAAATGGATTATATAAATGAGTTTCTTCCTAATAAAAATAAAAAAAATTAGCAATGGGTCCCACTGCTCAACTAGTCTCTTTAGAGAATTTTCTAAACTTAACCACCGAGTTGAAACATGTTTTAAAATCTTGTGAAGTTTCACATGACATTCTATCTGACAGTTCTTAAATTCATACTTTCTTTTACTACTCTTTTCAAGGTAGTAAGAAACTTTTATCACCAAATTCTCCACATCAACGGGCAATGATGCTGTAGCTTTTTGAGCTGCTAGATGAACCAAATGACAAGGGCATCCAATGAATTTTATATTTGGTTGCTTCTGTTTTATATAGCTCAAAACACCTTTATTACATCCAGCCATTGTGTTAGCATTATCAGAACTGAATGCTATGCAACTCTCCCACTTCAGTAGATATTTTTTAAACTCTCCATCAAAAAGTTGAAAAATTCCCTCACCAGTGTTGTTAGTTGATTCAGATAAAGAAACCAGTGATGATACGATTTGTCCTTTTTCTTCATCATAATAATTAAAAATTAAAGGATATAGCTTTTTATCTAATATGTCATTGCTTCCGTCAGTGGAAAGAGAAAATAATGATGTTCTGAGCTTACTTAGAGTACTCTCTCTTATCCCCTCAGCAGTGGAAACAGTTATTGCCTGGGTCTTGGTATGTCCACACCCATACTTTTTTGCAATGTCGGAATCTGGGAAAAAATTTTTTAAATAAGGCGCCAGAATGATCAGAAGCAGATAGAGAAATATTGTGCTCAATTAAAAACCGTACGAACAATACTTCACCTTTAATCACACCATTTTCTTCTAATTTTGAAGAATAAAAATTGTTAATAGGTTGCTGATGCACCTGTGCTTTTGCAGTAGCACAAAGTTTAGGACCGATCACGTGTCGGCAACAATCATCCAGTCCCCCGTGGACAATAGAGAATTCCGAACTACAAATAGTGCATTTCGCAAAGCCTTCTTTTCCCGATACTAAACAAGGAAACTTTTTAGTATATTCCTCTCTAAACTTTTGATTATTCTTCCTCTTCTTCTCCATCGTCATTAGAAACTTCCCGGTCCTGAATAGATCTTTTCAAATAACGATCCATCACAATAAAATTTAATAATAAATACACAACTTAAAAATTAACGCGATAAAAGCTGGATGAAAAATAATCTAAAATTTCAAACAAAATCGTATCATTCTTTTAATATCGGAGCAGCAAAATTCAAAGTTGTTTTCAAAAATTTTATTGAAGTCACTTCACTTCACACGGTGTAAAGCAAAAACTAACGCAGCTTCTCAAAGAACAGCTGCATTCAGGCAGATTACAATGGAGCCGCCGATGAGTAACCCTTCATAATCACGTGGTTTCTCCCGACCAAGGCTAACAACTCATGAGGTCATTTTCGGCGATACGCAATCAGTGACGTCACCACGCTTGAAAGACGACAACAGCGGAAGCGGATAGATCGGACAGGCGCTTTCGTTTAATCCGTAGTATTTTACTATTCACCCGTAGCTCCGTAGTTTACCTCCAATTTCCGTAGCAACTAAGGAAATTTCGTAGCAGTTGGAGGGTATTATATACATACACACACACACACACACACACACATATATATATATATATATATAGGACAAATAAAAAGAGAAAACTATAAATTTACAATGTCAATACCTATTTTAAACTATATTAACAATTAAAATCTCCATCATAAAAGTAATTTTATTGAATCTTTTGTCTTTCTTATATTTGATTTCTATTAAAGGTTATCTAAAAAGTTGTTTTTTCGTTCCATTAAATACTTTTCATCATATATTTATTTTAAAATTATTGTAATTGTAGTATGTCATTGTTTTACATTAATACTTTCAAAGTATTATGAAACATTTAAACATTTTACGAAACATTTAAACATTTTACGAAACATTTAAACATTTAAATGTAAAAATATTATTGCACATTTGAAGAATAGTTATAAAAACTTTGTTCTTTGGAATATTGTTTCAACAGGTAACTCGGTTTTTGAAAATTTCAGTTTGGTATCGGTGGCGTTATTTAAATCAGTTATTAAAGTGATATCTATTTTTTTATAAGCTCTTTGATGCCATATTAAAACGATTGGTTTATTTACATGTTTCCGCAAAAAATAAACAAGCTAATGAGGTGCACGCTGATCATAAACACTCTTTTATTGAGTTAAAAAAAAGTCGGAAATTTCGAGGACTAAAGGGAAAACTCGGTGTATATCCATTTTTCATGTAAATAATGGATAGATCTTCCTCTCTTGCATTTTGGGAATTACTATGTTTTAAGTGTGAAATCAGTTCTTCCTGAGAGTTGTCATGCAGTGAAATCAGGTCATAATGAGGAAAAATCCTTTTGTTCGAGAGTAAAATTGATTTTTCTATGAATCAATTTTTATATGCATAAAGAGTTCTTTTACAGTGGTCTTAATTTATTTAATTATAAATATCTATATTATACATAATAAATATCAATATTTTAATTTATAAATATTTGTAGCATTGTTGAAAATTTAATATCTTATCGAAAGATAATAAATCTTAGGAAAGAACATAAATAGTTGTAATGTCATATTTTTATAGACAGGTCTCTTCAGTCTGAGTTATTAGTGAATGGATTTAAGTCATAGCCGATGGAAAAGAAAATATAGGAAATTTAATTTGATATTAATTCTTCGACTGAATTATTTTATTTTCATCTTTTTTATCTGTATATCGACTTATGAAAAATACCGGTCACTTCAATAAATGATAAATATTTTTTCTCTTATTCTTCAGTCATTTATTAGTCAGTCATATCTTAGTCATTTATTCATTATTGTTATTATTATTGATAATAATAATGAAACAAGAAAGCAAGGTAAATGAGGATAATTTCGCCCTAACTCCCGGCTAATTTGAAAGATCCTCTCTTCTTGTTAAGAAAGTAAGTGTTATCAAATAAATTCTTTTTATTTTATAAATTTTTAATATCTCTTAAAAAATTATAAACTATAATAACTATGTTAATCATTCAAAAATAAACATACAAAATTTTTTGAATTAATTTTCTAAATAGTATATAATAGTTTAAATCATTTAAAACACAATTTTTAGCACATTTATCCCATGAACTCTTAGTTAGAATCTAATAAGCGTTCGAAATTTTTAACAAAATTTTTCTTCAACTTCCTTTATGAGTTTTTTAAATAGTTCCAAAAACAAGAAAACTCATAAATATTTCAGTTAATGTGCTTCAGTTGCAAATGATTAGCATGTAACAATTAGGCTCATTTCTTTTATTTTGCTGCAAATTTCATGAAAAGTAAGCACTTTATCGAAACTGCGTAGCATATATAATTTTTTTCCCTTCCATTTTTACATTTTTTAAAAAAATATAGTCATTTACAATTGACTTCAACTTACTCATGTAATAAAAAGATACAAAACTGAGATATTAAAAGAATTTCTAGGAACTATAACTAAAAGTTAAACTGTGTGTAGAAAGAGGGAAAGAAACATGAAAATTGCCACAAAAGGAAAATGGTTTTCTAAAAAAAGTTAAAAATAGCATTTATGATTTCAATTTCTTAAACATAAAAAATACATTAGTAATTATAAATTATATATTTATAAATGTGACATTTAAAATATTTTTGCATCCTAAAGTATGAATAAATACTCTTGAGTAGTATTAAATACACATATTTTTCTTCGGAAATGCAGATATTTATTTAAAATCATGTAAGAACATAGTTTTAAACTGCAGGAATTATAATCAAAAGTTTAAAATTCCAATAACTATATTTATAACATGAATTTAAAACATAACCTAAAAAAAAGTACTTATTTGAGTTTATGTAAAATATATTTCTTTGATATTTTATTTCAATTTGATTTAATTTACTTAAAAGAGTGATTCTGATTATTCTATATTTTTTATATACAATTGAAAATATTCGTCAAATTATATTTGTAATAAAGAAATTAATTTGTTCAAAATATAATTCACAACTAGAACGAAAAAATTTGTACAAAAAAATAGCAACAATTAAACTGACTAGAGAAGATGTAAGAAAATGGTGGACAAACAAAAAAGTACCCGAACTTGAAATAGATGTTTGAAGGTAGGTGAGAAATGTAAAGAAACCCCCTTAACTTAAAAAGGTGAGACCTCTCTTAGTGACTAAAACAATAAAACACATCCCGCTGTAACTTGATCCTCTCTCTTAACTGAGGAGGAGATTTTTTCCCCAATTCTTACGCTGAAAGTGTCCCACCACAGGACCCCAAGATCAGATGTGACAACTGCTGTCACAGCCCCCCAGAAAAGGTTACACTACTCAGTAAACTACCTCAGTAAGTCACTGGTAACTGACAGTATAAAGAATTATATAATAATACTAAAAAATTTACTATGTTTTAAGCAATTACTGAAAAGTTATTTAAAATTTACTTAATTTTTATTTATTACGAATCTAATTTTAATTTATTTTAATCTGTTAGTAGTACGTTTTACATTACTATTCCATAATATGAGCACTTGCATACCTAAGCAGCATTTGTGACCTAATGGGGATTTCCTTCAAAATATGTGTGGTGTTCACTGTATTAACAATGAAGAAAGGACTCCCTGTTATTTTTTTTAAAGATTTTTCTAAGACAAAAATTGGAGGAAAAAAAAGCTATTAAATGAAATTATTTTTATGTAATCTTATCAAGTGTACATATTACAATAGTCTGAAACAGAAAAATAAAAATTAACTATTAGTGATTAGAAATGCTTACTTGAAGACTATGTACTACAGGAACAGGAGTAACAGTAGAGCGAACAGGGCCCATTCCTTCACAAAAAGTATATTCTGCTTTATCAGTGCTAATGACTGTCCAAGAAGACCCATCATTTATCATCTCCTTGTTAGGCTCTTTAGGACATGGAGTAGCCTAATGAAAATGTAAAAATATATTGATTTCAATTTAAACTGAAATATCATATTTCAATAGTACATTAATCATGAAAGAATAATGTTTTTTATCATCTCATTATTATTATCAGCATCACCTCCTTAACTATCATTAATTTAGGAGAGGAAAGGAGAAATTTTTAAAAAATAAAACAAAATCATCAATACCTAAAGAAAGAAATAGTGCAAAAGTGAATATTAAAGGTATGAAAGCCTGCTAACAAATCTTTGCTAAATTACCTCCAAACAGCATAATGTATTACAGTAAAAATTTGTGAATAACAGTACTGAAAGTAATGAAAAGAAGTAATGAATCATTTGGGATCTTAGTTCTAATTCATTACTTTAAGCTAGAGCAAAGCATCGTTCATATGTTTCACACTTGTAATTTTTTTTCATTTATTTTATATCATTTTCTTTTATTCCTAATGTATGTCATATTAAATTATTTTGTTTTTATAATGGAGATAACTTGAAATACTGGTTATATGTCATTTCTCTCAACGGATTTTCTATTTTTTCCTTTAGGTACATATATATTTGGCTTAAATTTGACAAACTCTAAGAGGCCACAAAAAAAAAAAATTTTCCCTTCAATTTTAGTTGAGTTATGGTCACAAAAAAAGAGTAGGAGTTAAGAATAGAGGGTGGTCAATTAAGGGTCACTAGATAATTAGCAGGAAAAAATAACAAATGGTTGACACTTCACTTTTTGTTGCGGAAAGAGCTTCATTCTTAAGTCCTCACGTCTCACAACGTTTAGTAATATTCTTACAAATCCAAAAATGACACTTAAAGCTATTTTATGTAAAGGATACTTTGTTTTTAATTTTAATAACTACCTCTATTATTTTCTACATCAATAAAAGTACGAACAAAATTTAACTATTTTAATTATTACTATTATAAGTAATATAATATATAACTTAATTCTCTTGCACTTTATTTAAATGTAATTAATTTTTTTTTATTTAATAAAATTAAATTTACTAATTTTTTTATTCAAATTTTATTTAAAGTAAAAAATAAAACAGAGATGAAGAAATAAAATAAAACAAGGACACATAGAGACTGTACATAAACTGCCAACTAGCAAGCAAACAAAAAATAATTATCAATTCAAAGATAAGTGATAATAATTTAGGAATTATATATCAAGGTTTTATTACATATCATCTTACATTTTAATTGCATTTATTCTCAGAAGACAAATTGTGTGATTCAGTAATAATTTTATTCCCTTATTTATAACATTTTTACTGATTATAAAGGTAAATGGTACATTTTAAAGCTCCACAGTTACTGAAAATAACAAATTTTATTAATTCTCTCAAATAATTTTTACTGTTTTACTTCTGATTAATATAATCAACTATGTGTAATATAACAGGGCTGCCACCTGCTATATTATACAAAAATTTCCTTAACTTTTCCAGGTATTTCAGGAAAATTTCAATGTAAATCCAGACCATATTTTATGTAAGTCACACAATTTTTCATCAGAAAACTTCGAATTTCATTAGTAATGTCAAATATAAAATTATGTGTAGATATTACATCTTGTGAGCAAAAAAAGTATCATTGAACAAGCATAAGAACATGGAAAAGTTTTAATAAAATGTCGAATTTTTATAACAAATAATTGTAACAGATGTTAGAATTATTTAAATTGAATCTCAATAACTGATTACTGCTGCTGAAAATTTTGGGTTCTTCCAGGTATGAGAGTTTTCCAAGTTTCTGTAAAAATATGCAATTTTTCCCGACTATTCCCTGCTTTTGAGAGTCAGAATAAAATTCCTTGAGAATTCCAGGTTATCCCTGTTCTTCCAGCCCGTGAGAGTCCTGATATACCTAACTTTTATATAAATCACTTAATCCTAAAAAAGAGCTTGAAAACACGAATTAATTTGGCCTTGTTTTAAACATGAGACCAAACTAAAAAAATTAATGTGAGAAATTAAAGAAAAAGTACATAAAAATACTGAAAACACCCCTCAAAAATTACAGAATTCAATAAAAATATTGAAATTATCACATATCTACTGTTTGCAACAAAGGGGTCAATTATTAATTACCATTCATGAGAGTTTACAATTTATTGTGAATAAATTAAATTTATTAAAAAAATCTAATTAAAGATTTAGTAACTTAATTTTAAAAAAGTCATCATGGATTTTTTTTTACAGTTCGTAAAAAAAAAATGTGTTACCTCAAACTGTATGATTCTTTCCTTAGATAAACAAAGGTACATTCTTTCAGTATCCCTCATGTAAAAAGCACATTTATGAACTTGTGAAACTGGATCATCAGCTTCTAGAAGAGCTGTCTGTTTGTCAACTTTCCCCATTAACTGTAATAAGAATGCATATGTATAAGACATATTACAAGAGGGAGATGCATGGACATGCATGCACATTTATATCATTATTTAAAAATACATTATTTACTGCTTATTCTAAATATTTAATGCTTTTTTTAAGTCCAACAAAAATATTAAAGCAATAATGTATTATGTGATTGAATACAAATTTTGGAGAATGTTCATTATAATTTAATGAAAAAAAGCCTGCGTTTGAACAACTGCGGCGAAAGATTTCTGGCTTTAAGTTTATTTTGGAACAGGTGTGAAATAATTTTGTGGAAAATATAAGTTATGGGGCAGATTGAAGCAGCAATCACATCGCAGTAACAAATTTTATTTTTGCAAGTTACAGGGTGGCCACTCAAATCAGGTTTCAAATTTCCCTGAATTTTCCAGGTAAAAATCCTAAAATTTCCAGGTCAATTTGCTTCTTTTCCCTCATAAAGTTTAGGATGGGACCAAGAAAAGTGTCAATATTATAAAGTATTTTATTTAAAATATTATTTTTTTAATGTTATCAATGTAATGTTTATCATCTTTGACTCATGGGATAGAGTGCTAGCCAGGTCACCTTATGGGAATGAGGTGACCTGGGAAGGTTTTCTATTCTTCAAGAAACCATGGGAGTTTAACATGGTTATAATGAACCTAATTTTGATGCAAGCGAAGTATTGCTAAGTTGATGGTATTTTAACAATTTGGCAATAAATTTTCGTCCAAAAGTGGGTATAACAGTTGGTAAAATAATTTTAATTAACAAAATTAGCAAATAATTTAAATTAGTAAAAATAAGAAAAATCAAAGAAAATATTCCAGCTTTTCTTTAAAAAATCCCTGATTTTTCCAGGTTTCTGTCCAAATTTCCCTGATTTTTCCAGGTTTTTTCCAGTATAAAATATTCCCTGATAATTCCAGGTTTTCAAGGTTCTCCAGGTGGGTGGCCACTTTGAAGTAAGATTGTTACATTCACGAAAATCCAAATTACTTTCAATAAAACTTAAGAAATAAAGAATTCATAAAAATTCGGTTTTGCAACAAACATAAAAAATATTAAAAAGCTCTTTAATTAGACCTATAAGATAAACCTAATATTTTTTAATTAACAGCATGAAAATATTTTTCATTAAAAAGAACAAAATTAAAACAACAATTAATCATATAACGCATTAACATGACACATAATCACCATTTTTCGTAGCTTGAAAACAGAATTTATTGCTTTGTATTTTTTCTTTTTTTCTTTTCATAAAATATTAATATATAGTTTAAAAAGAAAACCATTTTTGTTTGTCATTTAAATGTGTTCAAACAACAAAAAAGTCAAAGAAGCTTAATAAAAAAACAATAAAGACAACATTCTGAAAAATACACAAAAACAATATTGCCACTAAAACTGCCACAAGTATTTTTTTCTGTTCTGCTTTTCAAAAAGAATAATAATATATAGTTTAAATTTAAAAATAAAACAAAGACAACATTCAGAAAGATATACAAAAACACTATTGCATATTAAACCTAAGTTGTTAAATTAAAAGAAAACACAATAAAGTTGAAAAATTACCAGTCTAGGTAATGCCATTCCTGTAACTGAACAGACTAACTTAACAGTATAACGATAATGAATGTAACCATCACGAACAGTAAATTCCTCAGACTCTGATTCAGTATCATCCACTACAAAACCAATTCAGCAGTGAGAAAAGAAATAATTATAGCATGTTTTAGAAGTAAACAGCTTTACATCTGCTGTAATATAAAATAAAATATTGTACATTCATAATTTTGTGTTGGGAGAATCTTCTCAAACTATCTTTCTTTTTCTTTAATTTTAGGGTTATAGCTTACCACATTTTCGACAAAAGATCACATAAGTTTTAGCTTTTAAAAAAGTAGTTATGTGCATTGTAACTGACTGGCAAAACAGGCTGGGCTGGGCATTGGGCATTTAACTATTGACTGGGGCATTTAACTATTTATTTACCCTCTATTTGACCTTTAGTATCTTAGAACAATATATGGGGCTGCCAACTACTAAGCTTTTTGTGAAATATTTTTATAGAGTGGTAGACAATCAAAAGACATTAACAAAAAATTAAAACATTATCATTTAACAATTGAACATACAATTAAAAATTAAAGATTTCAAAATGTTTGGTTACTTATGGTTAAGTTTTAAGAACAAAAGAACTGGAACTAAATGTTTTTTCATATGAACTATTGAATCATTCAGATTCAGTGGCGTAGAAAATAAGTCAAATTTACTATGCAAAAAGTCACTGATCAAAACAAGAAAAAACTATAAGAAATTTTCCCAAAAAGTGTAGAAAGTTGGCAGCCCTGCAATATAAGTCTATCTTTAAGTGAAAATTAAGTAATAATAATAATAACAACAACAACTGAATTGATAAGAGCAGTTCAGTGATTTTCTTTCCAAATAACTTAACTAGAGAGGGAAAACCTACAAAAAACATATTAGTAAAGAACAGATAATAAAAATATAATAGATAAAAAAAAACTTATCACAAAGTTGATGTTTAGAATTAAAATTCCACAATACAGTTTTAACACAAATGCACTTGAACTATACTAAATCAGATATTAATGTTAATTACACATGACGTAAGTGCTTAATGTTTGGATACCAAAGGATGATAACTATAACAAATGATTGTTTGTTCTGTTTTAGTGTGCCTAGATTGCTACAAAAAAAATGATATAGGATGTTATTTAAAAACCTAAAATACTTTTGTTAAGTTTTTGTTTTTATCAAAAATAATGATGTAAATAAGCATAGAGATAATTTAGAACCACCATATATCCAAATTCTGGGCTGATATAATAACATGATGATTATAACAAATATTCAACAAACATAGCATAGAGATAATTTAGAACCACCATATATCCAAATTCTAGGCTGATATAATAACATGATGATTATAACAAATTATTCAACAAAAATAAGCACCTCTTAAACACTTAAAAAATATTTTTAAACACTTTAAAAAAATATCATAATTAGGCAGGGTTGGAAAGTTTTTGACAATCGACGGTTTTATCTTGTTTTAACCGCCATGTCAAAAAAAAAAAAATTTGGAATTGTTTCAGGCAATTATCAAAAATCATGAAATTTTGAATCATGTAAAACGAATGGCGTTTTCATACACTACGGACTGACTTATACGCCGAAATAGATTGGGTTGAATTAATTATGAAAACCTTAAATAGAACAATGTGAACTGTGTCTTTTTGCATTATTCATAGCGAAAATCAACAAGTAAAGGAAAAATCTCATTTTGAAAATGGGAAAAATTAAGCACTTTTTAAAAACACCCAAAGAAAAAAGCACCTTTAAGCACTTTTTAAAAATGCTACACACCCTGTATGTATACAAACTCAGAGTTGACCTAATAACAAAAAGTTTTTTAAAAAATTAGTAAAATTTGATAAAATATTACATTTTAAATATGATGAAATGTAATATTTTATTATAAAAAATTTTAAATTAGAGAATGAATATTTATACTTGTCTATGAAGCTTAACTTTTAGAGACATGAATCAGCTTGTATAAGAACTCAATGCAGCCCTCAACAGTACATGAGAAAAATGAGTAAATATTACGTTTCAATTATTAAATTAGTAAAAAAATATTAATATTTTAAAGAAAAAGATATTTGAGTTTTGATTAAGATTTGTTATTGGTTTGATGATGCAAAACTGTGGGACAAATTCTTCATAGAAAATTCTCTTTCTCCTACATAAGTAGTTTGAAGCATAAAAAAATTTGTTGTTAAGGTAAACCAGGGGTGATTGTGAGCCCAACTAAAATCATTAAGTAAAATCATTAATGACGCATTTCAAAATATATATACAAAGTATCTTTATAAATTTAAATCATTGTTGAAATATTCAAACATGAAATTCTAAATAAATTATATGTAGTGTAATTTCAATGAATAATTACCTATAAGTTCACTTTTATCTCAAATCACATTTATTACACTACCAGAAAAGAAAAATTTACGAATGAAAGAAATGTTAAGAACAAATTCTAGTTCTATTATTTTTAAACAAAATATATTGGAATTTTTATACATAAATGTGATTGATGATTTCTTGAAACTTCTAGACCTTGGATTTCCAGAAACTTCTGGATTGTAGTTAGCAAAAAATCTGGAAATCCGGATTTTTTTCGGAGCACAATCACCTCTGGGTAAACCTAACGTAAACCATAAAGTTTCAAAATATCAAAATGAAAACAAATTATGGCAGGATTACTTAAGAGTAGACAATGAAAAAGTGATCCTACCATAATTTGCATGTATTTTGATATTTGAAGAACATTTTTTTCAGCTTTTGAAACTACACTAGATTTACCTAGACACTAAATGCACCGAATTCACTTTTCCATAAACTTTAAATTACTTATGTAGGTGAAAGTGAGATTGCCATGAAGAATTTCTAGCACTGTACAGCATCCTCTTTATAATTGGATTCAAAAATGGTGTAAATAAGAATAACTACTTCTAAATATTTTACTATTTAGTATAACCATTTTTAAAGGTAAAATGACTTGTTCCTCCTATATGAAATTAAGAGTAAAATGAAAATAAGACTTACAGATATGAATGGTGAAAGCACCCCATTGAGTAGAGCTGGCATGGAAGTTACCGTTCTCAACATGAGGATATCGAGTACTGACAGTCTGGGAGAGAAGCCTGTTAAACAAAGCTACTCTAGATCCTGAAGCAATGCACACTGCAATGAACAAAAAATACATTACTCTTTAAATAACATACATAATCAATACATATATATTCATAATAAAAATAAGAATAAATAACAGGATGCATAACCAAATTTTCGACTAAAAATAAGCACCTCTAAAGTACTTTTTAAACACTATATACATTAACAAAATGCAAAATAATTTTCAAAGACATTATAAGATCATGATAAAAACAACTAGTTTCTGGCAAAGAACTCTTTTCTGATTATATTAGCTACCATAAAAAGATTAAAATTTTTTTGGTGCGATTTTAGAGGGTGGAAAATGAAGCCTGAAATTGAGAATATCTTGAAAAATGCAGCAGAGTTGCACATGAGAGTGCAAGAATATCACCGAACCCAGCTCAGTAGTCACTCCCATGTATTTCATCAAACATGTAACATGATTGGCGCTTTCATACTCTACCGACCAACGCTTTGCCAAAATTAATTTTCTTGAATGAATTGTGAAAATAATTAATAGAACAATGTGAAAACCATGCTTTTGCATAATACACAGCGAAAATCAACACAGTCAAGAAAAAAAATCTCATTTTCGAAAATTAAAAATTAAGCACTTATAAAACACGACGCATATAAAAAGCACCTTTAAGGGCTTTTAAAAAACAATTGAAAATAAGCACCTTTAAGCACTCTTAAAAACGCTACGCACCTTGAACAAGAAAGTTACATAAGCAAAATAAGATACAGGCATAAGATAGCGAAAAAAGAAAGGCAGACACTCCAACTGCTAAGAAATTTCCAAGTGGTCAAGAAATTTTGGATTGGTAATAGTAAGGAATATTTACTGGAAAAAATTTATTTTTTCCATGACATTGGAAAAAAAAAAAAGAATAAAACTGAAACAAATTGAATGAAATCCAAATAGAATTGTTTTGCAATCCATTCCTACATAAACATATTTGAATTTAAATAAATTACAATTTAATATAATAACAGAATGTTTAATTTTTTTACATTTCTTTTTTTAAATAACTATACTTGTATTATTAAAGTTTTATACAAAATTATAAAACCTTTATAACATCGAATTTAAGAGTTGGTTTATAATTCATATACTTCACAGTATTTAATTATAAAAATTACTATGCTATTTACGATATCAAAATACGATTTGTAGTAGAAAATACAATAAGCATGATATACTACTAAAAGATTAAATTAGTTCCATGACTAATTCAAACATTTAGTGGGTGGAAATAAAACTAACCAAGCATATAGCTTCATCAAAAGCATACTGCTTAATGCTCTTTAAAGGAATTCCCAAGAGACGATAGATTTCTTAAATTAGGTTCATTCTTCATAGTCTTATAAAAATAGAAAAATTTAATCTCGTTCCTCGAAGCTTATTGAAAAAACAAATAATTAAATTTTCTGCCAAATTTGTAATCCAACTGTTTTGATTACGACGTTTCTCACCTTCTATTTCTGTTACATGAGTTCTTTAATCTTAAATTTTAAATGAAATGCCTAAAGCATCTAGCTCACCCGTTGTTTATCCTCAAGGCACATTCTCACTGTTTAAGAAACATTCACGAATGGGAGACAAAGATTTGAAGCATAACCTGGTAAATGAAATCCTCTAGCTGGAAAGGTTAAAACAAAACACTCGGGTATAGAGAAGTAATAAAAAAGGCAGAGAAAATATGTATTGAAAGTTTTTCAGACTTGCCATCACAGTTTGGACTTTTTGGAGAGGGGGGTCGATAGTTTCTATGGCACTGGATGGGATCATAGGTTCGCGTGCTTTTTGACAGCCTTGTCAAAATACGGTGGTTTGGAGTATAGTAGCGAGGCTTCACTGACCTAAAGATTAATGAAGCTAGAAGATTAAAAAAATATGACATAAATTATTACTTTTTATTTTTTAATTATAAAAATTAATGTAATTAAATTGTAATTTATTCAAACCCCAGCTATGGTCAATTTTTAATTATTCTTATTTTTTTCTTATTTTGTTTATTTTACATTATATTTTTTATTTAATGTGTTTTTCGATACATTAAAGATTCCTATAAGGAAAAAAAAGTTTTTATTCGGGAAATTTCAAATAATGCTTAAAAACTGGTAAAATCCCAGAAAATTAGTTTATTTTTATTATATTATTTTTTTAAACTCCTCTTACAATTTTCAAACTCGGACCGAATACAGGCCTCTATGTGCCGGACCCCTCTACAAAAGCAAAATTTTATAACCCAATTAGGGGGGCCGCAATGGCCCCTTAAGTCTTCTGTTTAGCAAACCGGGAGCGGGTACTTGAAGCTATGTTGTAGCACGATCCTCGTATAAGCGTGGTCCAACGGCTAAACCATGTGCTAGTGATTTACGCATGGAGCGAGGGGGCGTTGGTTCTAACCCCAGCTGTGGTCAATTTCTAATTTTTTTAATTTTTTTCTTATTTTGTTTATTTTGCATTATATTATTTATTTAATGTGTTTTTCGATACATTAAAGGATCCTATGAGGATAAAAAAAAATTTATTCGGGAAATTTCAAATAATGCTTAAAAACTGGCAAAATCTCAGAAAACTAATTTATTTTTAATATATTATTTTTTTAAACTCCTTTTACAATACTTTCATGATAGTTTAACAGGTGAAATATGTTCTTCTAAGTATAAAATCTAGGGTGTCTCTTTGTTAAAGAAAGGATAATGGAATAAAAAATAAAATAAAATAAAATGGCGGGAAAAGGATCAAATTTCAAGCCAACCTACTTCCCTTTAATTTTAAGTTATAATTTTCAAACTCGGACCGAATATAGGCCTCTATGTGCCAGATCCCTCTACCGAAGCAAAATTTTATAAGCCAATTAGGGGGGCCGCAATGGCCCCTTAAGTCTTCTGTTTAGCAAACCGGGAGAGGGTACTTGAAGCTATGTTATGGCGCGATCCTCGTATAAGCGTGGTCCAACGGCTAGGACCATGTGCTAGTGATTTACGCATGGAGCGAGGGGGCGTTGGTTCAAGTCCCAGTTGTGGACAATTTTTAATTTTTTTTATTTATTTCTTATTTTGTTTGTTTTACATTATATTATTTATTTAATGTGTTTTTCGATACATTAAAGGACCCTATAAGGAAAAAAAAATTTATTCGGGAAATTTCAAATAATGCTTAAAAACTGGTAAAATCCCTGAAAATTAGTTTATTTTTATTATATTATTTTTTTAAACTCCTTTTACAAAACTTTCATAATAGTTTAAAAGATGAAATATGTTGTTCTAAGTATGAAATCAAGGGTGTCTCTTTGTGAAAGAAAGCATAATGGAATAAGAAATAAAATAAAATACAATGGTGGGAAAAGAACAAATTTCAAGCCAAACTACTTCCCTTTAATTTTTAAATATAATTTTCAAACTCGGACCGAATATAGGCCTCTATGTGCCGGACCCCTCTACCAAAGCAAAATTTTATAACCCTATTAGGGGGGGCGGAATGGCCCCTTAAGTCTTCTGTTTAGCAAACCGGGAGAGGGTACTTGAAGCTATGTTGTAGCGCGATCCTCGTATAAGCGTGGTCCAACGGCTAGGACCATGTGCTAGTGATTTACGCAGGGAGCGAGGGGCCGTTGGTTCAAACCCAAGCTGTGGTCAATTTTTAATTCTTTTTTATATTTTTCTTATTTTGTTTATTTTACATTATATTATTTATTTAATGTGTTTTTCGATACGTTAAAGGATAGCCGGTTTGCTAAACATAAGACTTAAGGGGCCATTGCGGCCCCCCTAATTGGGTTATAAAATTTTGCATTGGTAGAGGGGTCCGGCACATAGAGGCCGATATTCGGTCCGAGTTTGAAAATTATAACTTAATATTAAAGGGAAGTAGGTTGGCTTGAAATTTGTTCCTTTTTCCCGCCATTTTATTTTATTTTATTTTTTATTCCAATATGCTTTCTTTCACTAAGAGACACCCTTGATTTTATACTTAGAACAACATATTTCACTTGTTAAACTATCATGAAAGCATTGTAAAAGGAGTTTAAAAAAATAATATAATAAAAATAAACTAATTTTCCGGGATTTTGCCAGTTTTTAAGCATTATTTGAAATTTCCCGAATAAAAATTTTTTTTTACTTATAGGATCCTTTAATGTATCGAAAAACACATTAAATAAATAATATAATGTAAAATAAACAAAATAAGAAAAAAAATAAAAAAAAATAAAAATTAATCACAGCTGGGGTTTGAACCAACGCTCCCTTGCTCAATGCGTAAATCACTAGCACTTGGTCTTAGCCGTTGGACCACGCTTATACGAGGATCGCGCTACAACATAGCTTCAAGTACCCTCTCCCGGTTTGCTAAACAGAAGACTTAAGGGGCCATTGCGGCCCCCTTAATTGGGTTATAAAATTTTGCTTTGGTAGAGGGGTCCGGCACATAGAGGCCTATATTCGGACTGAGTTTGAAAATTATAACTTAATATTGAAGGGAAGTAGGTTGGCTTGAAATTTGATCCTTTTTCCCCGCCATTTTATTTTATTTTATTTTTTATTCCATTATGCTTTCTTTCACAAAGAGACACCCTTGATTTTATACTTAGAACAACATATTTCACCTGTTAAACTATCTTGAAAGTATTGTAAAAGGAGTTTAAAAAAATAATATAATAAAAATAAACTAATTTTCCGGGATTTTACCAGTTTTTAAGCATTATTTGAAATTTCTCGAATAAATTTTTTTTCCTTATAGAATCCTTTAATGTATCGAAAAACACATTAAATAAATAATATAATGCAAAATAAACAAAATAAGAAAAAAATAAAAAAAATTAAAAATTGACCACAGCTGGGGTTTGAACCAACGCCCCCTCGCTCCTAGCGTAAATGACTAGCACATGGCCTTAGCCGTTGGACCACGCTTATACGAGGATCGCGCTACAACATAGCTTCAAGTACTCTCTCCCGGTTTGCTAAACAGAAGACTTAAGGGGCCTTTGTGGCCCCCCTAATTGGGATATAAAATTTTGCTTTGGTATAGGGGTCCGGCACATAGAGGCCTAAATTCGGTCCGAGTCTGAAAATTATAACTTAATATTAAAGGAAAGTAGGTTGGCTTGAAATTTGATCCTTTTTCCCGCCATTTTATTTTATTTTATTTTTTATTCCATTATGCTTTCTTTCACAAAGAGACACCCTTGATTTTATACTTAGAACAACATATTTCACCTGTTAAACTATCGTGAAAGTTTTGTAAAAGTAGTTTAAAAAAATAATATAATAAAAATAAACTAATTTTCCGAGATTTTACCAGTTTTTAAGCATTATTTGAAATTTCCCGAAAAAAAAAATTTCCTTATAAAATCCTTTTTTGTTTTGAAAAACACATTAAATATATAATATAATGCAAAATAAACAAAATAAGAAAAAAATTAAAAAAAATTAAAAATTGACCACAGCTGGGGTTTGAACCAACGCCCCCTCGCTCCTTGCGTAAATCATTTGCACATGGTCTTAGCCGTTGGTCCACGCTTATACGAGGATCGCGCTACAACATAGCTTCAAGTACCCTCTCTAGGTTTGCAAATCAGAAGACTTAAGGGGCCATTGCGGCCCCCTTAATTGGGTTATAAAATTTTGTTTCGGTAGAGGGTTCCGGCACATAGAGGCCTATATTCGGTCCGAGTTTGAAAATTATAACTTAATAAAGGGAAATAGGAAGGTTTGAAATTTGATCCTTTTTCCCACCATTTTTTTACTTTTTTATTCCATTATGCTTTCCTTCACAAAGAGACATCCTTGTTTTTTTACTTAGAACAACATATTTCACCTGTTAAACTATCATGAAAGTATTGTAAGAGGAGTTTAAAAAAATAATATAATAAAAATAAAAGAATTTTCCGGGATATTACCAGTTTTTAAGCATTATTTGAAATTTACCGAATAAAATTTTTTTTTATCCTTATAGGATCCTTTAATGTATCGAAAAACACATTAAATAAACAATATAATGTAAAATAAACAAAATAAGAAAAAAATAATAAAAAAAAAAAATTGACCACAGCTGGGGTTTGAACCAGGGCCCCCCCGCTCCATGCGTAAATCACTAGCTCATGGTCTTAGCTGTTGGACCATGCTTATAAGAGGATCGCGCAACAACATAGCTTCAAGTACCCTCTCCCGGTTTGCTAAACAGAAGACTTAAGGGGCTATTGCGGCCCCCTTAATTGGGTTATAAAATTTTGTTTCGGTAGAGGGTTCCGGCACATAGAGGCCTCTATTCGGTCCGAGTTTGAAAATTATAACTTAATAAAGGGAAATAGGAAGGTTTGAAATTTGATCCTTTTTCCCACCATTTTTTTACTTTTTTATTCCATTATGCTTTCCTTCACAAAGAGACATCCTTGTTTTTTTACTTAGAACAACATATTTCACCTGTTAAACTATCATGAAAGTATTGTTAGAGGAGTTTAAAAAAATAATATAATAAAAATAAAAGAATTTTCCGGGATATTACCAGTTTTTAAGCATTATTTGAAATTTCCCGAATAAATTTTTTTTCCTTATAGGATCCTTTAATGTATCGAAAAACACATTCAATAAATAATATAATGTAAAATAAACAAAATAAGAAAAAAATAAAAGAAATAAAAAATTGACCACAGCTGGGGTTTGAACCAGGGCCCCCCCGCTCCATGCGTAAATCACTAGCTCATGGTCTTAGTCGTTGGACCATGCTTATACGAGGATCGCGCAACAACATAGCTTCAAGTACCCTCTCCCGGTTTGCTAAACAGAAGACATAAGGGGCCATTGCGGCCCCCCTAATTGGGTTATAAAATTTTGCTTTGGTAGAGGGGTCCGGCACATAGAGGCCTATATTCGGTCCGAGTTTGAAAATCATAACTTTATATTAAAGGGAAGTAGGATGGCTTGAAATTTGATCCTTTTTCCCGCCATTTTATTTTATTTTATTTTTTATTCCATTGTGCTTTCTTTCACAAAGAGACACCCTTGATTTTATACTTAGAACAACATAATTCACCTGTTAAACTATCATGAAAGTATTGTAAAAGGAGTTTAAAAAAATAATATAATAAAAATAAAATAATTTTCCGGGATATTACCAGTTTTTAAGCATTATTTGAAATTTCCCGAATAAAAACTTTTTTTTAGTTATAGAATCCTTTAATGTATCGAAAAACACATTAAATAAATAATATAATGCAAAATAAACAAAATAAGTAAAAAATCAAAAAAATTAAAAATTGACCACGGCTGGGGTTTGAACGAACGCCCCCTCGCTCCTTGCGTAAATCACTTGCACATGGTCTTAGTCGTTGGACCACGCTTCTACGAGGATCGCGCTACATCATAGCTTCAAGTACCCTGTCCCGGTTTTCTAAACAGAAGACTTAAGGGGCTATTGCGACCCCTCTAATTGGGTTATAAAATTTTGCTTTTTTAGATGGTTCCGGCACATAGAGGCTTAGATTCGGTCCAAGTTTGAAAATTATAACTTAATATTAAAGTAAAGTAGGATGGTTCTAAATTTGATCCTTTTTCCCGCCATTTTATTTTTTAATTTTTTATACCATTATGCTTTCTTTCACAAAGAGACACCCTTGATTTTATACTTAGAACAACATATTTCACCAGTTAAATTATCATGAAAGTATTGTAAAAGGAGTTTAAAAAATAATATAATAAAAATAAACTAATTTTCCGGGATTTTACCAGTTTTTAAGCATTATTTGAAGTTTCCCGAATAAATTTTTTTTTCCTTATAGGATCCATTAATGTATCGCAAAACACATTAAATAAACAATATAATGTAAAATAAACAAAATAAGAAAAAAATAATAAAAATAAAAAATTGACCACAGCTGGGGTTTGAACCAGAGCCCCCCCGCTCCATGCGTAAATCACTAGCTCATGGTCTTAGCCGTTGGACCATGCTTATACGAGGATCGCGCAACAACATAGCTTCAAGTACCCTCCCCCGGTTTGCTAAACAGAAGACTTAAGGGGCTTTTGCGGCCCCCCTAATTGGGTCATAAAATTTTGCTTTGGTAGAGGGGTCCGGCACATGGAGGCCTATATTCGGTCCGAGTTTGAAAATTCGGGAAGTAGGTAGGCTTGAAATTTGATCCTTTTTCTCGCCATTTTATTTCATTTTATTTTTTATTACTTTATGCTTTCTTTCACAAAGAGACACCCTTGATTTTATACTTAGAACAACGTATTTCCCCTGTTAAACTATCATGAAAGTATTGTAAGAGGAGTTTAAAAAAATAATATAATAAAAATAAAATAATTCTCCGGGATATTACCAGTTTTTAAGCATTATTTGAAATTTAAAGAATAAAATTTTTTTTTATCCTTATAGGATCCTTTAATGTATCGAAAAACACATTAAATAAATAATATAATGTAAAATAAACAAAATAAGAAAAAAAATATAAGAAATTAAAAATTAACCAGAGCTGGGGTTTGAACCAACGCCCCCTCGCTCCATGCGTAAATCAGTAGCACATGGTCTTAGCCGTTGGACCACGCTTAGACGAGGATCGCGCAACAACATAGCTTCAAGTACCCTCTCCCGGTTGGCTAAACAGAAGACTTAAGGGGCTATTGCGGCCCCCCTAATTGGGTTATAAAATTTTGCTTTGGTAGAGGGGCCCGGCACATAGAGGCCTAAATTCGGTCCGAGTCTGAAAATTATAACTTAATATTAAAGGAAAGTAGGTTGGCTTGAAATTTGATCCTTTTTCCCGCCATTTTATTTTATTTTATTTTTTATTCCATTATGCTTTCTTTCACAAAGAGACACTCTTGATTTTATTCTTAGGACAACATATTTCACCTCTTAAACTATCATGAAAATATTGTAAAAGGAGTTTAAAAAAATAATAAAATAAAAATAAACTAATTTTCCGGGATTTTACCAGTTTTTAAGCATTATTTGAAATTTCCCGAATAAAATTTTTTTTCCTTACAGAATCCTTTAATGTATCGAAATACACATTAAATAATATAATGTAAAATAACAAAATAAGAAAAAAAATATAAGAAATTAAAAACTGACCACAGCTGGGGTTTGAACCAACGCCCTCTCGCTCCATGCTTAAATCACTAGCACATGGTCTTAGCCGTTGTACCACGCTTATACGAGGATCGCGCTACAACATAGCTTCAAGTACCCTCTCCCGGTTTGCTAAACAGAAGACTTAAGGGGCTATTGCAACCCCCCTAATTGGGTTATAAAATTTTGCTTTGTTAGATGGGTCCGGCACATAGAGGCCTATATTCGGTCCGAGTTTGAAAATATAACTTAATATTAAAGGGAAGTAGGTGGGCTTGAAATTTGATCCTTTTTCCCGCCATTTTATTTCATTTTATTTTTTATTCCATTATGCTTTCTTTCACAAAGAGACACCCTTGATTTTATACTTAGAACAACATATTTCACATGTTAAACTATCATGAAAGTACTGTAAGAGGAGTTTAAAAAAATAATATAATAAAAATGAAATAATTTTCCGGGATATTACCAGTTTTTAAGCATTATTTGAAATTTACCGAATAAAATTTTTTTTTATCCTTATAGGATCCTTTAATGCATCGAAAAACACATTAAATAAATAATATCATGTAAAATAAACAAAATAAGAAAAAATATAAGAAATTAAAAATTGACCACAGCTGGTTTTTGAACCAACATCCCCCGCTCCATGCGTAAATCACTAGCTCATGATCTTAGCCGTTGGATCACGCTTATACGAGGATCGCGCTACAACATATCTTCAAGTACCCTCTCCCGGTTTGCTAAACAGAAGACTTAAGGGGCCATTGCGGTCCCCCTAATTGGGTTATAAAATTTTGCTTTGGTAGAGGGGTCTGGCACATAGAGGCCTAAATTCGGTCCGAGTCTGAAAATTATAAATTAAAGGAAAGTAGGTTGGCTTGAAATTTGATCCTTTTTCCCGCCATTTTATTTCATTTTATTTTTTATTCCATTATGCTTTCTTTCACAAAGAGACACCCTTGATTTTATACTTAGAACAACATATTTCACATGTTAAACTATCATGAAAGTACTGTAAGAGGAGTTTAAAAAAATAATATAATAAAAATGAAATAATTTTCCGGGATATTACCAGTTTTTAAGCATTATTTGAAATTTACCGAATAAAATTTTTTTTTATCCTTATAGGATCCTTTAATGCATCGAAAAACACATTAAATATATAATATAATGTAAAATAAACAAAATAAGAAAAAAACATAAATAATTAAAAATTAACCACAGCTGGGGTTTGAACCAACGCCCCCTCGCTCCATACTTAAATCACTAGCACATGGTCTTAGCCGTTGGACCACGCTTATACGAGGATCGCGCTACAACATAGCTTCAAGTACCCTCTCCCGGTTTGCTAAACAGAAGACTTAAGGGGCTATTGCGGCTCCCCTAATTGGGTTATAAAATTTTGCTTTGGTAGATGGGTCCGGCACATAGAGGCCTATATTCGGTCCGAGTTTGAAAATTAGGGAAGTAGGTAGGCTTGAAATTTGATCCTTTTTCCCGCCATTTTATTTCATTTTATTTTTTATTACTTTATGCTTTCTTTCACAAAGAGACACCCTTGATTTTATACTTAGAACAACATATTTCACCTGTTAAACTATCATGAAAGTATTGTAAGAGTAGTTTAAAAAAATAATATAATAAAAATAAAATAATTTTCCGGGATATTACCAGTTTTTAAGCATTATTTGAAATTTCCCGAATAAATTTTTTTTCCTTATAGGATCCTTTAATGTATCGCAAAACACATTAAATAAACAATATAATGCAAAATAAACAAAATAAGAAAAAAATAATAAAAATAAAAAATTGACCACAGCTGGGGTTTGAACCAGGGCCCCCCCGCTCCATGCGTAAATCACTAGCTCATGGTCTTAGCCGTTGGACCATGCTTATACGAGGATCGCGCAACAACATAGCTTCAAGAACCCGCCCCCGGTTTGCTAAACAGAAGACTAAAGGGGCTATTGCGGCCCCCCTAATTGGGTTATAAAATTTTGCTTTGGTAGAGGGGTCCGGCACATGGAGGCCTATATTCGGTCCGGGTTTAAAAATTATAACTTAATATTAAAGGGAAGTAGGTAGGCTTGAAATTTGATCCTTTTTTCCCGCCATTTATTATTTTTATTATTTTTTATTCCATTATGCTTTCTTTCACAAAGAGACACACTTGATTTTATACTTAGAACAACGTATTTCACCTGTTAAACTATCATGAAAGTATTGTAAGAGGAGTTTAAAAAAATAATATAATAAAAATAAAATAATTCTCCGGGATATTACCAGTTTTTAAGCATTATTTGAAATTTACCGAATAAAATTTTTTTTTATCCTTATAGGATCCTTTAATGTATCGAAAAACACATTAAATAAATAATATCATGTAAAATAAACAAAATAAGAAAAAATATAAGAAATTAAAAATTGACCACAGCTGGGGTTTGAACCAGCGCCCCCTCGCTCCATGCGTAAATCACTAGCACATGGTCTTAGCCGTTGGACCACGCTTAGACGAGGATCGCGCAACAACATAGCTTCAAGTACCCTCTCCCGGTTTGCTAAACAGAAGACTTAAGGGGCTATTGCGGCCCCCCTAATTGGGTTATAAAATTTTGCTTTGGTAGAGGGGTCCGGCACATAGAGGCCTAAATTCGGTCCGAGTCGGAAAATTATAACTTAATATTAAAGGAAAGTAGGTTGGCTTGAAATTTGATCCTTTTTCCCGCCATTTTATTTTATTTTATTTTTTATTCCATTATGCTTTCTTTCACAAAGAGACACCCTTGATTTTATTCTTAGGACAACATATTTCACCTCTTAAACTATTATGAAAATATTGTAAAAAGAGTTTAAAAAAATAATAAAATAAAAATAAACTAATTTTCCGGGATTTTACCAGTTTTTAAGCATTATTTGAAATTTCCCGAATAAAGTTTTTTTCCTTATAGGATCCTTTAATGTATCGAGAAACACATTAAATAAATAATATAAAGTAAAATAAACAAAATAAGAAAAAAATTAAAAAAATTAAAAATCGACCACAGCTGGGTTTTGAAACAACGCCCCCTCGCTCCATGTGTAAATCACTAGCTCATGGTCTTAGCCGTTGGACCACGCTTATACGAGAATCGCGCTGCAGCATAGCTTCAAGTACCCTCTCCCGGTTTGCTAAACAGAAGACTTAAGGGGCTATTGCGGCCCCCCTAATTGGGTTATAAAATTTTGCTTCGGTAGAGGGGTCCGGCACATAGAGGCCTATATTCGGTCCGATTTTGAAAATTATAACTTACTATTAAAGGGAAGAAGGTAGACTTGAAATTTGTTCCTTTTTCCCACCATTTTATTTTATTTTATTTTTTATTAGATTATGCTTTCTTTCACAAAGAGACACCCTTGATTTTATACTTAGAACAACATATTTCACCTGTTAAACTATCATGAAAGTATTGTAAGAGGAGTTTAAAAAAATAATAAAATAAAAATAAACTAATTTTCCGGGATTTTAACAGGTTTGAAGCATTATTTGAAATTTCCCGAATAAAATTTTTTTTCCTTATAGAATCCTTTAATGTATCAAAATACACATTAAATAACATAATGTAAAATAAGCAAAATAAGAATAAAATAAAAAAAATTAAAAATTGACCACAGCTGGGGTTTGAACCAACGCCCCCTCGCTCCTTGCGTAAATCACTAGCACATGGTCTTAACCGTTGGAACACGCTTATACGAGGATCGCGCTACTACATAGCTTCAAGTACCCTCTCCCGGTATGCTAAACAAAAGATTTAAGGGGCCATTGCGGCCCCCCTAATTGGGTTATAATGTTTTGCTTTGGTAGAGGGGTCCGGCACATAGAGGCCTACATTCGGTCCGAGATTGAAAATTATAACTTAATATTAAAGGGAAGTAGGTTGGCTTGAAATTTGTTCATTTTTCCCGCTATTTATTTTATTTTATTTTTTATTCCATTATGCTTTCTTTCACAAAGAGACACCCCTGATTTTATACTTGGAACAACATATTTCACCTGTTATATCCTGTTGTACCCTATCATGAAAGTATTGTAAGAGGAGTTTAAAAAAATAATATAATAAAAATAAAATAATTTTCCGGGATATTACCAGTTTTTAAGCATTATTTGAAATTTCCCGAATAAAATTTTTTTTTCCTCATAGGATCCTTTAATGTATCGCAAAACACATTAAATAAACAATATAATGTAAAATAAACAAAATAAGAAAAAAATAAAAAAAATAAAAAATTGACCACAGCTGGGGTTTGAACCAGCGCCCCCCCGCTCCATGCGTAAATCACTAGCTCATGGTCTTAGCCGTTGGACCACGCTTATACGAGGATCGTGCAACAACATAGCTTCAAGTACCCTCCCCCGGTTTGCTAAACAGAAGACTTAAGGGGCTATTGCGGCCCCCCTAATTGGGTTATAAAATTTTGCTTTGGTAGAGGGGTCCGGCACATGGAGGCCCATATTCGGTCCGAGTTTGAAAATTATAACTTAATATTAAAGGGAAGTAGGTAGGCTTGAAATTTGATCCTTTTTCACGCCATCTTATTTTTTTTTTATTTTTTATTCCATTATGCTTTCTTTCACAAAGAGACAACCTTGATTTTATACTTAGAACAACATATTTCACCTGTTAAACTATCATGAAAGTATTGTAAGAGGAGTTTAAAGAAATAATATAATAAAAATAAAATAATTTTCCGGGATATTACCAGTTTTTAAGCCGGGGTATTACCAGTTTTTTTGAAATTTCCCGAATAAAATTTTTTTTCCTTATAGGATCCTTTAATGTATCGCAAAACACATTAAATAAACAATATAATGTAAAATAAACAAAATAAGAAAAAAATAAAAAATTGACCACAGCTGGGGATTGAACCAGAGCACCCCCGCTCCATGCGTAAATCACTAGCTCATGGTCTTAGCCGTTGGACCACGCTTATACGAGGAGCGCGCAACAACATAGCTTCAAGTACCCTCCCCCGGTTTGCTAAACAGAGGACGTAAGGGGCTATTGCGGCCCCCCTAATTGGGTTATAAAATTTTGCTTTGGAAGAGGGGTCCGGCACATGGAGGCCTATAATCGGTCCGAGTTTGAAAATTATAACTTAATATTAAAGGGAAGAAGGTAGGCTTGAAATTAACTATCATGAAAGTACTGTAAGAGGAGTTTAAAAAAATAATATAATAAAAATAAAATAATTTTCCGGGAAATTACCAGTTTTTAAGCATTATTTGAAATTTCCCGACTAAAATTTTTTTTTATCCTTATAGGTTCCTTTAATGTATCGAAAAACACATTAAATAAATAATATCATGTAAAATAAACAAAGTATGAAAAAATATAAGAAATTAAAAATTGACCACAGCTGGGGTATGAACGAACGCCCCCCCGCTCCATGCGTAAATCACTAGCTCATGGTCTTAGCCGTTGGACCACGCTTATAGGAGGATCGCGCAACAACATAGCTTCAAGTACCCTCCCCCGGTTTGCTAAACAGAAGAAGTAAGGGGCTATTGCGGCCCCCCTAATTGGGTTATAAAATTTTGCTTTGGTAGAGGGTCCGGCACATGGAGGCCTATAATCGGTCCGAGTGTGAAAATTATAACTTAATATTAAAGGGAAGAAGGTAGGCTTGAAATTAACTATCATGAAAGTATTGTAAGAGGATTTTAAAAAAATAATATAATAAAAATAAAATAATTTTCCGGGATATTACCAGTTTATAAGCATTATTTGAAATTTCCCGAATAAAATTTTTTTTCCTTAAAGGGTCCTTTAATGTATCGCAAAACACATTAAATAAACAATATAATGTAAAATAAACAAAATAAGAAAAAAATAAAAAATTGACCACAGCTGGGGTTTGAACCAGCGCCCCCCCGCTCCATGCGTAAATCAGTAGCTCATGGTCTTAGCCGTTGGACCACGCTTATACGAGGATCGCGCAACAACATAGCTTCAAGTATCCTCCCCCGGTTTGCTAAACAGAAGACGTAAGGGGCTATTGCGGCCCCCCTAATTGGGTTATAAAATTTTGCTTTGGCGGAGGGGTCCGGCACATGGAGGCCTATATTCGGTCCGAGTTTGAAAATTATAACTTAATATTAAAGGGAAGTAGGTAGGCTTGAAATTTGATCCTTTTTCCCGCCATTTTATTTTTTTTATTATTTTTTATTCCATTATGCTTTCTTTCACAAAGAGGCACTCTTGATTTTATACTTAGAACAACATATTTCACCTGTTAAACTATCATGAAAGTATTGTAAGAGGAGTTTAAAAAAATAATATAATAAAAATAAAATAATTTTCCGGGATATTACCAGTTTTTAAGCATTATTTGAAATTTACCGAATAAATTTTTTTTTTATCCTTATAGGATCCTTTAATGTATCGAAAAACACATTAAATAAATAATATCATGTAAAATAAACAAAATAAGAAATTAAAAATTGACCACAGCTGGGGTTCGAACCTGCGCCTCCTCGCTCCATGCGTAAATCACTAGCACATGGTCTTAGCCGTTGGACCACGCTTAGACGAGGATCGCGCAACAACATAGCTTCAAGTACCCTCTCCCGGTTTGCTAAACCGAAGACTTAAGGGGCTATTGCGGCCCCCCTAATAGGGTTATAAAATTTTGCTTTGGTAGAAAGGTCCGGCACATAGAGGCCTATATTCGGTCTGAGTTTGAAAATTATAACTTAATATTAAAGGGAAGTAGGTAGGCTTGAAATTTGATCCTTTTTCCCGCCATTTTATTTCATTTTATTTTTTATTCCTTAATGCTTTCTTTCACAAAGAGACACCCTTGATTTTATACTTAGAACAACATATTTCACCTGTTAAACTATCATGAAAGTACTGTAAGAGGAGTTTAAAAAAATAATATAATAAAAATAAAATAATTTTCCGTGATATTACCAGTTTTTAAGCATTATTTGAAATTTCCCGAATAAATTTTTTTTTCTTTATAGGATCCTTTAATGTATCGCAAAACACATTAAATAAACAATATAATGTAAAATAAACAAAATAAGAAAAAAATAAAAAAAATTAAAAAAAACCACAGCTGGGGTTTGAACCAGCGCCCCCCCCCCGCTCCGGCACATAGAGGCCTATATTCGGTCCGAGTTTGAAAATTATAACTTAATATTAAAGGGAAGTAGGTAGGCTTGAAATTTGATCCTTTTTCCCGCCATTTTATTTCATTTTATTTTTTATTCCTTTATGCTCTCTTTCACAAAGAGACACCCTTGATTTTATACTTAGAACAACATATTTCACCTGTTAAACTATCATGAAAGTACTGTAAGAGGAGTTTAAAAAAATAATATAATAAAAATAAAATAATTTTCCGGGATATTACCAGTTTTTAAGCATTATTTGAAATTTCCCGACTAAAATTTTTTTTATCCTTATAGGTTCCTTTAATGTATCGAAAAACATATTAAATAAATAATATCATGTAAAATAAACAAAGTATGAAAAAATATAAGAAATTAAAAATTGACCACAGCTGGGGTTTGAACGAACGCCCCCTCGCTCCATGCGTAAATCACTAGCTCATGGTCTTAGCCGTTGGACCACGCTTATACGAGGATCGCGCAACAACATAGCTTCAAGTACCCTCCCCCGGTTTGCTAAACAGAAGACTTAAGGGGCTATTGCGGCCCCCCTAATTGGGTTATAAACTTTTGCTTTGGTAGAGGGGTCCGGCACATGGAGGCCTATATTCGGTCCGAGTTTGAAAATTATAACTTAATATTAAAGGGAAGTAGGTAGGCTCTAAATTAGATGCTTTATCTCGCCATTTTATTTTTTTTTTTATTTTTTATTCCATTATGCTTTCTTTCACAAAAAGACACCCTTGATTTTATACTTAGAACAACATATTTCGCCTGTTAAACTATCATGAAAGTATTGTAAGAGGAGTTTAAAAAAATAATATAATAAAAATAAAATAATTTTCCGGGATATTACCAGTTTTTAAGCATTATTTGAAATTTCCCGACTAAAATTTTTGTTATCCTTATAGGATCCTTTAATGTATCGAAAAACACTTTAAATAAATAATATCATGTAAAATAAGCAAAATAAGAAAAAATATAAGAAATTAAAAATTGACCACAGCTGGGGTTTGAACCAACGCCCCCTCGCTCCATGCGTAAATCACTAGTACATGGTCTTAGCCGTTGGACCACGCTTATTCGAGAATCGCGCAACAACATAGCTTCAAGTACCCTCTCCCGGTTTGCTAAACAGAAGACTTAAGGGGCTATTGCGACCCCCCTAATTGGGTTATAAAATTTTGCTTTAGTAGAGGGGTCCGGCACATAGAGGCCTATATTCGGTCCGAGTTTGAAAATTATAACTTAATATTAAAGGGAAGTAGGTAGACTCTAAATTTGATCCTTTTTCCCGCCATTTTATTATTTTTTTATTTTTTATTCCATTATGCTTTCTTTCACAAAGAGACACCCTTGATTTTATACTTTGAACAACATATTTCACCTGTTAAACTATCATGAAAGTATTGTAAGAGGATTTTAAAAAAATAATATAATAAAAATAAAATAATTTTCCGGGATATTACCAGTTTATAAGCATTATTTGAAATTTCCCGAATAAAATTTTTTTTCCTTATAGGATCCTTTAATGTATCGCAAAACACATTAAATAAACAATATAATGTAAAATAAACAAAATAAGAAAAAAATAAAAAATTGACCACAGCTGGGGTTTGAACCAGCGCCCCCCCGCTCCATGCGTAAATCAGTAGCTCATGGTCTTAGCCGTTGGACCACGCTTATACGAGGATCGCGCAACAACATAGCTTCAAGTACCCTCCCCCGGTTTGCTAAACAGAAGACGTAAGGGGCTATTGCGGCCCCCCTAATTGGGTTATAAAATTTTGCTTTGGTGGAGGGGTCCGGCACATGGAGGCCTATATTCGGTCCGAGTTTGAAAATTATAACTTAATATTAAAGGGAAGTAGGTAGGCTTGAAATTTGATCCTTTTTCCCGCCATTTTATTTTTTTTATTATTTTTTATTCCATTATGCTTTCTTTCACAAAGAGGCACTCTTGATTTTATACTTAGAACAACATATTTCACCTGTTAAACTATCATGAAAGTATTGTAAGAGGAGTTTAAAAAAATAATATAATAAAAATAAAATAATTTTCCGCGATATTACCAGTTTTTAAGCATTATTTGAAATTTACCGAATAAATTTTTTTTTTATCCTTATAGGATCCTTTAATGTATCGAAAAACACATTAAATAAATAATATCATGTAAAATAAACAAAATAAGAAATAATATAAGAAATTAAAAATTGACCACAGCTGGGGTTCGAACCTGCGCCCCCTCGCTCCATGCGTAAATCACTAGCACATGGTCTTAGCCGTTGGACCACGCTTAGACGAGGATCGCGGAACAACATAGCTTCAAGTACCCTCTCCCGGTTTGCTAAACCTAAGACTTAAGGGGCTATTGCGGCCCCCCTAATAGGGTTATAAAATTTTGCTTTGGTAGAAAGGTCCGGCACATAGAGGCCTATATTCGGTCTGAGTTTGAAAATTATAACTTAATATTAAAGGGAAGTAGGTAGGCTTGAAATTTGATCCTTTTTCCCGCCATTTTATTTCATTTTATTTTTTATTCCTTAATGCTTTCTTTCACAAAGAGACACCCTTGATTTTATACTTAGAACAACATATTTCACCTGTTAAACTATCATGAAAGTACTGTAAGAGGAGTTTAAAAAAATAATATAATAAAAATAAAATAATTTTCCGTGATATTACCAGTTTTTAAGCATTATTTGAAATTTCCCGAATAAATTTTTTTTTCTTTATAGGATCCTTTAATGTATCGCAAAACACATTAAATAAACAATATAATGTAAAATAAACAAAATAAGAAAAAAATAAAAAAAATTAAAAAAAACCACAGCTGGGGTTTGAACCAGCGCCCCCCCCCCGCTCCGGCACATAGAGGCCTATATTCGGTCCGAGTTTGAAAATTATAACTTAATATTAAAGGGAAGTAGGTAGGCTTGAAATTTGATCCTTTTTCCCGCCATTTTATTTCATTTTATTTTTTATTCCTTTATGCTCTCTTTCACAAAGAGACACCCTTGATTTTATACTTAGAACAACATATTTCACCTGTTAAACTATCATGAAAGTACTGTAAGAGGAGTTTAAAAAAATAATATAATAAAAATAAAATAATTTTCCGGGAAATTACCAGTTTTTAAGCATTATTTGAAATTTCCCGACTAAAATTTTTTTTATCCTTATAGGTTCCTTTAATGTATCGAAAAACACATTAAATAAATAATATCATGTAAAATAAACAAAGTATGAAAAAATATAAGAAATTAAAAATTGACCACAGCTGGGGTTTGAATGAACGCCCCCTCGCTCCATGCGTAAATCACTAGCTCATGGTCTTAGCCGTTGGACCACGCTTATACGAGGATCGCGCAACAACATAGCTTCAAGTACCCTCCCCTGGTTTGCTAAACAGAAGAGTTAAGGGGCTATTGCGGCCCCCCTAATTGGGTTATAAAATTTTGCTTTGGTAGAGGGGTCCGGCACATGGAGGCCTATAATCGGTCCGAGTTTGAAAATTATAACTTAATATTAAAGGGAAGAAGGTAGGCTTGAAATTTGATCCTTTTTCCCGCCATTTTACTTATTTTTTTATTTTTTATTCCATTATGCTTTCTTTCAAAAAGAGACACCCTTGATTTTATACTTTGAACAACATATTTCACCTGTTAAACTATCATGTAAGTATTGTAAGAGGATTTTAAAAAAATAATATAATAAAAATAAAATAATTTTCCGGGATATTACCAGTTTTTAAGCATTATTTGAAATTTCCCGAATAAAATTTTTTTTCCTTATAGGATCCTTTAATGTATCGCAAAACACATTAAATAAACAATATAATGTAAAATAAACAAAATAAGAAAAAAATAAAAAATTGACCACAGCTGGGGTTTGAACCAGCGTCCCCCCGCTCCATGCGTAAATCACTAGCACATGGTCTTAGCCGTTGGACCACGCTTATACGAGGATCGCGCAACAACATAGCTTCAAGTACCCTCCCCCGGTTTGCTAAACAGAAGACTTAAGGGGCTATTGCGGCCCCACTAATTGGGTTATAAAATTTTGCTTTGGTAGAGGGGTCCGGCACATGGAGGCCTATATTCGGTCCGAGTTTGAAAATTATAACTTAATATTAAAGGGAAGTAGGTAGGCTCTAAATTAGATCCTTTATCTCGCCATTTTATTTTTTTTTTATTTTTTATTCCATTATGCTTTCTTTCACAAAGAGACACCCTTGATTTTATACTTAGAACAACATATTTCGCCTGTTAAACTATCATGAAAGTATTGTAAGAGGAGTTTAAAAAAAAAATATAATAAAAATAAAATAATTTTCCGGGATATTACCAGTTTTTAAGCATTATTTGAAATTTCCCGACTAAAATTTTTTTTATCCTTATAGGATCCTTTAATGTATCGAAAAACACTTTAAATAAATAATATCATGTAAAATAAGCAAAATAAGAAAAAATATAAGAAATTAAAAATTGACCACAGCTGGGGTTTGAACCAACGCCCCCTCGCTCCATGCGTAAATCACTAGTACATGGTCTTAGCCGTTGGACCACGCTTATTCGAGAATCGCGCAACAACATAGCTTCAAGTACCCTCCCCCGGTTTGCTAAGCAGAAGACTTAAGGGGCTATTGCGACCCCCCTAATTGGGTTATAAAATTTTGCTTTGGAAGAGGGGTCCGGCACATAGAGGCCTATATTCGGTCCGAGTTTGAAAATTATAACTTAATATTAAAGGGAAGTAGGTAGGCTCTAAATTTGATCCTTTTTCCCGCCATTTTATTATTTTTTTATTTTTTATTCCATTATGCTTTCTTTCACAAAGAGACAAACTTGATTTTATACTTAGAACAACATATTTCACCTGTTAAACTATCATGAGAGTATTGTAAGAGGAGTTTAAAAAAATAATATAATAAAAATAAAATAATTTTCCGGGATATTACCAGTTTTTAAGCATTATTTGAAATTCACCGAATAAAATTTTTTTTATCCTTATAGGATCCTTTAATGTATCGAAAAACACATTAAATAAATAATATCATGTAAAATAAACAAAATAAGAAAAAATATAAGAAATTAAAAATTGACCACAGCCGGGGTTTGAACCAACGCCCCCGCGCTCCATGCGTAAATCACTAGCACATGGTCTTAGCCGTTGGGCCACGCTTCTACGAGAATCGCGCAACAACATAGCTTCATGTACCCTCTTCCGGTATGCTAAACAGAAAACTTAAGGGACTATTGCGACCCCCCTAATTGGGTTATAAAATTTTGTTTGGTAGAGGGGTCCGGCACATAGAGGCCTATATTCGGTCCAAGATTGAAAATTATAACTTAATATTAAAGGGAAGTAGGTAGGCTTGGAATTTGATCATTTTTCCCGCCATTATATTTTATTTTATTTTTTATTCCATTATGCTTTCTTTCTCAAAGTGACACCCTTGATTTTATACTTAGAACAACATATTTCTCCCGTTAAACTATCATGAAAGTATTGTAATAGGAGTTTAAAAAATAATATGATAAAAATAAACTAATTTTCCGGGATTTTACCAGTTTTTAAGCATTATTTGAAATTTCCCGAATAAAATTTTTTTTCCTTATAGGATCCTTTAATGTATCGCAAAACACATTAAATAAACAATATAATGTAAAATAAACAAAATAAGAAAAAAAAAATTGACCACAGCTGGGGTTTGAACCAGCGCCCCCCCGCTCCATGCGTAAATCACTAGCTCATGTTCTTAGCCGCTGGACCACGCTTATACGAGGATCGCGCAACAACATAGCTTCAAGTACCCTCCCCCGGTTTGCTAAACAGAAGACTTAAGGGGCTATTGCGGCCCCCTAATTGGTTTATAAAATTTTGCTTTGGTAGAGGGGTCCGGCACATGGAGGCCTATATTTGGTCCGAGTTTGAAAATTATAACTTAATATTAAAGGGAAGTAGGTAGGCTTGAAATTTGATCCTTTTTCCCGCCATTTTATTTTCTTTATTATTTTTTATTCCATTATGCTTTCTTTCACAAAGAGACACCCTTGATTTTATACTTAGAACAACATATTTCACCTGTTATATCCTGTTGTACCCTATCATGAAAGTATTGTAAGAGGAGTTTAAAAAAATAATATAATAAAAATAAAATAGTTTTCCGGGATATTACCAGTTTTTAAGCATTATTTGAAATTTCCCGAATAAAATTTTTTTTCCTTATAGGATCCTTTAATGTATCGCAAAACACATTAAATAAACAATATAATGTAAAATAAACAAAATAAGAAAAATATAAGAAATTAAAAATTGACCACAGCTGGGGTTTGAACCAGCGCCCCCGCGCCCCATGCGTAAATCACAAGCACATGGTCTTAGCCGTTGGACCACGCTTATACGAGTATCGCGCAACAACATAGCTTCCTGTACCCTCTTCCTGTATGCTAAACAGAAGACTTAAGGGGCTATTGCGACCCACCTAATTGGGTTATAAAATTTTGCTTTGGTAGAGGGGTCCGGCACATAGAGGCCTATATTCGGTCCAAGATTGAAAATTATAACTTAATATTAAAGGGAAGTAGGTAGGCTTGAAATATATCCTTTTTCCCGCCATTTTATTTTTTATTTATTTTTTATTCCATTATGCTTTCTTTCACAAAGAGAAACCCTTGATTTTATACTTAGAACAACATATTTCACCTGTTAAACTATCATGAAAATATTGTAAGAAGAGTTTAAAAAAAATAATATGATAAAAATAAAATAATTTTCTGGGATATTACCAGTTTTTAAGCATTATTTGAAATTTACCGAATAAATTTTTTTTTATCCTTATAGGATCCTTTAATGTATCGAAAAACACATTAAATAAATAATATCATGTAAAATAAACAAAATAAGAAAAAATATAAGAAAGTAAAAATTGACCACAGCTGGGGTTCGAACCTGCGCCCCCTCGCTCCATGCGTAAATCACTAGCACATGGTCTTAGCCGTTGGACCACGCTTAGACGAGGATCGCGCAACAACATAGCTTCATGTACCCTCTTCCGGTTTGCTAAACCGAAGACTTAAGGGGCTATTGCGGCCCCCCTAATAGGGTTATAAAATTTTGCTTTGGTAGAAAGGTCCGGCACATAGAGGCCTATATTCGGTCCGAGTTTGAAAATTATAACTTAATATTAAAGGGAAGTAGGTAGGCTTGAAATTTGATCCTTTTTCCCGCCATTTTATTTCATTTTATTTTTTATTCCTTAATGCTTTCTTTCACAAAGAGACACCCTTGATTTTATACTTAGAAAAACATATTTCACCTGTTAAACTATCGTGAAAGTACTGTAAGAGGAGTTTAAAAAAATAATATAATAAAAATAAAATAATTTTCCGGGATATTACCAGTCTTTAAGCATTATTTGAAATTTCCCGAATAAAATTTTTTTTCCTTATAGGATCCTTTAATGTATCGCAAAACACATTAAATAAACAATATAATGTAAAATAAACAAAATAAGAAAAAAATAAAATAAATAAAAAATTGACCACAGCTGGTGTTTGAACCAGCGCCCCCCCGCTCCATGCGTAAATCACTAGCTCATGGTCTTAGCCGTTGGACCACGCTTATACGAGGATCGCGCAACAACATAGCTTCAAGTACCCTCCCCCGGTTTGCTAAACAGAAGACTTAAGGGGCTATAGCGGCCCCCCTAATTGGGTTATAAAATTTTGCTTTGGTAGAGGGGTCCGGCACATGGAGGCCTATATTCGGTCCGAGTTTGAAAATTATAACTTAATATTAAAGGGAAGTAGGTAGGCTTGAAATTTGACTCTTTTTCCCGCCATTTTATTATTTTTATTATTTTTTATTCCATTATGCTTTCTTTCACAAAGAGACACCCTTGATTTTATACTTAGGACAACATATTTCACCTCTTAAACTATCATGAAAATATTGTAAAAGGAGTTTAAAAAAATAATAAAATAAAAATAAACTAATTTTCCGGGATTTTACCAGTTTTTAAGCATTATTTGAAATTTCTCGAATAAAATTTTTTTTCCTTATAGAATCCTTTAATGTATCGAAATACACATTAAATAATATAATGTAAAATAAGCAAAATAAGAAAAAAATAAAAAAAATTAAAAATTGACCACAGCTGGGGTTTGAACCAACGCCCCATCGCTCCTTGCGTAAATCACTAGCACATGGTCTTAACCGTTGGACCACGCTTATACGAGGATCGCGCTACTACATAGCTTCAAGTACCCTCTCCCGGTTTGCTAAACAGAAGACTTAAGGGGCCATTGCGGCCCCCCTAATTGGGTTATAATGTTTTGCTTTGGTAGAGGGGTCCGGCACATAGAGGCCTACATTCGGTCCGAGATTGAAAATTATAACTTAATATTAAAGGGAAGTAGGTTGGCTTGAAATTTGATCATTTTCCCGCCATTTATTTTATTTTATTTTTTATTCCATTATGCTTTCTTTCACAAAGAGACACCCTTGATTTTATACTTAGAACAACATATTTCACCTGTTATATCCTGTTGTACCCTATCATGAAAGTATTGTAAGAGGAGTTTAAAAAAATAATATAATAAAAATAAAATAGTTTTCCAGGATATTACCAGTTTTTAAGCATTATTTGAAATTTCCCGAATAAAAAAAATTTTTTCCTTATAGGATCCTTTAATGTATCGAAAAACACATTAAATAAATAATATAATGTAAAATAAACAAAATAAGAAAAAAATAAAATAAATAAAAAATTGACCACAGCTGGGGTTTGAACCAGCGCCCCCCCGCTCCATGCATAAATCACTAGCTCATGGTCTTAGCCGTTGGACCACGCTTATACGAGGATCGCGCAACAACATAGCTTCAAGTACCCTCCAACGGTTTGCTAAACAGAAGACTTAAGGGGCTCTTGCGGCCCCCCTAATAGGGTTATAAAATTTTGCTTTGGTAGAGGGGTCCGGCACATGGAGGCCTATATTCGGTCCGAGTTTGAAAATTATAACTTAATATTAAAGGGAAGTAGGTAGGCTTGAAATTTGATCCTTTTTCCCGCCATTTTATTTTTTTTATTATTTTTTATTCCATTATGCTTTCTTTCACAAAAAGACACCCTTGATTTTATACTTAGAACAACATATTTCACCTGTTAAACTATCATGAAAGTATTGTAAGAGGAGTTTAAAAAATAATATAATAAAAATAAAATAATTTTCCGGGATATTACCAGTTTTTAAGCATTATTTGAAATTTACCGAATAAAATTTTTTTTTTATCCTTATAGGATCCTTTAATGTATCGAAAAACACATTAAATAAATAATATCATGTAAAATAAACAAAATAAGAAAAAATATAAGAAATTAAAAATTGACCTCAGCTGGGGTTTGAACCAGCGCCCCCTCGCTCCATGCGTAAATCACTAGCACATGGTCTTAGCCATTGGACCACGCTTAGACGAGGATCGCGCAACAACATAGCTTCAAGTACCCTCTCCCGGTTTGCTAAACAGAAGACTTAAGGGGCTATTGCGACCCCCCTAATTGGGTTATAAAATTTTGCTTTGGTAGAGGGGTCCGGCACATAGAGGCCTATATTCGGTCCAAGATTGAAAATTATAACTTAATATTAAAGGGAAGTAGGTAGGCTTGAAATTTGATCATTTTTCCCGCCATTTTATTTTATTTTATTTTTTATTCCATTATGCTTTCTTTCTCAAAGTGACACCCTTGATTTTATACTTAGAACAACATATTTCTCCCGTTAAATTATCATGAAAGTATTGTAATAGGAGTTTAAAAAATAATATGATAAAAATAAACTAATTTTCCGGGATTTTACCAGTTTTTAAGCATTATTTGAAATTTCCCGAATAAAAATTTTTTTCCTTATAGGATCCTTTAATGTATCGCAAAACACATTAAATAAACAATATAATGTAAAATAAACAAAATAAGAAAAAAAAATTGACCACAGCTGGGGTTTGAACCAGCGCCCCCCCGCTCCATGCGTAAATCACTAGCTCATGTTCTTAGCCGCTGGACCACGCTTATACGAGGATCGCGCAACAACATAGCTTCAAGTACCCTCCCCCGGTTTGCTAAACAGAAGACTTAAGGGGCTATTGCGGCCCCCTAATAGGTTTATAAAATTTTGCTTTGGTAGAGGGGTCCGGCACATGGAGGCCTATATTCGGTCCGAGTTTGAAAATTATAACTTAATATTAAAGGGAAGTAGGTAGGCTTGAAATTTGATCCTTTTTCCCGCCATTTTATTTTCTTTATTATTTTTTATTCCATTATGCTTTCTTTCACAAAGAGACACCCTTGATTTTATACTTAGAACAACATATTTCACCTGTTATATCCTGTTGTACCCTATCATGAAAGTATTGTAAGAGGAGTTTAAAAAAATAATATAATAAAAATAAAATAGTTTTCCGGGATATTACCAGTTTTTAAGCATTATTTGAAATTTCCCGAATAAATTTTTTTTTATCCTTATAGGATCCTTTAATGTATCGCAAAACACATTAAATAAACAATATAATGTAAAATAAACAAAATAAGAAAAATATAAGAAATTAAAAATTGACCACAGCTGGGGTTTGAACCAGCGCCCCCGCGCCCCATGCGTAAATCACAAGCACATGGTCTTAGCCGTTGGACCACGCTTATACGAGTATCGCGCAACAACATAGCTTCCTGTACCCTCTTCCTGTATGCTAAACAGAAGACTTAAGGGGCTATTGCGACCCCCCTAATTGGGTTATAAAATTTTGCTTTGGTAGAGGGGTCCGGCACATAGAGGCCTATATTCGGTCCAAGATTGAAAATTATAACTTAATATTAAAGGGAAGTAGGTAGGCTTGAAATATATCCTTTTTCCCGCCATTTTATTTTTTATTTATTTTTTATTCCATTATGCTTTCTTTCACAAAGAGACACCCTTGATTTTATACTTAGAACAACATATTTCACCTGTTAAACTATCATGAAAATATTGTAAGAAGAGTTTAAAAAAAATAATATAATAAAAATAAAATAATTTTCCGGGATATTACCAGTTTTTAAGCATTATTTGAAATTTACCGAATAAATTTTTTTTTATCCTTATAGGATCCTTTAATGTATCGAAAAACACATTAAATAAATAATATCATGTAAAATAAACAAAATAAGAAAAAATATAAGAAATTAAAAATTGACCACAGCTGGGGTTCGAACCTGCGCCCCCTCGCTCCATGCGTAAATCACTAGCACATGGTCTTAGCCGTTGGACCACGCTTAGACGAGGATCCGGCAACAACATAGCTTCATGTACCCTCTTCCGGTTTGCTAAACCGAAGACTTAAGGGGCTATTGCGGCCCCCCTAATTGGGTTATAAAATTTTGCTTCGGTAGAGGGGTCCGTCACATAGAGGCCTATATTCGGTCCGAGTTTGAAAATTATAACTTAATATTAAAGGGAAGTAGGTAGGCTTGAAATTTGTTCCTTTTTCCCACCATTTTATTTCATTTTATTTTTTATTCCATTATGCTTTCTTTCACAAAGAGACACCCTTGATTTTATACTTAGAACAACATATTTCACCTGTTAAACTATCATGAAAGTATTGTAAGAGGAGTTTAAAACAATAATATAATAAAAATAAAATAATTTTCCGGGATATTACCAGTTTTTAAGCATTATTTGAAATTTCCCGAATAAAATTTTTTTTCCTTATAGGATCCTTTAATGTATCGCAAAACACATTAAATAAACAATATAATGTAAAATAAACAAAATAAGAAAAAAATAAAATAAATAAAAAATTGACCACAGCTGGGGTTTGAACCAGCGCCCCCCCGCTCTATGCGTAAATCACTAGCTCATGGTCTTAGCCGTTGGACCACGCTTATACGAGGATCGCGCAACAACATAGCTTCAAGTACCCTCCCCCGGTTTGCTAAACAGAAGACTTAAGGGGCTATAGCGGCCCCCCTAATTGGGTTATAAAATTTTGCTTTGGTAGAGGGGTCCGGCACATGGAGGCCTATATTCGGTCCGAGTTTGAAAATTATAACTTAATATTAAAGGGAAGTAGGTAGGCTTGAAATTTGATCCTTTTTCCCGCCATTTTATTTTTTTTATTATTTTTTATTCCATTATGCTTTCTTTCACAAAGAGACACCCTTGATTTTATACTTAGGACAACATATTTCACCTCTTAAACTATCATGAAAATATTGTAAAAGGAGTTTAAAAAAATAATAAAATAAAAATAAACTAATTTTCCGGGATTTTACCAGTTTTTAAGCATTATTTGAAATTTCTCGAATAAAATTTTTTTTCCTTATAGAATCCTTTAATGTATCGAAATACACATTAAATAATATAATGTAAAATAAGCAAAATAAGAAAAAAATAAAAAAAATTAAAAATTGACCACAGCTGGGGTTTGAACCAGCGCCCCCCCGCTCCATGCGTAAATCACTAGCTCATGGTCTTAGCCGTTGGACCACGCTTATACGAGGATCGCGCAACAACATAGCTTCAAGTACCCTCCCCCGGTTTGCTAAACAGAAGACTTAAGGGGCTATAGCGGCCCCCCTAATTGGGTTATAAAATTTTGCTTTGGTAGAGGGGTCCGGCACATAGAGGCCTATATTCGGTCCAAGATTGAAAATTATAACTTAATATTAAAGGGAAGTAGGTAGGCTTGAAATTTGATCATTTTTCCCGCCATTTTATTTTATTTTATTTTTTATTCCATTATGCTTTCTTTCTCAAAGTGACACCCTTGATTTTATACTTAGAACAACATATTTCTCCCGTTAAATTATCATGAAAGTATTGTAATAGGAGTTTAAAAAATAATATAATAAAAATAAACTAATTTTCCGGGATTTTACCAGTTTTTAAGCATTATTTGAAATTTCCCGAATAAAAAAAATTTTTTCCTTATAGGATCCTTTAATGTATCGAAAAACACATTAAATAAATAATATCATGTAAAATAAACAAAATAAGAAAAAATATAAGAAATTAAAAATTGACCTCAGCTGGGGTTTGAACCAGCGCCCCCTCGCTCCATGCGTAAATCACTAGCTCATGGTCTTAGCCATTGGACCACGCTTAGACGAGGATCGCGCAACAACATAGCTTCAAGTACCCTCTCCCGGTTTGCTAAACAGAAGACTTAAGGGGCTATTGCGACCCCCCTAATTGGGTTATAAAATTTTGCTTTGGTAGAGGGGTCCGGCATATAGAGGCCTATATTCGGTCCGAGTTTGAAAATTATAACTTAATATTAAAGGGAAGTAGGTAGGCTTGAAATTTGATCCTTTTTCCCGCCATTTTATTTTCTTTATTATTTTTTATTCCATTATGCTTTCTTTCACAAAGAGACACCCTTGATTTTATACTTAGAACAACATATTTCACCTGTTATATCCTGTTGTACCCTATCATGAAAGTATTGTAAGAGGAGTTTAAAAAAATAATATAATAAAAATAAAATAGTTTTCCGGGATATTACCAGTTTTTAAGCATTATTTGAAATTTCCCGAATAAAATTTTTTTTCCTTATAGGATCCTTTAATGTATCGCAAAACACATTAAATAAACAATATAATGTAAAATAAACAAAATAAGAAAAATATAAGAAATTAAAAATTGACCACAGCTGGGGTTTGAACCAGCGCCCCCGCGCCCCATGCGTAAATCACAAGCACATGGTCTTAGCCGTTGGACCACGCTTATACGAGTATCGCGCAACAACATAGCTTCCTGTACCCTCTTCCTGTATGCTAAACAGAAGACTTAAGGGGCTATTGCGACCCCCCTAATTGGGTTATAAAATTTTGCTTTGGTAGAGGGGTCCGGCACATAGAGGCCTATATTCGGTCCAAGATTGAAAATTATAACTTAATATTAAAGGGAAGTAGGTAGGCTTGAAATATATCCTTTTTCCCGCCATTTTATTTTTTATTTATTTTTTATTCCATTATGCTTTCTTTCACAAAGAGAAACCCTTGATTTTATACTTAGAACAACATATTTCACCTGTTAAACTATCATGAAAATATTGTAAGAAGAGTTTAAAAAAAATAATATAATAAAAATAAAATAATTTTCTGGGATATTACCAGTTTTTAAGCATTATTTGAAATTTACCGAATAAATTTTTTTTTATCCTTATAGGATCCTTTAATGTATCGAAAAACACATTAAATAAATAATATCATGTAAAATAAACAAAATAAGAAAAAATATAAGAAAGTAAAAATTGACCACAGCTGGGGTTCGAACCTGCGCCCCCTCGCTCCATGCGTAAATCACTAGCACATGGTCTTAGCCGTTGGACCACGCTTAGACGAGGATCGCGCAACAACATAGCTTCATGTACCCTCTTCCGGTTTGCTAAACCGAAGACTTAAGGGGCCATTGCGGCCCCCCTAATTGGGTTATAAAATTTTGCTTTGGTAGAGGGGTCCGGCATATAGAGGCCTATATTCGGTCCGAGTTTGAAAATTATAACTTAATATTAAAGGGAAGTAGGTAGGCTTGAAATTTGATCCTTTTTCCCGCCATTTTATTTTCTTTATTATTTTTTATTCCATTATGCTTTCTTTCACAAAGAGACACCCTTGATTTTATACTTAGAACAACATATTTCACCTGTTATATCCTGTTGTACCCTATCATGAAAGTATTGTAAGAGGAGTTTAAAAAAATAATATAATAAAAATAAAATAGTTTTCCGGGATATTACCAGTTTTTAAGCATTATTTGAAATTTCCCGAATAAAATTTTTTTTCCTTATAGGATCCTTTAATGTATCGCAAAACACATTAAATAAACAATATAATGTAAAATAAACAAAATAAGAAAAATATAAGAAATTAAAAATTGACCACAGCTGGGGTTTGAACCAGCGCCCCCGCGCCCCATGCGTAAATCACAAGCACATGGTCTTAGCCGTTGGACCACGCTTATACGAGTATCGCGCAACAACATAGCTTCCTGTACCCTCTTCCTGTATGCTAAACAGAAGACTTAAGGGGCTATTGCGACCCCCCTAATTGGGTTATAAAATTTTGCTTTGGTAGAGGGGTCCGGCACATAGAGGCCTATATTCGGTCCAAGATTGAAAATTATAACTTAATATTAAAGGGAAGTAGGTAGGCTTGAAATATATCCTTTTTCCCGCCATTTTATTTTTTATTTATTTTTTATTCCATTATGCTTTCTTTCACAAAGAGAAACCCTTGATTTTATACTTAGAACAACATATTTCACCTGTTAAACTATCATGAAAATATTGTAAGAAGAGTTTAAAAAAAATAATATAATAAAAATAAAATAATTTTCTGGGATATTACCAGTTTTTAAGCATTATTTGAAATTTACCGAATAAATTTTTTTTTATCCTTATAGGATCCTTTAATGTATCGAAAAACACATTAAATAAACAATATAATGTAAAATAAACAAAATAAGAAAAAAATAAAATAAATAAAAAATTGACCACAGCTGGTGTTTGAACCAGCGCATCCCCGCTCCATGCGTAAATCACTAGCTCATGGTCTTAGCCGTTGGACCACGCTTATACGAGGATCGCGCAACAACATAGCTTCAAGTACCCTCCCCCGGTTTGCTAAACAGAAGACTTAAGGGGCTATAGCGGCCCCCCTAATTGGGTTATAAAATTTTGCTTTGGTAGAGGGGTCCGGCACATGGAGGCCTATATTCGGTCCGAGTTTGAAAATTATAACTTAATATTAAAGGGAAGTAGGTAGGCTTGAAATTTGACTCTTTTTCCCGCCATTTTATTATTTTTATTATTTTTTATTCCATTATGCTTTCTTTCACAAAGAGACACCCTTGATTTTATACTTAGGACAACATATTTCACCTCTTAAACTATCATGAAAATATTGTAAAAGGAGTTTAAAAAAATAATAAAATAAAAATAAACTAATTTTCCGGGATTTTACCAGTTTTTAAGCATTATTTGAAATTTCTCGAATAAAATTTTTTTTCCTTATAGAATCCTTTAATGTATCGAAATACACATTAAATAATATAATGTAAAATAAGCAAAATAAGAAAAAAATAAAAAAAATTAAAAATTGACCACAGCTGGGGTTTGAACCAACGCCCCATCGCTCCTTGCGTAAATCACTAGCACATGGTCTTAACCGTTGGACCACGCTTATACGAGGATCGCGCTACTACATAGCTTCAAGTACCCTCTCCCGGTTTGCTAAACAGAAGACTTAAGGGGCCATTGCGGCCCCCCTAATTGGGTTATAATGTTTTGCTTTGGTAGAGGGGTCCGGCACATAGAGGCCTACATTCGGTCCGAGATTGAAAATTATAACTTAATATTAAAGGGAAGTAGGTTGGCTTGAAATTTGATCATTTTCCCGCCATTTATTTTATTTTATTTTTTATTCCATTATGCTTTCTTTCACAAAGAGACACCCTTGATTTTATACTTAGAACAACATATTTCACCTGTTATATCCTGTTGTACCCTATCATGAAAGTATTGTAAGAGGAGTTTAAAAAAATAATATAATAAAAATAAAATAGTTTTCCAGGATATTACCAGTTTTTAAGCATTATTTGAAATTTCAAGAATAAATTTTTTTTTCCTTATAGGATCCTTTAATGTATCGCAAAACACATTAAATAAACAATATAATGTAAAATAAACAAAATAAGAAAAAATATAAGAAATTAAAAATTGACCACAGCTGGGGTTTGAACCAGCGCCCCCGCGCTCCATGCGTAAATCACAAGCACATGGTCTTAGCCGTTGGACCACGCTTATACGAGTATCGCGCAACAACATAGCTTCATGTACCCTCTTCCGGTATGCTAAACAGAAGACTTAAGGGGCTATTGCGACCCCCCTAATTGGGTTATAAAATTTTGCTTTGGTAGAGGGGTCCGGCACATAGAGGCCTATATTCGGTCCAAGATTGAAAATTATAACTTAATATTAAAGGGAAGTAGGTAGGCTTGAAATTTGATCATTTTTCCCGCCATTTTATTTTATTTTATTTTTTATTCCATTATGCTTTCTTTCTCAAAGTGACACCCTTGATTTTATACTTAGAACAACATATTTCTCCCGTTAAATTATCATGAAAGTATTGTAATAGGAGTTTAAAAAATAATATAATAAAAATAAACTAATTTTCCGGGATTTTACCAGTTTTTAAGCATTATTTGAAATTTCCCGAATAAAAAAAATTTTTTCCTTATAGGATCCTTTAATGTATCGAAAAACACATTAAATAAATAATATAATGTAAAATAAACAAAATAAGAAAAAAATAAAATAAATAAAAAATTGACCACAGCTGGGGTTTGAACCAGCGCCCCCCCCGCTCCATGCATAAATCACTAGCTCATGGTCTTAGCCGTTGGACCACGCTTATACGAGGATCGCGCAACAACATAGCTTCAAGTACCCTCCAACGGTTTGCTAAACAGAAGACTTAAGGGGCTTTTGCGGCCCCCCTAATAGGGTTATAAAATTTTGCTTTGGTAGAGGGGTCCGGCACATGGAGGCCTATATTCGGTCCGAGTTTGAAAATTATAACTTAATATTAAAGGGAAGTAGGTAGGCTTGAAATTTGATCCTTTTTCCCGCCATTTTATTTTTTTTATTATTTTTTATTCCATTATGCTTTCTTTCACAAAAAGACACCCTTGATTTTATACTTAGAACAACATATTTCACCTGTTAAACTATCATGAAAGTATTGTAAGAGGAGTTTAAAAAATAATATAATAAAAATAAAATAATTTTCCGGGATATTACCAGTTTTTAAGCATTATTTGAAATTTACCGAATAAAATTTTTTTTTTATCCTTATAGGATCCTTTAATGTATCGAAAAACACATTAAATAAATAATATCATGTAAAATAAACAAAATAAGAAAAAATATAAGAAATTAAAAATTGACCTCAGCTGGGGTTTGAACCAGCGCCCCCTCGCTCCATGCGTAAATCACTAGCACATGGTCTTAGCCATTGGACCACGCTTAGACGAGGATCGCGCAACAACATAGCTTCAAGTACCCTCTCCCGGTTTGCTAAACAGAAGACTTAAGGGGCTATTGCGGCCCCCCTAATAGGGTTATAAAATTTTGCTTTGGTAGAAAGGTCCGGCACATAGAGGCCTATATTCGGTCCGAGTTTGAAAATTATAACTTAATATTAAAGGGAAGTAGGTAGGCTTGAAATTTGATCCTTTTTCCCGCCATTTTATTTCATTTTATTTTTTATTCCTTAATGCTTTCTTTCACAAAGAGACACCCTTGATTTTATACTTAGAAAAACATATTTCACCTGTTAAACTATCGTGAAAGTACTGTAAGAGGAGTTTAAAAAAATAATATAATAAAAATAAAATAATTTTCCGGGATATTACCAGTCTTTAAGCATTATTTGAAATTTCCCGAATAAAATTTTTTTTCCTTATAGGATCCTTTAATGTATCGCAAAACACATTAAATAAACAATATAATGTAAAATAAACAAAATAAGAAAAAAATAAAATAAATAAAAAATTGACCACAGCTGGTGTTTGAACCAGCGCCCCCCCGCTCCATGCGTAAATCACTAGCTCATGGTCTTAGCCGTTGGACCACGCTTATACGAGGATCGCGCAACAACATAGCTTCAAGTACCCTCCCCCGGTTTGCTAAACAGAAGACTTACGGGGCTATAGCGGCCCCCCTAATTGGGTTATAAAATTTTGCTTTGGTAGAGGGGTCCGGCACATGGAGGCCTATATTCGGTCCGAGTTTGAAAATTATAACTTAATATTAAAGGGAAGTAGGTAGGCTTGAAATTTGACTCTTTTTCCCGCCATTTTATTATTTTTATTATTTTTTATTCCATTATGCTTTCTTTCACAAAGAGACACCCTTGATTTTATACTTAGGACAACATATTTCACCTCTTAAACTATCATGAAAATATTGTAAAAGGAGTTTAAAAAAATAATAAAATAAAAATAAACTAATTTTCCGGGATTTTACCAGTTTTTAAGCATTATTTGAAATTTCTCGAATAAAATTTTTTTTCCTTATAGAATCCTTTAATGTATCGAAATACACATTAAATAATATAATGTAAAATAAGCAAAATAAGAAAAAAATAAAAAAAATTAAAAAGTGACCACAGCTGGGGTTTGAACCAACGCCCCATCGCTCCTTGCGTAAATCACTAGCACATGGTCTTAACCGTTGGACCACGCTTATACGAGGATCGCGCTACTACATAGCTTCAAGTACCCTCTCCCGGTTTGCTAAACAGAAGACTTAAGGGGCCATTGCGGCCCCCCTAATTGGGTTATAATGTTTTGCTTTGGTAGAGGGGTCCGGCACATAGAGGCCTACATTCGGTCCGAGATTGAAAATTATAACTTAATATTAAAGGGAAGTAGGTTGGCTTGAAATTTGATCATTTTCCCGCCATTTATTTTATTTTATTTTTTATTCCATTATGCTTTCTTTCACAAAGAGACACCCTTGATTTTATACTTAGAACAACATATTTCACCTGTTATATCCTGTTGTACCCTATCATGAAAGTATTGTAAGAGGAGTTTAAAAAAATAATATAATAAAAATAAAATAGTTTTCCAGGATATTACCAGTTTTTAAGCATTATTTGAAATTTCAAGAATAAAATTTTTTTTCCTTATAGGATCCTTTAATGTATCGCAAAACACATTAAATAAACAATATAATGTAAAATAAACAAAATAAGAAAAAATATAAGAAATTAAAAATTGACCACAGCTGGGGTTTGAACCAGCGCCCCCGCGCTCCATGCGTAAATCACAAGCACATGGTCTTAGCCGTTGGACCACGCTTATACGAGTATCGCGCAACAACATAGCTTCATGTACCCTCTTCCGGTATGCTAAACAGAAGACTTAAGGGGCTATTGCGACCCCCCTAATTGGGTTATAAAATTTTGCTTTGGTAGAGGGGTCCGGCACATAGAGGCCTATATTCGGTCCAAGATTGAAAATTATAACTTAATATTAAAGGGAAGTAGGTAGGCTTGAAATTTGATCATTTTTCCCGCCATTTTATTTTATTTTATTTTTTATTCCATTATGCTTTCTTTCTCAAAGTGACACCCTTGATTTTATACTTAGAACAACATATTTCTCCCGTTAAATTATCATGAAAGTATTGTAATAGGAGTTTAAAAAATAATATAATAAAAATAAACTAATTTTCCGGGATTTTACCAGTTTTTAAGCATTATTTGAAATTTCCCGAATAAAAAAAATTTTTTCCTTATAGGATCCTTTAATGTATCGAAAAACACATTAAATAAATAATATAATGTAAAATAAACAAAATAAGAAAAAAATAAAATAAATAAAAAATTGACCACAGCTGGGGTTTGAACCAGCGCCCCCCCGCTCCATGCATAAATCACTAGCTCATGGTCTTAGCCGTTGGACCACGCTTATACGAGGATCGCGCAACAACATAGCTTCAAGTACCCTCCAACGGTTTGCTAAACAGAAGACTTAAGGGGCTTTTGCGGCCCCCCTAATAGGGTTATAAAATTTTGCTTTGGTAGAGGGGTCCGGCACATGGAGGCCTATATTCGGTCCGAGTTTGAAAATTATAACTTAATATTAAAGGGAAGTAGGTAGGCTTGAAATTTGATCCTTTTTCCCGCCATTTTATTTTTTTTATTATTTTTTATTCCATTATGCTTTCTTTCACAAAAAGACACCCTTGATTTTATACTTAGAACAACATATTTCACCTGTTAAACTATCATGAAAGTATTGTAAGAGGAGTTTAAAAAATAATATAATAAAAATAAAATAATTTTCCGGGATATTACCAGTTTTTAAGCATTATTTGAAATTTACCGAATAAAATTTTTTTTTTATCCTTATAGGATCCTTTAATGTATCGAAAAACACATTAAATAAATAATATCATGTAAAATAAACAAAATAAGAAAAAATATAAGAAATTAAAAATTGACCTCAGCTGGGGTTTGAACCAGCGCCCCCTCGCTCCATGCGTAAATCACTAGCACATGGTCTTAGCCATTAGACCACGCTTAGACGAGGATCGCGCAACAACATAGCTTCAAGTACCCTCTCCCGGTTTGCTAAACAGAAGACTTAAGGGGCTATTGCGACCCCCCTACTTGGGTTATAAAATTTTGCTTTGGTAGAGGGGTCCGGCACATAGAGGCCTATATTCGGTCCAAGATTGAAAATTATAACTTAATATTAAAGGGAAGTAGGTAGGCTTGAAATTTGATCATTTTTCCCGCCATTTTATTTTATTTTATTTTTTATTCCATTATGCTTTCTTTCTCAAAGTGACACCCTTGATTTTATACTTAGAACAACATATTTCTCCCGTTAAATTATCATGAAAGTATTGTAATAGGAGTTTAAAAAATAATATGATAAAAATAAACTAATTTTCCGGGATTTTACCAGTTTTTAAGCATTATTTGAAATTTCCCGAATAAAAATTTTTTTCCTTATAGGATCCTTTAATGTATCGCAAAACACATTAAATAAACAATATAATGTAAAATAAACAAAATAAGAAAAAAAAATTGACCACAGCTGGGGCTTGAACCAGCGCCCCCCCGCTCCATGCGTAAATCACTAGCTCATGTTCTTAGCCGCTGGACCACGCTTATACGAGGATCGCGCAACAACATAGCTTCAAGTACCCTCCCCCGGTTTGCTAAACAGAAGACTTAAGGGGCTATTGCGGCCCCCTAATAGATTTATAAAATTTTGCTTTGGTAGAGGGGTCCGGCATATGGAGGCCTATATTCGGTCCGAGTTTGAAAATTATAACTTAATATTAAAGGGAAGTAGGTAGGCTTGAAATTTGATCCTTTTTCCCGCCATTTTATTTTCTTTATTATTTTTTATTCCATTATGCTTTCTTTCACAAAGAGACACCCTTGATTTTATACTTAGAACAACATATTTCACCTGTTATATCCTGTTGTACCCTATCATGAAAGTATTGTAAGAGGAGTTTAAAAAAATAATATAATAAAAATAAAATAGTTTTCCGGGATATTACCAGTTTTTAAGCATTATTTGAAATTTCCCGAATAAATTTTTTTTTATCCTTATAGGATCCTTTAATGTATCGCAAAACACATTAAATAAACAATATAATGTAAAATAAACAAAATAAGAAAAATATAAGAAATTAAAAATTGACCACAGCTGGGGTTTGAACCAGCGCCCCCGCGCCCCATGCGTAAATCACAAGCACATGGTCTTAGCCGTTGGACCACGCTTATACGAGTATCGCGCAACAACATAGCTTCCTGTACCCTCTTCCTGTATGCTAAACAGAAGACTTAAGGGGCTATTGCGACCCCCCTAATTGGGTTATAAAATTTTGCTTTGGTAGAGGGGTCCGGCACATAGAGGCCTATATTCGGTCCAAGATTGAAAATTATAACTTAATATTAAAGGGAAGTAGGTAGGCTTGAAATATATCCTTTTTCCCGCCATTTTATTTTTTATTTATTTTTTATTCCATTATGCTTTCTTTCACAAAGAGACACCCTTGATTTTATACTTAGAACAACATATTTCACCTGTTAAACTATCATGAAAATATTGTAAGAAGAGTTTAAAAAAAATAATATAATAAAAATAAAATAATTTTCCGGGATATTACCAGTTTTTAAGCATTATTTGAAATTTACCGAATAAATTTTTTTTTATCCTTATAGGATCCTTTAATGTATCGAAAAACACATTAAATAAATAATATCATGTAAAATAAACAAAATAAGAAAAAATATAAGAAATTAAAAATTGACCACAGCTGGGGTTCGAACCTGCGCCCCCTCGCTCCATGCGTAAATCACTAGCACATGGTCTTAGCCGTTGGACCACGCTTAGACGAGGATCGCGCAACAACATAGCTTCATGTACCCTCTTCCGGTTTGCTAAACCGAAGACTTAAGGGGCTATTGCGGCCCCCCTAATTAGGTTATAAAATTTTGCTTCGGTAGAGGGGTCCGTCACATAGAGGCCTATATTCGGTCCGAGTTTGAAAATTATAACTTAATATTAAAGGGAAGTAGGTAGGCTTGAAATTTGTTCCTTTTTCCCACCATTTTATTTCATTTTATTTTTTATTCCATTATGCTTTCTTTCACAAAGAGACACCCTTGATTTTATACTTAGAACAACATATTTCACCTGTTAAACTATCATGAAAGTATTGTAAGAGGAGTTTAAAAAAATAATATAATAAAAATAAAATAATTTTCCGGGATATTACCAGTTTTTAAGCATTATTTGAAATTTCCCGAATAAAATTTTTTTTCCTTATAGGATCCTTTAATGTATCGCAAAACACATTAAATAAACAATATAATGTAAAATAAACAAAATAAGAAAAAAATAAAATAAATAAAAAATTGACCACAGCTGGGGTTTGAACCAGCGCCCCCCCGCTCCATGCGTAAATCACTAGCTCATGGTCTTAGCCGTTGGACCACGCTTATACGAGGATCGCGCAACAACATAGCTTCAAGTACCCTCCCCCGGTTTGCTAAACAGAAGACTTAAGGGGCTATAGCGGCCCCCCTAATTGGGTTATAAAATTTTGCTTTGGTAGAGGGGTCCGGCACATGGAGGCCTATATTCGGTCCGAGTTTGAAAATTATAACTTAATATTAAAGGGAAGTAGGTAGGCTTGAAATTTGATCCTTTTTCCCGCCATTTTATTTTTTTTATTATTTTTTATTCCATTATGCTTTCTTTCACAAAGAGACACCCTTGATTTTATACTTAGGACAACATATTTCACCTCTTAAACTATCATGAAAATATTGTAAAAGGAGTTTAAAAAAATAATAAAATAAAAATAAACTAATTTTCCGGGATTTTACCAGTTTTTAAGCATTATTTGAAATTTCTCGAATAAAATTTTTTTTCCTTATAGAATCCTTTAATGTATCGAAATACACATTAAATAATATAATGTAAAATAAGCAAAATAAGAAAAAAATAAAAAAAATTAAAAATTGACCACAGCTGGGGTTTGAACCAGCGCCCCCCCGCTCCATGCGTAAATCACTAGCTCATGGTCTTAGCCGTTGGACCACGCTTATACGAGGATCGCGCAACAACATAGCTTCAAGTACCCTCCCCCGGTTTGCTAAACAGAAGACTTAAGGGGCTATAGCGGCCCCCCTAATTGGGTTATAAAATTTTGCTTTGGTAGAGGGGTCCGGCACATAGAGGCCTATATTCGGTCCAAGATTGAAAATTATAACTTAATATTAAAGGGAAGTAGGTAGGCTTGAAATTTGATCATTTTTCCCGCCATTTTATTTTATTTTATTTTTTATTCCATTATGCTTTCTTTCTCAAAGTGACACCCTTGATTTTATACTTAGAACAACATATTTCTCCCGTTAAATTATCATGAAAGTATTGTAATAGGAGTTTAAAAAATAATATTATAAAAATAAACTAATTTTCCGGGATTTTACCAGTTTTTAAGCATTATTTGAAATTTCCCGAATAAAAAAAATTTTTTCCTTATAGGATCCTTTAATGTATCGAAAAACACATTAAATAAATAATATAATGTAAAATAAACAAAATAAGAAAAAAATAAAATAAATAAAAAATTGACCACAGCTGGGGTTTGAACCAGCGCCCCCCCGCTCCATGCATAAATCACTAGCTCATGGTCTTAGCCGTTGGACCACGCTTATACGAGGATCGCGCAACAACATAGCTTCAAGTACCCTCCAACGGTTTGCTAAACAGAAGACTTAAGGGGCTTTTGCGGCCCCCCTAATAGGGTTATAAAATTTTGCTTTGGTAGAGGGGTCCGGCACATGGAGGCCTATATTCGGTCCGAGTTTGAAAATTATAACTTAATATTAAAGGGAAGTAGGTAGGCTTGAAATTTGATCCTTTTTCCCGCCATTTTATTTTTTTTATTATTTTTTATTCCATTATGCTTTCTTTCACAAAAAGACACCCTTGATTTTATACTTAGAACAACATATTTCACCTGTTAAACTATCATGAAAGTATTGTAACAGGAGTTTAAAAAATAATATAATAAAAATAAAATAATTTTCCGGGATATTACCAGTTTTTAAGCATTATTTGAAATTTACCGAATAAAATTTTTTTTTTATCCTTATAGGATCCTTTAATGTATCGAAAAACACATTAAATAAATAATATCATGTAAAATAAACAAAATAAGAAAAAATATAAGAAATTAAAAATTGACCTCAGCTGGGGTTTGAACCAGCGCCCCCTCGCTCCATGCGTAAATCACTAGCACATGGTCTTAGCCATTGGACCACGCTTAGACGAGGATCGCGCAACAACATAGCTTCAAGTACCCTCTCCCGGTTTGCTAAACAGAAGACTTAAGGGGCTATTGCGACCCCCCCCTAATTGGGTTATAAAATTTTGCTTTGGTAGAGGGGTCCGGCACATAGAGGCCTATATTCGGTCCAAGATTGAAAATTATAACTTAATATTAAAGGGAAGTAGGTAGGCTTGAAATTTGATCATTTTTCCCGCCATTTTATTTTATTTTATTTTTTATTCCATTATGCTTTCTTTCTCAAAGTGACACCCTTGATTTTATACTTAGAACAACATATTTCTCCCGTTAAATTATCATGAAAGTATTGTAATAGGAGTTTAAAAAATAATATGATAAAAATAAACTAATTTTCCGGGATTTTACCAGTTTTTAAGCATTATTTGAAATTTCCCGAATAAAATTTTTTTTCCTTATAGGATCCTTTAATGTATCGCAAAACACATTAAATAAACAATATAATGTAAAATAAACAAAATAAGAAAAAAAAATTGACCACAGCTGGGGTTTGAACCAGCGCCCCCCCGCTCCATGCGTAAATCACTAGCTCATGTTCTTAGCCGCTGGACCACGCTTATACGAGGATCGCGCAACAACATAGCTTCAAGTACCCTCCCCCGGTTTGCTAAACAGAAGACTTAAGGGGCTATTGCGGCCCCCTAATAGGTTTATAAAATTTTGCTTTGGTAGAGGGGTCCGGCACATGGAGGCCTATATTCGGTCCGAGTTTGAAAATTATAACTTAATATTAAAGGGAAGTAGGTAGGCTTGAAATTTGATCCTTTTTCCCGCCATTTTATTTTCTTTATTATTTTTTATTCCATTATGCTTTCTTTCACAAAGAGACACCCTTGATTTTATACTTAGAACAACATATTTCACCTGTTATATCCTGTTGTACCCTATCATGAAAGTATTGTAAGAGGAGTTTAAAAAAATAATATAATAAAAATAAAATAGTTTTCCGGGATATTACCAGTTTTTAAGCATTATTTGAAATTTCCCGAATAAATTTTTTTTTATCCTTATAGGATCCTTTAATGTATCGCAAAACACATTAAATAAACAATATAATGTAAAATAAACAAAATAAGAAAAATATAAGAAATTAAAAATTGACCACAGCTGGGGTTTGAACCAGCGCCCCCGCGCCCCATGCGTAAATCACAAGCACATGGTCTTAGCCGTTGGACCACGCTTATACGAGTATCGCGCAACAACATAGCTTCCTGTACCCTCTTCCTGTATGCTAAACAGAAGACTTAAGGGGCTATTGCGACCCCCCTAATTGGGTTATAAAATTTTGCTTTGGTAGAGGGGTCCGGCACATAGAGGCCTATATTCGGTCCAAGATTGAAAATTATAACTTAATATTAAAGGGAAGTAGGTAGGCTTGAAATATATCCTTTTTCCCGCCATTTTATTTTTTATTTATTTTTTATTCCATTATGCTTTCTTTCACAAAGAGACACCCTTGATTTTATACTTAGAACAACATATTTCACCTGTTAAACTATCATGAAAATATTGTAAGAAGAGTTTAAAAAAAATAATATAATAAAAATAAAATAATTTTCCGGGATATTACCAGTTTTTAAGCATTATTTGAAATTTACCGAATAAATTTTTTTTTATCCTTATAGGATCCTTTAATGTATCGAAAAACACATTAAATAAATAATATCATGTAAAATAAACAAAATAAGAAAAAATATAAGAAATTAAAAATTGACCACAGCTGGGGTTCGAACCTGCGCCCCCTCGCTCCATGCGTAAATCACTAGCACATGGTCTTAGCCGTTGGACCACGCTTAGACGAGGATCGCGCAACAACATAGCTTCATGTACCCTCTTCCGGTTTGCTAAACCGAAGACTTAAGGGGCTATTGCGGCCCCCCTAATAGGGTTATAAAATTTTGCTTTGGTAGAAAGGTCCGGCACATAGAGGCCTATATTCGGTCCGAGTTTGAAAATTATAACTTAATATTAAAGGGAAGTAGGTAGGCTTGAAATTTGATCCTTTTTCCCGCCATTTTATTTCATTTTATTTTTTATTCCTTAATGCTTTCTTTCACAAAGAGACACCCTTGATTTTATACTTAGAAAAACATATTTCACCTGTTAAACTATCGTGAAAGTACTGTAAGAGGAGTTTAAAAAAATAATATAATAAAAATAAAATAATTTTCCGGGATATTACCAGTTTTTAAGCATTATTTGAAATTTCCCGAATAAAATTTTTTTTTCTTTATAGGATCCTTTAATGTATCGCAAAACACATTAAATAAACAATATAATGTAAAATAAACAAAATAAGAAAAAAATAAAAAAATAAAAAAAAAACCGCAGCTGGGGTTTGAACCAGCGCCTCCCCGCTCCATACGTAAATCACTAGCTCATGGTCTTAGCCGTTGGACCACGCTTATACGAGGATCGCGCTACAACATAGCTTCAAGTACCCTCTCCCGGTTTGCTAAACAGAAGACTTAAGGGGCTATTGCGGCCCCCCTAATTGGGTTATAAAATTTTGCTTCGGTAGAGGGGTCCGTCACATAGAGGCCTATATTCGGTCCGAGTTTGAAAATTATAACTTAATATTAAAGGGAAGTAGGTAGGCTTGAAATTTGTTCCTTTTTCCCACCATTTTATTTCATTTTATTTTTTATTCCATTATGCTTTCTTTCACAAAGAGACACCCTTGATTTTATACTTAGAACAACATATTTCACCTGTTAAACTATCATGAAAGTATTGTAAGAGGAGTTTAAAAAAATAATATAATAAAAATAAAATAATTTTCCGGGATATTACCAGTTTTTAAGCATTATTTGAAATTTCCCGAATAAAATTTTTTTTCCTTATAGGATCCTTTAATGTATCGCAAAACACATTAAATAAACAATATAATGTAAAATAAACAAAATAAGAAAAAAATAAAATAAATAAAAAATTGACCACAGCTGGGGTTTGAACCAGCGCCCCCCCGCTCCATGCGTAAATCACTAGCTCATGGTCTTAGCCGTTGGACCACGCTTATACGAGGATCGCGCAACAACATAGCTTCAAGTACCCTCCCCCGGTTTGCTAAACAGAAGACTTAAGGGGCTATAGCGGCCCCCCTAATTGGGTTATAAAATTTTGCTTTGGTAGAGGGGTCCGGCACATGGAGGCCTATATTCGGTCCGAGTTTGAAAATTATAACTTAATATTAAAGGGAAGTAGGTAGGCTTGAAATTTGATCCTTTTTCCCGCCATTTTATTTTTTTTATTATTTTTTATTCCATTATGCTTTCTTTCACAAAGAGACACCCTTGATTTTATACTTAGGACAACATATTTCACCTCTTAAACTATCATGAAAATATTGTAAAAGGAGTTTAAAAAAATAATAAAATAAAAATAAACTAATTTTCCGGGATTTTACCAGTTTTTAAGCATTATTTGAAATTTCTCGAATAAAATTTTTTTTCCTTATAGAATCCTTTAATGTATCGAAATACACATTAAATAATATAATGTAAAATAAGCAAAATAAGAAAAAAATAAAAAAAATTAAAAATTGACCACAGCTGGGGTTTGAACCAACGCCCCCTCGCTCCTTGCGTAAATCACTAGCACATGGTCTTAACCGTTGGACCACGCTTATACGAGGATCGCGCTACTACATAGCTTAAAGTACCCTCTCACGGTTTGCTAAACAGAAGACTTAAGGGGCCATTGCGGCCCCCCTAATTGGGTTATAATGTTTTGCTTTGGTAGAGGGGTCCGGCACATAGAGGCCTACATTCGGTCCGAGATTGAAAATTATAACTTAATATTAAAGGGAAGTAGGTTGGCTTGAAATTTGATCATTTTCCCGCCATTTATTTTATTTTATTTTTTATTCCATTATGCTTTCTTTCACAAAGAGACACCCTTGATTTTATACTTAGAACAACATATTTCACCTGTTATATCCTGTTGTACCCTATCATGAAAGTATTGTAAGAGGAGTTTAAAAAAATAATATAATAAAAATAAAATAGTTTTCCAGGATATTACCAGTTTTTAAGCATTATTTGAAATTTCCCGAATAAAATTTTTTTTCCTTATAGGATCCTTTAATGTATCGAAAAACACATTAAATAATATAATGTAAAATAAACAAAATAAGAAAAAATATAAGAAATTAAAAATTGACCACAGCTGGGGTTTGAACCAGCGCCCCCGCGCTCCATGCGTAAATCACAAGCACATGGTCTTAGCCGTTGGACCACGCTTATACGAGTATCGCGCAACAACATAGCTTCATGTACCCTCTTCCGGTATGCTAAACAGAAGACTTAAGGGGCTATTGCGACCCCCCTAATTGGGTTATAAAATTTTGCTTTGGTAGAGGGGTCCGGCACATAGAGGCCTATATTCGGTCCAAGATTGAAAATTATAACTTAATATTAAAGGGAAGTAGGTAGGCTTGAAATTTGATCATTTTTCCCGCCATTTTATTTTATTTTATTTTTTATTCCATTATGCTTTCTTTCTCAAAGTGACACCCTTGATTTTATACTTAGAACAACATATTTCCCCCGTTAAATTATCATGAAAGTATTGTAATAGGAGTTTAAAAAATAATATAATAAAAATAAACTAATTTTCCGGGATTTTACCAGTTTTTAAGCATTATTTGAAATTTCCCGAATAAAAAAAATTTTTTCCTTATAGGATCCTTTAATGTATCGAAAAACACATTAAATAAATAATATAATGTAAAATAAACAAAATAAGAAAAAAATTTAAAAAATTAAAAATCGACTACAGCTGGGGTTTGAAACAACGCCCCCTCGCTCCATGTGTAAATCACTAGCTCATGGTCTTAGCCGCAGGACCACGCTTATACGAGAATCGCGCTGCAACATAGCTACAAGTACCCTCTCCCGGTTTGCTAAACAGAAGACTTAAGGGGCTATTGCGGCCCCCCTAATTGGGTTATAAAATTTTGGTTCGGTAGAGGGGTCCGGCACATAGAGGCCTATATTCGGTCCGAGTTTGAAAATTATAACTTAATATTAAAGGGAAGAAGGTAGGCTTGAAATTTGTTCCTTTTTCCCACCATTTTATTTCATTTTATTTTTTATTCCATTATGCTTTCTTTCACAAAGAGACACCCTTGATTTTATACTTAGAACAACATATTTCACCTGTTAAACTATCATGACAGTATTGTAAGAGGAGTTTAAAAAAATAATATAATAAAAATAAAATAATTTTCCGGGATATTACCAGTTTTTAAGCATTATTTGAAATTTCCCGAATAAAATTTTTTTTTCCTTATAGGATCCTTTAATGTATCGCAAAACACATTAAATAAACAATATAATGTAAAATAAACAAAATAAGAAAAAAATAAAAAAAATAAAAAATTGACCACAGCTGGGGTTTGAACCAGCGCCCCCCCCGCTCCATGCGTAAATCTCTAGCTCATGGTCTTAGCCGTTGGACCACGCTTATACGAGGATCGCGCAACAACATAGCTTCAAGTACCCTCCCCCGGTTTGCTAAACAGAAGACTTAAGGGGCTTTTGCGGCCCCCCTAATAGGGTTATAAAATTTTGCTTTGGTAGAGGGGTCCGGCACATGGAGGCCTATATTCCGTCCGAGTTTGAAAATTATAACTTAATATTAAAGGGAAGTAGGTTGGCTTGAAATTTGATCCTTTTTCCCGCCATTTTATTTTGTTTTATTTTTTATTCCATTATGCTTTCTTACACAAAGAGACACCCTTGATTTTATACTTAGGACAACATATTTCACCTCTTAAACTATCATGAAAATATTGTAAAAGGAGTTTAAAAAAATAATAAAATAAAAATAAACTAATTTTCCGGGATTTTACCAGTTTTTAAGCATTATTTGAAATTTCCCGAATAAAATTTTTTTTCCTTATAGAATCCTTTAATGTATCGAAATACACATTAAATAATATAATGTAAAATAAGCAAAATAAGAAAAAAATAAAAAAAATTAAAAATTGACCACAGCTGGGGTTTGAACCAACGCCCCCTCGCTCCTTGCGTAAATCACTAGCACATGGTCTTAACCGTTGGACCACGCTTATACGAGGATAGCGCTACTACATAGCTTCAAGTACCCTCTCCCGGTATGCTAAACAGAAGACTTAACGGGCCATTGCGGCCCCCCTAATTGGGTTATAATGTTTTGCTTTGGTAGAGGGGTCCGGCACTTAGAGGCCTACATTCGGTCCGAGTTTGAAAATTATAACTTAATATTAAAGGGAAGTAGGTTGGCTTGAAATTTGATCATTTTCCCCGCCATTTTATTTTATTTTATTTTTTATTCCATTATGCTTTCTTTCACAAAGAGACACCCTTGATTTTATACTTAGAACAACATATTTCACCTGTTATATCCTGTTGTACCCTATCATGAAAGTATTGTAAAAGGATTTTAAAAAAAAATATAATAAAAATAAACTAATTTTCCGGGATTTTACCAGTTTTTAAGCATTATTTGAAATTTACCGAATAAAATTTTTTTTTCCTTATAGGATCCTTTAACTCTTTAAAGACTAAGTGGCCTGAAGAAGTCCGGACTACTTAACGACCGACTGGGGTCAGTGGGGAACTCTGAAGGGTGAATGGGTAGTAGTGATTGGGAGGGGATGAGCTGCTTGACAGTGATGTATAGGAACTCATCGAAAGTCAAAAGAAAGAGGTGTGCGAACTTCACGCTTTATTCAGAAACACTTCCCCCTGTGGTTTTAGGGAAACACAAAATACTCTTAATTTGTAACAGATTTGTTTGTTGTTTGAACTGGACCATTTTATTCATTTATTAAAAATTCGGGAATGGCGTTCTTTTGGGAATTTATTTTTGAAATATCAGAGTCCATTAAAACAAATATCATTTTAATAAAATTGTAATGTGCTTACTGTTGACTACCAAACGTTAATTTTTTGTATAATTACAAATACACTATCATAAATACCGAAATTACTGAAAAAAATTTGAATAAAGCCAACATTGTATAATGCTTTCTGTTAATCACTGATATTTTAATGATAATGTTATCATTAAAATAGTATCATTAAAATATCATTAAACCCGTTCATGGAAATTTTGATCCCTGAATAAAATTAAAAAAGGTTAATATTTTTATCATTTAATAAACTTTTTATAGGTATTTTTTTATCAAATATTTTATTTATTTCCATTTTGTTCTCCATTAACTTGTTTGGTATTTTTCAGTAATCAATTTTATTACAGTGTGCTTTTCATTAGTGAATGTTAGACGATAGATAAAATAATTTAAAATACATTAAATTAATAATATATCTTTTAAACTTGAGCTAGTGCAGATATTTTAGACTTTGTTTTACTTCAACAAAAAAATTTTTAAATCTTAAAATTCTTATTAAAATTTCTATTTAATGCTTTATTAAAGAAAACTAAATTCCATTATATCTAAATTTATGATTATACATAATTTTAAATACTATACAAATATTTAAAAAAAAATAATCCAGCTTTTTTTTTCTAAATTTTTTTACATTGTATTATATAATTTCGGTATAGTAATTTCGTTCTTTTTGGTATTAATTTCCTATCAATTAATATATAAATTATCTTTAAGGATAATAAGTTATATAAAATTATTGTTTAAAGGAAATTGCTTTCACACATAAAGGATTTTTATAAATGTCATCTCACTTATATGTAAGCAGTTTTGATAATGCAGTTTTTGTATCTAAGTAATTCAATAGGTATAGTCAAACAATGTCGCAGATCTTTCTGAATGAAATGGTTTTTCTGATTTCTCCTGTAAGGTTTTTAGGTAATTGTTATGAAATAGCTTATTAAATTTGAATACATTTTCTTTACGCAGCAAGTTATATATTCTAATTGTAAACCAGAGCTTTTTAATCATTATTTACTTTTTCACTGCAATTACAATTTCCAAATCAGCTTAAAATTAAGTTTATTGTTTTGTTTATTGTTTTAATTTGGTCCTTTATAGCAAAACATGACTAATGAAAAGTTATTAAATGACATTGCTGATGTGAATTTAATTTAATTGAATAATCTTATAGTAAGTCTTATAATAAATAAATAAATTTGTATAAAATAAATTTGTGTCCTGCATCAGATAGCAGCAAAAAACATCCCGATTAAAAATTTATCTTCAAGTCACGATACATAATAGTATCTGTTATCTGGATTTTTTTAATGGTGTAATTTTAATTGCTATTCACTCATTTAAATACTTAAGTCAGTTTGCTAGATACATTAGTTGACTTAAAAATTGAGCAAATTACATTAACTATTTTAATAATTATAATAATAATAATATATATATATACAGGGGAAAATGTCAAAATGAATAGATTTATAAGAGAAAAGTTTTATAGTGAACCTTTTAAATCATTTGTTGCTAAAAACGAGTTTAAATGCAACAAATTGAAGATTTCCAAAAAAAAAAAAAAAAAAATCATCAGTCAGTACAATTGCTGAAAGCGATTTTCCTTGATCACCGTACGGGGAAAGGATAGTAAATCCAGTTCTTTTGTGACAAAGCCGAAAAGGGAAGCTAATAGGTAGGCATTGACAATAGCAACTTATCTTCTTTGAAAAATACTTGGAATCTATTGCCATTCACTAAACGCCGCAACTATTTGCTGTACCATTTGGTAGTACTCTCATATGATTAGTAGGTAAAGTCTGTAAATGAGTGCAGGTGGTTAAATAGAATTGACAATACGCTCATTTGTAATGCTAAATCTAACCCCATCAATAGTTTATTCAAATAAATAAATTATTTAATTTAATAGTAATTTTAAAAGTTAATCTCTATTTAAAGAAAATAAAAATTAACCCACCAGCTAAAAAGAACCATACCTTATTTTAAACGTTAATTTTCGAGTTTGATTTGATACTCTTCTGAAAGCAGTATTATTATTGAATTCTAAGAACAGTATTATTATTGCTGAATTAATAGATATTTATTTGTTTATAAAAGGAATTTGTTTATAAAAGAAAAGTTTATAAAGGAAGTTTTGTTGCTACATATGAATTTCATACTATAAAGAACTGTTTAAGTATTATTTTTTTTTCTTGTTTTAATATGTTTCAGACATTTTATGTTGAGCAAAATATAGCTTTGAAGGTGTAGCATATTTATTGATAAAACTAGACATCATTCAAAATAATTCAGACTGGTTCAGATTCATATATTTCATTTATATGCATTTCAAAGAAAATATTTTATCCATACTATTAAATAATACCAAAGATACCATCTATTAATTTCTAAGAGAAATCTAGGCTTCTTAATTATTTAAAAATATATAGATTTTTACCCCTTTGATGAGTATGATATAAAGAGAAATAGCTAACATACTTCCATTTTCATTACGCGAAACGGATAAACTTCTAAATTAATATAAATGGAGGAACTCATTCTTTTTTAAATTAAATGCATATATTAAAATAATTGTGAAAAGAAATTTTTCTATTTAGGTAAATTTTTTTGTCTAACAATATTATTTGTTTCCGCTGCAGGCTTAATTTGCTTGATCAATGAATTAAAATATTTCATTTAAATAGTACTAACTCTGTATAGAATGACACAAAAATCTGTAATTAATAAAAAAAATTTATTTGAAAAGTAATCCATCTTTTTTAGTTAATTTCTTACTATTTCAAACAATCGATAAAAATTTAAATTACTACACAATATTTGGTTAACGTTACAATATTCCTCATTCAAAATTGCTGTCATAATCTCATTAGCTCTAATAATACGATGTAGAGTCGTTGTGGCCCAGGTTACAGATCATTCGCCTTCCAATGAGGTATACCAAGTTCGAATTCTATAGCGATGGCTAATCGACGCGAATTTCGCATCCGGCTCGCATTAACCACAGTGCTGATAACCACAGTGGTAAACGGATCATGACTTAGAGTCCCCCGCAATCAGGCTAACCTTAGGATGTTTTCGCGGTTTCCCTTACCATGTGACGCACATAGGGATCAGTTCCCTTCAAATAGTTCTCCACAAAGGCAAACTTGATCCAGGAGTTCCCTTGTCTTCTGGATTGGATATAAAATTGTAAGGCTACGGAGCTGAACATTACTTGTCGTAAGCCCAAAATTGGTCGGCTGTTCAACGACGGTAAGAAAATAACATGATGTGCAAGTTAAAATATTAAATTTAAAAAACTTATGGGGAAAGTACTGAATGCAAAGTCTTTGTGCTAATATTTGTTTTAAATTATTTGTAAATGAAATTTGTTATTTACCTTTATTAAATATTGAACTATGGAAGTAAATATTAAAGTTTCATTAAAAAATACTTAAAACTAGTGACTAACTTAACTTGTAAATTTTTTCTCGTTTATAGTTTTGCTTAGTTATTTTATACTATTTTCTTAATTTTGTTTACAATATGGTGCTAAAAGATAATTGCATTTAAATAATTGAATATTACACGTTGAAACGAGGAGATTTTGAGTTGAATTTAATGCAGGGTTTACTGACACAAGTTCAGAGAAAAGATATGCTGCGCCTAACAAACGGTTTTAAAACAAATCAAAAGGTAAAATGCGTGCTACAAATTTCTCTAACTAAAATGCATAGTAATTGATATAATAGTATAATACAAAATAGGTGCATCAAGAAGATTTCGAAAAATTTATTTACTATGAAATATCAAAATTTGTAAACAAAATCAATTTCACGGGAATTTATATAGTTCTTAAAAACTGGAAGAAAATTTAGTCAATAATTATTTTTGTAAGTCATTATATAACACATTTGCAAAATAATCAAGGATAGATTATCTTTGCATAGCACTCAATAATTAGGACTTAAGTTGGTGGGTTACTAAGGCTTCCTTTGTCCCTTTCAAAGAAACGCTTTCAGCTAAACAGGTGCAATGCATAGAAAGGATATTTTACTTTTCATTCTTCTTTTGAAAACACCAGAATTTTAAATTGTTTTGTACAGGGAGGTGTTAAAGAAATAGCTAACCTTTCCTTGTAGTGGGGAAAGAAAGCTTTTCTTATCTCAACTACAATAGTTCTGCTTCAGAAAAAGCTAAAAAAAATATTTTCTTTGATAAATAGCCAATTTATCCTTTTAATTCTTTTTCCTTGATTATATGTTTATGTATAAATTCTTTTTCTTTGCATTTATATAAGGGTTTTCATAGGGATCGCTATTTCCCTGATTCTAGTACACAGTAAAAGGATTATGCATGATTTCTTAATTCAAACTTGTGTTAGCCTTTTGTTAAATAGTAAAATGGGTAATCATTGTGTAATCATGTTGCTTTTTTTCGGTATTTTGGGGTTTGCAGAAAAAAAAGGGGGGGGATAACCAGCTGATAGTCGGCTGAAGAAAAAATATGCTAATTTTTATTAAGGATAAAAAGAAACCTAAGAATGTGATACCCTTTCAAATCATTAGGCAGGTGAAAAGGAGTCTGAATACAATAAATTGAAGATTTCAAAGGAGTATTCATTCAAAGATGAGCATAGATTATCTCCTGTCAAAAAGTGGGACTAATGCCCTTCCCTTTTGTGACTAAACTGAGAGGTTGAACTGAGATTGCCAATTGAATAATCGAACAAAACTATCTTGTTTGCGCAAAATTGTTTGTAATTCTTTTATTACCTAACTGCAAATCCAATGTTAACAAATTTAATTTGCACTCAGTTGCTAATATCCTATTTGGAAATGTAATTGTAATTTATTTTAACTGTTAAATTGTAATTCAAACTAAAAATAATTTTTTTCCCATGTCATTTTGATGCATTATTGCTCTTTTACTTATAGTTCAATGTGCAGAAATACCTTTTACGTGATATTTCTGCACATTGAACTAGGTATTATCCGAAATAAATATGAAAATAAAGTTTCACTGCAACAGAGAAACTTTTTGTTCATTAATAAATTTAGTTAAGCAAAGTTTCAATAAATAAAAATGTGCTTGTATGAATTTAAAAAGAAAGGATTTTTAAAGTGTTTAAAATTATGCTTGGAAGATGCATACTTTACTTTTACGATGGTTTATCTGCATCTTTAAATGTGAGAGAAAAAAAATTAAAAGAAAAAAAAATTAAAAAAAAAAAAAAAACTAAAAATTAATGATAATAATAATAAAAATAAAAAATTTTTAAACTTATGACTTTGAAGATTTAAAAATATTTAATTATGCTTTCTTTTTTTCCAACGAAATTAATTAATGAAATTATGTTATAATTAAAAAAAAATATATCACTGCAATTGCAGCCTCTATTAATTTTAATAATAAAATAATTTCCTTTTAAAAAATTCATAGTTAAAAGGGAAAAAGATAATTTTCCACATTTTTTTTTTGATAGAAAAGATTTTACAAATGAAATATTTTTTGTCCATCTGAACCAAACTGATCCCATTTTACTTACAGAGCTAAAGTGTGCCTACAAGACCACTAAAGTGTACGTTCAAATGAAAATAAATAAATACTGAATGAAGACAGGTACAGATAAATTGTAGAAACTTGATGTTGACAACCGACTTGATGTTGGAGAAAACAGATGAAGTTAAATAAATAAAATTAAAAAAAGATATCCGATAAGTCAGACATAAGATGTAATTTCCGTTGTTACTAAAGAAAACACATTTGTATATATGCTAAAAAATTTTCTTTACAATAAATTGAAAAGAAATGAATTAATTTTTTACCATATCCCATAAGCATTTGCTTTTTCCTTCAAAATTTACCTTAAAAAAATTCACTTTTTCCTAAAACTCAAATTCTTCAATTTGCAAGTTTTTAACAGTATTTTAAGAACCAGTTCCAGCTTCTCTTCTCGCAGTTACACCCAAATAACGTTTTGAAAGCAGCATTTGAAAGTTATCTGTTATTTTTCCAAGTATTCAATTAAATCAGAAAAATAGCTCAAGGAAATATTTCTCTAATAATTAATGCAAAAACATTTCCATGATCAAACTTCAATATTATTTGAACTTTATTTGACTCATAAAGTTAAAAAAAAAAAGCGTGAATTTAGTTAATATTAACTGAAACAAAAAATAACTAAAAAAATTGTTCTTGTTACTGAATTTTCGACACATTTTCAAGAGGATTTTTTTCTTCTATTTTTGCATGATATAGGCATTTGAAGATAATCTGTTTTAAGAAAAAATAACCCCAAATTTAAAAAATAAATAAAATAACAAAAAATTTATGTATAAATAAAAGGAAGATATGGAAAAAAAAATCTGATTATTTACTTAATTCCTGCTTTTGAATATTTAACCAGAAAAACGTTCCAAGGGGAAAAAATAAGCAAGCCGATTGTCAGTTTGAATGCCATGAAGTTTCACTGACAAGTAGAGCACGCCTTTGATTTATTAGTGACGTGGGGGAGCAAATGACCTGCTGAGAAGCAAATGACTAAAGAGAACCCCCAACAAAGAAGGTGAGTTCATTTGTGAATTTTCTCTTCTGAAAAACTGAGGATGTTAACGGTGGTAAAATTTCCACTGCTTCGGTCTTTAAAGAGTTAATGTATCGAAAAACACATTAAATAAATAATATAATGTAAAATAAACAAAATAAGAAAAAAATAAAAAAAATTGAAAATTGACCACAGCTGGGGTTTGAATCAACGCCCCCTCGTTCCATGCGTAAATCACTAGCACATGGTCTTAGCCGTTGGACCACGCTTATACAAGGATCGCGCTTCAACATAGCTTCAAGTACCCTCTCCCGGTTTGCTAAACAGAAGACTTAAGAGGCCATTGCGGCCCCTCTAATTGGGATATAAAATTTTGCTTTGGTGGAGGGGTCGGGCTTATAGAGGCCTATATTCGGTCCGAGTTTGAGAATTATAACTTAATATTACAGGGAAGTAGGTTGGCTTGAAATTTGATCCTTTTTCCCGCCATTTTATTTTATTTTATTTTTTATTGCATTATACTTTCTTTCACAAAGAGACTTCCTTGATTTTCTACTGAGAACAACATATTTCACCTGTTAAACTATCATGAAAATAATTTAAAAGGAATTTAAAAAAATAATGTAATATAAATAAACTAATTTTCCAGGATTTTTCCAGTTTTTAAGCAACACTTGAAATTTCCCGAATAAAAAAATCCTCTTTTATATATGGGATTTTTTAATATATCCAAGAACACTTTAAATAATTAATATAATGTTAAATAAACAGAAGAAGAAAAAAATAAAAAAAATTTAAAATTGTCCACAGCTGGGATCCGAACCCACGCCCCCTCGCTCCTTGCGTAAGTCACTAGCACATTTTCACGAATTTTTCTTAAACAGTGAGAATGTCCTTTGAGGTTAAGCAATGGGTGAGCTAGATGCTTTAGGCTTTTCATTTTAATTTAAGATTAAAGAATTTATGTAACAGAAATAGTAGGTCAGAAACGTCGTCATCAAAACAAATAGAATACAAATTTGGCAGAAAATTTAATTTTTTGTTTTTTCAATAAGCTTTGAGAAATGAGATTAAAATTTTCTATTTTTATAAGACTATAAAGAATGGACCTCATTTAAGAAATCTATCGTCACTTGGGAATTCCTTTAAAGAACATTAAGCAGTATGCTTTTGATGAAGCTATATGCTTGGTTAGTTTTATTTCCACCCACTAAATGTCCACCACTATAATTAGTCATGGAACTAATTTAATCTTTGAGTGGTATACCATGCTTATTGTATTTTCTACTTTAAATCGTATTTTGATATCGTAAATAGAATAGTAAGTTTTATTATGAAAAACTGTGAAGTATGAATAGAACTCTTAAATTCAAACCAACTCTTAAATTCGATATTATAATAGGTTTTATAATTTTGTTTGAAACTTTAATAATACAAGTATAGTTATTTAAAAAAAGAAATGTAAAAAAATTACATTTCTGTTATTATATTAAATTGTAATTTATTTCAATTCAAATATGTTTATGTAGTAACAGATTGCTAAACAAGTGTATGGCTATTTTTAGTATCACCCATTTCATTAAATTTGGTTCGGTTTTTTTCTTAAACAGTGTCCAAACAAACTTCAATGTCCTGGAAAAAATAAGCTTTTGCCAATAAATATTCCTAACCATTACCAATCCAAAATTTCTTGACAATCTGGAATAAAAAAATTTGTTTACTATATTTTCCTTTCTTCTCAAGAAAGACCTTCTTTCATCTTGCCCATTGGTTTTTGAGCCCACATTTTTATGCTGAAAGTCTTTTGCTTTGGTAAATTCTTTTACCCTTTATAGTTGAAACCATTAGTTTTGTCACACCTTGTATACTACTAACAGCTATGTAATTGTTTAAATTGTTCTCAGTCAAAAATTCTTTTAAATAAAAGTTTATTCAGCTAACTTTATTTTTGTTGAAAGAGACAAATTTTTGATTTTTTAAAACTAAGTTTTATTTGCTAAGTTGAATAATTGAAGTTTATTATTTTTATGACTAATTTATTGATGTATGCCAATAATACTTACTTTTTTGATAATGCTACTGAAATTAAACATAGTTTTTTTATTTTTTAAAAAATTTCTTTAAAATATGTTTTATAAAATAATTTTTTGATAATCAGATTTACAACATCGAATTACTGTATTTCATAGAATCTACCTCTCTTTTTTAGTAATTTATTAAATAGCACCCTTCTGTGTTTTTCACATTTTTTAATAATTATGAAGCAACAATACTGTGAATTCTGTTTTTTATTTAATTACTTAAACCAGGTTGGAAGATTAGACAAAATAATGATAAATGGATAGTCGAAAACCCTTAGAATGTAGTAATCATTGATAAAGAAAGGACAGTAGAAAAAAGTGAATTTTTATTTCTGTCTGAAAATACCCTTTTAAGGAACATTTTCTTTTCTTTTTTTGGGGGGTGGGGTCACACTTTTTTTTTTTAGATTTAGGTAAAATATACAAAAATCATTTAAAAAAATTATGCCAGAAGAATGAGATAAAAAACACATATATTGCTAGTTTTGATGTAATAAATGTGTGTTCAGTTATATATTTCTATTATTTTATGGGTAATAAACCCTTGATGTACTTATTACTAGAGTGCCTGTATTGAAAAGAGTGATGACAATATCCAAGAGCGCATGCGCTGCCGTCATATTTTTGTCCAAGGGGGTTGCCAGATGATACACCGAAACCAACCTCTAAGTCTAAGGTCTAAGATTCTCCTCCGCCTCTTAAAATTTGTTGTTGTATTCTCGTCAAAACGTATTAAACCATATTAAATTTAAAATCAAGATTAATTTAAATTTTTTGTAAAAAATGTTATCTTATTTTTTTTAATTATCATCAAAATATAATTTAATTAAATATACTCTATTTTAAGTGTAGTACTTTAAAGTGATAATTTTCCTCTTATTGGATACTCTAGTTCTATTTTTGGCTAAATAAAAAAAATTAGCATAAATAAATTTACATAACTAGACAAAGCTAGCTAATTTAGCCCTTTGATAAATATACCCAGAACTTATGCCATTCTGAGGCTGCCTTGGGTTCTTATGTAATTGATAATTTAAAAAAGAAATTATTATAATTATAACATTATTAGGTATTCTGGAATGTTTTTAAAACACAACCTGTTAATCTGGTTTATTTTATCAGAATCTAACATGGAAATAATTTTTGATTCATTAAAAAAAAATTTTTATCTCTGTTTAAGTGAAATATTTTATAAAAACAATTATTTTAAATTTTGACCACCCACATTTTTTATTTCAAGAAAATACATAAATAGAAATAATAAACAAATTAAAGTTCAATAAAATTTTTGTTTGATTAAAGGAATAATTGCTTTTTTCCAAAACATGAACTTTCCAGTTTTTTTTAATTAAGTCTTCAAATAAAAATTTATTTGTTTTGTTCAAAGTTGGGATCTGGATACAAAATATCCCCTTTTGCCTTTTATTCATATAAATTTGGAGTATGCCAAGTACTTGTTCCTTATCAATCCATTAGTAACGTAGTTTGTAATCAGTTTTCGATGAAGTGGGTCATTTGATTTAAACTATGAATTCTTCATTAATGACATCTGCTGATGCTATTATGAATGGATACTTGGAAAATATCATTTGTTCATATCTGTGAAGTTTTATATTTTTTTATTTGCTTAGTTGTTTTGGAACAGCATTCTCCAGTTTCTGCCTTTTTTTCATTGCATCTGTGTATTTTACAGGGTATGCTCCCATAATTGTTTCTACCAATACTCCACACCGGAAATCTTGGAAGCTGTTATGCGTGCATACCGCAGCCCATTCCATAGGATGTTTTCTGCTTAGTATTTATTGTAAAGAGAGCAAAAAAGCAAAAGAAATTGGTAAAAGTTTTACTTCAGTTTATTTTATTTTTTGGGTAAAAACAAAAATACTTTTTTCTGATATAATAATTTCATGTTATTATTATCGTTTGAAATCTGATAAAATAATGTATTTAATTTAAGTTTAGGAATTAAAGTTATGATACTACACAACATTCTAATTAATAATGTTTTTTTTTTCTTTAAAAAATTATCAACACCAATAAATGTATTCCAAAATTATCATTGTTGATAATGTTTATACATTAGTTTTTTCATTTAACAGCTCAGTTTCTTTATATTGTATTCTTTTCTATTGTGGCTCATTAATTGATTATACGTGCTCAAGAAGAAAAAAAAAATTCCATTTAAGTACAATTAACAATATAAACAATTTATATACTTTTAAAGAAACAATCTATTTTTAGAAAAGTTTTAGTTGAACTGTGCGTTCTTTTTTTTTTTTTTTTTGGATACATCTCTAGTTTAAATATAAGAGAGGAAAAAAAAAACTATTTAGCCTATTAGAACTTTGATAATTTTGTAGTTCTTTAGATTTATACTTTGTTAGTATAGTAAAGCTAACATGTTAAGTAAATTTTAGTAAGTACTTTGATTGCAAGATTGTTTTTAAAAATCTAAATTTATTTAAAAGCTGATGCCATGCTTTAGTTTAACCTAAAACATTTATGTTAGCTTTAGAATCATCCTGAAAAATTATTTTTCTTTCTTACACAATCCATTTTTGTGATTTCTTCGATAAAAAATGATGAACATTATTTTAACATTTTATGATCTAGACAAATAACAATAAACTTAATTAAAAGTATGATTTTTTTAAAATCTTAATTTAATTTATTTTTAACATTTTATATTGTAAAAAGAAGCATTTTAAACTTGATGAATTGCAGTAAAATTCTTGCAACTTTCTTGTCAGTTCCACTTCCAGTTAAAATCGTTTACATTTTTTAGGCACTTATATTTCGTTAGTATTTCTTTTTCCTTAATAGAGTAATTTAGAATGTAGAAGTATTATGCTTACTTAGAAAAGTTCAATTTGTATTTAATTTATATTGCTGCTTTTTTTCAAACTTGTGATTATATTGTTAGTTTTTCAAAATTTATGTGATTTATTTAAGAATAAAGCTTGGTTTAGTTTTTAAATGTTTTGCTGTGCATCATTGAGATTAAGTTTGACATCATTTGGATTTCATGTATAATATGTTTTCTTTGCAAAATGTAGCTTAGGGGGAGTGAAAAAAATTTCTGCGTGGAATAAAATTTGGAACTTTTGAAAGTCTTATTTCTAATAGCAGATTTAATGACTAACAATTAATTTTAATTGTTTTGACAATTTGTGGAATGTGTTGATGTAAATGATTTAAATTATGGAATGAAAAGCAAAACTTTTTTTAAAGCATCCACTTTTTAATCATCATTAAACTGATATAACTTGTTGCTTATTATTATTAACATGTTAATTCTGTATTTATTTTATGATTGCTGTTTTATTTCTTCTGACCACCTGATTGCACCACTTTCTCCCTTTTATCTGCTGAATTACATACCAAATTTTAATGCACACACTTTTAAGTTTATACACTATCAATGTTTTCCAGCCAGTTTTTAATTCTTTTTATTGTGAATATAACTATTTATGTCAAGCCATTTTAATAATTATTATATGGTTTGTTAACCATATAAAGCTAAACACGGATGGTGTTAGTGGCAAGGGAAAAAAAGACATCAATTTTGGTTTATATTTTTTATAATTATATTTGATTATAATTTTGCACCCAAGCCTAGAGTATAGGACATCCTACCGATTTTCGAACATTGAATTAATTTTTGTATGATTTTTCTTTATCAGCAATAGTTTTTCAGACTTTTTCAACAATTGAAATGGAGTAAAAAACAAATTAATGTTCTAAATATAATTTTTTAAGAGTTGTAATATTTTAAGTTCAATTCATGATTTATGACCTGATTAAATCTGTAAAACTTGAAAAAATCTTATGAATGGTAATTGTAAAGGTTGAAACGGTCACCCTTTCTGTATTTTATGTAAAATTACTTCCTTTTCCTTGGTGTAGGTATTAAGTAAACAGATGATTAGTTAAATTTTATTAAAAATATATTTTTTATGATTAAAAAAATTTATTGAAGAATTTTGAGATAGATCAGTCTGAAATTACAGAGCAATCAGTTAACCATCCATGTTGTTACAAAAACTGAAGTATTTATTTTCCCCTAAGAAGTTCCTGGCTTAAAATTTTGAAAAAAAGATTGCTTTGTTCCTTTCCTAAATCTATGTAAAAATTTTTTTAATGTTCAGATCTTCAAAAACAAATATGATAAATAAACTATACCAATTTAATAATGCTTTTGTGTGAATAAAAATATTGAAAGTGAAAAGTGTATTAGGATTCTACAATCAAATTCTCTTTTTTTATTGCACTACAAATTTAATAAATGTATTGCTTTAAAGCATTTTAGTTCTTTTGTGGTGGGTTTTGTACATTAAAATTATTAAATTTAATTTTTGTAAATATTTCAGTTATTTTAAATATTTATGCTGTGTGTTTAGATGTATATATGACTATTGTTTTGTGATTAATGTTATTGTAGTAAAATATATATTTATCATTAGCTAATACCGGATATGAGTATTAGAGTTGATCATTTATTGTTGATCTTAATTATGCATAATTTAAATTTTGTAAAGTATTTTTTAAAGTATTTATTTCGTAAAGTTAAAAGTTACAGCTGGAAAAAGTTTTCTTGTATAGTAAATGCTTACATTTATGAGAAATGACTAGTTATTTTCTTAATCTTATAATTTTTACATAATAAAATTAACTTAAATGATATTATATTTGTTTGATATTAAGGCATGGGTCTGCTTAGAGTTTTTCAAAAATGTAGGCATTATATTGGTTTATTAGAATAGTAGCATATAATAAATTGCTGAAGATCCTGCTATGTTTTTTATTTTTATTTATTTTAACCACTTTTGTAATAACTTTTTTTAAAAAATTCTATAATCCATAAATTGAATGCTAACTTAGTCTAAAGTGAATTTTTTTCTCCAGAAATACAAAATTATTCAGAAGCTAATTAAAGTTATTTCATAGATTTTATTTAGCTAAAAACGACTAATGACCTGAAAAATCTGCAATTTTCATATTCCCCCCCCCAACATTTATGGCTTTTAAAGTTACTAAGATATTTGTAAAATAAAATGTTTTAGTTGTATAAGTTAGTAGTAGAAAACAATTCTGGTGTAACTTACAATAAGACAAATTTTTTGCAAAAAGTTTAACTAAGTTTATTTGAAAAGTGGTTCAACTAATTAAACTTCTTTTTGCAACTAAGTTTTATTGTGCTAATTTATTAAATATTGAAAACTGATTTAGAAATAGGTGGTAAAAATAGAAAATCATCTCAAGAAAGATAAATAATTTACATTCATAATGCAGTAGGGAACCGATTATCCGGAACGATCGGGACCATCGCTATTCCGGATAACTGATTTTTCTGGTTTTCTGAATCCCTACAAAAAGCTGTTTTTTTATTGTTAAACCCGACTAAAAATATATATATATATATATGGAAATAATCTTAAAAAGAGGAAAAAACGATGAAGTAATACACTAATGATTATTTCCAAAATGATAGTAAGGTAAACATCTTTTAAAAACGAAGGAAAAATCCTAAAATCTTATGAGGAAAATTTTTTTTTTATTTTTAAAAATGGCGATTTATAGAATTTTGTTCCGGTTTTCTGATTTCCGGAGAACGGGCTCTGTATTGTAGCATAATTTTCTATCTGATTTAAAATTTGCATTATCATTCAATACTTTACATAAAAGTAAAAAAAAAAATTATATTATAAAAGTTAATTTTTCTACTTATGCATTACGTTTGGATGGTTTGTTCAGTGTCTAAATTAATGTCAAAACAAAATTATTTTAGAAAGCTTAAATTGTATGAAGCAGTGAGACATGAATGTATAAATTACATATTAATAAAGATCTAAAAATTTTTTTTATTCAAACTGTATTTTTGTTTTAAACATTTCTCTAATTATCAAATTTTTTTTAATTTATCATTTACTTTATATGAATGATGCTTGATAAAAATTAATACGAAACAATATTTTTTTAAAATTAATTTTTTAATTGAAACTTAGAAGCAAGTTAAAACCATTTTTAAATAAACTTCATAGATTATTATAAAGATTGTATCAGTGTTAAGAACAAGTTTATGTATATTATAAATAATTTGGTATATTAATTTTATTATAATATTGCATGTGCTTTACGGAAATAATATTCTGAAAAAGTAAAAGTTCTTTTCTATTTATCAAGCGGTATTGGATCTGGGACTGTTGAAGAAAAAGATAGTTTTGCGGAAATTAAGGAACAATTAAGAATACTTCTCAAAAACCAAATTACTCGTTTTAGGTAAATATATTGCTCTTTTCTTCATAATTTTGTTTTCTTAACTTTTGGTTATCCTCTTAGAGGTTGTTTCTAATGCACCTCAGCTCAATTTTTTTCGCTCTAGACTTAGTTAATAGCAAACTTTTATCAGTTTACCTGAAGCAAATATTGTTTACATTTGGTGCAGTATGGGCAATTTTTTGAAGCTCTACTCTTAACTCAACTTTTTTTTAAAATTTAAAATATTGTTTACATTTTTTTATTTTGTAGTTTAGTGTGTGCAATTAAATGCTAAAGTTTTAATTTATGCTTGTAATATTCATTTTAATGATGCGTTTAATTTTTTTTTCAATTTGACTTGAAATAAACTATCTTTTTTTCCTTTCATTTTTTAACTTTAGTTTATAAATATTCATCATTTCAGGACATTGCCATTTTATTATTTCATTTTTAGGAGTTTTTTAATATTATTTTGCTTACATTAAGTTATTTAAATAATTAATATTTTATTCAGTAATTTGCTGTTTTTAAGTATTTTTCGCAATTAACATTTAAAGGATTGCTCCTATATTATTTATGCTATTTAAGCAATTGAGGAAGTAAATCTTTTTATTAAAATTATTTTTTATTTACTGTGAACAATATAGTTGCTCCAATCAGTTTAAAAAACTAACCATCAATGTGAAATTAATCCTCTACTGTGTGATAAATATTCTGTTGAATAACTATGTAAAGCTATAGACTTTGAAAAGAAATTTTTTTTCCCTGCATTTAACTCTCCTTAACTATTTTTGAAACTAAGCCTACCTTGTTATATTTCACCAATAACTTCTTTGATATTCTATGATATATGATCTTCTAATAATCTTTGCGAAAAATATTAGTTTTCATATTTTGCTTTGTAGATTTATTTTCTGAAGCTGATAAAATTTTTTTTCTTCTTAATAACATAGTAGAGCATCTTCAAATGTTCTTACAGAATTTCAATTATGTTGTAAATATAGCTATGTAGCATTCATTTGCCCTCCATGGCAGATTCACGGTGACATTGTCGCAGAATGTTGCAGAGTTCTTGCAGCAAGAATTTTCCTTTGGAAAGTAAAAATGTTAGGTTTTCTTTTCTGCAAAAATTTTGGAATTTTTTTTCCCTCTAAAATTATATTTAAAAGATGCTTTTTTCACGCATCGGAGGGAAATGAAATGATCGTAATTTTTCGATTCTTATTTGAGAAGAATGAAAAATAAAGAATATTGAGCGAAAAATTTCTTTTCTTCAGAAATATTTGAAATAATTTTTGCCTTCACAATTATATTAAAACGATGCCTTTTTCACTCATCAGAGGAAAAGAAATGCTCATGATTTTTTTATTCTTATTTGGGAGAAAAATTGGTTTTCTCTTCTTTTACTATTTTCAATTATATTTTTTTTTAGGAGTTGATGACTTACGAAGTGCGAAAAACGAAATAATTGGTGTGTTTAATTCTCACAAAGTTTGAGAATATCGCCCATGATATTAGAATAAAAAATATTACATATTCATTTTAAAAAAAATACATATTATTTTATTATACCGAAATAGGGTTTTTTTTCTTTGTAAATACAATGTTTCTGTTACTTTAAATTTAATTACTAATATGTATATTAATTAATAATAAAAGTATGTTGTAGAAAGATATTAATGCTAGAGAGGTCGCAGGGCATTTTTCTTTTAAATCAAAATGCATTTTGCTATATAACATATGTTTTTCTATCTTTTGGCTAATTAACTTTTTTTTTTCATGTTTAGGCATTGCTTCCCCTTTGGTCGACCAGATGGTGCACTTAAATCTGCACTTGTAGGTTTATGGTAGGTTTTAAAAGTTTGAATTGTGTTATATTTTTTGAAATACTCTTAAATAAATTAACTTTTCTTAATCTTAAATTTTCAGAATGTATTTTAAGGAATTGTTTTTTAAAAAACCTATATATGTAAAGAAAATATGAGAGAAAATGCAGAATTCTATATAACATAGTAAAAATAGTTTTTGAAAGGAGTAAATTGTGTATTGAAAGGAGCAAACAGTGAATTCTTTTTCAGTCTCTTACTTCTCTTTATCATCTGCTATTATACTTTTCTTTACTTAGTAATTATACGTTTCCTTACTCTAGCTAATTAAATATCTTTTAAATTTAAAAACTGCTGTTTTCCCAGCAAAATGCTTCAAAAAGGACAAACTTTTCAAAAATATCATCAAATTTAGGAAATATTTAATGTTAAAATAATCCACATGAAGATTGCAAAATAAATATGTTCCTCATACGATTACCAAATAGCAACCTTGTTCAGGATTGTTCACATCCTTTTCCCCAAAATAGCGAAATAGTATCGTCAGAAAACCACTTGATGAAGGCGGAGCCAAGTGTCTACTCCTGGTTAATGAACTATACCAATGTATAAGTCGACCCTTTGATTTTTGTAAAATTTTAGGAAAAGTTGACTTATGCACCAAGACATACAATAGTAGTGAATAGTTCTTTCCATTGAAATATTTTATTTTTCTAAAGTGAGTTTTGTCTGTTTAAATTTAGAAATATTAGTGTGTGTACTGTATATTTTCATATTAAAAGGTCAAAAATGTATTTATGCATGTATCAGGTCTACTTTATTTCATCAAGATAGGATTGAAATATGATAAAGTTAATGGCTTTTTCACTTTTTTTTCAGTGCTATTGCTTTCAGTGCTTTATTTTATTTTTATGTGTTTTTTGGTGAAAAATACTTAGGTTTGGTAAAATGCTTCACAAGTATTTTTCTTGAAGCAAAAATATGCAACAAAAAAATTTAAAAAATATTGCTGATGTGATCTGACAATCATTTTAATTTTTGAAGCTAGTTAAGCTAGTGATAATTAATTCAAAGAAAAGTTTTTTTTTAGAATTAAATAAACCTTTCTTACTTTAAATGTATTTTTTTATAAATTATATATATAAAAACTAAATTATATATAAAAAAAATCTTTTACAATTAATAACTAAATAACTATTTGCGTTTAAAAATATGGGAATAATACATAAAAATTTTGTCAATCAAATTGATCTATTCATCCAACAGAGGTAATGTCATCTTTCATCTATGCTTTATTCATTTTTTTTTCTTTCTTCAAAAATGTCCTTTTTAATTGTTATAACAAAATTAGGATATAATTGTGAAGAATACAGATGTTTCTATTCTAGTTAAAGCAAAATTAAATTTGCAGAATTAAATCAGTAATTTATCTAAACCAAAATGGAAGGAAAGAATAAAGAAGTGTCACAACATGCTTTAAAACTTGAGAAAGTATTCCTTTTGGCCTATCTCTCTTTCTCAAAATAGAATTGTCATTGCTTGGTGGTTTTTGCATTTGAAACCAAGCAGTTTTGTCATGTCCTGCACTAGGGGATTTGAAGACTGCTTATTTGCTAAAAAACTATGAAATAAATTAAATAAGAAGTATAAAATAAAATGTTTTGAAAAGTATAAGTAAAGAAAGTATAAGAAAGTAAAGTAAAACATTTTACATATTCATTATTATAAATAAAAATTAATATTTATATAATATTATAGTGTTTTTTATCTTTCTTTTAAATGATAATTATTACTTTAAACAACTTACTAATTTTTAAACTGCATCCGGAATGTTAATTTTCAACCTTCAGTCATTACTGATCTGCGTGTATATCTTCTTTATAATTTGTGTTAGTGCAATTATTTCTTTATTCTTTTCGTTTGTTCCTTTTCTTTTAGTGCTGCAATTGACTTTGTGTAGGAACTGAAGTGGACAAACAACAGCAGCAACAACAACCTCCTGAAGAACACGGTAAACTTTAGAGTATGCTAATTGAGCTTTAAATTTGTATTATTCCTGTTATTCCTTTTTGTGTTGCGTTTATGTAACTGCGTGTAATGGTCATTTAAAATATATAATGTGCATAGGCATTTTTTTCTAATAATAGTTTGACACATTTTTTTCTTAGGCAGTTCCAGTTCTAATCTTTTTTTAACATTACAGCTAAAATTAGTCAGTTAGTTGCTTTTTATATTTGCAACAGTTAAACCTGATAAAAGAGTTTTTCATGGTAAAGGAAGAGCTTTTAATTGAGTAGACAGAAGTTATAATATCTTACCCATACTGTGTTTATAAAATTTAATGTTTATATTACGGACTTAAACATTCATGAAGGAAATATGTACTTAAGTGTCTCTTCTAAAAGAAATAAAGTAGAATTTATAGTTTCTTATTTTTCTAAGTAATATATTGTGGAAAACTGTCCAAGTTTTTAGTATCTTTCTAAACCTTTTATAACATCAAATAAACTAAGAATTTCTATAACTTTCCTTTCTACTTATTTCTTCATGCTCTGCTCATACAATACCCCCGCTTATTTGATGAACTATTTTGATGACTTATTCTCTCTACACTTTTCATAACACATGTTTTTCTGAATTGAGTGTAAAGGTCAATGAGAAAAGTGACCATACATTTAAGACCATCTAAAACTTTTCCCCCAGTATCGAGAGAGTTTTGCCACGCTGTATTTCATTTCTAAAAACTTGTCTCTTTTCTTTGATTGATTTTTCATACTTTAAAAAGAAAATTTGCAATTAAGTCCATCCTGGACAGTCCAACACAATCAAATATATGTTTAAGTGATGCTGGTTGGATACAGCATTTTTTACAAGTCTGGTAAGTTTTTGAGCCACGTTCGAATGTTAGACATTTTAGGTGACCAGATGAGAATCTGGCCAAAAGCAGTCTGGGAGCTTCGATTGCTTTTTTATTGATTATTTCAGTTCTTTTAGTTATTGGTCCTTTGGACCAGTGACTAAATCTTAATTTCTACTTCTATGTACATTTATACTTTAATGTTCTAATATTAATATGAATTTGTTGTTCACTTTTTGGATTCAATCAAGAAAATATTTTATATACATATTTTTGTGATTAATCAAGGACATCAATATTTTCACGAAATATCACAGATTTTGTTATTTTGCAAATAATATGCTTTTTAACTTTCTCATTTCTTCAGATAAACATAGATTTCTTGAATACAAGTGAATTTAATTTTTCTTCTCCGTTTTCTTAAATTTTTTTCTTCTTTTCCAGACATCATTTACAATACTGAATCAACACTTATTTTGAGTTTGTTATGTCATTTACCTTTGGTACAGTAAAGCCAATTTAGGTTCCCTTATTAGCAAACTCTACAGTTAATTAAATGTTCTTTTTTTTGCGTTTTTAAAAAGCTTTTGAATGTATTCTTTAAAATTTGAAATATTGCAGTATTTTTTAAAAAAACCATCTAACTGCTGACAACCCCTTTACTTTGGTGCACGGAATGCAGTTTTTCTTATATGTTACTTAATGGAAATAATCTACCAATCAGTTGAAGGATTAGTAGCATAGTAGCTTAGCAGTTTAAGAATTAATTCATATTTAACATCTGGTTTAATATGAAACAGCTTAGTGTCATTTACATATGTATGATTCAGTAGCTTATTCTAGCAAGAAAAAATTAATTATAGTTTTTCATTATATAATTGTTATGAATGTATTTAATGATATATTTTATTATTATATCATAGAATCAGAGATGGGTCACCTGGAAAGAAACTGGAGATACATTTAGCTGAATTATGTGTCGATCTTTTGCAACAGAACAATGAGAACTATGCTGTGGTTAGGGAAATAATATCAAATAGCAAGTATATTTTATTAACTTTTTATTTTTTTCCCTTTTTTAGGTTTTGTAGAATTTTTAATGCATGCCATTTGCATTTTATACTATGATTGAGAATGCATTATTTGACTTATTGTTTAACTTTAAGGATTTTTAGTTTACTTAATTATTTCCTTATTTGATGTTTTTTTTATTTCGATTGTGTATTTCATTCAGTTATTCTTTATTTTGGGAATTATTTATGGTCTCCTTTAAATATGAAAGTTATAATTTTTTTTAAAACTTAGGACAATGACATAATTGTTCTCTCTTCAAGTAAAGATTTTTTTTAAAAACTAAGCTTAATATACATGTACCATGTTTTCTAATTTAATTTATGAATAACTTTGAAATGATAAACATTTTTGTATGAAAATTGTAACAGAGCATACATTGAAAGAGTACAATATATATTTTGTAATATTTTTAATTACACAGTTGAAGCAAAATTCTTTAACTTCGTATTTTTTAAAAAAAAATTTGGTTATGTAACTTTACTCAACTGTGAATACTAAACGACATATTTTAATGAAATAGTTATAATTTTTAAAACAATTTTTTTATAAATCTTAATGAAAAAAAGGTATTTCTGTGTCTTCATAATTATCCAGGTAAATACTTATCTTAATTTAAATATCAATTTGGGTTTTTAATATATTAGTACTTTATAAATAATTGATGCTTCTATATGTTTTGATATTAATTTATCAAATCTTATTGATGTTTTTCTTGATAAATATATCACTTTTATGTATAAATCAGCTATTAACAACCTTTTTTTAATAAATAACTCAGTTTAATTTATTAAACTTCAGGTTTTTGTAAATAATTGCATCTGATTTATATATATTTTGTAATACAGTGTATAATTAAAAGTTATTTTTTTACTTTTCTTTTTCTTTTTAGTACATACATTTTACATGAATTTCATAACTTCTTTTATTATGAATGATTAATAAGTTCAATTTGAAAATGATTTGATATTCATATTACTACTACTAGTATCAAGTACGTTTTCTTTAATCATGTTCTTACTATTAATTGACTTTCTTTTCAGGTGACCATGATTGTAATATTTAATCCTTTATAGTTAACGAAAGATTAGGAATTTACTGTTCAATAAATAAATTTACTAAAAAGTTTATATTAATATTTCATAAGTTGGCCTTAAATCTGTAAATCTATATGCATATTTTAAAGTGTATCAAGGAGAGGTACAATTATCCTCTTATTTGTTTATTTATGTTTCCTGGTTTTTAGTTTCACTACCTCTTACTTCTAACTTCTTAATCTGTTTAAATAAATCAATATTTTTTATGTTTTCACAAATTTATTAGTTTTCTACCTTTTAACTTTTCTGTTTTCAATTCTTTCTATGAAACAGTCTTTAATAACACAGTAAAACAGTTTTAACTTTTAATTTAATTGTACCTTTTATTCCCTTTATAGTGGGAGAAATATGGCTCTTGCAAATTCATTTCTACTCGTAGTCATAGAATTGAATTGTTGGTAGTATTAGGTGCAACATTTTGTGTTGTATTCTACTTTTAATGTTAATTAAGGACTATCTTACGTGTTTGTAGCCGTGAATTTAAAAAAAGCCAGATGTTTAAAATTCTGTTTTTCATGAACTATTAAACCAATTTTGCTGAAATTTTGTATTTTGTAATGTTAAATTACATTCTCTAAGTTGATATAAGAAATTGCATATCTTACAATTCAAATTTTTTTTGGCTAATATTATATAAAATAAGAATTTTTAAAAAAATATTTATTAAAAGTTATTTTTTTCGTGGAATCATCTTTGGATAAACACATTTTATAATTGTGTGCAATGTTTTTTTCAATTTGCTTTGGAATTTCTCAAGATAGGCAAAATACACAAAAAGTAAAGTTTAAATTAAGGGGTCCAAATTTTGGACCACTCTCCTCACCAAACTATGGGGATCGTGTTTTCTAGATTGCAGCTATCCTCTGTATTTTAAGGATCAGAAATAAAAAAGGCATGTTTATTTAGAGAAAGTACATTTCTGTGTCTGATTTCATAACTTAAAATATCGTCTGTACTAATTAGTCATATTTGAGGTCACTTCCTTGAACCATTAAGATTGAGTCCTAGAATGCTAGAAACCAGTTTCAGTGGTTCCCAACTTATTAGTTTCCTTTTTTTCCAGCTACCTAAAAATGACTAGTTGCACTTTTGTATATGAAGTTGCCAAAGTTCAAATATACAGGGTATCTACATATAAATTAAATTGTTTAAATTGATTAAATTGTTTGATTATTATAAACTTTTTCTTCTTATAAGTTTTGGAATTTTAAAACTTTTTTTTGAATACAATCAGTCTAATTTAGAACACATAGTGTATATAATATCTGTCTTACTGTGTTAATAGTACACTGGTTTTGTAATTTTTTCTAAAAGCTTTTCTTAGCATTTCTTTTGTGTACTAGCTTCGATTATACCTAATAATTTTTTATAGGCCATACACACTTTGTAGATTAGCTTTTTCAGTAGTGACAAAATAAATTGATAATGAATTTTATTCTGAACTTGTTGAACTAAAAAAAATGCTTTTATTGGAGAAATATGAATCACACGTTGTTAATCTAGTAGGAATGTGTTGTTAATCTGGTAGAATCTAGTCATATAAATTTTGAGAACCTAGGATCTGTTTCTCCATTTATAAGTTCAATGGTTTGTTTTTTAGTTTAGTTCAAATCAATTTACAATGTATAATTTATAATCAAATTAATATTTTTAATCAAATTAATTTTTTACTTTAAAATATAAGAAGAGTAATAACAATGAAAGAAACTTCACTTAAAGGAAAAAAAGAAGAGTCAAGTAACACATTTGTTACCCCCTAAAAGGTGAAACATCCTAAACTTCTGACATTGCCTGGATTTTGTTGAAATATTAAAAAAAAAATAGTTAAATAAATTGTTGCAGTTTTAAAATATTGTTCTTAAATTTTGTGGTTTTAATATAACTTTTCTTTAGAAGATTCTATTATTTTTGTAGTTTCTCATCTCTTAAACTAATTTAAACTTAAGTTATAATTTTTAATATTAAGTTAAATAAAGACTATACTTAATATATTAAAATAATTTTAGAGTTTAAAACAATGATATAAGCTTTTTAATAGACCTTTTATTGGGAGCAGATTTTTATCGTTTACTTGTATGAAGCACATTTTATAACCTAGAAAGTTTTTAAATTCTGGCCCAACTTTCCAATGCCTGGATTCTAGCGGCCAACATTTAAAAAAAAAAAAAAAAAAAAAAGACTCTGCGAAAATTCTTGGAACCCCTTAAAACTATTTATTTCGCTATTAGGTTGGCTGGAAAATAATTTCGGTGTTTTAGAGTGAAATAAACTCTTTCTATGTAAAAAATAAAATTAGAATGAAATCTTTCATGCTTTTTGATTTTCACCATCTTGTTATATTTAATCTTCTCATGGTCCAGAGCTCATATAACATCTGGTCCTTATCAGCAAAACTTTTTTTTTAAACTAGAAATGTCATTTGTCATAGAATGGTAATTTTATCGGAATTTTATGTGATTTTAGGTAATTTTTATTATTAAATTTTTAAAAATTTTGTAAAAATGGTGATCAAGAAGTGATAAATGATATAAATATTACATGATAATGCGAAATCAGGGCTATATGGGGGATGCAACATTACCTCCCAACCAAGCTGCTATAATTTTGTACATATATTGCTGAAAATGTGTGAGGCCTTGCATTATCGTATTGAACAGGATTTCTTTGCGATTTTAAATCTCTCATACATCTGCCACCTTATATCATCAGAATATCATTTATTTTGAAAAAATTCAATAATAGCAATGACCTTAAACGACACTTCGTTGAGTTTTTTTTTATGATAAGGACCTGAAGTTTTGTGGGCTTTGGGATCATGAAATTATTACAAAGATGGTAAAAGGTGAAGCAGAATCAAAGATATTTGACTAATTAAAGTCTACTACTATTGGACTATTTTTTGTATAGAAAAAAATCATTAAACCTGAAATTTATTATAATTTTTAATTTATCATATTTGTTATCATTTTTAATTTATTGTATTTAATATTATACTTTTTAATTTATTGTATTTAATATTCTGATTTTCAATTTATTGTATTTATTATTTGTTCTAAAAATATATATTGATATTTTCAACTGATTTGAAGAGTGCATGTTTTATTCATTCTTTTAAGTATAATAATTGTAGGAAAAAAATTTTCGAAATTTTTAATTTTTGTCATTTTTTGTCCTGAAAAAAGTAACATAACATTTATTGCATAAATTTTATGTTAGTTAATTTTAATGTTACTATAGTTCTTAAGAAAACAAATTTAAAAATGTTCTATTTTAAAATTATTTACCACTTTTGCAAGTGTTTTCTTATTGTCATTGATAATTACTAAATTTAGCTGTTTTCAGTCGAGAAAAATATTCCATTAAAATTTTTTCTTAATTTTTAAAAGAATGTTTTAATAAGACTTCAGCAAAAGTTGGGAACCGCTGTTGAATTATGTAATGCATTTCTCTCCACTCATACTGTTTTACTCTGCACTTTTTCTTACATCGTTGGAAACATTTTAGCGTCTGTATGAAGACATATATTAAAATTTTTTTTATTGTGTAAGCTTATTGTAGAGTAAACTGAAATATCCATGAAATTTGGAAAAAAAATTAAAACAAATTCATTAACAATTCAATTAAAAAATTTGGCCTTCTTAAAGTGGTGACAGTTTTATGACCATGATTTGTTTACTTGAATTTTAATATCTGTCACATTTTTTTTTTCTTCAAAAAAGTTAAAAAAATATTCTGCAAGTTTCTGAAATAGATATGTGCAATACTGATTTTTTCTTATGAACTTAAAAGTACATTAGGAGTAGCTTTCAGTATTTCTAAATATAAAGTATAAACCTTTATAAATATTATTTTCTTGTTTAAATATAGTATATAAAGTTTTACTGTTTGCTATATTTTGAAGAATTGTTTTTTGTGATGTTTTTCTTTTCTTTTGTAATCTTTTATTACAAATATCTCGTTTTAAAAAAAAATTAATGTTTTTTAAACTGGTTTTAATATTTCTCTGGTTATATTTATGGTTATAATTCATTTTTAAAGTTACAAATCTTAAGTCTTCAAAGAGCAATATGAATAATAATAATTTTACAGGGTTGTCTATATTAGATTTTCTTTTTTTTTTTTTTTTCAAGAAAGTTTTGGATTTTGTAGAAAATATGAAACTTCCGTTTTTTTTATTTGGTATCTTAAAAGATGTTTTTTCTCAATATTATGGAAAATGTTTCCTGACTTATTCTCTCTTAAGTTAGTTTAAACTGTCATCTAGCAGATTTGAAAAGAAAATGTGTGAATGTTTTTGTTCGGTTTTTGTACTGAAACAGCTTCTAAATTGCTAAAAAGTGCTTGCTTTAAATTTTATCTTACCCTGTACCAAATTCAGTGACTTTGAAAATTGTTAATAGTTAAAGTCAAGGTGAATAGTTGTGCAAATAGTATAGAGTCAATAAAAGTTGTGTACATTTAAAAGTGAAACAAATTGAATGTTTACTGAAAAAACTTATTGACCTGTTGTAGAATTTTCAGAAATTTTTTTTGTTTAGAATTTTTTCTTCCTCATATTTGCAGACTTCTTGTGGTATAAAATGTTTCTATCTCTTTTAATTTGTTTATCAATCAAAAAGTTGACAAGAAGCACAAAAAATAGTATTTGTTTCTAGAACAGATTGATATTTTTTCTCTTAAAATCTTATAATATAATCGAAAACATTTTAAAGATTCAGAAAAAAAAAATTGCAGAATGATTATAATCCAGCATTTTCACTATCTGAAACCAAAACATGCCCATACTTTTTTCTTCACAATTCAATTTGGTGACCAGTTAATAATTGACTGTTAAAAATTAAATTCAACTTTCGGAAATTAATGTAACGTTTCAAAATTAAATTGTGCAATGTATAACAGTTTTATATTTGATTAACTTTATTCATTTATATAATCAGCACTTCGCTTATAGAACCTTATAGAAAGCTTAAACTTGCTTTGCTCTTTTATTTAATGTTTCTGATAAGAATTTGAATCAGTTTAATTATTGATGCAATGTTAGGGATCCGATTTTAATTAAGTTGACTCAATGAATACACCTAAAATAAATAGAAAGTGCATTTAAAAAGTGTGGTGAATGGAAGGGTAAATTAAAACATTTTTGATTACGCTCAAGACAAAATCAGTTAGTCACGAAACACTTGCACAAAATGAGACGGTGAGGGCTCTTTTTGCAATGAATTGATGTTACTGTCCTTAAATGAGTCCTCAAAAGCCTTTTTTACATTAAATCAAAAGACGATGCAACTTGTCTTCAGGGAGTCCTCAAAGGCCTTTTCTATGTTAAATGTTATTTGTCTTCAGTGAGTGCGGGATAAAATGAGAAAGCATTATGCATTTGCTGAAACCTCTGCGAATGATCTACTAACACTGTCCCTTATTGTTATTTAATTCCAGAATCTTTCAATGTTTATAAGTGATCAACAGCATATGTCGCATATCTGGAATCGTCACATCTCTTTATGGTCCCCCCTAATATGACTTGTCATCAGTATGGTTTCCTTTCTCTCTCTGAAATGTTTAAAGTTTAAATCAATTGAATATGGATTCTAGGTGTACATGTAATGCATTTCTTAGACATACACTTAGAGTAGTAGATATGTTTCACTGCTCAAACAAAACTTCTTCTTACTCTCCTTTCTATCAGCCATCTCATGTGTTTATGCATAAAATTGCATTTTTTACTCTTGTTATTTAGTGAAAAAACTTTTTTCTGTATAATTTTTGATGGCAGAAATATTCATTAGGTATGATTAGGATAGCTATTAAAATTGCTTACATCAGCAAAAGAAAATAAATGTTAAATAAATTTTACAGACTTTTGCATAGTTGAACACGCAGAGATCTTCTGGTCGTTGTTAGCTGTTGATATGGACACACTTTTAGCTGAACAACCTCCTGATACATGGGATTGTTTTCCAGTGAAGATGGTAATCAATTATATTTTTAACCATGTTTTTATATATACATCACATGTTAAAATTCAATAGTTAACTTGCTTAAAATTGAAAGAATGCCTCTGTTCAACATCAAAATTTGTTATTGGAGAATGTTTAAAATAATAACAAGATTTAATGCAATATTTACACTAATAATCACAAAGAAAAAACTTACTACAAAAATGTTCTTAAAAGTAATATTATTTACAATACATAAGGAAATTATTATAAAGTGGAAAAAATTTAAAAAACGGCTAAAACATGAATTATCCACCCACCCACTGCATGTATCTTCAGCATCCTAATGTTGCTTATTAGTATATTATGTGCCATTTTCACTTAAGCATCACTTCTCTTCAGAAAACTTATGCGGAGGGAGGTTCCATCAACAACTTACATTTGCTCCCCAAGTTGTCCGTTATGTGGATCTAATGGAATCATCTATTGCTCAATCCATTATAAAGGCTGTGAAAAAGAACGATGGGATTTCAAAGGGTATTAATATTTATTTTATTTTACTACCTAATTTAGTGGGAATTTTAAATAATTTAAATATATTTTAATTATATGAAATATATTATCTCATGTAGGTATATACTCCACTTATTTCTTTTCTTGCGTAATCTTTTTAGCTTAATTTGAAAGGTTTCCACTCACTGTACACCCCGTGGCAGAATCGCAGCGACATTGTTGCAGAATGTTAGAGTTTTTCCAGAAAGAATTTTCTTTTGAAAAGTAAAAACATTTTGTTTTCTTTACTTTTGTGCCGAAATTTACATGTAATGGCATGCATTTAGATAATCACTTTTCGGTGCTCTCAATTTATGCTGATCGTATCGTAAATCAAAGTTATATTTCGGCAGTTATTGATTCTCACACGGTTTTTGAATATCCCGATATATTTCAAAAGATATGGAAAATTCGAATCGTGCAATTGAGTATTTACTTTTTAAAGCAATAATTCTATTGAATTTTTGACAGTTTGACTTTTCTGTTGTTTTTAAAACTGCTTTTTTTATGATATTATTTATTACAATAACCTAATCTGGGAGCTAAAACAAATTTGTGGAGTTCAATTCACGTAATTTCGTTGCCGAATTTCTTTCTTTTTTGCAATTACTACTACGGATTTCATGGTTTTTAATTTTTTTATTCTGATGATTATTTACAAAATACGAAGGAAATAATTTGTGCGTTCCCCCCAAAAAAAATAATAGAATATCACTCATAATATTAAAATAAAAAACTATTACATATTCAATTTAAATAATTATATTGTTTTTTTTTTAAAAAAATAAATTTTAATAAATATAATTCTAATTAATAATAATACCACTTTATTTTATTCAAATTATATTTCTTAAAGCATTAAGATAATACATTTTTGTAATCTAATTCATATTGTGTTTCTGACATTAATAATGAATCTATTAAACATAAATTTTTTGTTTGACTCTGTGGTGTATCTACCACTATAAGTATACAAATCCAACTCACTAGTATATGAGACATGTTAACTCGTTCTATGTCGAGGTACCTTTTCATAGATGAAGGTTGACACAGTCAATAACAACTCACTCTCCAGACTAGTAACCTTGACAGTAACGCCCACTTCGATCTGACACTCCGACTTCAATGGGTGGTTCATATTGAATAGTTGACTTGCTATTCGTGACTGTGACATTATCCACCTCCTCATGCTGTTGCGTTAGAAGTATTTAAATTACTTCTAACTTTATATTAAGAACCCAATTATGTTTCTTTTTAAATCAAAATTTGTATTATTACTTTTGTGTTAAATTTGTCTTAATGTTTATTGAATTCATTGTGTCTTGTCTATGTCTTGTCTATTTCTTACATATTTGTCTTTATTCAATTGATTATTTTACCTTTTTCTGATATTTGCAAATAAATTCAATAACTGGTAATAATAATTTTTGTAGCATGCATAAAAATGTATTCCTCATTAGATTGTGTAACCATCAAATTGCTTCATTTTGAACTTTTCATTTTTAATTTTGGGAAATGTTATGGGGTTTGTCAGAATCATTCCATCTTTCTCTTTCTGTGTGGAAGCATACATTGTTGCAGCAATGCTGTTAGATTTTTTTACTCCTAATCTTGATGAGATGAGTTAGTTGCATTTTTTGACTTGTGTAAAGAAGAAAATTTTTCTGAATATAACAATATCAGCTGTATCAAATTTTGATTCAGTCAGTAACAAGCTCTCAAAAAACTTCTCAGAAGGTACTTAGCATTTCAAGGTTAGTGTTTAAGTTTCATTGAATAAGTTCAAACTTTAATAAGGCATTTTTATAAATTATGTTACTACATAATAATTTCTTTATATTTTCTCATATATAGCTTTTGGACATTTGGTCCTGCTTTATGAGATCCAAAAAAAGTGGGCATATGAGAAATTTTTTTGTCTTTGTACCTCCTCTCTGGTAATAATTTCTTTTTATATTGTATTTCTTTGCTAACTTAAAACAAAACTCTTTGAAAGATTGAAGCCATATTAATGTACTATTTTTTTTCAGACAATTTTGCTGAGGAATCTATATCTAGTAAAGAAAAACTTTCAAAGAAAAATAAAGTTGGAGCTGCTTTTAAACGGATGATGTGTGTGTGTGGTTTTGCTGTGGGTATAATATTTTCTTCAGATTTTTCTTCCATTATCATAGTGATGGTTATAACTAGCCCAATTGTTAACAGAAAACTGAAGCTTAGTTTTTAATCTTTTAACAATTCACTGATGGGATTATTATCTGGTTCTTTAGTTGATCTTACCAAAAGTTTTGTTTGGTAATTTATTCCTTATTGAAATGACTATTAACTAATTATTCATGGGAATGTAATTAAATATTATGATTTAGATATGGATTATGCAAATTATGTTTGTAAAGAGTTTTTTCATCATTTCTGAATCTAATTTTTTTTCCTTTGTTTTATATGATTTTAGCAATACCTTTGTTTAACTTTCTTCCTATGGAATTTTATACCTAATGGCTAAATTAAAAAATGTATTTTCTATAGGAAATTTGGTTTTCATTGTGAATTTACTTCATTAATACTTTATCAGATTTTGTATAGTGTCAAGATTCTGACTAATATAATACATTAAGACTCAGTAGTATAGTTACACTTTAAAAATTTTATAATTAGGCATAATAAACCATGACAAGATCACATAAACGATTTTAAACAAAAAATATCTTATTTATTAAGTAAGTTTTAAGCTAGTGTGAAACTGTGCAATATTTACTTCACTTATATTCTTAATATTTTAATACTCTTCTTATTATTGAAAACTCTCACTCTCCATCTTAATTACACCAAATGAAATTTGCAATAAGTGATGCTCATTTTAAATCAGTAAAAAATTGTAAAATGTGGACAAAGAATGGTCCTATGGTAAAATGGTCCTATTTGATAAAAGAAACAAAATAGATAATTTTTGCATGTATTGAAATACAAGAAAACTAATTTTATAACATTTCATCTATAAAACTTGTATATCAGTCGATTCTGGTGTCAACTTTGGGCCAATGTTTAATAAGTTGGCTATCAGTTCAATATTCTATGATTTTTCAGTTGATTGTTTATATTTTTAGACGCTATTCATTATTATGACTTTTTTTGGAATTGTTAATTTCTCTAATTTTTAAAACCACCTATAATAGAGTACAACTGACATGGTTAAATGTCTTGTCCTTTTCAGAGACAATAATGACAGCTGTGGTTTATAAATTGCTTTTGAAAAAATTACAAAGTTTCTTTTTTGTTTTGTCCTGCAAAAAACAGAGCAGTATGCATAAGCATTAATTAATGAGTATTGCATATTTAACATTAGTTTTTTTAAAAAAAAGTTTGGAAACCATAAATTTTTCTTCAATAACCATTAGTCTATTTTAAAGGAAGCCATATTACTGCAAAACCACTTGTTTATATTATATCTAATAATTTATAGCTATATATTAACTTTCTTTGTTTTGCTGTGAAAGAGCTGATCAGTTTACATAGACTGTTTTTTGTTGTGTAATCTAGTTGTATGATATATAGCATGTAGGCATAAATTTTTATAATTTGCCTACTCAAGCAAGCTCCATATGGATTTTTAATCTTTTTTAAATTATATGTCTATTTTAAATTGTTAATTCTACTCAATATTAAGAAATCCAATTTTTATTTTCTGTTTATAATTGCCATTAAAGCTGCTTTTTTAAAAAAAATTCCAATGAAAACAAATTTTTTTTTAATTATAAGGAATTGAAATAATATTCCACCGTCATTCAGTTGTTATTAATGAATGAATTACTCATATTGGGAGGGGAGTAAAACATTTAGAACACCTTGCTTTGAAAATAATCATCATTGGAAAGGTATGAACTATTTTAAGTTTTGTAAATCTTAATTTAAAAAAACTAACTCTACTGAAAATTTGGTTTTTATATTTTATATATAGCTAAATGAAAACCATGATGTGATATTATCTTGATAGTTTCAAGTAAAAATTAAATTAATTTATGCAAAACTTGTATAAGATTTTCATCTAATAATTATCTAAAATTTTCATTATAATATAATTAGATTATTTTTAAGTGACACATGTTTTTAGAATATATCTATTTATATATTTTCAAAAATAACTGAGTCAACTAATCTAAATTTGCTGGTATTCATACCTGAATAACCTATAATAAAAATAGAATATATTTTTATTTCCAACACACTGATGTAGAAGCTACCTAATTTACTCTCCATGACTACAAAGTAAAACATTTTCACAACAGCCCATTATGGGCCAAAGGGGTCGTAGAGATTAAGACTTCACAATTTTGTAACCAACAGCATGATATGTGGTCAGCATTACTACACCAGTCGTCTTTACATCCCAGACAAGCTGGTATCTATCAATCTGAAACTGGGTAGGCTTCAATTCGCCATCAGCTGTTGTACTCAAATTCTTAATAATGCGTAGTTTAATCATTTATTTTCAAAAAGAGGGTTTCAATGCTGTATCAGTTTAAATTGTTCTAATTCTTTTAAATTTATTAGATCTTCAAAAAGAAGATAAATTTTTTAGGATATTTTATGCTTGAAATTTTTAATTATCAACTTAATCAAAATTATAGTGATAAAAATGAAAAAAAACATTTTTAAGTTTTTATCATTAAATTAAGTTTATTCATTTATTAGTAAGTTTGATAAATGTACTTCAATTCAGAATGTTTTGCCATTTGTATTTCTCAATGCAGCTATATCTACTAAAAAAATGACCTTTCAATATTTAGTATTATAGTATTTTATATTATATTCATTCAATTCAACATTTTGAGGAGCTTAGCTTTAAATTGTCTTTCTGGTTTTTCTTTCGAATATAGTCTTAAAAAAACTAAATTATAATAATGTGGCTTTTATAGTAGATGCCCATGCCCAATGGCTTAGTGGTAGCGTGTCAAAAGTCCTGGGTTCTATGCTCAATCCAGGTAAGGTTAACTCAGCCTTTCATTGCTTCAGTTGGTTGATAAAATGAGTGCCAAGCATGCTTGGGGATTAAACTCTGAGGATTACACATTTGGTTGACAACCCAATTGTAAAATCTACTGCTGTAACCCAGATGTCAAGAAAACCAGGATGGGTACAGTAGGTCTCCTTGAGCTGTTGCACTTCTGAGTTTAGTTTAGCTTTTATGATAAAAATGTTATTGTTTTACTCTACTGTATCTTTGCTATTTTAATTATATTTGTCAATCACAAAATTGCTAAACCAGTTACATTAAAACATCATGAATGTTTATTTTCTGAATAAAAGTTACTTTTTTATTTAGGCTTTAGAAATTAAGATATCTTTTAATGTACTTATTATTTATTTTTTTTTTACGGGAAAGATTAGTATCTTTCAAAAAGTTTAGTGAGTGTCGACTATATATATATATTTGTTTTATCTGCTCTTAATGGTCCAGGTATGCAATGCCTTAAAATATCAAATTGTATGAATATATATGTTTGAGTTCCTTTATAAATTCAGTAATTTGTTGAATTTGATCATAATATTTAAAAATATTTCATAATTCTTTCAAGGGTATTTTTTTGACAATAATAAATATATTTATTTATATATTATGTGTATATTGTTAAAATTATTCTGATGTATGATAGATTGCATTTTATGCAGTGGAATTATTTCATATAATAAAAAAAAACATTTGTAATGTCCAGTTCCATCATGCTTAATAAGTTCTCTTCCCCTTTAAACTTAGAGAAAGTGATTGTTTTAAACTCATTCAAAAAGTTTTAAAAATAATTTAGTATTAAATATTACAATGCCCTGTTTAGTGTTAAATATTACAATGCCGATTGGAAATAAGAAAAAAATATTGCAAAGAGCTTTGCATAAGAATGAATTTTAAAAAAACTTTTGCTAAACTTTATATTTTTATTTGATTATAAAGTGTGAGTTTAAATGTGCAAAAGAATGAAGACTGGTTGCTTATGTCTGTAGGAGTGCAAATGGTAGCATTATTTCACATGTCAGTCAAAAGAAAAACATGTTATTCATTTTATTTTATTTGAATTACATGAAATGATGAATAATTCCATAACAACTGCATTTTTCAGTTACTGGATTTTAATATACAAGTGACTTTAATTAACATATTATTTGAATTAAAACACTGATATCTTTCACAAAATTAGTAGTTGGTGCACTAAGAGTCTAGTTGAAAGTTGCATTTTTTTTTAAATTAAAATGTTTTCATTTGGGTCAAAAGTTTCAAAGAACATGCATTTCTGAAATTAATAGTTTTTGAAAAATTTAACACAGTGTTAACACACACAAGAAAAAAAAAAGAATATATCTTGTGACACCCATTCCTCTAAAAGTATTTTGAACATAGTTCAAATGTTGCATTACCATCAGTATGTTTTGATATATTATTACTAGGACTGGGCGATATTAGAAATTATATATCGTGATATATCGTCAGTTTTGCATCGCGATATAGCGATGTATCGCGATATAGTATTTTTAAATTTCATTTACTTTAAGGCACAGAAAGTCAGATTTCTATCAAGATATCTATTCTATTTCATATTGATTTAAATCAATTTATAAATTTGAAAATATATATGTTTTGCTAAAGAAAGATATTAAATAAATTGACTAAGATGTACAAATCTTACTTAAAATATTTATTGAAAAAGTGTGTGTAGATACAGAATGAAATATTTGCACTTCTTTATCGTTTATAAGGTATAAGCAGTCTTAATTTAAGTTAACCCCTAAAACACCCTTAATGAAAAAAAATATTGTTATTAAACAAAAGCTGATTTTAAAATTTCAAAATATATTTTAATTAAAATAAAAGTTAGATTGACTAAAAGCCGAAGTTTAAAATTAAAAATGTTCGAATTTTAAACTAAAAAGTAAACATAAGATTTGTAATAATTTCTTAAAATTTTCGTTCTCTGAAAGATTTCTCAGTTTAAAAATAAAAAGGGAATTTTATAAAGATATCTAGCTGAAATTATTGAAAGAAAATTTAAAAAATTAAAAAAAAAGTTTGTTAAGAAATTCATTATACACTTAAAACAAAGTGTTAAAAATATTTTTTTTTTTAAAAAAAAAGAGACTTTTTTTAACAAATCAATATTTGCTTGTACTATTATGCGTAAATAATTACAGAATTATTAAGTTCGATCGTAATGTTCAAATTCTTAATGAAGAAGTTTCACAAGTTTTGTTATATTTTCTAAAAATGATCACGCAAATAACAAAAGATTTCTTAGTTTAAAAATAAAAAAATAAATAAAAGTGAAATTTATCAATATATTTACCTAACAGCATAGGAACAAAATTTAAAAAATAAGTTCGTAAAAAAATTATTTGTATGCTTAAAACAAAGAGCTAAATAAATTTTAGAAAAAAAATGCTTCTTAAACACTATTTTTATTATTATTTCATATAAATAATTAAATTAAATTAAATAATGACCGAATTATAAACGAAAAACAAAGTAAGGCAAAGTTTCTTAATTAAATTCTTAAAAATAAAAACAAAAGAATTGTGATATTCGGTAATATATTTAACAAATTACCTATTAATATAAAACGAAAATTAAAAAAAAATAATGATTTTACTCTCTAATAAAACGAAGTAGTAATTGATAAAAAAAAAAAGAAATGAATAAAATTCGCAAACTTTTCAAATTCTTTTGAACAAATAAAGTTTATTGACTTATGTCCAAAAAATAAGTTTTGTTTTAACTTTATTTCTAAAAATAAAAACTACTCAAGATTTATAAATTTAAAATCAGTAATAGAAGCCCATTAAATTATTAGAAGTTTTATCCGAAAGGTTTTTAATAAATTAAAAGAAAGTAAAAAAATAACCTAACAAATTTCTTTACTTTGTAATTTAATTCCTTATGGGTGCCTTAAATTAGATTTCCGATAATTTTCACATTTAAAAATATAAAAAAAGTTTTGTCAGAAAATAAATAAAAAACTTACCTAATTAATGAAGAAACTTTTCTTTATAAATTCTTTTCAATAATAGATTGCGTTCAGAACAAGGTTACGACGGCGATCACGAAGTTAATCCCATTGAAAATAATCTACAAGAAACGATTTCAAATCGCGAAGGTGCGAAAACGAACAAGTGATATAACGATATAAGGTCTCAAAAGTGATTCTGATTCTACCGCTCATCAGTCAAGGCCGTCTCAACATAACGAAACAATATCGTCTTCCACAGCGCGAGTTGGCATCGGAACGTAAGAGAAAGTCCTTGCGTGTATCGCTATATCGCTATATCGTTATATCGTCTTCTTCACTCGTCGGCTTAAATCAGATTTCTGATGCATCGCTTGGAAAAAGTTGCTGTATCGGTTTGCCGATATAGGCGTTAAATCGATATGTCGCGATATATCGATTTATAGCCCAGTCCTAATTATTACATATATAGCCTTTCTGGCTAATAAATTTACATTACTTTTGATAAGTAGTGCTATATATTGTTAATATATTGATTAATTGTCTTCCTACTTTATAAATTCAAAAGTTATATTGTCAAAATATGTGAAATAAAAAAGAAATCTTTTTATATTTTAAAATGAAAATTTTGTACTAATGGGAATGTGTACGCTAATATTCAGAATGGTATTCTCATAAAAATTCTCATTTTAAAATAAGTTTAATTTAATGATACAATAAAATCAATACAATTTATTTTAATGATTACTGTTCCTATGCAATGTAATTTACGAAGTAGATTATTTCTAAATGAAGTTGAAACAGAATATGTATCTATATTTAAGACAAAATGAATGGCAGTTGATATTTTTTCAATTGGCTAATATCTTTATTATTCTATAGAGATTTAATAACTTTTTTTTAAATTTTGGTTTGGAAAATAGAATGTCTGTTTTTAAAAGCTATTTGTTTTAAAGTGAAAAATAGTGTGCTACTATATTTTATTTTTTAAAAATGTAGTTGTATGCTACCATATTTTTGACTTTTAAAAATTTAATTTTAGCATAAAAGGTGCATTGGTTAATGTATTATAATTTTTTCTCCTTATTAAAATATTGATTGCTAAAATAAATAATAAATTTAACCTTTTACTTGAAATTAAACTTACCTAAAAAATTTTAAATAATATGTTGAACAGGAATTTAAATTGCACAAATTATAGAGCTAAAACTTGCTAGGTAGTTAGGATCTTTATTTATATTTTTCTATCCAAATTAACATTGTAACATAAAGAAAGTTATTTAATACTTATTTTAAATTTCATTTATGTTTGCCTAGTATCATGCTACAAATGAATATACTTATTGTTTTGTATACATTTATTTTAAGCTTATTTAAAGATGATGAAATGGCCAATTTTTTCAATGTGGTGAAAAAAACTTGATTTCTTGTGTGATATAAAAGAAAAGTTAATATAAATTTTTTATGCTGCATGCTGTAATAATTCTTATTGCATTTAGACATGATTGGAATGTTTTTATGTGCATGTATTTAATGTAAAACTTATTTATTCACCCCTTGTATATTTTATGATTTGTAATGTATATTCGGTATATGATTAGTATTTTATAAAATAAGAATACCAGCATTTTGCGGAGATACACTGCCCTGGTATATACCCAGCACCTGGTATATGTGTAAAATTTGACTATAAAGGAATGGTTTTTTCATCAGAAAGGCCAGACCGTCTGATACGCCACACAAAATTGTATTACAATCGATCACTAAATTAACGCATCTGTTTCAAATAAAAAGCTTTAAGCAAAATAAATTATTAGACATTTAAAAATCATTAAAATAATTGCTAAATCTACAATAAATTAATATATGCATTCTTACTTAAAACTAGAAATTATGTAATTTGATAATTTTCATCACAGCTTTACAAATGTATGCAAAATTGTACCTGGTACAATTGTTTACAATTTAAATTTAACCCAATCACAAATGTATTACGTTAAAAAATGTCAGTTTAAAATACTTTAATTTTATGTAAGCCAGGTGATTAAGAACCCAAATATAATTAAAATGAGTTATCAAAATACAATAAATTGCTGCTCACATGGCTTTATCGCAATTAATGTAATAATATGATTTGAAATACCTAAATATTATTAAATCAAATGATTCAATAAAGTAAAATAAGTCTTGTTTGACTTAAATTGTACAATAAAACAATCATGAAAGCATCACTTTTTTTTACTACTAATTTTAAATTTCTAAAATTTTAACCTATCAAATGATAACAGCTAAAAACTTTAAAAAAAAATAGTTTTAAAAATAGATGAATAATTGCACAAAATTAAAGCATTAAATGATCGTGAATGCGTTATTTCTTTTAATGATAAAGTTGATCTTCAGCTGAAAGTAGGAAAAAAACTTGACCTTTAAGATTTAACCATTTCACCCAACTAATTTGATTGGATATTTTTCTTTCACTTTTTTTCTTCACACCTGCATCAGAAAAAAGGTAGAATCATACTTCCGTTGAGCTTTATAAGAGACTATTAGCAGAGTGATGGCGGGAGGGGAATTCACCAATGACTTTTTTGTGTGAAGGGTAGAACGTATTGATACATTCTTGCAAACTGTTTTACACCTCCATTGTTAATTCTTTAAATTATTATTGATCATAAAATATAAAAATAGATTGCTGCAAAAGATAAAGATATGAAGAAAAATAATGAAATTTTGGAGAATCAATTGAACAAAATTGAATTTTCTAGCTCAAGTAGTTTAAAAAAACAAACAAATACTGTACAGGCTGCTCCATTAGGTATGCAGTGCATACCAAAGTTTAATGTTTATAAATCATAAATGCCATGGTATGCTCTGCAAAATTACGGTATGTCTATCCAAGTTTTTTTATGCATTTAGAAAAAGTATATATTTTTTTTAACTACTTGAAAATCTTATGTTTTAAGAGTAAATTATGCTTTTGTGCTTAAGGTGCTTTTTGGGGGATTTCGTTTTTAAAAGCTTTTAAAGGTGCATTTTTCAGCTGGCGTTTTTAAAAAGTGCTTTTTTTTCCCCGAATAATTTTTTTTTCTCCCTTCAGTGATATCTGGTGGATCCCATGTATTTCACGAAAAATGCAGTGTTTGCTACGTAATCATTCACGTGGACTTCATGTCGTACCTACGTTATGACTTGCGCATGCACGCACACTTTAAACCGAAACCCGAGTGCTCCAATTCGGATGGAGAATATCAGATCCTTATGAAATGTTTTTCTTTTTAATTTATTTTAATTTTATTATTGTTTATTTTATTTTACTTCTAACACTTTTTTGACGTAGGGGGTGCGGGTACTTTTGTTCTGAGTTCAGGGTCAAGTTGAATTCACTCGATGATTTGGGAAAGTAATGATTGTTTCGATTTATGTCTGCTTCTTTTTGTGTTTTTGTTAACCCTAAAACTGTTTATAAAAGTTTTTTGTTGTTCAATGATATCACTGATTGAATATTAATTTTTTGAGTGCTTGAAAATTTTTGTAAAGTGCTTGAAATTTTTTTAAAAAGTGCTTATTTTTGATTCAAGGATTTGGCTATGCACCCTGATTATGTTTAAAATTATTTGTTAAATTTTATAAATGACTTAATTGAAGGGCTTAGTTACCATGTATCTTGAGCCCATCAGTTTTATTAGCAAAAATTAATAAGTTTTAAAACTCTTCTCGCTGTTATAAGTAATTAGTATTGGTGGAAGTCATAAGCATTTTTTGTATCTTATGCTTTTCAAGTTATTTTTTATCAGCTTTTTAAAACTTATTTTTGTTAGTTAAAAATATTTCTACTAAATTTAATTTATTTTATTTCAGGTTAAAGAGGATGCTTCTGACTACAGTTTCTTATACTAGCACTGTGCAGTTTTCCCTACTTATGTTGCTGATTTGTATGACAATGGCACTGACACATGATCAAACCTGATACAGGCATGTAGATTTTGTTGTTATTTCATTAATGCTCTGCGTGTGTATATATGTCTATAGCATAATAAATAAATACAAAAAGGACAACAACAAAAAGCAAAGAAAATTAAGAAAAACTATAAGTTTTATTTTTTAATAAGTTTTTGTTGTTGTCCTTTTTAGATTTATTTATTATGCTGTGTTTTAGTGATCATATTTAATGCAGCTTAGCTCTTAATGTTATCTACCATTAACTTACTTTTATTTTCCTTTTGCTTCCGTTTATTAATTCTTTTTTCTAATTTCGTGTGCTTGGGACGTTGTGTGTGTTTAGGGCGTTGTTCTATGAGCCTATTTTTATGTATTTATACTGTTATAACAATTTTGTGCCTGGTAAAAAATATGTTTAATCTTAAAAAAATTTTTTTTCACTATTTAAATTATTCTATTCTTCATGTTGTACCCTGTACAAAGAGCCTAATTCAGAGAGGAAATTCGGATAGACATCTTGCTACTCTGGAAGCTAAAGATTTTTTGAATTACATTCCATGCCTGCCAAGTCTCCTGTTTTTTAGTGAGGAATCCTGTATTTTATAACTAGCTCCTGTTTACCTGTATATTCTCAAATTTCTCCGTATTTGTTGAAGAAATTTTTAAAATAACTTTTTGCCTATAAAATAATTAATGGCAAAAATACTTCTCTTCTTCCTCAACAGATGGTGCTATTGCCAAGCAGTATGTTGAGTGTTTATATTTTAAGTAATTATAAATATTGCTTTAAAAAAAAAACTTATTTTGAGATTACGAATTATATACAAATTTTTTACTTCAACTAACAGTAACTGCTTTTAATATTTCCAATTTTATATCTTTCTCTTTTTGAGTTACTTGATTATGTGTGATGTATCAAAACTTTATTTGTAGCCTAAAATATGTCGCTAGTAAAATCTCGGTTCTTTTATTTCTCCAATGTTGGCAGGTATGACATTCAATGTCTGAAATTTTACTGGCTTATAAAGCGTGTGGTGTTAAAAGGTGCAAAACTTGCCCTAATATTGACCACAAACATACGATTCTTAATAACGATAGCTCCAATTCTTTTTGTAAAAGTAAAAATTTTATTTATATGTAAACCTGTGGTTTTTATAATATGAAATATCTTGGACAAACCAATAACTATATTAATATTTGAATTAATCAACACCGTTCTGATAACAGTAATAAAATTATCAATAATCTGGAATTGAATCATTATAGGGAACATAATTTTCACAGTGTCAAAATTAATATTTTAGATATAGTAGAAGATTTAGATTTAAGACTACAAAAAGAAAATTTCTGCTGACTTTTATACAAAACAATTTTGCTGTATGGGCTAAACGATACCTTCCAACATACACAGATTAACTTTAATAACTCCTCAACTGGTTCACTTTTTCATATACAAGATAAGCGTACAAATCGATGTAAACGGGGATCACGACGTAATAGAAACTCTCTTAATAGTGACAAGTTAAATATAAATTACATTTCTAAAATGGAAAAAGATTTTAATAAACATTATAATATTAAACCAATTAAAGATTTTATTTTCCCCCTTAAAAATAATGATGTATATAAGCTTCAAGGTCTTATTATTAACTTTTCTTTTATTAATTTACATTACTTTGTTTCGAACTTGTAAAAGCTAAAATGAGTAAAATTTCCCTGAATAAAAAGAAAAAATTAGATAATTAATATTTCGTTAACTTTCAAAATTCTATTTTCAGTAAGATCAAATATCATAATATTTTTGAAAATGTATTTCCATTAAAAGAATTTCACATAATTAAAAACTTTAAATATAATAAATCTCTTGGTAGAACTATATTTAATTACAATGATGTTATCAAAAATTTTGGGAAAAGTTATATATCTGATTATGAATGTCACTGTGAAGAAGGAAAACATTAAAATTTTATTGATAAACATAAACATATTATTACTGGTAATTTAAATATTATAGAGAACTTAGGAATTTAATGATAGAAGGCACAAAACTTAGACCCATTTACCATATATCAATTAATAAATTTCTAAAGTACTTTCTTAATGATCTCAATAGTTTTTGTTGAAAGATATCAAATAGGTTCTCTTTACCTTTAAGTATGTTAACTGAATGGAAATAGGTTGTTTATTTTTACTTTAAAAACTTTGTTTTTAATAATAAGGATAATTTAAACAACTGTAACAATTCAACAAATTTTTCTATAATTGTTCAATAAATAAAGCAACTACAAAAACATTTTATAGTTTCCCCATAGACAAAGCTAACAGTAACTATCCAATCTTCTGTAAAAAATTCTGTATTGCACTTTTGAATACGGAGTTAAAATATAGTAAAAAATTTTTGGCTTTATATAAGAGATTAAAAATTAAAATTAGCAATATACAATTTCCTTACTTAATTATCAGTCCTAAATTTCATAAAATTCCTATAAAACTTAGAACAATCCCATGTCACTAATACTTACCTAACTAAATCTGGCACCATTTTCTCTAACGACTTAAATGAAATTATTAACAATATTATTAAAGAAGGTTTTTCTTGGATTATCACTTACAATCAAGCGATTTTAGAATTTATTAAACATATTAAAATTAATTCTATTGTGACTTTTGATTTCCAGGATCTTTTCAATAGCATTCCCCTTTTTAAACTAAAAGATGTACTTTTGAATTTTTACTATGATTTTAAAAATATCCTTAGTCATGATTTTGTTTATTGGGAAATTCTAATTAATTTTTGTATTTTTAATAACTATCTTTGTGATGAAAAAGATATTTTTCTTTAAATTGATGGAATACCACAAGGATCTAATTTTTCATCTCTCTTATCTAACTTATTTTTGCACTATTAGTAAAAAAATTATACTCTTAATATTAAATTTGTTTTTAGATTTATTGATGATTTAATTACCTATAATTTTCAAGATTATACTATTTTATTAAACATCATTTACCCCGAGGAATTATTTTTGCTTTGTAATAATGATGATAATATTAATTTAAATTTTTTGGATTTGGGTATTATAAAAGAAGAAAATATCTGCTTTGTGGATTTGTAAGATAAAAGAAATGATTTTAACTTTAATATAAATAAACTAGTTACTTAGAATTCTAAGAACATCTATTTAAATACCATTTTTAATCAAATGAATAGAATTGAATGAATATGCAGTAAAGTTTATTTATCCAGAAAACAAATAGAAAAACTCTTTCAAAATTTATTAGAAAGAAAACAATGGACAGCAACTAAAGTAATTAAATTCTATATAAAATCATTTAGTTAATTGTATATTACTGTAAATAAATTTACTAAAAAACTTCTTTGTTAATTTATATAATTTTTACCATGTGCAAATCCTTTTCGGGCAAATCCATGACAAAAATTATTTGCAAAACAGGCAATTCATGTTTTTTTCTCTTTCCTTTTTTATTTTTTTCTTAAATAGAAGTTAATTTTCTAAAATTATTAATTGTTAACTTCTTTAAATTATCCAGTATAATTATTACCTTGTGCATATCTATTTTCAGGCCCATCCTTGGTAACTAACTACTCAAACACACTTCAGTACTGCAGTAAGAATCCACTATAAAACAAAACCCTCTATTTATGCTTTTACCTCAATTTGAGCTTCTGTTTTCATATTTTGTAATCTGGCAATCTTATTGTTAAAATATTTTAAATCATTCTTGAAAAAATTCCCATTTATGTAAGTTCAATTGAATTCGATATTTGCTTTATAGATTTTGTTTTATGTTTTATTCTGTTTTTCATTTTATTTTCTGATTTTGCGTGATATTTTTACTTAATGTGTTCTATTTTATTTGTTGTAATTTTTTGTAAATTTTTCTTTTAATTGCTCCTCACACTATTGTATTGATATATTTTGCTTTGGCTATATTGATACAATATTGGAAAGTACTACTTTCTGCGGATATAATCGCGTGAGCTGATGAAAATATTATTTACGGCGTTTTATTAATTTCCCCCCTTTTTCGGATTTTTATTATTGTTATTTTTCTTTTTCCCTTTTTTTCATTGTTCTATAATTTTTTTCATGTTTTCTCTACATTTTGAACTAAAAAAGAAAAAAAAAACTTATAAATTAAAATTGAAAATAATATTTTTTATGGATTTAAGAAGGTTTATTATTTATTCTATTCCTAAAATGATCATAAATGCTCGTATGCCACTATTCTTTTTGTCTCCTTTACTTGAATTTTTTTTTTTTATCAGGAAAAAAATTTATAGAACTAGAATGTGATGAGGCTGCAGTGTTGTCATCTTGTAAGTTGGAAGCATTGCTCGGGCATCTGTTGTGTAGTGATCATCTGCATGCCAAAAGAAAAATTATAATTTGCTAATGCACAAGTCTACTCATATCGTGTCTTTTTGCAACTGAGTAGTGTAAAAGTGTGTAAAAAATAATCAGTAGCAACTAGTTAACTGATCCCAACAAATTTAATTTTATGCTATTAAAAATAATTTCAGCGTAGCTTATAGCCCAATCCACTTTTACTGATGAATTCGTTAAGAGAAATAATAGCTAAAATTTTTGTAAGACAAATTCATCTATAAATTCTGATTGGGAATAAGATCTATAGAGTTCTGTCCAGATCTGGATACAGATCTACAAGTTTATTTATTAATTGTTCTTATATCTTCAGTTTTTTTAAAAGTATGCCGAGCATTCTATATCAAAATATAATGAATAAAATGTAACAATTTATTTCTAGTTTTCTTTTCTTCCTTAGTTAATAAAACCTCAATGTTTATTATGCAATTTTTATAGTAATTTTTACCTGAAATGTATTTCAATTCACCCCTATTTGTTGTGTAGTGTATCTACCACTACAACAGAACAACTACCCGGTCACCAATGTGGGGGAGAAGTTATAGCAGATATCAACCTTCGCCTATGAAAAGCCACCCCACCATAGAATCGAATTAACATGTTTTATATACTAGTGAAATGGAATTGTATTTTTGTAGTGGTAGATACACTACAGTTGCATCCTCCCTTCCGCGCAATTAAATTCTGTATTTAGTGGTGTGCCGAGATATTTTATTAATGATTATAAATATGCTGACATAATTTAAATTCCGAAAATATACCAATAAGCAATCATATGTAAGTAAAATAATGAAAAATACTTTTCACGTCTAGTTTTTTCTTTTCATAAACTTCCACCAATGAAGGTTACCGCTCAAGTTTTGAACATAAATGACACCTGTAAGTAGTTTATGACCATAACTGGACAAATGGTGCATTTTGATTATCTTCTAAGATTAGGTTTAAGGAGTGCTTGAACTTGAAATATGTAACATTGTTGTAGAATCTGTTTCGTATATGTGATGTAAATGTAAATAATGCAAAACAGAACAAACAAACAAACAAAATTGACTGCAATTTTGTTTTATTATTTAGTAATTTATATTATATCTGTTTTGCTTTGTATATTAGATTTAAAATCTTATAAATGTTGATGTAGTTTTGTTTCACTTGTAAAATTTTTTTTCTCCAGTATATGGTATCAGCATTGCATGACAGTGTCTGGTCAATATTATCATCTCATCATGAATCTACTCCTGAGGCTCGTCTGTTTGCATTTCAGAAGAAAATTTACCTTACTATAAAGAAAGTTAGTAAATAGAAAGTTTTTTTCTTTTAAATTAAAAGAATGTTCAAAATTCAAATATTTTTATTAATGAATTAATTGTTCACTTTTCATTTCCTTTGTTCTCCAAACCTTTTTTCTTGCTGGAAAATATAATGTGTGCTTGTCTTAATATCACTTTTTTTTAAAAAAAAAATTGGCTCTTATTTTGTTTTTTCAGGAAACGTATAGTTAATCTTCTATTTTTTAATAAGTAGCAATAATTATTGAGTAGTTAATAGCTTAGAAATGATAATTTAAAATAAATTGGGTAATAAAAAATTTTCTTTAAAGAGACTTACTAAAAGTTGGGAAAAAAAACTGAAAACTTATAAGAAAGTTCTTTAAATTTGGCAATGATGTGATGTATATAAATTTCCCATTTTTATAAAAATTCGATTTGGTTACTGATTTAAGGAAATTCATTAATATGTGCCTTCAAAAATTTTATTAAAAAAAATAGTTTGAAACCATTTTTGTAAAAAGTTTCATTGCTTAAATACAATATTATAAAGATTAGCTCAAGTTAATTTTATTTGTGTCATGTGTTATAAATTACGAAATCACTTATGTTCTATCTGTTTTATTAACAGGGATGAGATTCTTCCGCGGATTTCCGTTTTTTTTTTAGATTTTTCCATTTTTCCCGCTATATTCCGCGAAAATTTTTTTGAACAAGTTAAAATATTTTATGAGGAATTTAATTTTCCGCGGAGCGAAAGCATTGAAATCCTCATTCTTCCCTCTGAAGTTTCTCAAAAAATCATTTCCTTCGGATAAAACTGGTTGACCTTTATACAGAGATGATATTTTTTCGCTTTTGCCTTTCAAATTTTAGCCTTTTTATCAAAAACTCGGATTCTCTAAAAGTTTCGTTTTTTTTTTTTAAATAAATATCCCGCTTTTTTTTTTTTTTTTGAAAATTCAATTGTTAAAATAAAATAATCATATTTATTTACGATTTTCAAAGATAAACAAAAAATTCAAACTACATCCTAGCTGCTAACCCTTCCGTATTTTTACTTATTTTAGCTATTTTCTCTTCACAGAAAATAAGATTTTCCGTATTTTTATTCGTCCGCCGAATAGCTCGTATTTTTGCAATTCAGACGTCATGACCCTGTTGTCTGGCGTGAAAGCAAACGAAAAAAATAAATAAATAAATAAAATATTAGAGGTGGATTTGGGGTGAAAATATTTATTTGCTCATTCACTTAATCTTGTAAATTTTTATTTATTATGTCTAAACAAAAACAATACAAACAAGCCTTTTAGAAATCCCAAGTCCAGTCTCTCCAATTTTAATATCAATCATCGATTTCGTATTTACCTGATTTAAAAGTTGCGCTATGCGATTCTTATTTACGCTATTCAAACATCGCACATTATGATTCTTAGTTACGAGATTTAAAAATCCAATATCGCGTTTTGCATTTATGCATTTTTAAAATCGCTATTTTATTATCAAACATCGATTTTCGTATTTGCCTTATTTAAAAGTTGAGCGTTGCGAGTCTTATTCAGGCGATTTAAATATCCGTACATTGCGATTCTTATTTACGAGATTTAAAAATCTAATATAGCGATTTGTATTTACGCGGTTTTAAAACCCTATGTAGCGATTCGTATTCACCGAGCTTAAAATCCTATGTCGTGACTCCTTTCTGCGGTTGTAATATCAAACATCGAATTTCGTATTTATACGAAATCCAATCCAATAAAGTAATTTGTATTTACGCTTTTTAAAACCCTATGTAGCGATTGGTATTCATGCGAGCTTAAAATTCTACGTCGTGATACGTTTTTGCGGTTGTAAAATCAAACATCGATTTTCGTGCTTAAGCGTGCTTTAAAAATTAGACATTGTGATTTGTATTTGCGCGGTTTGAAAATTATGCATCGTGATTCGTGTTTACGTGCTCTAAAAATTACGCATCATGATTTGTATTTCTGCATACTTTAAAATTCTATATAGAGTTTCATATTCACGTGATTTAAAAGCCTCATATCGGGATTCACATTGTCTCAATTTAAAAATAAGGCATGTGATTAATATTTATATATTCATACAATTTTAAAATTAATCATCAGGATTTATAATCACATGGTTTACAAGTTTAAAGATCTCACTCTTTTTGTCAAATTTTTGTGTATGTATATATATATTTATTCATTCTTGGATTTCCTCTTTTTTACTTTCTGACTACTCTCATCCCTGTATTAACATCATTGTTTAATTTTAAAAAAACTTCAATAAATATATATTTTTCAAAAATTATTTTAGAAAGAATTGTAATTTATAGATTAGGAAGTTTTAAAGGGCATTCAAATGAATAGGAAAGCTTAATCCAAGGTGGTTTTTGAGAACATTGCATTCCTCACAATCATTCTAGTGCGTAATATTTTTAAATATAAAATAATTAAACTGAAATCTTAAGAAAACAAATAAATTTTCGTATGTTAACCCTGTTATATTTTTTAAAATAAATTATTTTTTAGGCAGACACTGTTGGAACTTGCTTCAATGAAATTGATTTCTCCTAAAATTTATTTATCACTATGCCACTGATCGTAATATGAGGTAGAACTAATGCTGTTTCATGTAAAAAAAAAAAATTTTGTAACAAGAGCTACAATTTCTTCAAAATTGGCTGAAGATATGTTTTTGAAGTAACATCTATAATTACAATCAATATACTGCAAAACAAATACTTTTTAAGCAAGCTTACTTTTTACAATTTTGAAATAATTTTGAACTACTGAAAAATGTTATTACATCTATGCTTTCATAAATAGACCCCTAATATGAAAATATGTAGTAACGGGAAATATTGAGTAAAGATAAGACAGAAGCATAGCAATAAAAAGCAAAGCAAAAATGTATGTAAAGATTTATGACAAATATAAAAATTGTTTTTGAAGACTGATATAGACTATTGCTATTATTTCATAATCCTATTGCTAGTACCTGAATCATTAGATAAAAATTAAAATTATTAAAGTGAGTTTGGACTATTCTGCAATTTGCATTTAGATGCTATATATTATTTGTTGTTATTCATCTGACAATTTTCCCAACTTGTGCTGTGACAAATATTTCCATATGATTGATTGCATGTATATATTTTTACTTTCGGATCATTAATGCATTCTTTTTCCTATGAAATTGCAAAAAAAATTTCTTATTATGAACAATCAATAGTGACTAATCAGAATTTAGAAGGATATTTGAAACATTAAATTATGTTTTAATAAATTTGCTTAATTTACAATTGTTACTAGAAATGACTGATGCGTATTTAATTGCAATACCAATATGCCTGTACATTATGCATAAAACAATTTAATACTTTGTTACCTGGTGAATCAAACTTCACTTATTTACATGCAATCTTAATGTTTGAAAAGGTGAATTTTAATAATGACAATTAATTAAAGCCAGTAAACTTTTTTTTTGTTTGAATAAAGGTATCTTTTCTTCCAATGGATTTGGATTATTGTATCTTAAAATAGTGGAAATTGCTATCTGGAAATTAACTAAACCAGGAGAGTAGGCATAAGTTTGGTCGCCTTAATTGTCATTTTATTTGTTTGTATTTATAGAACCATTCAAGCAAATCAAAAGAAAAATTTTGTCACTCGTAAAACTTATATAAAGAAAAAAATTTAACTTTTGAATAACGAATTCGTAACGAGGTTCATAACTTTCTGTATTGTAAAACAGAATAATTTTCTTTGTATAATGTGTGAATTGTAAGGTATATAAATTTTGACATTGTTTAAAACTATAATTTTTAATAATGAAATGCAAAATTCAGGATTAATCACTAATATAGGAAAGAATATATAAAATAAGACTTTTTTCGAAATTTTATACTTTTTCACTGATTCTAATTGATCTTTGGATTTTTCATTTTTAAAATTACTTAGATTAAAATGATGAAAAACTTTTTGTAGCTCAGAATTGAAAATGTTTTGCTCATTATTAAAATATTTTGTTAAAAAAAATTATATTGAATTACATTTTCAATGAAATTATCTTACAATAAATTATGAGTATAATATTATCTTACAATAATTGAATGAGTTTCATATCTTTTCAAAAAAAAATTTTGATTTGCTTAAATAGTTCCAAACCTATGATCAAATATGCAAAAATTAAAATTAACTCATTAACTTTCAATGGCTGTTCAGACTAAATTACTGTGGCCATATTTTACAGATGTCCACTTTGAAGATTAAGAATTTGAATCTGTGAGGGGAAAGAAATGCATAGATATTCAGAGAAGTTAAGTTTTAACAGACAAAAAGTTTTTATGTCTGATTTAGTTACTTTAAATATTATCTGCTCTAATTAGCATATTTAAGGTTATTCCTTTAAATCATTAGGAATAAATGTTAGGTGATAATATGATGATTACATTAAAAATAATTTAGGTTTTTTTTTTTTTTTTTTTAGTTTGTGCATTGAGCAGTAAAACTTAGGAGCTGACTTATCTTGTATTATGTACAGAATAGATTTAGTTTCAACTATCTCCTCTTAAAATCTTAAATTTAACAATATCTCAAGTTTTTATTAAAGGAATAGTTATTTAATTTGTATATTTTTTGAAAAAAAATAAGCATTCTTTTTTTTTATTTAAAAAAATCAAATTTACGCTATCGCTTCTGTATATGAGAATAAGAGTTTATTTTAAAAATTGAATTTTTTTCCTTCTAGAATAACTTTAGTAATTTTGATTTAATTAACTCAAAAAACTAGTTACAATTATTTCCTTTACCTTTCTTTACTTTCTATTAACTTTTGAAATTTGATAATTACATGAAATATTTTTAAAAACAGCACACTGTTGATTTTAACTGAACTATTTATTCACTAGATTATATGCAAAATGCTCATATAAAAACGTTTTACAACTTTCACCCTTTTTTGGTTCATTTTTGTCAGTGTTCTATGTTAGCAGTGAAAACATTGAAATTAAAATCTATAGCTTTTCTATTTTAATATAATGAGGAATCTGAAGCTAATTTGATCAATATTATTTTTCTAACAATTGCTTGTAGTGATGTTGAAACTGAGCTCCATTTACACACTGCCATTATCATTTGCAATTAGATTACAGAAATCCATTCAAATTTGGCGGAAAAGAATTTAATTGTCTTTTCATACTTCCATCACTTCACTTGTTTAAGCACTTTGTTAGTGTTAAGTGTAAGTATCTCAATCAGTTCATATATTTCGTTTTTATGAATGAAGCTTAGGTTTTAATCTTTGAATTCCAAATTGCTATACAATAAATGTTTGTATAATTTGTAATACATAAGACAAAAATAACTTCACGTTTTATTTCAAATATGTAAGTCTCCAAAAAGAAAGAAATCTTACACTTGTAGCTTATAGTTTTATTATCATTCACAAAATTCATTCTTCTGTGTGTCTATTTTTTTAGTCGTTTTCATAATTTGGTGTCTGTCTGAAAAATATTTTTTTTTTGAAGATGTCAAAGTTAACATAATTTTTGTGTATTAAATGAACATTAGGTAGATACTTTCCAAGTTCAAAAATATAAAATCATAAGAAGAAAGAAAAAAAAAATAGCATTCCCAATACTATTTATTTATAGTATTTTAGAAAAATAGTATTTAAAGTGATAAGTTTGAGGAACAGAATAGTGGTTCTTGAAATTAACCCTAAAATGTTTCTCTTCTGCTCTGTCATATTTTAAACTTAAGTGTTAAATACTCTTAAAAGATTCTATAAAGATTGTAAAAATAAACTAATAAAAATATGAACTTTTTTTTTTAACTTATAACCGCTGTCCTTAAATTGATGTCATATTTGTCAGGACTCATTTACTTTTTTTTAAGCAACACAATAGAAATTCGTGGATGGCAACACTTGTTTATGATTGAAGACTGTTTCGAAAGGAAATCATCTACTTTGAATGTTCTGTTTAGTTGATAAAGCTTTTTTTTTTACTATGCCTTGTCTGTTATCATAATTATTTGTATTAAAAATGTTTATTTATTCAACTGAATAATTTAGCTTTTTAATTTTTTCGTCTAAATTAAATCAAATTTATTGTTTTTGTTTTCTGATTTTTTTTTTTTAAGAATTAAAATACTGTTTTCTGAATTTCATTTTTTTACAGATGACTCTTTTTGGAAAGTTTTTTTTTAAAAAACTTTGTTTGCATTTAATATTATTAAAATTATGCAAGAAATATTTTTGTCTAGAATATGTAAAAATAATAAGTATTATGGCAACAGACTTGCCAATCTTTATTGTATCTAACCGAAAATGTATTAATTAAAAATACTTTTAAAAAATATGAAAAACATTTAAATAATAAAGAAGTTTATTTACTTTTGTATTTTTAAAAATTATACACTCTGTATTATTTTTAATTTTCATGTAATGAAAAGGTGTTTTTTCTTTTTCCAGTTTTCGAGTGACACGAAATTTAAAAAATTATTCTGTTTCAATTAAATGGCTGGAGTTTTTCTTAAAAAAAAAAATTCTAACAATTGTTTTTACAGCTATTTGTATGCCTCTTTTTATATTAGGGAAGAAAAACTAATAGAATTAAAATACTGGAATATTTTATATAATGTGAGAATATGTGTGAACTTGCTTGCTTTAATTTCAGTCTTCAATAGGGAAATTCATTTATAAATTTTAATTATAAAATATATTTTTCAAAAAAGTGTGTTGTATGTTTATAATTCTTTTTTTTTTTAAATGTAAGTATTGTTTTCCAGCTTATATATGTAAACATTATCTAAAATATATATGTGTGAACATAATCTTGACAAAATATTTCATAATTTAACAACAGTTGCCCTTCACGATCGGAAAACATATGGTGAAATGAGGAGCTTAACTTCATATAAGTATCGCTTAGAAGCTGTCATTTGCCCACCTTCCAGTCAAAATTTAGAACAGGTTTGTTTTAAAATTTCAAAATTTTTTCTGCTTAAATCATTATTTTAGGGTTTAGATGTTCTTGAAATTATGAGGAATACTCATTTAAAATTTGTATCCAAACTCTCTCTCTCTATAATCTCTACCTCTACGATCTCTATAATCAGGTGAAGCTTCTTCACTATTTCAATGTACACATTATTCAATAATTTCTTTATTCATCTTAATCTTGAATTAATTTAATGTTTTCTTAAGTGTTATTAAAGAGTTATAGTCATCATTATAACTCTATTTTACATATTTTATTTTATATCTGTCGTTGAACAGCCGACCCAATTTTCTGTTTACGACTGTTACGACCAATTTTTTGTCAACTCTGTAGCCTTGTAATTTTAAACTAGTCCAGAAGACAAGGAAACTCCTAGATCAGTACCCCCAGAGCAGGGGCTACAATAGGGGATAAGGACAGTTTACTTTCCCCTCTGGAAGTTTGAAAAGCAGCTGACTATTTATAAACCAGTTTGTTGCTCAAAACGTGGTGCTGATTACTTTTCAGGGATAAAAAAAAAGTGCATTCCAAACATTCTTTCCATGCGTTAGAGTTGAATAGTTGCTGTGTTACTATATATTTTCTGTATTAATTTTAAAAAAATTTTAAATTTTGAAATAAAATTCACAATTTTAGAATGCCAAGAGTGTGTTTTTCTACAGGATGCAATACCGGGTATGTGAAACAACGAAGAGAAACAATAAAAGATGGGAAAAAAGTACCCAGTCTTTTTCAAGCACCAATGGTATGTGCACGTGCTATTTAAATATGTATCTAAGTTATGATTATACGTCATATATTGATATAGTACATACGTCATGAATTGATGATCATTGATCATTATATAGTTTCCATTTCAAAACTGTTTTTATTAGCTGTATCGCATTTGGAGATGAAATGAAGCTATTGTTTAAAATTTTGCAATGATTCTTCTGTGATAAATTTCTTTGAAAAATAAAATATATATATTGACGTTAAATACAATACGATATATATATATATATATAATATAATTTAAAATTGAAAAATACAATATTAAATATTATAAATATGTTACATATAATGATAAACTGATCAGATGTCTTAGATTCAAAATTAAAATAATGAAGAAGTGATTAATTAAGGAAAATATATACTATGCACATAAAATAAATATTATTTAAATTAAAACATTTGTATGTAAATGAATATTTTTGTATGTATAAAAGCTGAAATTAATTAAAATTTAATAATTATATTTAATTTACTATTAATTGTACTAACTTATATAATAAAAATAATAAAACTTAATAACTTCGCAGAATGATAAAAGTTAATAGCTCATTTAATATAATTTAGTTTATTGATAGGATTTTCATTCTTTCTGTACAATATTAGATTTATCACTTGAATTGGTTAAGTATGAATTTGCTTTCTTTATATTGCCTTTTCTTAAAGGATGATATAAGGTAATGGCTGTTATGATTTTATCCTTGTAAACTTCTTTCATTAAAATATTTATATCCTCTGGTTCTATGTTCTGCTGAGTGTTGAAAAAATTTTTATTAACTTTTTTTGTAAACATGTGTTGTTGAAAAATGTTTTCATAAAAATTTCGTGATTACATCACAATTGAAATTGTTCTGACCACATGAAACATTCTGTCCATTACCATTTAATATTTATTATATAATAATTTATTTATCTGTTTAAATTTTAATACCACTTTTCTAGTAATCTCAGTAAATCTTGTTAAATGTAATTTCATTTCATATTTTTTATTTATATTTTAAATTAACCTAAACCATTCATATTCAAAACACAGCATTTTTACCTCATTTATGTATTAATTTATTTAATGTAATTTTGATATTTGACAAATTTATTTGTTAAATATCAAAATTTTAAATCTGTTTATTTGTTAATTTAATTGTTAAATTAATTAATTTGATTTTGACAAGTTTAAATTTATTACACCTTTTGACTTCAATCTTCAGTTAATCCAAGTTTCTTCATATTTGTTAAAATGAATTAACTTTATATATTAAGTTAACCCTCTTTTAAAAATAAATACTTATTTTATGTATTTCAGTAGTTTTTTTTTTTTTTGTATTTAAAATCAGAATAGATAAATCAATCAATAGTGATTATAACCTTTACTACTAAAAATATTGTTCTAATTATCATGCAAGTAACATAAATAAAGTGTATAATTATTATGATTTTTAATAGCTTAGTTATTTTGAGTAGTTGATTAATTAAATTAGTTCCTTTTATTCTGACGGCAAAACTTATCCTAGGATTTCAAATTTGGAAAAAAGGATAAAGCTGAGTGTCAAGTCTTCATGGCCAATACTAAAGAGATTAAAAAAATATTCTCATTTGCATAGCATTTCAGGCTCTTTCTTTATCATCCTAATTATTGTATAAAATTTCATGTTTTCCCTGAGAAGTAGTTGTGGTATAACATTTTATTTGTTACATTTCTTATAGGATACTGGTTTACTTGATAAGTGGAAGAGATCTATTCCATGAAGTGATCGAGAATTAACTTCCAAGGACTTTGTTTGTGCTTTATACTTCAAAACAAGTGATATTGAAACTCATTTTGAAGTAAAATTGGCCGATGGCTCAGTTCGTATTCATATTTAAATTATTTCATTTTCGTACTTTAATGTACCCTTTTTATTTATTAAGAAATTTATATGTACAGTTTTTTTTAATTCAATGTATGCTATTAATTATAATTGCAATTTTTCATCAAGATTTTAGTTTGCATAAATGTAATAACAATTAATTTTGTGTCACATGTAATCTTAGCGTCTGGCTGGAGTTTGGAAACTTTTACTGATATCTACACATACAGTTATTTTAATTTATATATTTTTTTCTTTTAAAAAAAAATTTTAATATTTTATTTTTTGATGCATGCTTTTATTAATGTCTAGAACTTTACAATTTTTCGTCAGGATTTTTTTTATATATAAATGTATTAATAATTAATTTTATGTTGCATGTGATTTTTGCATCAAGCTGAAGCTGGAAAAGTTTCCAGGTTTACATGCAGTTTTGTTATTTATTTTTAAGTATTTTATAATATTTTTGTTCTCAATGCATGCTTTTATTAATGTCTGGAACTTTGATATTATTAATTAGTATTGTTGTTATTTGCTATTATTTCTAGAGTGTGATGAGAATTACTTTCCTGTTTGATGTTTCACTTTGATATGTATTTAATAATATTTATAGTTTATTCTAAAATGAATGTTTTAGATGATATAATAAATTCCAATATTTCTTTAAAATATTTTTTTATTAAAACTATTAAATTTTTTTAGTAATTTTGTCCCATATTTTATTATATTTTTACATAGTATTTTTTTCATGTAAATTTAATCTTTTTTATTTATTATTTAGTTTCAACTTATAAATAATTTTTAAAATCTCAGAACGTTTAAGCTATATTTTCAGATTTTTAACAGATTCAAACGTAAACTAAATGTTGAACTGTATTAGGGTTTAAGTGAAATTGCGAAGATCCAATACAGTTCAAACGTTTGGTTAGATTACTTCTTGGCCAAATGGCGGACAGTGAAACAAGAGTTATTGCCTAGTGTAATTGTGAATCCGAGTATACTATATTCTAGCCGAATGAGTTTTATGTGTAGAGTTCTTATTGAAAAGGTTGGTATAGAAGATTAGAAATTTTTGATACTTCCTGGTCTTAAATCTAGGTATGTATTCAATAATCATATAATATTTAATATAATTTAATTTTAGTTACTTTTTAGTAGAAAAATTATTTTATATTATTAATTTTTGATTTTTAACCCTGTATGCTATCCATGTAACCTTTTGGTATTATTCAAACTCATGTGATTAAGTCAAACAAATAGACAAAATTGAGTCAAATATTTATCATACGTATTTATTTTTCATACAGATGATTATTTAATCTAGAAACTTTTTATGTATTCCTTGTTTTATGAATGTAATGATTTGACTTTAGAATATTGGGACGTTTTTTTTTATTTTTGAACGAAAAGAATCACAATTTATTGTCTTTGAAAATAAAAAAATAATTTTCTATGAAAAAATTTCAACAAAAAATCCTTTATGATATTTGGTATTTTTATTCGAAAGTTACTGTAGAAAATGTAAAAATACGAAATATTTAATAAAATAATATTTCGCACAGTCGCTTCTTATAAATAAATATCTTTTTTAGCATTGATATCGTTGAAGACTCAATTTTTAAATATTATTTACATTCTATCGTTATGTTTCAAACATAAGCTCTTTGATAATTCTTTAAAAATATTTGAGAACAAAATGTTGTATAAATGGTCACTAGATGGCGCGAACCTATAGTACAGACTGCAATGTTCAACTTCACCGTGACGCCCTTCAGGTGAAGTGATTCATCTTCCTCCTTTATGTCTATGCCCCAGAGGTATTGATTTGTTATGGGAACATGGATGGCTTTGCCACTCGACAGATTTGACGTGCATCAGTCACCATTTACTACGTGGGGAGTCTTCGACCCGCAGGGATCAAACCCACAAACTTTTGGGCATGGACTCGCTGCCCTACCATATTGTTGTATTTTACTCATTCTTAACACTTTTCACAATGGTTATATGGTGTTAGTTTTTCTTTTGTTAAAAAGCACGGTAATTTATTACTGCAGGATCCTCTTATAAAGTTCTCATGTTTAATAAGGTTCTGGATTTAATGTATCTTAGAGTGTAGTATTTAAAGGTCAGCTACTTATCTGGAAATTATAAAAATCTGCCTGTTGTCTAAAATTATGATAGTTAAAAATGAACAGGAATAGACTTGGAATAGTTAACGTGCTTGATATTATTTTGATATTCTTTAACATGGTACGTGAATAAGTTTTGTAAAATAGATCATGAATAAAAATAAAAAATTTGAAATTCAGAACAAAATAAAACTGCTGGTAAAGCTAATGAAATTCTTTACAATTTATTTAAAGTCAATTGTTTATATTTTGGTGGCATAAAATTTTTTGTTATATGAAGATTACATTTGTTTATTTCAAAAGTACGCTTTCCATTTAAATTAACTAACTATAGTGTAATTAGATTTTATATTATGTGTCGATTATATTTCTTATTTTTTTAAAGATATTTGTTGAACGCTCAAGTAGTAATAAGCATTTGAGTACTATAAATATTGGCCACATAATCAATTCTATACCTACTCATGGAATAGGTGTTATGTTAATTAATCAAAATTATGTTAATAACTCAACAGTAAGCGACTTAAAAATTTTTTAATATGATATAATTTTTTAAAATTAAAGTTGCATGATGTTATTGTTTAATTTTAAATAAATTTTGTTCACTAATTTCTGAGGAAAAGTTTCAAATATTTTCCTAATTTCTTTATGATGAGCACATCAGAGTAAGATTAACCCTTTGATGGTTCTAAACGAGTTCAGCTCGCAATCGAATCGTGCTTCATAATACGTGCGAACGAGTTCTGCTCGGGAGAAAGATTTCGACCAAAATGTTTAGAAGCGAGCAGTACTCTTGTAGTGAAATTTTTCTCAATGCTGACGAGTTGAGCTCGTTCGCCGTTGTTATTCTGCATTCATTATGTTGCAAACGAATCCTACTCGCGAAATTTAGTTAGTTTTACTGTGTACAGATGGCAGTACGGGTTCCATTAATTTCTTTTCATAATGAAGCGGGAATTTTTCTTTTTACCTTGTCATTTTTATGCATATTTTGGCACGTTTTTTAGGGTGCTTGTAAAGTAAAATGGCTCATAAACGAAAGCTAGATAATGATGATACAGAAAGCTTATCAAGTTTTGAGTCTGATGAAGACTTTGTTCACAGTATTTAGGTAATTACTGTATTTAAATGCTTCATAAAGTTTTACATTAGTTGTATTTATTGAGCCCTTTCAATTTAGTATTTGTCTTATATTTATAATTAACTATTATTATTTATATAATTGATTATCATTCAGAATTTACTATTAAATAGTATCGTTTATTAATTATTTTAAAATACGTAAAAACTATTATTTATGTACTACAAATACTTAAGAAATTTTTGAAGTGCGTGAGGCGAGCTATCTATGGCAACGCCAGAGAGTCCCGCAGTGGACTGATCGTTAAGACACGGTTCCCAGCAGATCACCGAAGTCAAGCATCACTGGCTACGGTCAGTGTGCGGATGGGTGACCACTTGGATCAGTCTGCGTAGGGACCGAGGTTGTGCGGTATTGGTCCTCGTTAAACTGTGCTACCGTAAAGTGCTCGACTTCGCGCGCAGGTCATCGGGCTACCGAAGCGGGGGTACCATCCCCTCCGCAGAGGATCGAAATTGTGATGGCATGTCTTCGGATCATCCTCCGGGGTGTTTCCCAGACCGTCGCCAATAGCCCATTGTGCAGCTCTAGTGCGACGTGAATTAACAACAACAGCATCGCCAGAGAAGGAAGACATTTTCGGAAGAACGACGGGGGAAAACAGCTGCTACTTTCAAATGCTGTTTACTAGTAATACTGCGTGAATTAAGTCAACGAAAACTGCTCATTTCCCTGACCGTCAAAGGGTTAATAAAGGGTGAATTTTTTTACTATTTTGCCTTTACAATAAGAATGATCTAAAAAAATTTGCACTTATGTAATAAATTAAATAATTAATATTTTTTTACTTCAGTATTAGTGTGTAGTTTAATTAATGACATAATTTTTGTTTACATTTCTTTTCCTTTGACAGGATTTAAGAGAAAACAAGAATCAAAATGGTCAAAAGGTAACAATTAGTGAAATTTTAAAATTTATCCCATCCATTTATTTTTGTTATTATTTAAGTTTTTGTGTGTTTATAGATAAAATTTAAATTGGCTAGCAATGTTTCATTTAAAATTCACCTTGTTATTCCATTTTAGTGCACTTTAATTTGTGTTGAAAATTTAATTATGAGAAAAAAAGAGTGTTCCACTTAATATTTTTTTTCCCAGTATCTCTTTGATAGAGCTGAGAAATTTCACAGAGGTATTCGTAAATTAGGCTTAACTGTGTGCATGAAGATGGCTAAAGTTATTTGGACCAGTTTCAACTTTTGATCAGTGAAATAAGTATGTTCTTGACATTGTATAAAATGACTTGACTCTTTTGCATATTTTTTTTAGAAATTAAAATTTTTTTGTTTAGAAAATGTAAATAAATTTTTAAGAATGCGAAAATAATAATAAATAAATTATATTAATAAAAATAAAAAAATATTCATATAGATTACATAATATAATTTTTCCTTTTATTTATTTATTTTGCTAAATTTATTTCGCACTGAATATTAAAAATGTTCCACATATAATATTGCTTGATTGCATAAAACTTCTTAAAAACAAATTATATTTAATGGAAATTCATACCTTTCTTTTTTTCTTCATATTTAATGGAATTTCTTTTCAAAGCTTACTATTTTCCTTTTTTAAAAAAAATAATAAAAAAGGTAAGAAAAAAACCTTTTGGTTCACTTTTTTCTTATCTGTAGCTGTAATTAATTATATATTATTCTAAGCGAAATAATAAATTTAGGTTTAAAAAATTTACTATTAAATTCAAATATGTATATAGTAATTCTGATATTGTCTGATTTGTATGACCAGAAAAAATTGTGCTGAAAATTCTTAAAGATGCCTTAAATGCCTTATCACAAACGAGAATCTCGAAACGTACAGTTAATGAACCCCTTTTTGACTCGTCCGATTTTATCATAAATACACGCGGTTTTATCAAAAATCTCTTTTTAGTTATTGTCATAGGTTCCATGTTTTTTTATTTTATTTTATTAGTTTTCGTATGCGATGACGACTCGCACAGTGAGAAAAAGAAGAAATATGTGATTTTTTTCAATGTATATATTCTTTTACGCTTTGATAGGAAAAAATTTTATTAAATAATCGTTTTTCTTTTGAATAAAAGTTTTTTAAATTTCATAAATGTTACTTTCGTGCATAAAAATTAGTCTTTCATTTCTCTTCTATTGACAAAAGAAGAAGAAAAGGAATGAAGTACTTAAAAAAAAAAAAAAAAAAAAAAACTGCTTATTGAGGGAAAAAAGATTTCATATAATTTTTTGTCCACCAATCACATGACTGTTAATACAATTCGAAAACATTTGTGCGTGTATCATAAATGTTATTTTAATCATAAGTTTAATTTGTGTTATTATAAAGAAAGAGACCTTTTTTTGCAAAAAAAATAGCGATAGCTCTGATGCACTAAGATGAAGATTCAAAAGCATTCATGTTATTATATCAATTACTTCAAACAGATTTTAGAAACAATAATAAAAAATGCTAAAACAATAACTATGAAAGAATTAAAGAAAGATTTTAATTAGTAACATATTAAATCTGAAACAAAAATAACTTTGAACTTAAATAAATTTTATAAGAAAAATCTATTGTAAAATGAATGAAATTGAATATGTTATTTTGAAAGCGCGACCTCCTATAAAATTTAATACAAATTATTCTGAAGATTAATGGTATTTTATAGGTGCTAGTTCACTTTGCTTTGTCTATTTTACGTTTAATCTACTTTTTTTTTCTCTTTTGTCTTCAGTTTATTCCAATATCCTGAGAATTATAGTTTTTTTCCTACATATGGAAAATCTCACATGCAATATTTATAGAGTAAATTGTGTAAAAGTTTAGATCTAATTTTTACATTGAAAATATGAAGTTAAACTTTTCTTTATTATTAACATTAGAGAGCTTAGATTCTATTTACTTAATTGTAAAACTACTATAATAAACAAAAAAAAGAAGAAAATAAACTGTAAATGAAATTGCATTTGAATAGGCAATTCATATTTTTTTATAACCGTTGTTGAACAGCCGACCCAATTATTTGGGTTTACGACTACTAATGTTCAACTCCGTAGCCTTGTCATTTTGAACTCAATCCAGAAGACAAAGGAACTCTCCGATTGATTATCGGGAGAAATTTGCCTTTGTTGAGGATTTTTTGATGAAACTTACACGCATTCGTGTAACATGGAGAGGGAAACCACGAAAACTTCCCACGGTCAGCCTGACGACAATCCATGATCCGTCTACCACTGAGGATATTTCTGGTCAGCACTGTGTTTCTGGTCAGCAACCGAGTTCTAGTCAGCCATCGCTGGGACTAGAACTCGGTTCATCTCATTGGAAGCCAAACACTCTTATCCCTGATCCATCGCAATGAAATGCATCGATTAACGATAAAAAAAACTGTTGCATTTTCTGCGAAACTAAATAATTAATTTGTGATCGGTGAAATAATATGAGAGTACCGCAGAGGGCGAATGTTTTGTGATTTGCTTATTGCTACTAACAAGGGGATGGAGGGTTATTTTATTACCGTCGTCTAACAGTCAACCCAATGTAGGTTTTACGGCTACTAATGCTCAACGCCATGACCTTGTATGTATGAACCCAATCCAGAGGAACTCCTGGATGAAGTATCGGGAGAAATATGCCTTCGTGGAGAACATTTTGATGAAACTAACCCGCATTTGCGCTACATGGTGAGGAAAACCATGAAAACATCCCACGGTCAGCCTAACAGCAAGGGGACTCTGACCTATGATCCGTCTACCACTGAGGATATTTTACATCAGAACTGTGGTCGGTGCTGGATATTTTTTCTTTACCTTGTCGATTTTCGTCACAAATGATGCAAAAGCGTGATTTTCACACTGTTCTATTCAACTTTTTCACAATTCCTTCAACCAGAGCCGTGGTGATTCAGGGGATACAGCGTTCGCCTTCCAATGAGGTGAACCGGGTTCGAATCCCATCTGTGGCTGGTCGATATGAATTCCCCATCTGGCTCGCACCGACCGCAGTTCTGATGTAAAATTTCCTCAGTGGTAGACGGATCATGGGTTAGAGTCTCCTTGCAGTCAAGCTAATCGTGGGAGGTTCTCGTGGTTTTAATGATGACCGCGTAGTAAATGGTGACTGATGCACGTTAAATCTGTCGAGTCTCAAAGTCCTCCATGTTCCCATAACAAATCAATACCTCTGGGGGTACTGATCCAGGAGTTTCCTTGTCTTCTGGATTGGTTCAAAATTACAAGGCTACGGAGTTGAACATTAGTAGTCTTAAACCCATGAAATTGGGTCGGCTGTTCAACGACGGTTATGAAATAAAAATATATATAGGGAAGTGTCGGGTACCCCCGCCCACTGTCAATTTCATATGTATAGATTATTTTTTCAAGTCAATGGGCCATCGGACATTAATTGCTATATTAAAAAAATATTATTTTCAAAGTTTCAAGTATTTATACAGCTGGTAACATGGTAAACAATAGTTTTGAAAATATGTTGAATGCAGTAGTCATGTAATTAAGAAAAATTGGTTGAATGTTTCGATTAAACTTCATTTTAATACTAAAAACATAATTTTTTCTATACATACAGCATTAAAGTATGTAGTCTTAATTTGCACAAAGAAAGAAGTTTATATGTGAAAAATTGTTCCAGTAATTAAAAATTTACAAAAAAATGGATTTCGGGTAGCCGCTCACATGAATGTCGGATATCACCGCCCAATTTTATTTCGTCGATAAATGTACGGTTGCAAAGATTATTATTTTATTACTTCAAATTTGAATGTTATAGGTATTAATATTTCAATGTATTAATATACATTAATAATAATAAAAAGTATGACATTTGTTGTTATTGAATGATAGAATTCACTAAAAGTATATAAATATGTAATAAATAAAATAATTTTGTGATAAAAATGATAAATGAGGTTTATCTACTGTCAATGCATTGGTCATTTTCATTTACACCTGAAAAAACAGTCAAAAAGCATAATTTTTGTAACTGGGCGGGGCTACCCGACATATAATATATATATATATATATATATATATATATATATATATATATATATATATATATATATATATATATATACACGTTGCGCATATTTGCATTTACTTTTCATTACTCTACTCAAATAGAAAACAATAAGAAAGACAATCAATAATTTATATTAATTTTTTCGAAAAAATAGTTATGCTTAGTAAATAGTCAGCTGTTTTGCATCGAGTAATTTTAAAGCAGCAGGATGTTTTTAATTTCTTAGTAAAGTATAATTTTCAATTTACTGGCAATAATTCAAAGCTTTCTTTTATTATAAACTTGACAATAATTTTAATTAAGAAAAAATCGTGGCTTTCCTCTTCACGTAACGCAAATGCAGGTTAGTTTCACAAAAAGGCATCCACGAAGGCAAATTTTCTTCCGATTGATCCAGGAGTTCACTTGTCTTCTGGATCGGGTTCAACTTAGGAATATAGTAAAGTTAATAAATTTTATCTAAAGAAGAGTTTTAGTTATAATAGTTAGTGATAGTAGTAATAGTAATAATAAATAAGCAATAGTTGTTTTAACTTTTCATATAAGAAGTTCAGTGCTATAGTGTAGGTGGAGAGTCCAAAAGCGAGAGTAAAATCTCTAAATTTGCATGAATTGACCACAGTGCTGACGTGAAATATCTTCAGTGGTAGATAGATCATGGGTTGGAGTCCCTTTGCTGTCGGGCTAATCGAGGGAGGTTTTCCTCCCATGTAACGCAAATGCAGGTTAGTTCCACCAAAATGTCCTCCACAAAGGCAAAATTTCGTCCTATACTTGATCTAAGTTTTCCCTTTTCTTCTGGATTGGTTTCAAAATTCTAAGACTATGGAGTTGAAAAATAACAGTCGTAAACTCAAAAATTGGATCGGCTGTTCAACGACGATTATAAAATAAAATAATTTAAAAACGAACCTTTAATTTAAAGAAAGACCTAAATTAAATGACTAGTACAATTGATTAGTATGTTATTGAAAATATAATTTGCGTGGTTGCGTACATAATAAGATCTTGAAAAATGTAAAAATACAACTAAATAGTTGGTGAAATAGTCAGCTGCGAAAACAGGCAAGGCCGCGTAATTAAGTTTCAAAAATGTTTAGTTTCATAAATGCCCGCCAACTGTCGATGAGCGGCCTGCTGCAACAATCTAACAAAATAATAAAAAAAAAGAAAGTAATAATAATTTTTTTTAAATATAAAAAAAAATCAGTAATTGCTTAGTAAGGTTTTTAACGCACACAATCTCAATCAATGTCGTTTTTCGATCACTTTTTTTCGATGGTTAACCCTACGGAATTACGCATAGCTTTGAAAATATCATATTTTTAATACGACATTATTACTATACGCGAATTTCGAATTCTAGACGAACTCTTTCAAATTCTTCTTCACTTTTGACGCTCTTCATGTGTGTGATTTAATCGTAAATTCAATGACTTTTCCGTAGTTATTTTGTGCCATTTTCACGTAGTATCTGAAATCGCGATTTTTAAAAAAATATATTTTACGCCTTGAAAATTTGGAATGGGGCATTTAAATATACTCGTTTTCGACGTGATTTATTTGCGCAAACTTTATCTCAAATTTAAATGACTATTGCTGCCTATTTCACGATTTTATTAAAATTTCGATATTATTACGAATCGCTTATTTAGGCATCCAGTTATGACGTGGTTTACTTGAGCCGATTTTGTAGCAAATGAAGTTATTTGTAGTCACATGATTGACAAATCCTATATCGCGATTCGTATTTACGCATTTTAAAAATCATACGTTTTGATTCTTCTCGCAATTTAAAAATCACACATCGCGATTAGCTAAAAAATCTCATTTCGTATTCATTGTTTTCATCCACACATAAAAAAATTTCACATTCTAATATCATGGGCAATATTTTCTCATTTTGAAAGAAAAAAAAACAAACAAAAAAAAAACACATGAGCTTATTTCAAGTTAAATGGACCAATGACTAATGTCGACATATCACAGATTGTCTGAAAAAGAAAAAATTATAAAATTGTTTTTTTTTTAATTAAAAAACAGCTGAAAAAAATTATTTCAAAATTTTGAGACTGAAACTATGTTTAGAGATCTACTTTGAAATACGACTCAATAGGGAGATTTGTCCCGCAGAGGACTGGTCGTTAAGATACGGTTCCATGCAAATCACCGAAGTCAAGCATCATTGGCTGCGGTCAGTGTGCAGGTAGGTGACCACTTGGATCAGTATGCGTAGGGACCTAAGGTGTGCGGTCCTCGTTCGTTAATCAGTTTTACTGTCAAGTGTTAGACTTTGAGAGCAGATCGTCATTCTACCAAGTGGGGGTGCTTTGCCCTCTGCAGAGGATCAAAATTGTAATGGCATGTTTTCGGATCATCTTCAGGGATGTTTCCAAGACCGTCACCAATAGCCCATTGCGCAGCTCTAGTGCGACGTAAATGAACTACAACAACAACAATAGGGAGATTTCGCAAATTCACGTTAGCTTCCGAACGCTCCCGTGAGTAAGATTTTAATTAATTGCGCATGTGCACTTCTAGTGCGCATATATAATTATATGATATAAAACTATCATATAATTTTATATGATAATGTAAAATTATATGACAATAGTAGATGATATAAAACTGCATATCATATAATATTATTGGTGATAGTATATTATGATATAATATACTATCATAATTACAATTCAATCGTAATTTTTGTAAAAAAAAAAAAAAAAAAAGAAAAATGGAAGGTAAACCTTTCCTCCTCTTAATCTGCAATGATCAATGAGAAACAACCACGAGGGTTGGAGAGCAAAGGTAGAGCCTTCTAGTTTTTTAAATAATTGTTAAATTATTAGTTTTTTAACAAGCATACTTTAAAAAAAATAAGAAAAACATGTTTTTCTATTAGGAAATAAAAGTTAAAAAGCTGTCATCAGCTGGAATAGAACCCACGATCTCTAAGTTTTGCGTTAGATTTCATGATCACCAGCCCCGAATATACACTTCTGCCTTGCGGGCTTTATTTTTTTTTTTAATTTAATAAATTAAGAGTCATTTGAATACTTGACGCTCCTGATTTTGCTAAAAACTTTCGATATGTTCTTTACATTAAACTATTAGACACGTGTTTCCCCCCCCCCCCCTTTCAATTTTGAGAGAAGAAAAAAATTGAAATGTCAGAATAGAAGACCTTCTGAAATTTTGTGAAAAACGCATCTGTTCGCATGCTGCAATACAGTATCTTTTATGAAATGTGATCCATGGTACTGACCGCTCTGAGGAAGGAAAAAAAAGCATGGTCAAAACTATTAGAATATAGTAAAATTTATGGGATCACCAAAAAACAGGATAATTTTATTCCGTAACGATTTGATGAAATTAACATAAAAATATAGTTTTTTTTTTTACCGTGCTGTTCGGTAGTAAATATGGTATTTTTTTAAAATTTTATCATGATACCTTAGAGAAGCAGTTCCGAACTGTGTTCTATGGAACTTTAGGGTTTCGGGAATGTTTAAGAGATTTTGCGAATTAGTACTTATTATTACCAGGGATAAATACTTTTATAACTTCTAGTTAGTACTTTTCATAATCTCTGATAATTTTTAGATCCAACCTATAAATCATATCTTATATAAACTTTCGGTTTCCTTCATTAAATTATTTGAAGTAAAATACCAATTAAATAGAAATGACATTTTTTTTAAATGAAAATATATTTCTGAAAACAATGTGTTGAATGCATAACAAATTAGGAAAAGAAAAATTCTTATAAAATATTACATTAGCATTTCATACTTCTCTTTTCAAATCAAATTAAAATAACTAAATTCTTTTGAAAAGAAAAATGTTTTCTAAATTACCATTTTTAACGTTTATAACAAGTCTCTTATATTGTTATTGATAAAACGATGAAAAATCTTCATTCCTCTAACTAAATATTTTTAAGATAGTCTTTTTTAAGGTTCACAATTATTTAGGGTTCCGTACTTTAACGATTATTTAGGGCTCCGTAGAGGGAAGCCTATATAATACGAGGGAACCGCTGACTTAGAGCATGGCAGCAGTTCAGTTAATTTCATTTTTCCGTTTTGCATTTTTATTAAATGTGTGGTAATAAGAGCTTTTAAAACCAGAATTTTCGATAAACTGTTGCAATGCGAACGGAAAAAACTACCAAATTAATGGTTTAAATACCATATATTTTGATTTCATTACCAAAATAGCTCTTTTTATTTTTCCTTCTTTTGCGAGAAATGTCGCAATTTTTTCTTAAGGCGTTATTTTGTGTTCTACTACTTCCACTTTAACTATTTAGACAGAAATACTAAAAATGGATTTTAGCATTGCAAGTCAAATCCGATTTTGGAAATAAAGCGATTTTCTTACACTTTGACTTCTACACTTGTTTTAAATATTAATATTGCAGATAAATTATTTTTAAAAAACAATACAATTAAACTAAGTATATCAAATTCATATAATTTTCTTCTCTATATCTAAATAAATATTTCAATACTATGAATTTAGAAATAGTGAGCAATTAGTGATTAATACCTTACATTTTATTTACATAAAAAGTGTGTATTTTTAGAAGAAAAGTTTTTGTATATATTCCTGATTTCGGTACAATTCTCAATCAGTAAGTTTTCTCTTTTTCTAATGTATTAGATAAGAATACATTATAATCATCTAGTAATGATGTACTTGTAAAAATTAAGCCATGTTGACTAAAGAAGCAATATAGAGAAAAAGCTAATTGCTACAAGGATGAAAATGAATGCAACCAGCAACCCCCAGCTGTTTAATACCTCCTTATTCCAGTTTATAATCGAAGCAAATTTTTCCATTTTAGGAAATATACAAATGCCCTACACCCTGGAGCAAGTGAGGGCGATTATATTAATACTGTTTGTAAAAAAAAACATATATATATATATACATATATTATAAGCTGATATTATTTAATTGATGTTTATATTAAAAATATTTCTTCATTACTTTTGCTTTCTTCTTAATTGTCTTAAGAGCATTTGTTACATTTTTGTGCAATAATAAAAATTATCATTTATGTAAATGTTTGGCTTACATTTTTAAGATTTATTAAATATCAGAGAGAATAAATGTGACGGGTTAGAAGTATCAGTTACAGGTGTACAGTGGGTAGGATATGAAAGAGCATTAGCGCCGGGCATTCAGCTAAAACAAGCATTCAATATATCAATGGAACGCAATAAAGCTTTATATCAATTAGCAATTAGTTTAAGATAATTACAATTATAGAATAATTATTTTTATTTTAGAATGAAATGCTTTAAAAGACAAATATCTGTTAATGATAAATATTAAATCAATGAAAAAACATAGCCCATATTGAACTCTTACGAATTGCCCCTGATAAATTTTGAGACAGGAAAAAAAATTAAAGCCGGATAGATTTCCGAATCACCTTCTAGTTTTACTATTTAAACAAATTGGTTTCGATGTCTTTCACCCGCCTGTCTCATTAGTGATTCAGCATATTTCGGTAGCTTTTTTGTTTCGTTCTTACTTAATATTAATTTGTTAGCGACAATTAATTTGTATACCTTTTTTACTTAATTTTTTTCAAGGAGTTTAAAAATATAATATCGAGGGCATGAACGTAAATTAAATTGGATTTTTTTGTATGCCTTTTTTACTTACATCATCCACACACCCACACGCAACTGTCTGCTCTAAATAATACGAGCATAAAATGAGATAGCAAAACAAAACGTGTGGAGTTATTTAAATTCATATTCAAAAGTATTAGTTAATTGTGTTTTGAATTGACAATTTCAGTCATTTTTTAGGTACTATTTGAAACTGCAGCATATCATATAAAAGCACTAAAAGTAACATTTGTGCAATTTTAAATTGAAATAAAAAGGAGTTACGATCCTTAGAAATAGATATTAAATAGTTTCATAAGCAAATGATGGGTCAAAATTACCTTTTAAACAAATCAAAAAAATCTTTTACCTCTTAAATTAAAAAAATTTTTTATTTTTAAGCAATTTATTAATACTCAAATTATTTAAAAGATGATATGTTCCTTTCTAATGACAACGAAGTTTTTATTTTTATTTTATCCAGTCATTTATTTATATTTTCTTAATTTACATCTTATTTATTTTTGTTTTATTAAATTTAATGCACAGGCTTAAAATTAAAACAAATCTGTCAAAACTTCACAAATAGTTTTGATTTAGGATTTTAAGAAGTTGTTTCGACTTTGATTTAAAAGCCTTACTTTAAACACATAATAACAAGAAAACTCAAGGAGTTAAAAATAGAAACAAGTATGATCGATAAACAATAAAACCATAAGCTACATAAACAAATGAAATTTGTGTAAGAAATATAATATTTTACAAATTAAACATATTTCATATTTAGGCAAAACATAAAAATTAGGTCAGATAGGAGGATTGAACAATTTTTTTCCACATATATATTTAAAAATTTGTTTATCTAATGATCACTTGACTTCAATGCTCTATCAAGCAATATCACATGTTGCTTCCGTCTTTTAGCAATAAGTAAAATTAAAATAAAGTCACATCTGTTGTCTGAATTTCCTTCAAAATAGATCAAATGAAGAATTTTGGTAAATAGGCCTATCGAAGAGGGAAGTGAATAGTGGTAATTAAATAAATAAGTAAAAAACTATATAAATAAATAAAAAAGATATATTTCCCTCTATTAAGTTCAAATGACTGAATAAATCTTAACATTCATTCCTTAATAAGCATTAATATTTAACAGTGTAGCTTCAGATTTCTTACATTTCAACAGTAAATAATTAGATTTGATGTTTCTTTAAACAAAATTATCACATATTTTAGATACTTATATATTGCTTTGTTGGTTCTTTAAATACTCATCCTTTAGAACAAAGTAGGTCAGGTTATCCTTTATTAAGAAGTTTTGTCCTGGTTCCTCAACTCTTAAAAATTATTTATAAAACATATTTTTCAATTTGACAAAGTTTTCAATTTAAGTAAAAAATATTGATGTAAACAAGGGCAAATATAATAAGCTATTAGATAATTAATAATTTCAACTTTGAAAATTATTATGTTAAAAATGTATAAATGAAAAACTGTGCAAACATTCCATAGGTTTTCCCTAACCACAAAGATGATTTAATAAAAACATTTGCTTACCTCCAAATGTGAAAAATTTATATCTTCTTGATGTCCTTCGAAAATTTTGATATAGAAATTCGGAGTAAACGGATTCATGAGAAATTAGTTTGGATTAATAAGCAACATAAAATCAATTACAATAACTATGTAAATTAAACAATTAGGTTAGTTGAAACATTACTCTAAAGCAGTGTTTCTTAACCTTTTTCGTATAATGGACCCCTTTTAAAAATTTTTAAGAAGTCACGGACCACCCCCCTGTGAAAAAAATAATTGCAAAAACCATCCATTATTAGAAAACATTTAATTTTATTATTTTAATGTTGTTGTTGTAGCTAATTTACGTCGCACTAGAGCTGCACAATGGGCTATTGGCGACGGTCTGGGAAACACCCATGAGGATGATCCGAAGACATGCCATCGCAATTTTGATCCTCGTCAGAGGGGATGGCACCCCTGCTTAGGTAGCCCAACGACTTGCCTTATTATTTTAATAGCATACAAAATTTTTATAATTAAAATTTTTAATGTGAAGGTTGCTGCTGCTTTTCCTTAATTAACTAATTGAATTGGGGGATAGTTTTCGACAAAGCAACGCGCATATCATGTTGAACATTCAATCGATTTCGATGTTTTGTTTTTATTGCCACGAGTGTGGAAAATCCCGCTTCTCAAAGATATACAGTAGCAAACGGAATTATAGCTGCCATAGATCGCTTTGCAGGCAATGGGTAGGCTTCCAAACGTTTTAAAAATTAGGAGTAGTTAGCGAACCCCCAAAATATGACTCATGGACCCCTTAGGGGTTGATGAACCACAGGTTAAGAAACCCTGCTCTAAAGTATCGAAAATATTGTAAAACAAGATAAAAAATAATATAAAATAATAATAAAAAAATTATTTTTCCCGGATTTTTCCAGTTTTAACCATTTCACGAATAAAAAAATTTTTTTTTTTCTTCTATAAAAATTTTCTTTTTTACGGTGGTTAGAGCCATAGAGGCCTACTTTCATCCGAGCTTGAAAATTATAGCTTAAACGCTTTAACTAGACACATAAATTTTCTTATATGTTAAATTTACTTTTCTTATGTGTTACTTTCATACTTTATTGTAACGCCTTACTTTTTTTGGAGCATTTAGTTTTCTTATGCACTACTTTTGCGTGTAACTTTTCTTATGTGTTACTTTTACGCTTGTATTTTTTTTACTCGTTACTTTTGCACATTGTTCTCCTACTTTCTCCACTCCATAGTTTAATGCACTTTCTTTTACCTTTAATTTCACTCGTTTATTGTTCATGCTTTACTTATTGCCCGTTTATTTTTATTACGCATTAGTTGCGCGGTAACTTTTCTTATACCTTACTTTCACTTTTAAGAGTTGCTCGATTCTTCACTCTTTCCCTTATATTTTACTCGTTACTGTTCTCTATGCATTCCTTTTCATTTAGCGTCTACCGCACCCTATTTTAACGCGTGTTAGTCCCGCAGTAGACTTGATCGTAAATACCGAAGTTAAGCATCACTGGCTGTTGTCAGCAAGCGGGTGGGTGACCACTTTGATCACCCTGCATAGGGAGTGCGATATCAGAATTTTTCTACCTTAAAGTGTTCGCATGCAGGTCACCTGGATACCAAAGCTAAGGATCATATGTAAAATGAAAGTAATACAATAGGAAGTAAACGTGTAAGGCGTAGAAATAAAGCACAAAATTGACATGATTAAAAAGTAGAAGTAACGTGTAAGAAAAGTAATGCGACATATAAAACATGGAAGAATATGAGTTATGCATAAGATGAGTAACGTGCAAAATTTAATAACGTGTAAAAAGAAAGTTGAGCATAGCATCTTTATGCGTTAAGAAAAATAAACGCGTAATTGCAACGTATAAAAAGTTAGCTCGTAAAAATAACGCATAAAAAAATTGCAATGATGTAGACGCTTAAAATTTACACATAAGTAAAGTTACAGCAGAAAATCCATAAATGTGACGCATGAAGAAAATTAAAGTGAATAATACCATAAGGAGTAAAAATTGAAATAACGCATAAAATTAAAAAAGAATATGAAAAACATTAAGAAAGTCATTAAATATAATACTGTGCAAAATTTGAAATAACGCATAAGACAAAAACACGTTCAAGTCACGCATAGGAAAAGTAATAATAATCCATAAAATGTAAATGTGTAAAAACCAAACATAAAAAAATGTAACACACAAAACTTAATGTTAAAAACTCATAAGAAAATTAAATTCGTAAAAGAATGCACAAAGAAAGTAATGCGCAAAATATAATAACGCATGAAATTAAAAGCAACGTGCAAGACAAGGAAGCGCGTAAGAGTAGGTCAATCAAACATATCAATCAGCACACGAGGAAAAAAAAAGGAATAGTTCTTAAGAAAAGTAAGCACGTAATGGTAATGCATAATAAAAACAGGCTTAAATATATCGCATAGGTTAAGCAACGTATGAGAAAAGAAAACGAGAAAAATTAATGTATAAAGAAATTAAACGTGTAAAAGTGATGTGGAAAGCAACTGATAAATTATAATGAATATTGAGGATAAAAAGTCATTGAGAAAGGAAAAGTATAAATAGAGTAAATTAAGTTTTCATAAAGCAAATTAATGCAAAGCATAAAGCAAATTAACGAGCAAAAGAAATAATGCGTAATTTCTCGCACTTTATTTATTTTTTCACGTTGATTTGTTACTTATTCTTAAGCGATACTTATCTTACGCGTTGCGTTTAAGTGTTATATTTTCCAAATTTTTCATCTCATGAATTACTTCGATTTTTTTTATGAGCTACTTTTATCGTATGCTTTTGTTATTCATAATTTTACGCATTTCATTTTCTTAGGCGTTACTTTTCTTTGAGTTTGTTTTTACAAATTTACTATTGTCTTGCATTTTATTAAAAGCTCTATTATTCGCGTTTATTAATTTATGCCTTACTTTTCTTTTACGAGTCTACTCATCTTATGCTTTACTTAGTGCGCAATCTTTCCATTCTCAATAAATAATGTTAGAACTCGCACCGGCAGAAAAATCTGCTCGTTGGAGCTTAAAATGCGCTGTCTGACACATGTGAAACACAATTCGCCTATGTTTGTTTCTATATGTCTGATTCTCGAGAAAGACAAATGCTTGTTGGAGCCAATCTGCGGCTATTCTATAAAGAATTGATGCTTTCAACATTTTACCAATTGACGCTGTCTGTACTAACAATTTCCATCAATAAAGTAAAAACGAAATCAGTATTTTGTTAAAAAAAGAACAAAAATAGCTTTAAACTAAGTAGACAAAATAATAGATGTATAATGTATATATTCGCCACGGATCGGCAAGTTGAAATTCTATCCGCGGGGCGGATAAAACCTTACAACGGACCACAGTTGGCCCGCTGGCCGTAGTTTGCCCATCCGTGCTATAAACAAAAGATGGCTATTTATACGTTTGTTGTTTTATGCATTGCTTTTACACTTTATTCTTTACTTTTACTTGGTACACTCATATTTTCTAATCTTACCAGTACTTTTACACGATGCTCTACTGCATTTTTAACTCCATATTTTAATGTTTGCCTTTACTTTTTAGTGTATTACTCGTACACGGTTACTGTTCTGCGTCACTATTTCCTTCAAATTATACTGTGCTTTTCTTTTACATTTTGAGCATTATTTATGTACATTACTTCTCTTTTATAGGCATACTTCCTATGCATTACTTCTCTTTTGTAGGTTTCTTTTAATTTTGCTAAAGATTGCGCTTTACTTATCTTTCATTTTCTCGTTATTTCACGAAAAGCTTATCTTTAAGCACTTAAATCTTTTCTGCTTGCGTTATACTATTTTACTTTTGTTTACAGGAACCATAATTTTCTAATAATTATTATACGATTTCTAAAAGTAACACATAAGAAAATTGCAATGACGAGGAACGTAGACGCTTAAATTTAACACATAAGTAAAGTAATATCAGAGAATCCGTAAATGTGACGCATGAATAAAATTAAGGATAATTATGCCACAAGGCATAAATATACAGTAACGTATAAAATTAAAGAGAAAATGAAACACATTAGGTAAGGCATGAAATATAATATTGTGCGAAATTAAAAGTAACGAGTAAGAAAAAAAAACATGTTTAAGCAACGCATAGGTAAAGTAAAAATAGCCCATGAAATGTAACCGAGTGAAAACGAAACATAAAGAAATGTAACTCACAAAACGTAATGTTAAAAACGGATAAGAAAATTAAACTCGTAAATGTATGCATAAAGAGTAATGCGTAAAATATAGTAACCATCGAAATTAAAAGCAACGGGCTAGTTAAAAAAGCGCTTAAAAATAACGAATAAATCAATCAAACATTAAAAGTAAGGCACATGAAAAAAAAAAAGAATAGTTCTTGGGAAACGTAAAGGTAATGCATAATAAAACATGCGTAAATATATTGCATAGGATAAGTAAAAGTAACGCATGAGAAAAGTAAAAGGAGAAAAATTAAAAGTAACGTATAAAGAAATTAAACGTGCAGAAATATTGCATGAGGAGAGCAACTCGTAGATTATAATGAATATTGCGAGAAAAAAATGCATTCAATGTATGTACCTTGTAAAAAAGTAACGTATATATTAAGTGACTCATTGAGAAAGATAAAGTAAATTAAGTCAGCAAATTAATGTTAAGCGTTAAGCAAATTGCGGCGCAAAAGAAATAATCGCTTTTTCTCGCGCTTTGATATGTTATCTGTTAATTATTCTTAAACGATACTTATCTTATGAGTTAAGTTTTATATTTTCCGAATTTATTCTTATGAATTACATCTAATTTATTATGCGCTACTTTTTTATGATTTGCTTATGCATAATTTTAGGAGTTCCTTTTTTTTTTTAGTTTGTTTTTACAAATTTACTACAGTCTTGCATTTAAAAAAAAAACTATAAGTTCTATTATTCGCCTTACTTTTCTTTCACGAGTGTACGCATCTCATGCGTTACTTCTAAGCTTTTCTTATATTGCGAGTTACATTTTTTGCCTTACTTTTTTATGCATTAGTTGGGTGTAAATTGAAGCATGATAAGATTCGTAGCTTATTTCGATATCTTTTTTGTATGCCTTACATTTACATGATTACGTGTTAATTGTCAAGATGCAACAGTTTAATTATATGACATTTTTTACTTTTGACGATTTTTATTTTAAAAGATAGACTTCACGCGTTAGTTGAGATGCTTCGCTTTACAAAAAAACTTTTATATATCAAGACAAAAAATGGCTATATATACGTTTACTCTTTAATGCTTTGCTTTTACTTGTTACACGCATTATAATTTCTTATCTTACCAGTACTTTATACATGATGTTTGTACTTGCCCTTCCTTTTAATTTTACTTACCTCATGCGTCTCCATTACAGATTATATTTTGAGCATTAATATTTGTAATTTACGTGTTTACTCTTATTATGTGTGTTTTCACTTATCCCATTCATTAATTACTTTTTATAAGCTTCTTTTAATTTTGCCCGATATTATAATATTACGCTTTACTTATCTTAATAACTTTATTCTCTCGCTAATTCACGAGTTTTATGTTTAAGCGTTTTATGTTTACTTCACTTAAGTCTGTTTAGCTTGTGTCTTACTGTTTCACTTTTGTTTACAGGAACCATAATTTTCTTATAATTATTATACAGTTTGTACAAGCACTTACTAGAATATTAGTATTTACCAAACTAATTGCCTGTTTAGAGTGCTACTTTTTACTTTGCAATAAGTGAATTTGTAACCAATGCTCAGATGTAATTACACAATGACTGAAATAGTATCTCTCGTTTCTAACTAAGCCAATTTTTTTTTTAATTTTATGCCATTTGATTGCCTCAATATAAGGGTCTGTTGACCTAGAATGGCAATTTATATTTTAATTTGCTTCTAATATTGCTGGTGTTTTAAATTTAATTGTGCTTTTAATCCATACTTTAGGATCTGCTGAACTGGACTTTTCATGACTGATATATTTGTCATGTTTTCTTAAAGATATAATATTCTGACTAATTGTAGATGGCTAATTTGGTTCAACAGTCTTGATCGCCTGCAAAGTTTACGAGCTGTTGTCATAAGACTTGTATTTTATACACTTTATGTTCTTTACTTGGTTGTAATTAACATTTACCCGTATGCCCTGAATTGGGGCAGGACGGGGTAAATATTTTCATCTCTTATCTGACTAAGTATGTTTACTTGTAATAAATCAACAAAATGAGAAAGTGTATTTCAATAGAATTTTATCTTACAAAAATTAGGTAAATTTTACTTTATAAAGCAATTAACTGAGATTTCGATAAAATTAAGATTCTGTTAATAGTTTACGATATGAATTTTCAATTGTATTTTAGTTTCAAGAATATAACATTTGTGTTTTACTCTTATTTTTAGAACCTTATTTCATGCTTTTGGGGGTAAAGAAAGATACACACACGCCATACATTTTAATTACATTTGCAAGAATCAGTTGTAAAATACTTGAAAAATAAATTTACATTTAAATAAGATAACTTAGCAGACTTAACATATTTCAGTCCTTTTTATGTATACACGAAAGATATGCGATTACTTCATCAAAAATAGTCTTCTTTCAACGAAACTTACTCGCTCAAATCTGTCCAGTGACTTGAATTGTTCGCCATCGTAACACTTGGAAATCCTTTCAGTTTCTTGAAGATTTTAAATTGTTCTTGCATAAATAGGAATAATTGCATAGGAGCCAATTTAAAGTACGATGGAGACTGTAACGAACACGACGAGGATGGTATAACCTGAATCATAATGCACTATAATCTTCCAAATAGTTCTGCGACTTATCGATTTTAACAATCACTTCTACAAATCGATATCTTTTAAGATCCTGTAATAAAAAGTGCACTATTTAACCTCTTTAAAACATGCTCTTACAAATTTTACTGTTAAACTATCAGTTCGAGATGTTTTTTTTTAAACTAAAACAATTTTTATTAAAGAGATTTAAATTCGTAGTTGATTATAATTTTTTTTTGTCCGACTGAATGTAGTGAAGAGCCTTATTACGCTTGTTCAAAGATCTAAAGATTTTTGTTTGTTTAACTAATTACTCACCAAATTTAATTAGATATAGTTTTTCTTTATGCGTGGCATTTTTATGTTTTTAAACCTAACATTTAATCCTTTGCCCTACATTTTACTTGTTACTTTTCATTTAGCGGTATCTAGTTAACCTTTACTTTTAAGTTTTATATTTTTCGCGTTTACTTTTTTAATAACTACTTTAATTTTTCTTCTGTGTTATGTATTACTTTTCCGTACGCCTTACTTACCTTAAGAGTTACTTTTAATTTTATAATGCGTTATTTTTTTTTCTTTTGATATTTGTAACTTTAACGAGTTTCCTTATTTTGCACATTACTTTTAATTTCGAGATTTTCTTCGTTTCACGCTTTACTTTCATTTATGCTTGACTTCCATGCGTTTTCATTTTTCAGACGTCAGTTTTACTCGTTACATTCCTTATATTAGGCGGACCGGAAAGTAGTGCGCATTAAATATTCGTTAGTCTTAAAAAGCAATTCGTTTCTTTTCGATCCGGCATTGAAAGCTTGTTGCTAACGAGGGTGAATACTTTATTGATTAAAAAGAAAATCTTGATAATAAATATCAAATGCACCAATTAAAAGGTCAAAATTAATTTGTGTTACATTTGAGTTTTTACTTTTATTATGAGCAATTTTAACTTTTCCTATGAGTTACTTAAACAATTTTCTTTTCTTTCACGATACTTTTAATTTTGCGCATAATATTTAACGTCTTATTTTTCCTTATATGTTTTATTTTATCGTTAATTTTACACGTTACTTTTTTTATGGGTTACTATAATTCTTTCATTTTTATCCATTCTTTTTAAAGTTTATTGCAACGCCTCTCTTACGACTTTACTTATGTGTATTTTTTTCAAGTTACTTTTCTTGTTGCGTTACTTTATTTTTCTAAGCATTATGTTTACTTTAATTCTGCTTTACTTTTACGCTTTTTTTCTTAAGCTTTCATTTAAGAAGTTTTCTTACCTTAGACGTAACTTTTAAATTTGCCCATTATTAAATTTTTCGCCTTACCTTTTTATGCGTTTACATCTTTATGCGTTTACTTTTCATACGCATAAATTTACTTCTATGTGTTACTTTCACTTATTTATTTTTTCTGTGTTACTTTTAAGCTTTATTTTTCTTTTACGAGTTTACTCTAATGCATTTAAACGTCATTTTGCTCAGCGGGAAACTTTTACTTTTCCCGTGCGTTACATTTACAAGTCTATTTTTATTGTGCATTATTTTTAATTTAGCACGATATATATTACAGTTTTATTTCACTTTATGCGTTTAAGTTTTTTGTAAATTTTATTTATTATTTTCCGAAGCGTCTTTCCTTTTTTCAATTTGCTTATATTACGCACTTTTTACTTTATATCTTCTACTTTTTCCTGTATGTCTTAATTTTTTATAAGTTTCTTTTACTTTTTTAAGCGTTACATTTACGCGCTCTACGCTTCAATTTATCTCATTACATTTCTCATGCTTTACTTTGCATGCTATTCTATGCGTCACTTTTACATGGTTATTTTTTATACTTTACTTTTACACGTTGTTCAACTTCATTCACTTAATATTTTAGTACGCTTTATATTTAAGCCTTTACTTTCTAAAGCGTTACTTTTGTGTGTTTAATTAAGCGGTTTTTAAATTAATTTTATTATGCATCTTTTTACTCTGATGTGTTTTTAATAATTTTCACAAATTTTATGCTTTACAAAAAAGTAAAGCGTAAGGCTTACTTTACGTACTATATATATCATTTATAGATTTTTTAAAAAAAATATTTTATGCTTTACTTTTCATAACGTGTTATTTTTTCGAGTTTTCTTGTCCACGCATTATTTTTTCCTCTTCTCTACGTATCTTTTATGCGTTCACATTTCCTCAGCTCTAAATTAACGCGTTTATTTTCTCTTGCGTTACTTTTGCGTGCATATCATTCTTATAACTTACTTTTTAGCGCGTTACTTTACGCGTAGTTTTTAGGCATTTATTTTTCTTTGTAAAAATTTTAAATAAATTTTAAGCGTTATTTTTCTTTTTTAAATTTTTCGTGCTTCACTTCTCTTTAGCGGGCAATTTTATGGGTTAATTTTCCTTATACCTTCCTTTATTGCGTATAGTCTGCTATACGCAATAGATTTTACGTGTTTCTTTTCATCATGTAATTTGTTTCACATTTTTTTTTCTTATATGTTTATAACTTTTTATGCTTTACTCTTACTCTGTTATACTTCTTATACATTAAAACGTTTACTTTCCATTAAGCGTCATATTTACACACTTCCTTTTCTTTTGCTTCTCTATCAGCACGGAATTTATTTATTGTTTGCCTGATTAAATGTTGTAAATGGTACTAAGAGCATTATTACTGCTTGTTCAAAAGACAAACAATTTTTGTATGTTTAATAAATTATTCACTAAATTCAATTTGATATATTTATTTCATAATACCTCGATGCGACTTGATTTGTGAAATCTGAAAACGAATCCCAAAAGTGCTATTCACCATTTTTCGCAAGACTTGTTAGTCGAAAGATGAATCGTTTCATATTTCAAGTCAAAGTATTCAACAAGTGGTATTGAAATTACCTTGATAGTTCTTATCAAATATCTACCTTAAATTATTCTTTCATATTTCAATATCTCTGTCTTCTTTATTATTCCAATAGCATCGACTCTCTACGATGAGAAAAAAAATGACTGACTCCTTCACATACTTATAAAAAATTTCCATGAAGCCAAACATTACAGGTTTAAGACAATTCAATAACATTTTAATTTTAATTTATTTTAACTCATTCAGTTTACTTAATATTTTCTTCAATCTCTTTACTTATTACTGAACTTTTATGTATGGTTTTATATTTTCATATGTTTCACATTACTCTTCAGACTTTACGCTAAATTTTGCACTTGACTTTATACTTTACATTATAGTTTATATTTCTCGTTTTACTTTACATTTTACACTTCACTTAATTTTACGCTTCACTTTATATCTTAAGCTGTAAATTATACTTCACGTTTTATTTGACCTTCTGCTTTAGTTTACTTTACTTTTCTCTTTATATTTTACTCTTTACTTTAAACTTTATATTTTCACGTAATTTTAAACTTGGTTTAATCTTGGTCTTACATTAGTTTCAGTCAAAATTAGACTAGACTAGTCAAAACTTAGTCTTACATTATACTTTAATTTACACTATAATTTATACTCTATCGTTAACTATACTTTCTAGCTGACACGCATCTTACTTTACATTTAACTCTACGCTTACATTTTAGTGTACACAATTTTCACATTATGCTTTCCGCTTTTTACTTTACTAGCTGCTTTCTTTACTTTACATTTTATGATTTAATTTATATACCACATTTTGTTTTACTTAATACTTTGTTTTAAACTAAGCTGTACTTTTTACTATATTATATTTTAGTGTCTTCTTTACTTTACACTTTCCTCTTTATTATATTTCAAAAATATAATATACTTTCTACCTAACGCTTTGCTTTATAGTTCAATATTTACTTTATTTCATTTTTTACACATTGCTGTTTTTTTTATATCTTCTGCTTTATATTATTCTCTATTTTATTTTATATTTAACGCGTTTTTTTACACTTTTACTATATATTACACGCTTTACTTGAGTTTACACTTTATTCGTTTTACGAGTTTCTTTATGTTTTACACATTACTTTACGATATACTTTCCACTATGCTTTACTTTTTTTTCTATATTTCCCTTTTTATTCTTTCAGATTTTTACCATCCCATTTTTACTTTAAGCTTTAGTTTCATATTTTGCGCTTTCAGTTACTTACGCGTGACTCTTTTTTAAATTTATTTTTTGCTTCACTTTATATCTCACTCTTTACGTAACACTTTATCTTATACTTCATATATTACGCTTTAAATTTCCCTGATACTTCAAACTTTACTCTTCTTTATTCTCTGTTACAATTGCTACTCAATGTATTAAGTATTACTTCATATTAAGCTTTCTTTTTACTTCATTAAATATTTTACACCTTATATTTTCGCTTTACTTTATGTTTTATGCATTTATTGTTTGCAATTTTTATTTAGCGCTTAATATTAAATTTTATTCTTTATTTAATTGTACGCTTAACTTCATACTTTGATTACGCATCATTTATTATTTAGACGATGTAGTAAGACATTTGCATCTAAAATTCATTGATCATTTTTCACGCAAAATTAACCCATATTCGAAGATACGACAAAATGACTTCTGCTTATTTATAAACAAGATTTTATCTCTATTTTTTATCGCATTTTAGGACAATTATGATAGTATTAAGTTCAATTAATTTTATTATTCGCTACATTGCAATTTATTTAGAAACAGCTTTATTTTAATTGGAGAATGTACCATTTTTTATCGAGACATTTCAATAAAACTTAAATTATTTAATACTACAGGGGATGAATCACGAAATGGTTTTATTATCATTATTAGAAAACCTTATTCCCTATCACGACGCTAAAGTTACAATTGTTATTTATAATTCATTGATTAAAGTTTTTTAGCCTATTTTTCTTAAGTCTACGTCAAGATATTAAATGCTTTTAGCAGAAAAAATAATTATTTTAATCTGCTTATATCGCGGCTTTTTTCCGTTATGAAATTTCTTGTTTTTTTAAAAAATGGTTTTAACATAATTAGAAAGCCTCATACATTTTCTTGACTAAAAATACAGTTTTTTATGTCGTTAATATATGTTGTCTTCTTTTCAGATATGTGGCAAGTCTTAAATGTAATTTCTTTTATGTATACGAAATTATGTTCGCTATTAATATATATCTTTATTGCGTATTCTTTTTATTTTTTTGAAAACTTATATAAACGCTGGTTAATAGGAAGATTAAATTCTTCTGACTTACCTTTAATAATCTAAGACATCGACTCTTGGATGGATTTGTATACCATATAGTGTCCAAAACCTGAAAAAACACGACACATTGGTTAAAATTATATAAATATTTATGTAACACTATAGAAACCTTTCTATTTTATATTTTATTTTATAACCGTCGTTGAACAGCCGATTCAATTTTGGGGTTTACGAATACAAATGTTCAATTCCACAGCCTCGTAATTTCGAACCCAATCCAGAAGACAAGGAAACTCCTGGATCAAGTATTGGGAGAAATTTGCCTTGTTGGAAGACTCTGATGGAACAAACCCCCATTTGCGTTATATGGAGAGGAAGAACACGAGAACCTCCCACGGTTAGCCAGACGGTAAGGGGAATCTAACCCACGATCTGTCTAACACTGAGGATATATCACGTCATCACAGTGGTCGGTGCAAGCGGGATGCGGAATTCGTATCGACCAGTCATCGCCGGGATCGAACCCCGGTTCATCTCACTGAAAGGCGAACGCTCTATCCCCTGACTCATCCCGGCTTCATAGGGACCTTTCAAACTTTATGACATAAGAGGGATGTAGATTTGTGATTTACTTTCTTTTTTGTGACAAGTAGCACGCGGGAAACGAGCAACGCCTACGTAAGGCATTTAAATCACATCATTTTTAAAAATTAAAAAAAATACAAAAAGTAGAACAATGATTGAGGGAAAATTACAATTAAAATTACATCACATTTAAAACAGAAGTTCAGTACGAATAAGGAAAAAGTTGGACGCAAATCACTTTTATGTTACCATTTATAACCATTTCAGGAAAATCAGGAAATATTTCTAAAGAATATTCTTCCCAAACTTTTATAAAATCAATTGAAATACCCTACCTAATGTTTTTAGCTAAAATTATATTACTTCAGGAAAACTCCAAGTTAGATCCAGGTGGTGTGTTGTTACTTTCTTACGTAATCATAGGATAAGATTTACTTGATTTTTGTGACTAGGAGTGAGGGGGGAGAGAAAGGGGTGCCAAAAATTGAAAAAAAAAACAATACTTTATTTGTATATGTCTCCATATACGAGTAAATCAAAATATTTTCTTTTTTATTTCTAAAGATGGTTTATTATGGAGATATTATTCTCCAAATATTATTTTCCATGATAAATTTTTAGTTGCTTTTGTACTTATTTTATCCTAACGATTTATATCATGAGAAAAGAAGGTATCAAACATTTCAAAGACGGAATCATTTTTTAAAAAAAAAAATGAAAAAGTTTAAAATTCCTGCATTTCACCGTATTAGCTGAGTTTATGACTTTGACATCACATTGAGCCTAATTATTACTTAAAGTAGCTTTTTATTACTTAAAGTAGGTTTATTTTCTAGAACCACGTTATTTTGAAAAGAATTAGAAATTGCAATTTTTATTTACGTTATTTAAAGATCAAGCGCCGACCGGCCTGTGTAAGAGTTAGGGAATTACCGTCGCATCAGAGAGGTTATGAGTTCGAATCACGGACAAGGCATGGAAGTTCTTTCCTTCTCTGTACTATCGGTCCTTACTGAAGGAGCAACGTTGGCCCACCTAATAAGATACCCATGAAAGAGTAGCCAACAAATCTGCCAGGTGCCTGTATGACCTAGGCCATTATCAAGGTGAGCATTGGAGAAAAAAAATTAATGATCAAGCTAAAATTTGTCTTCTCAATATGGTCTTAGAGAAAAATTTACAAAACGAAAACGTCCCAAATACTTCAACTTTTGTAAATATTTCTTCGCAACCGAATAGGATTTACTTCTGAATTTCAACGCTTTTATCTTTTTTTGAAAAACAAACTGTTGAGCAATTTTTTGTTAAAAATTTATAGCCTTATAGTAAGGAACTATTAGCCATGAAATTAATGTTTATGTGGGATAATTAGATAATAACACTTAACAGTATAAAAAAATTATCATATCAAATCTAGTAAACAATTTGCAAAAAAGAATTTAAATACTTCTTTTTTAAAGGGGGTTGAAAATTTTTGCTTTGCTAAGTGGCTGATTAGGACCCTAAGATCTAATCAATTAATTATATTTTTTCCCTCATGTTCGCTTTTCCTCATTACCAACTTTAAGCTCTTGCGAAGTATAGTTTTATACTTAATTGTTACTCACAGTTCCAGTTATTCACGGCGTGTTTAAATATGTTACTACTAAAAAATTAATAGGAAAATTGCACAGTTGGTATATTTAAAGGCAATATGTAAGACATAGTTTTAATGCCGTGATGGTTCTGGGGATAGAGTGCTGGCCTTCCAATGAGGTGAACAAGGTTCGAATCCCGGTGATGGCTAGTCGATTCGAATTCCGCACCTAGCTCGCATCGATCACAGTGCTGGCGTAAAGTATCCGCAGTGGCAGACGGATCATGAGTTAGTTCGTAAGTCCAACATTGGGTCGATTGTACAACGATGGTTATAAAATAAAATTGTAAAAGGAGTCACGTTGGCTCAGCAAAAAAAAAAAAGAATTTCCTCTTGGTTTCTTGGGTTCGATGACTGGTTTATATGGGTTCCACTCCCGGCTTCCACCGACCAGAAATTTTAAATAAAATATCATCCCTGTAAATGGGTCATGTGTTAAATTACTTTACCGTTGGGCTAATCATAAAAGGTTTTCATGGTTTATCTCGCGATGTAACGTTTGCGGTTTTCTGTGTAGGTGAAAAGATATATTCGATATTTGTTGTCATTAAATGGAACTTCAGGAAATATGTTGAAAGAATCTTCCCAAACAATTAATAGGAACAGTTTGATGCAGAAATGTCACATTTGGAAAAAATAAAGTGTAACTTGTTGCTATATTATCCCAAATCTTTTCTTTATAAAATGACAAACATATAAATACTGGTAATTTAATAAATTTATCAACCTTGCAGTTTAAAATATAGTGACATTCTATTAACAGGTCTTAATAAACAAATATTTAATATATGAAGACTATTTTTCTCATTTGTAATGTATACCAATGTTAAGGAGTTTAAAAATAATTTTACCTTTAGATAAAATTCGACAGATTTTTAAAGACAATTTTTTATCTTACATTTCATATTTCAATTTTTAAATAATGGCAATCACGCAATCTACAGAATCAACTATATATATATTTTTCTAAGAAGGATAAAATTGTTAGGATAGTTTTCGGTATCCAATGTACAAATCGAATATGTGGTTTAGTGGTATAATATATAATAGGGGACAGTGCTTTAGCTATTCTTTTTCGCAAAAAAAAATCACAAAACCTATAAACTAGACAAGAACCTATACCACTTAAACATAAAACAACAAATTTGTATTTTATCGTCAAACGTCAGCCCCACGATAAGTGACAAAATGGTTCTTGTCAAAATAAGTTTTAGATAACTTTTGACCTATAAAGCATAAGTTAATATTTTACCTTTAAACATTAGCTCAATTTATATTAAAGCCCGGCGTTGAACATTGAATTCACTACCAGTCTCAGCTACAATATCCGATCAAGCATTGGGACAAATTAGTTTTAGTGAAGAAATTTTTGATGGAATTAGCCAACATTTGCGTTACATGGAGAAGAAAACCACGAAAACCTCCAATGGTCGGCCCGGCGGCAAGTGTATAACATTAGCTCATTGCAGTAAGTCGTTAGTCTGTAAAAATGAGGGGAAATTTTATATCTTCCATAAGCATTGCTCGTTATCTTCCTCCCTCTTTGTCAGAAAAAATAAATTTAGAAGTTTTCGATACATTTGTAAAAAGATAAAAATTGATGTAGCACGAAGTTGAAATTCTTAATAAAACTATCGGTCTTGCAAAATACCGATCAATTCTATTTAGTAACTTAATCTCATCATAAAAACAATCTATTTTGTAAAATGTATGGGAAACAATTAGATTTCATATGAAGTAATTATTATTTGAAAAGGATTTTAAATAAAAAAAATTATTAATAAATTTAGTACCGTTGATTTGCATAATTAATATTCGTCTACTGGTATAATTTATATGTTTGAAAACAAATACTGTAAGAATTAGATTACATGAGCACTTTTATGACAAGTCTACGATAACCTAAGTTTGTCAGCTAAGCAAAGCAAGTTATAGCTAACTTATGTTCTAAAAATCGCAAGCTAGAATTTTGCCTCCAAATGTCAGCGCATTGTACAAATTCGTTAACACACGTTAGCACCAAAAAGTAACGTAATCTCATCCAACAAAAGTAAGGAAAACTTTAGCTATTTTATAGCATAGAAACTAAAACTTGAATTTTGCAAAATTATCAAATAAAAAAGTTATGGTCAAAACATGCTTTAACTGATTCCTGATCAATAAACTACGTGTTGAAATTTCACCTCTACGCATTTGTCCCTTCATCGAAATCATAACATTAACGCAAATATTTGTTAACGACAAAATTATAAAAACAACAATTACAAAAACATCTTCAAAATTAGTTTTAACTAAAACAAATTTCAGCCAATTTATTATTTAGAAACTTCAATCTTGAATTTCGCGCTCAAATGTTTTCCCATTATAGAAAATTATAGGAATAATCCAAAAACAAGGTAGGTACTTATTTAACGCTGCACTAGAGCTGCATAATGGGCTATTGGCGACGGTCTGGGAAACATCCCTGAGAATGATCCGAAGACATGCCATCGCAATTTTGATCCTCTGCAGAGAGGGTGACTCCCCTGATTTGGTAGCTCAATGACGTGCACATGAAGTCGTGCACTCTTCGGTAGAACAGTTTAACGAGAACCGGTACCGTGCCCCCTCAGTCCCTACGCAGGCTGATCAAAGTGGTCACCTACCTGCTTAGTGACCGCAGCCAGAGATGCTTGACTTCGGTGTTCTACTGGGACCCGTGTCTTTACGATCAGACCACTGAAGGATTCTAAAAACAATCAAAGCTAAGTTTACCTTCATTTTTATACCAAGAAGCAGTAAGTTTCTATTTTACCTCCAAAACTCACCCATTAAAAAAATTGCCATCTCAACGAGAATTTTCACTACAACGAAAGTCGATTGTAGTAAACTTGTGATCCGAACTACAGTTCGTTCACCAGGAGTTGGTACTTAGTTCTACCTCCTCGGATGGAGAGTTAATTTTCGCGTGGGAGTAAGAGGAGAAACATTACCGCGCTTGAAATTGAAACGACCCTTAAAGCGTGCCCAAACGCAAACATCGAATTCTTTTTCAGTCACTTAATTCGCTTTATCCTCTGCTATTATATGTTATTATTGTACTCTGCTATTATATCAAAAAGGTCAAACTATTCACTCGAAAGAGAGAAATATCATCAAATTTATGAAATATTAATGTGAAAAAAATGCACATAAAGATTGCGAAAGAAATATTTTTGTCATATTATCGCCAAATAGCAACCTTTTTCAGGATTGTTTACAACCCTCTCCCAAAAAAAAGCGAATTAGTATCGCCGGATACCACGCGAAGAAAGCGGAACCAAGTGCCAACTCCTGGAGTACAAACTATAAAAATAATGGGATTTTAGTGCCTCATGTTAACAATGCTCATAATTAGGGACAGAGTTGGAAATCTGAAGAGTGTAGGAACTGTAAGGGGGCTTACTTGTCTAACTTTTAAACCAAATTTACACGTTATATAAATACAAGATGCATTTGAAATATTCATAACATATGTAAGTTATGATATATTAGTAAATTTGAGCATGAAATAATTTCAATTTTCTTTATAAGACATCGCTCATAATCTTTCTCAAACTCTGCCCGAAAAAGTGAGCAAATCCCTTCTGACTTTAGATGCTTTCGTTATAATTGAACGGTCCGAAAATATATTGAAGTTCTAGAGTTTAATTCTTACCAGATCTATGATGAATCCCAAAATACTACTCTCCATTATAAAGACAACATCCTGTCCTATAAAATGCAAAGTAATCAATAAGATATGAATAAAATATCAGCCTTTTAAAATAATAATAAATTTGCAACACATATGAATATGTAGTCACTATTATTTATTTGTTCGAAGAAAAATTTCATTACAAAACTGCTATATGCGTTCAATTTTTTTCCATACCTCTGTCAATCTAAGTTAGCCCTCTAAACATAAGGATCAGTCGCCACCAGCCATAGGGAAACTGAATATATAAAATATGGCGATGGAACGAATGCCTGCCCCTGGAGCTTTTTTTTCACCAAAATTGCGCCATGTGCTCCAAAACCAATGATTTCGACTTCTTGTAATAACGCGAGAGAGATGCTATTTTCTCCGAAATTTTCATTCCAAGCTATCTTGTTGGTTTTGTATCTAATGCAAAGTGCGTATACCAGAAAGCCTGCTGGGTGAAACTAAACGAATTTTAAAGCACAGGGAGCCATCTATGATCAAGAATGCGACTTCAGACACACACGTCGAAGCCCGTTTGAAGGGTGGATCCATGCATACATCTACTGATCATAATTTTGACCTGAACCAGAGAACTATATTTCCAATTCAGTTCCTCTAGAAGTATGATTTGTTAAGGAAACATGGAGGATTCTGTGACCCGTCAGATTTAACGTGCACTAGTCACCATTTACTGCACGGGGAGCTTTTGGTGGTTAGGAATCGAATTCACGATCACTTGGACATGGGTTCAGGGCTCGAAAAAACTCAGAAATTTTACCCGTCCCCGAGGACGGCTTGTTCAATAATGTACCCGTCCTCCAATGAAACTAACCCGTAGCTTCTAAATAAATAAAAATATAATTTTCTCTTATTTATTACTCTCCAATGATTTACATGGGTTTCTGCACAGAAATCTGAAATCGGTTTTCCATTTAGGTAGATATTCATGATTGCGTTTAACGCTTTTTGCTTAAGACCAGTACGTATTGTGTTTTTTTTGTAAGCTCATCGTTAGAAGTACAAATGCACAATCACAAGCAACTTTTCTCTTGTTTACCGATTACGTGAGCATGTGCATTTGGTCTGACGAAGGAATTAACGGGATTTCTAGATTAGAGGGTCATTTTAGAAGTGAGGCGCTAGACTCTTCCAAGATAATAAAATTTGAAAATGTGTCACGAACATTAACGGGAAAATGGCCGTCCACGCGGACGTCGGATTCGAGTAATTCGTTGTCCGCTGGGAATTTTTGACCGCCGAGGACGGGCGGTATTTCGAGCCCTAGTTCAACGCTCTATCAACTTCATTCGTAAACGTTACAAGATTACAATTTGATTAATGACGAATAAAACTATTTTTTTTATTTAATCCTCCCAACTTGCGGCAATACGAAAAAGCTAGATTTACAGTGATTAAGGTTTCTTTAGAGAATTATAATTTTTTTTTTATTAGAATTAAATTCTAAATTACTACTTTCAACGGCGATTTTATTCAGGCGCCTTTTCTAGGTCTTATTTTTGATAAACTTTTTCTATTATTGCTTTTTTTTTAAATTTTTTACTTTTAAGTTTTGTTTTAAGAATTAAGAATTATTTTTTTCAATTTTTTCTTTTTCCTTAATTTTTTTATTATGTCTGTTTATATAATGACGCTGTTTTTTTAACTGTTTATACTAGAATTTTAATCTTCTATGGCTAGTTTTTCCTGAAATTGTGGTAATATGAAAAACTGAGATTTTTAGAATCGTTTTTTTCTTTTTTTTTAATTCTTTACTTGTAATTTTTTGTTTCTATCTACTTCAATAAATGTAAACTTTTTTTTTAATCGTACCGTTTTTTAGTATGTTATGTAAGCTAACATGAAACGTTGATAATTTGCTCAAAAATGCTTAATAAATATAGACGAAAATTAAGTAAAGTATTTGTATATTCTTCTTACTTTTTTCCAGCCATTTAATAATTTCTATTAATTTAATTTACTTAATATTTAGGGAAAACTATGATAGTTTTTTCTCTTCATCGTTACAATTTTTTATAAGCGTTGAGTGCCATTATTTGTTTTTTGTAAGACGCAGAATTTAGTTCATTTACGTCACACTAGAGCTGCCAATGGGCTATAGGCGACGGTCTGGGAAACATTTCCGAGGATGATCCGAAGACAAGCTATCACAATTTTGATCCTCTGCAGAGGAGATGGCACCCCCGCTTCGGTTGCCCAACGACCTGCACGCAAAGTCGAGCACTTTACGTTAGAACAGTTTAACGAGTACCAATACCGCACACCCTCGGTCCCTACGCAGACTGATTAAAGTGGTCAACCACCCACTTACTTACCGCAGCCAGTGATGCTTGACTTCGGTGTTCTACTGGGAACCAAGTCCTTACGATCAGTCCACTGCAGGACTCTAAGAACAATCAACGCAAAATTTACCTTAATTTTCACCTAGAAAACGCAAGTTTTAATTTCACCTCCAGAAATTACCTCATTGAACAAAATTGTCATCCCAACGGAAATTTTAATTATCCCATCAACCAAAATTAGGTTATAGAAAAAATAAGAGCAAGATAACTTTTGCTTTAAAATTTTGGAGTAATGCTTTCAAATATCCATCCATTGTAGGAAATAGTTATCCTAACAGTCTTGTTAGCCCAACCAAAAATATAAAAAAATTATGGCCAAAATAAGTTTTAGCTAATTTACTACATAAAAACTATAAAATGTTGCCCAAAATTGTAGAAAATTGTTGGCACAACAAAAAATTTCAATATCCCACCTAACCGGGATAACCTGGTTGGTAACCTGGCACTGGGTCCATGTCCAAAAGGTCGTGGGTTCAATCCCCACCGGCCGAAAACTCCCCATGTAGTAAATGGTGACTGACGCACGTTAAATCTGTCAAGTCACAAAATCCTCCATGTTCCCATAACAATTCAAAACCTCTGGGGGTACTGGTCCAAGAGTGTCCCTTTCTTCTGGATTGGTTCAAAATTACAAGGTTACAGAGTAGAACATTAGTAGTCTTAAACTTAAAATTGGATTGGCTGTTCAACGACGGATGTCATATCCCAACCAGGAAAAAACATGGCTAAAACAAGCTTTCACAAACTTTTAATCTAGAAAGAAATTTCGCCTCAAAACATAGGCTCACTTCACAAAATTGTTGGAGCATACGCTGCTTTAACAAAACTAGCACTCCCACCAGGAAAACTTATGGCCAATACAAGTTTCTCAAAATCAATGGGCTCCAGATATGCGAAAATTCCCTGAAAAAATCACATGTCCTGCTCCTAGTGTTTAGACCTGGAGGGATGATACGAAAAACCCTGAAATCTGGAGTATATCTAGATGACAATCACCCCCGCACCTCATCTAGTTTAATCAATTGTCAACATTTCAACTGACGATAAATTCTACTTGGAGATGAATTACAGTAACAAGACAAAAAAGTTTTGTTTTGCTTTGGCTGTATTAATACAATAAAATACTGTCATTTACGGATATAATCATGTGAGCTGATGACAAAATTATATCTTTTCATTATTTTATTTTCTGTCTTCTAATTTCTTTTTAAAATTTATTTAATGATGTTTTCTTTCTTAAAACATATTTTTCTTCGCATTTTTATCTTTTAAACATCTATACATACGTATAAATAGCCCAATAAAGACAAAATGATAAAAAGAAAAAAAACGAAAGAAATTAAGAAAACGAATAAGTTTTATTTGCTGCGCATAAGCTGCAATTATATAGAACTCATAAAATAAGTGGAAAATACAGAGAAAGCAGGGAAAATATTAAAGATTGATGAAAAGAGAAGAGGAGAAATTATTACAATAAAATATTTAAAAAAAAATATATATACAGTCAAACCCCGCTATAGTGAACACGGTTTATAGTGAACTCCCGGATATAGTGAACAAAATGTTCGGTCCCGTGCCTAGCTATACACGTATAATGTTATTTTATGTGGATATAGTGAACCAAAAAAGTGAGGAAGTTGGATATAATGAACTTTTTTCAGTGATCAACTGATTTTATTAAAAATTTTTTTGTAATAATTTTGAAATTTCTACTTCAAAATAAATACATATACTGATTTTTAGAACCAGCTATATAGAGGAATGTAGCGATAAGCATTTTTTATTGTTTGCTTCTTTTATTTCCCTTTCCCATCCCTAAACAAACCAAACAGATGTTTCCAACCCAGGCAAATGATGCACCTGTAAGGTGTCAGTGGGATCAATATGTATTTTCTGTCAGAGGGAATGAGTAATTATTCATTACTGGTCAAAGGGTTGGTCACTAATCTGTGTTGATAAGACTTTCATTTCATCTCCTTTTTGCTCTCAGCTCAGTTAAAAAAAGCCTGCAAACAAGTGTCTCAAATTTAACTATGGTGAGCAGTAAACGTAAAACTCTCCATTGATGGTAAAATGAGCATAATCAGAAAAATTGAAAATGGATGCAATCAAGCTGATATTTGCAGGGAATATAAACTATCCAAATCTGCAGTTCGTAACATATGGAAAAATGGGCATTTAATTTTTGCTCATGAAAAAAATTTAGATGGCAGAAAAAAGTTGAGAAAAGCAGATCACAAGGATGTTGAAGAAGCATTACTGAAGTGGTTCAGCATTCAAAGAGGCCGCAATCTTCCAGTATCTGGACAAATGTCGATGAATTTGCTAAGCGATTTTATGAGACTACTTTTATGTGCTCGAATTGCAGGTTTAAAAAGCGGAATAACGGAAATTCAGGAAAAATTAGTTGAGAGTCGGGAAGTGTTTCCATATCTGATGTTGAGGATTGCTCATCAGCTAAAGATTACTAATTTTTTTTTTTACGCAAGACGAAGAAATGAAAAATAACACATTTTTTGCGACTGCATAATATTTTTCAGTCATTTATTTGAATAACGTGTAATAAAAGGGAGGAATTTGGGAACCATTAGTGAAATTGCCCGCATAACAGATATAGTGAACTCCCGGTTATAGTGAACCAAAATTTCGGTCCCTTGAAGGTTCACTATAGCGGCGTTTGACTGTATTTAAAATCCGGAAAACAAAAAGGATATAGCCTCTTCATCAGCTCACACAATTATATCCTCAAAAAGGAGTGCTATCTGCTATTTTTGCGGACATAACCGTGTGAGCTGATGAAGCGATATTCATTATTTTTTCTTCAAAAAATCAGTCAAATTAGGCGTGAGATTCGAAACAAATAGCTCATCCAATATTAATAAGACTCGTAACCAATTCATTCCCATAAAATTTAGATTAAAAAAAATTTTTAAAATTTATTCCATTATTTTTTCTTCTTTACTTTTCATTAATCTCTAATATTTTCCATATTTTCTGTTCATTTTTAACTTATGTGCATAGATATACAGTCAAACCCCGCTATAGTGAACCTTCAAGGGACCGAAATTTTGGTTCACTATAACCGGGAGTTCACTATATCCGTTATGCGGGCAATTTCACTAATGGTTCCCAAACTCCTCCCTTTTATTACACGTTATTCAAATAAATGACTGAAAAATATTACATAGTAGCAAAAAATTTGTTATTTTTTATTACTCTTCGTCCTGCGTACAAAAAAAATAATTAGTAATCTTTAGCTGTTGAGCATTCCTCAACATCAGATATGGAAACATTTCCCGACTCTCAGATAATTTTTCCTGAATTTCTGTTAGTCCACTTTTTAAACTTGTCTAATCTGCCATTCGAGCAAGCACATAAAAGTAATCTCATAAAATCGCTTAGCAAATTCATCGACATTTGTCCAGATACTGGAAGATTGCGGCTTCTTTGAATGCTGAACCACTTCAGTAATGCTTCTTCAATATCCTTGTGATCTGCTTTTCTCAACTTTTTTCTGCCATTTAAATTTTTTTCATGAGCAGAAGTTGTTAATTGCCTACTTTTCCATATGTTACGAACTGTAGATTTGGATAGTTTATATTCCTTGCAAATATCAGCTTGATTACATCCATTTTCAATTTTTCTGACTATGCCCATTTTATCATCAATGGAGAACATTTTGCGTTTACTGCTCGCCATAGTTAAATTTGAGACACTTGTTTGCAGACTTTCTTTAACTGCACTGAGTGCAAAAAAGAGTTGAAATGAGGGCCTTATCAACACGTATTAGTGTCCAACTCTTTGACCAATAATGAATAATTACTCATTCTCTCTGACAGAAAATGCATATTGATCCCACTGACACCTTAGAGGTGCATCATCTGCCTGGATTGGAAACATCTACTTGATTTGTTTAGGGATGGGAAAGTAAGATAAAAGAAGCAAACAAGAAAAAAATGCTTATGGCTACCTTCTTCACTATAGATGGTTTTAAAAATCGGTATATGTATTTATTTTGAAGTAGAAATTTCGAAATTATTACAAAAAAATGAAGAAAAAAATCAGTCGAAGACAGAAAAAAGTTCATTATATCCAACTTCATCGCTTTTTTGGTTCACTATATCCACAAAAAATAACATTATACGGGTATAGCAAGGCACGGAACCGAACACTATATCCGGGAATTCACTATAAACCGTGTTCACTATAGCGGGGTTTGACTGTATATTGTTCAGACACTCCATAGAAAATTCATACACACACCATCATAGCAGCAAAAAGGAATATACACAACTGTTATAGAGTCATTCCTTGAGCCATCATTTTAAGATAAATAAGAATACTCACTACATATTCATCTTCATAGCCTTCTTCATCATCTTGTTCCCCACTATTTGGATCACAATCCTTAACTAAGTACTTTAATGTGTTACTCAATGTTCCAAGTACTGAAAGACATTATAAGTTGCAATATAAGTACACAAAACAACTTGCTTTTTAACACAAAATTAAAAACACTTAGGTAAATCGCTGATGGCAAAACTTCTATACTCTAAAAAAAAAGACTTTGTATAATCCAACTAATTTAACATCTGCCAATTCAATAACAAAAAACAACAATAATAAAAATTTAATAAATTTCATTGTATAAACGAATATTTTCTGAGAAATATAAACCATTTTTGTTTCTAGGAGAGGGATTAAATGATGTATGAACTGAAAACTAACTTTTTGAAAAAAAACACAGTTTTTATACATTTCTGATGCAGTCAGGCACTTCTTGCACATTTGTGGAATAGTAAAGTGATTATATCGAATACTTCATAGTTAATTCACTATTTTCTTCAAGTTGATTACAGTAAGCATTTGAAAACTACCTTTTGAATATGGAAAAAAGATTGAACATCGAATAAAGTTGAAAAGTCCAGACTCATAAAGGAATTTTAATAGTTAAAAAGTATGGAATTTTTTTTCTGCACTTGCACTTAGTGTATATTTTTAATCTTACTCCACAAGAAAATTTTCCCCTTACTTATGAAAGTAACACAAAGCATTGAATGTATGAAATATGATACAATGCATTCAATAAAGGAGAAAATAAAAATAAAAAATTGTTAAATAAAATAAAAGTCCATATAGGCGATAATACCAACTATTTTTTTATGGATTACAATATATGTAAAACTTAATGACAGAAGAATTAGAATTGGTCATGCTGCACCAAACACAAATGTAACAATCATCAAAACTAACTAAATATGACTAGGTCTAAGTCATGAGACCAGTACTTATTAATAAAAGGGACGCTCTAAGGTGTTGTCTTTTAAAGAAACACACAAGAGTAGAATAATTAAAATACCATATATCAAATTGTATATATCGGATTTTTGAACCCCTAAAATTTTACAAAAATCAGGGGCTCTATTTATACAACAGTAGTGAAGAAGGACATTAATTGATGGACATTAATAGATATTCATATTAAAGTTTTCTTTTAAAAAACAATACTTATAACCAGAAAAAAACATGAAAAAATTTTTTAAAAAAATCAACATATTTTTTTCAAGAGTATTTTAAAAAATAAAACATGATGAAAATGTTTGTCTTAAATATACCATAAAGCTAGAAATTTTAAGATTCACGGACATCATATGCATTGGAATCAATAAGTTAGCAGTCTCCCACTCTGTAACGGTTTGAATGGAAAATTTTGGAGACTTGATATTTTTTTATGCTTTTTAAATTTCAAAAGCTTTTATCTTAGGCTTCTTTTTCCGCAAACGATATATACTCCCAACATACCAAAAATTTGCAATCTTGTAAAAAAAAAGGAATTGTCTTTAACACTTAGATGTTTGATAATTATTTTTAAAAATTATATATAAAATTAGAACAGAAATGTAAGCAATGTATTTAATATATGAAATAAGTTGCAATTAGAATTTCTTTTATATATGTTAACAGATTGCAATAATTAAGACTTACATGGACCTTTATGTGAATAAAAGATAAACAAAATAAGTGTTTCTAAGTGATACAAAACTAAATGCATACTTACATGTTGGTGAAATACAGGCTATGTCATCATTAGGTGTAGAATTTGGTCAATTTTAATTTTAATCTAGAAGAAAATAAAATAAACAAGGGAAGTTAAGTAATTGCCCTCCACAAAAAAATCTACAATCAAATTAAGTATTTTAAGATATCAAGTTTATCATTAAGTAGTTAATTTTCAAAAACTTACAAATGCAGCAAATTGAAAAGTGTAGCCAAGGAGTATAATAATTACAATTTTAGTGAATTATCACTACAATTTTAGTGAATTACAATTTTAGTGAATTACAATTTTAGTGAATTTTAGTGAATTATCACAGACAGACAAAAATTAAATTGCTTATCCATAACCTTGATAGCTTCACTCATTAACCTGTGCTGTATTGCATTTAGTCTTGTATTTGATCAATTTTAATTTTAATCGGGACAAAAATACACAAACAAGGCAACTGTAATTGTTTTCAACAAAAAACCTACTAAGACGTATTAAGTTGTAAATATTTTAAGCTTCCAAGTTTTTTCAACAAGTAGCTCAAAGCTCAATTTTCAAAAACATAATAATGCAGCAGAGGATATAATTGAAAATCGTAGCGTAGGAATAGATAATAAGTACAAGTTTCGTGAATTATCAGTTTATCAAATATGCAAAAAATTAAATTGCTTACATAAGCTTGAAATTTATTTTGAAAAAAAAAAGTAAATTGAAAAAGGATAAAATAAGGCTGTGTTTGCATCTTTTTCTTCTCCATAAAAAGCAAATTTTGAAATGAGCTTTAAATTTATTTTAAAAAATAAATAAATAACTAACAAATAAGTAGAGACAATTATAAAGGATTTATTGTGGTTTTTACAGTGGATAAATTTCAGTGCGTCTAACTCATTCTTCGAACCAAATAAATAAATAAAGTTTTTTTGTTAAATTATTTTGAAGTAAGTAAAACCAGAACTTGAACTTTTTGATAATGTGCTAAAATTTTTTATTAGGGTGGCCACTCAAATCAGGTTTAAAATTTCCCTGATTTTTCCAGGTTTTCCAGTAAGAATCTTAAAACTTTCAGGTCAGTGTGTTTTCTTTTCTCATAAAGTGCAGGTGAGTACAAGAAAAGTGTCAATATAATAAAGTATTTTATTTAAAATGTTATTTTTTTTTAAATATATCATCTTGAATAGATGTGAAGAAAATAATATGTTTAGCTTGTAGAATATATTACTTTTAGTGAATAAAAAATGTTTTAAAGTGTTAGTTTTTGCTCAAAATGTACTAAATAGCAAATACAGTGACCCCAAAAAAATTTTAAATTGCCTTTTATTTCCTGTTGGAATGGATGGATCAATGTGTATTATACAATTTTCCATCTTGTAAAAGTCAGTTGAAAAATCTCTAATTTTAAGTGTGCAAGATATGTCCCAGGGTTGTAGCATTAGAGATGAACCAAGTTTACGAAAAAATTTTTTTATATGAATTCTAGAATAAATTTTTATCCTTTTTTAATACTCTCTCTCCAGTTTCATTTGCCAATTACAGGCCCAATAACTACTAACAATTTTTATTCCAATTACCTAATAATTGAAAAGGATGTGTGTTATTCTTGTAGTTTGCTATGCAAGTAGATTTATCATTTCTTTTAAAAAAATTTTCTTCACTCAAAAAATTAATAAATAACTACAAAATCTTCTGAATTTTTTTCTTTAAATACATACATTTTTCAAGTTCTGAGTAAAATGATTGATTCAAAATGTCCTAAATAAAGTAAAATTATTTCTCAAAAAATTAAAACTGAGTTGCATACCTCGAATAAATAAACAAATTAAATTAAAATATATATATATATATATATATATAAACTTCATTGATCAATTTCAAGTTATTTATATGATAACTTAAAGCACAGCATAGTTAAACAAATTTTATTAGGTTACTGAGGTGAAATACATTATTGTAAATTAACCTAAAGGAATATTTAGGTGGTTTCTATTCATTTTCATTTTATAAAGAAAAATAAAAATAAGAAGGAGAAATAAATAATTAACAAATGTAATAAAAAGAAAAGCAGTGGTGTCTGATGAAAAAAAAATTATTATTAATTTACAATAAAAATACTTATTATTATCAAAAACTTGCTGTAAATAGGAAAATAAATTAATTTTGTTAAATCTTAGTTGCACAGTATGATTAATTATGTATCTTGGTATCGCATGTAAAATATCACAAGTACATGAGAATTTTTTTGTAAATCAAAGTGCGAAATGTTTCTACACATTTGTGCCTGTTAATAACCTGATTTATTGCAGTTCATTTTAATTATTATTTCGTCCATTTTCCACTATTAGTGTGAATTTTTTTTAAAAAAAGACTGCATTTTCTCAGAGATTCACTTACCACAGTTAAAAATTTCAAATGATGTTGCCCTTCATTTAATAGTCTGTAACTTAATGAAAACTGATATTAAGATAAACTCATTATTTCTAAATCTTCAGTTTTTTACCTTGGAAATGATATCTTATTCACTTAATATTAATTTTAAAATTTTGGTCATCTGGTTGCCCAACTTGAAACCTGTACAGTGCAAAAATACAAGGTTTCGTTTTCCTTCTTACTAATAAACAAATATAATTAATAAAAATTTCTGTTCCAAGTTCATCATTTAACACGATTTTCATACATTCCTTGGTTTTTGCCAGCTTTTTAGGGTAAAAGGAGAAACAGTTTCGGAAATATCTGTGAAATGTGAGCAAAACATTTACGAACTTCCGACATTGTGATTAATACACAATTCGAATTTTGAACCAAAAATCAAATAGTTACCAAATTAAACATTTAATGTTAACATCTAGTTGGTTCATAAAAGAACCTTTTTCTTTTCAATAAAATATGCTATAAAGGGTTAAAATGAAATTTAGAAAATTAGCATAAATGCAACAATTGTAACAATTCTGCTATTAGCTATTCAAGAAAATGAGTGATTGGTTGGCTTTGTCGAGAAAAAATAATTCATTGAATGAGAAGGCAAAAGATTTAAAAAAAAAACAGTGCAAGATAAAATCTATAATTAAATTATAACCAATTATTTTTTGGAAACTTAAAAACACTAAAACATTTTGTTGAAAGAAAAAAAATATCCCCAAAGCATTGGAACAAACTTGAACAGTAAATGAATTACGCCTACCGAGCAAACATATTCTGAAACCTTCCTTCACTTCTATTACAATTCCTAAACTGCTTAGTCCCATTATCTCCGAATAGATCAAAGATTCCGCCAATTGTTTAGTAACATGGGAGAGTTTCATATAGCATTCTAGTTTAGCAGGGTAATTATGGAAAGAATTTTAATGCAAGCAAAGTATTACTAAGTTCATGATATTTCAACTGTTTGAAGATAAATTTCAGTCTGAATAAAGTGGATACATGAAACATGATAGAGTAATTCAAATGAGGAAAAAAATTCCGACATTTCTTTAAAATTTCCTGATTTTTCCAGGTTTTTATCCAAATTTTCCTGACTTTTACAGCATAAAAATAATTCCCTGATAATTCCAGGTTTTCAAGGTGGTTGGCCACCCTGAAAACGTTAGGACTATGTCAGCGAAGTAAACTTTTGTTAATTTTACCATTAAAATTTTTTAATGGTAAAATTAACAAAATTTGCTGAGTTTAGGAATTTAGTATCACATTGAAAAGACTATATTGTGGCCACTTAATTATTATGAAAAGTAGCTAAATATTTCTTGAACCACGTTATTTTGAAAAGAAGTAAAAATTGCAATTTTTATTTCCAGTATTTAAAGTTCAAACTAAAATTTTTTTATTTTTTTAATATGGTCTAAAAATAATTTAAAAAACTAGAACGTCTTAGAAACTTCAATTGTTTTAAATATTTTGGAATACGGTCTTTTTTTCTTTTTCGAAAACCGATTAAGATCAATTTCTGTATTCGAATACATCTTTTTTTGAAGAACAACCTCTTGCACTCTTTTTGTTAAAAATATATAGCTTTATAATTAGGAACAATTATCTTCGAAATTAAATGTGTGATAATTAGTTAATAACACTTTACTTTAAAAAAAATTTATATCAAAACTAGTAAACAATTTGAAAAAAGAACTTAAATTATTTATTTTTTAAAGGAAGTTGAAATTTTTTTGTTTTGATAAGTGACTGGCAAAGAACCTATAATATCTGAATTTCTAAGATCTGATTTATTAAGTATTTTTTTTCTCTCATGTTAGCTTTTATACATTACCAATCTTTTACTCTTACAAAGTATAGTTTTATACTTAATTACTACTCACAGCTCCAGTTATTCAGATCGAGTTTTAATATGTCACTAGTAAAAAAAAAAAAATATTAAAAGGAAATTGCACAATTGGTACATTTAAAGGTAATATGTAAGACATAGTTTTAATACCCTGATGGTTCAGCCCGGAAGCAAGGGTACAACCTTGGCTCATTGTAGGATGTCGTTAGTTTATAAAAATGAAGGGAAATTTAGTATCTTTCATAAGCATTGCTTATTACCTTCCTCCCCTTTCGTCAGAAAAAATAAGCTTAGAAGTGTTCATTATATTTGCAAAAACCTGAAATTTCATGCAGCATGAAGTTACAATTTTTACTAAAACTATGATTTATTGTATAACAAAATACCGATTAATTTTATGACGTAATTTAATCTCATCATAAAAACAATCTATTTCGTAAAATGAATGGGAAACAATTAGATTTCATATGAAATTATTATTATTTCAAAATGAGTTTTAGATGAAAAAAATATTAATTAAAACGTTTTTAAATTTATTTATTAAGTTTAAATTTAGCAAAACTGGCAAAACAAAAAAGGTGTGATCAAAATACTCCTTAGCTGATTTCTGATCGATAGACCAACGATCTGATTTCTGATCAATAAAAATCTAAAGCTAGAATTTTGCCTATAAATTTCCTCATATTGTACAAATTTGTTAACACACGTAAGCAACAAAAAGTAACATTATCTCATCCAACAAAATTATGAAAATTTTAGCTATTTAATGGTATAGAGCAATGATTCTCACCTTTTTTTTTTGTTGCGGCACACTTTTAACGATTTCGAAATTTGACGGCACACAATGAAAAAAATTAGATTAAAAGTTGTTTAATTACATATTTTACACTGTGTTAAATAGTTTGTGATAATAATTTTGAATGTGAAATAAAATAATATGTACTACAAAAGCACATTTATTAAGGGATTAGTTATTTCTTTCGACCAATTTTTCATTAGTTAGTAACAGTTATTTATTTTTTTAATAATTGTTAGCTTGTTTTCTATAATTAATAACTGTTATTATTTTGTGATTTCTTGTTAACTAGCTTTTTTGCTAATTATTAATTATTAGCTTAATTTTAGTTAGTTATCTTTCGTTAATTTGTTTATTAATTGCATAGCTGACTTTAATGATTAGCTCTTACAACATTTTTCAAAATTGTGATTATATCTTTTTTTTTCCGGCTTTTTTTCCGGTTTTTTCATTTTTTTTTTAAATAAAATGCTGTTTGTTATTTTTTTTACTTATTATTTCCCACCACCTTTTTTTCATATGTCTATAATTTTCCTTTGTTTTATTCTTCTTTTTGAACTTATATATATATATATATATATATATATATATATATATATATATATATATATATATATATATATATATATATATATATATATATATATATGGACTTCAAGGTTGAAAACATACCAATGAATAATAATTAGATTTATATTTCAAAAGAGAAGTTATTTTAAGATCTCTCACTTCCATATAAGGAAGGATTAAACGATTTTCTATGAGTAATAAATAATTTGATGAGGCGTAAGAATACACAAGGAAGGCAATATGACTGACCTCTTCACACAGTTTAATTATCGTATAAAACAGAGGAGCAATGATTTTTGCGTGCTTTTTGGTATTTCATGCTTACAAACTAAACTCCGTCAGATCTGACTGATACTCTGTCTCTATCCCTCTCCGGCTGGAGAGGATTGAAACTGCTATTTCACCATCGTTTAGTAAAATAAAAGATTATGCCGAAACTGGACTCGTTAATCATGCTGTTTTGACTCTTAATTAACTAAAAAATATCGGTGTGGATACACCGGTATTATATATATACACACACACACAAACACAAACACACACACACATACACACACATATATATTTGTGTGTGTGTGTGTGTACACTTTTCTTTAATTTAAACTTTACTCATAATGAAAAAAAAACATTATAATTTTTACTGTATCATTTCTAATATTTGGCGGCACACAAAAGTGCCGCGGCACAGTGGTTGAGAATCTCTGGCATAGAGACTAATGTTTAAATTTTGAAAAACTCTTCAATTACAAAAGGTATGGTCAAAACACTCTAAGCTGATTCCTGATCGATAAACAACAAGTATAAACTTAAACTCCCAAGCATTTTTCCTTTCAAAAAAATTATATGACCAACGTAAAGTTTTGTTTGCCCACCCACAAAATTAGTTTTGATTGAAACAAATTTCAGCTAATTTTTTATTTAGAAACTACAATCCTAAATTTCGCACTCAAATGTTTGCCCATTACAGCAATTTAAAAGAACCAACCAAAAGCAAGCAAAGCAAAGTTTATCTTAATTTTTACCTAGAAACAAAAAGTTTCAATTTCACCTCCACAAATTAGCCCATCGAACAATTGTCTTCCGAACGAAAATTTTCATAATCCCATTAATCATAATCCCATCAATCTAATATTACGCCTGAAAGATGCTACCAAAACTTACATCCACATATTGTTGTTTCGAATGCCACTTGTCTATACCAGCAAGCATGCTGGGTGAAACCAAGCGAATTTTGAAGCAGAGGGTGAGCTTTTTGTTTTTCAGGGACTCCATCTACGGCAAGAAGGCAGACACACGTCACTGACCGTTTAAAGGATTAACCCATTCATACATACACAGATCATGATTTTGGCCTGAACCTGATAACGATCTATTTCAGCAGAAGTATGATTTGTTATGGAAACATGGAGGATTTTGTGACCCGACAGATTTAACGTGCACCAGTCACTACACGGGAAGTCTCTACCAATGCTCTACCAACCAGGAAATCCCGGTCTCCCACCTATTCTCTCATTCGTAAACGTCACAAGATTACTAAATAAGATTTTAATGATGAAGAAAACTATTTTTTTTTATCCTCTCCACTTGCGGCAATACGAAAAACTGTGATTTTCAGTGATAAAGTTTTTTTTTCAGAATTAAAAACAATTTTTCTATTCGTTTTTAACGGGCGATTTTAACGTTGTTTTTAACGGGTGATTTTATTCAGGCGCATTTTTTAGGTCTAATTTTGATAAACTTTTTCTATCATCACTTTTTTCTAAAATTTGCGCCTTTTAGTTTTGTTTTAAGAATTTAAGAATTATTTTTTTCAATTTTCTCTTTTTTTATAATTTTTTAATTATCTCTGTTTATACAATGAAGCTGGTTTTTTCTAACTGTTTCTGGTATAATTTTTTTTCTTTTATGGCTAGTTTTTCCCAAAATTGTAGTAATATGGAAAACTGAGATTTTTAGAACTGTTTTTTTCCTGTTATTCTTTTTGTGAAATTTTTTATTTCTATCGAATATGTTTTTATTACGACGCGTTATTTTTTAAGAGCATTTTTGATGATTTTATTTTCTTATCTCCATTTTTTCCTAGATAATATGGAGAAATAAAATTTTGCTTTTGAATTCAAAACGATCCATTTTCCTCTTTCTCTTTTGCTTCATTCATAACTGTCCAAAACACTGTAAACTACGGCCAGCGGGCCAACTGTGGTCCGTTGTAAGGTTTTATCCGCTAGTATCGTTTTTATACCTGTATATATATTGTTTTTGTTTTATTCCTCGCTATCTTTATTATTTCGCAGTAAGTGGTAATTATGATATATATTTTTTTCTATTTCTTGCGTTTTTTTTTATTTTGCCATTTCAATTTTCTTATAAATGTAGACTTTAGTATTTTTTATAGCAGTTTTTTTTTAGTATATTATGTAAGCTAACATCAAATGCTGATAATTTGTTCCAAAATAATTAATAAATATAGATGCAAATTACGTAAGGTATTTGTATATTCTTTTTACTATTTCCCCTCTATTTAGTAAATTCATTTAATTTACTTGATATTTGGGGACTATATTTTTCTATTTTTTTCTCGCTTTACAGTTACAATTTTTTTATTAGCGTTGATTGCCATAATTTGTTTTCTGTAATATGCAGCATTTTGTATTCTCCAGAAGATTGAGTAACATTAAAAAAAGAGATTAACATTTTTCGAGTTCACGAAACCTTTGCATATCTGGATTATAGAGTATTTGAACAGAAATATGGATTTCTGAACGTCTTTTTTTCTCTTACATGTTTTATTTGCAATAATCTATTTATAAGTTTCATGTCAGTTAGAATTCTACTTAATTTTGAATAATGAAATTCTCAACAATTTTATTTTACACTGGATTTGTATTTCTTGGAAACTGAAAATCTAGTTCCATATTCTCTGATTCTTTCCGCGGCTGTTTTTCCCTATTGATTACTCACTTAAAAAACTTTTAACTGTAAACTAAACACACTAACAAATAAAAATGGCACAGCTTTGTATAAAAAGTGGGCTTTAATAGTGGAGGAACTGGTTTAAACTAGTTGAATCAGGATTCATTAGCACTTGTTTACATTCCGAGAGTTAATTTTTAATGGTCAACCTCTCAATTTTGTGTAATTGAGGGAACATAAAGTTTTGTCCTCTCTGTTATATGAGAAAATTTAAAATTTGAAAACTCTTTTTTCAAATATATAACATAAAATGATTGTAATAATAAACTTTATTGTAGAAACCAGTTATTAAGTTAAAAGGTTTTTTACGCAATGAATAAAAAAAATTAAAAGAAAAATTGTGACAAAGGGGACAAATAAATATTTGAGATAATTTTTGAATTAAAAAACAAGAAATTTTTTTTTTGTGACAGAAATCACTGCATAATTAGACGCAGGAACAATTTATTTTACAATATAAACAGGGGTCTGTCCAGACATTTTGGGAAAGGTCCGTTTTTCGTGAAATTGTGAAAAAATTACTCACATTCTTTCAAGCAGGGTCCGCTTTTATGAATTTGTGCAAATAGGGTCCGTTATTGCAAAAAAAATTTTTTTCAAGGAGTTTTTAAATTGTAAAGACGTACAAGATTATGCTCAACACTGTAAAATTATAATTAAAAAAGTTAAATTTTAAAAAATAAACAATTGCTGCTTCTAAATTAGAGATGCAACATACAAAGTTTTGGTATTTAGCCTATACTGCTGAACGCAGAATATTAATTTCGGACGAATAATGGAAGAATCGTCTGTCGAAGACAAAACTTAATTCGTTTACATCCATCTTTCTTGTTTTCTGCCCAGTAAAGGGTTTATTCGATTAACAAAATAATAATGAAGATAAACAAATTTGTGAAGGGTCCGATTAAAAGAAAAATCATTTTGTGAAGGGTCCGTTTTTAAGTTAAAATATTTTGTGAAGGGTCCGTTTTTATGAAAAGATATTTTGTGAAGGGTCCGTTTTTATGAAAAGATATTTTGTGAAGGGTCCGTTAAAGGACCCAAATTTCTTCTAAACAGAACCCTGAATATAAACACTTACATTTAGTAAAGTAAAAAATATGTATATAAATATTATACTAAAGAAGATTTTTTAAACCATTAGTTATAACTACTTAAACTATTAACACTCAACATACTGCAGTACCGGAAATAGCACTATCTGTTGAGGAATGAGATTAGTATTTTTCCACCAGCCGATATTTTATCGCCAATTTTTCAAAAAAAAATTTCTTCAACAAATAAGGAGAAATTTGAGAATATACGGGTATACAGGAAACAGTAATGAAATACAGGAGACATGGCAGGTATGCAAAAAAAAAATTCTTCCAAAATGTTTTTATAAAAATATTGAAAATTTTATATTGCTCTTTATGAGTTATCATTTTTTGACGTGCTCAATTTTGACAGATTCTATAGTAAATCTATTTTATTTCTAGATCTCTTTTGTGTGGTCATTGTATGGAATTCTGCGCGGCTAAAAGAAACCAAATATTTTTAACACGATAGTACGATACACGAACTTTAAATTTTAGTAATCATTTCTAAACTAGCTTTTTAAAAAAAAAATTTTTTACATCGTAAATCCAAGTGACGTTTCGATCCTTCTTTCGTCAGTTACAACTCTACCTATGTCGTTACATTTTTTAAAATCCCGAAACGTTTAATACGATTTTTTGTCTAATCAGTTATCTATCGCATATTTGATTAATCATTTTTTGACGCGATTTACTTCTGTCGATTTCATCGAATATCTCTGGATTATTCGGCAGTTATAACAACGTATTTTCGCAAAGTTTTAAAAATCTTGAAACTTTTAATGTGATAATATTATTAATCCTGAAGTTGAATCACGCATTCAAATAATCCTATTTCACTACACTTTCTTTGTAAGCTTTATCGTTAAAATGACGGATTTTTTTTCAAATAGTTATTTCTACGCTTTTCCACGAGATTTTAAATAATAACTTCGTCACGAGTTTTTTCTGATTTTATCGTAAATCTTAATGACTCTTAAGCAATTATTACAACTTTTCAATGAGATTTCAAAAATCTCATTTTTTATTACGATATTATTACACACTCAAGTTTTAAGTTGTCCATAACATATATACCCATTATGACAGGTTTATATATCAATATACATTAAACGAAATCATAATAAATCAATTGGTTACCTGAAATGTTCCGTTAAAAAGTACAATAAAAACAGAAAAAATAAAAGTTAAACCCTTATAACGCTACATGGCGTGCGTCTTTTCATGTTGGCCGCTTAATCAGAGCTCCGATGCATCAAAGATGATAGCTGCTACACCGGTGCACTGGCATATGCTTTAAATTGAGCTTAGAAACCATGCACTCCAGACGCTCTAGAAAAACACAATTTTTATCTGGAAAACAAACTAGACAGCTATTTCCTACGAAGCAGTAGGCTGCCAAAATAAACATCAAGCTGTATGCAGAATTATTAATTGTTATTTAAAAACAAATTAACTAACTTTTTCAGCATCACTTGCTGTGGAAATAATAATTCAATAAAGGAGAAGGGCACAAATGTCGGATTAACCGGAGAATGTTTCACATGCAGTATAAAATTTAAGGCACTGCGGCTTTTGGGACAAGACCTTCAAAAAATAGTATTAAACTAAATAAAGAAAAGGATAAATACCTCACCTGCAAATCTATCTTGACGTGAAGCAGCAACTTTATCTTTGGACTTCCCAATGATGGGAACATCTGAAAATAACAAATCAACAATATCAAATAATCATACTTACATAGACAGGATATCTGCAAGATTTTAGACTTTCAAATTCATGGCTGTCCATGACTAATTGGAAGAGTTTATCATGACTTAACCAAGTTACTATTTTCTCCGAAAAAAAAACGCAGCAATAAATTTAAAAAAGCATTATAATAACATTATTTGAAATTGTAGGTATAGCCAAAACTGTTATGCTCTGCATCTTCATATTTATAGATTTCAAATTTAATAAAACAAATAATTGAAAGAGTTGAAACAATAAAATAGCTGAAAAAAATATAAAAAGCAAATTTTTTTTTTCTTTTTTTTTCAGCAGAATTATATTCTAAAGATACTTTTCTTGCTCATCGGAAAGAAAAAAGACTCATAATTTTTCTGCTCTCATCTCGGAATAAAAAAAAATCGTCAATGACTGGCTTGCTTCAGTTAGAATTTTGAATTGATAACATAAAAAATGTAATAATAACAAGAATTCTGTAATCACAGAAGTTAAAAAGATAATTCGCTCAAGAAATTTTGTTTTTTCTTTCATTTTTTAAGGGGTGATTGTGAGCCCAACTCAAAAATCCTGAAAATTTTTCTAATTAAATCATTAATTACATATTTCAAAAAATTAACGTCTTTATACATTTAAATCATTGTTATTTTCAAAACATGAAATTCTAAATAAATTATATGCAGCATAATTTAAATGTATAATTATGTGTAAGTTTACTTTTATCCATAATCACATTTATTATTCTACCAGAAAGAATACTTACAAATGAAATTGATGCCAAGTATAAATTCGAGTTCTAATATTTCTAAATAAAACATAATTTTTTATGCATAAATGTGATCAACAATTTCTTGAAATTTTTGAATTTTGAACCTTGGATTTCCGTAAACTTCCAGATCGCGTTTACCGAAAAATCCGAGAATATGGATTTTTCCGGAGCACAATCATCTGTTTTTTTTTTCAAATGCCATAATTTTCAAAGAACATGATGAAAACATTTTATGATTTAATAAAATATGACTGTTCGTAGGGATTTTGTTACAAATTCAGATATTCACAACACCGTAAAATTGGAGAAGGGTGGGGGTAAATTCCATTTCAAAAATTAGATTTTTTCGGTGACCAAAAACCATGACTTTACTTGATTTTCTTTAAAAAAATAGATAAAATCATGACATTTCATGACAAATTTTGTTCAATAACGAACTTCATGAGTTTCCATGATTTCTCATGACTTTCCAGGTGCTCAGATACCCTGCATACACATAATAAATACACTTAAATTCCATTTAAAAGAAATTTACCAGCTTTCTTATCTTCTATCAAAGGTTGAGTAGCCACGGGCACACTTTTGATATCGAAGGGCAATTCTGAAGGTTCTAAATGTGTATTGATGCAAAGTTTTTTCCAAACCAACGATAGAAATTGACATACCTTAAAAAAAATGCGTTGTTGAGAAATGAAAGGGAGCTATTCTAATCATGTGGAACATTTAAAGAGCATAGTTGAAAACCTTAGACAGGGTAAAAATTAGCTGCCAGCTCTGCCCCTAGGTTAAAATATGCCTCATCATAGTTTCAGTTGATCTTAAACTAACAAACTTTCCAGCTCATTATGGTTTGTAGTGTAAATGCTTGTCTGTTCAAGTTATACAAGAGAGGTCGAGGGTTTGTATCACAGCTGAGGAGAAAGAATTTATCAACTATCATTTCGCAAGTGCATATTTTTTTATTATATTTTATTCAATTTATAAGCTATTTTTGAATTCAAATATTTTTTTTAAAAACTTAAAATTTATAAGAACAAAAAAAATGAATCGATGTTCAATATTTTTAATTAAAAACCTAAGGATTATATTTTTTTAAAAAAGTTGTAATAAATATGTTTTAATAACTAGATTTTTTTAAATTTATAATAAATTTGAGTTCTCATTAAACTTAATTATGAAAATCTAAACAAAACTATATTATCACGCTTGTTTAAAAAAGATAAAAGGGACTATTTATTACTTAACTATAATCCATTGAATTTCAAATAATCAGAATACATTCGAAATAAATTTTGCATTTTTCAGGGATGAGAGTAGTCAGAAAGTAAAAAAGAGGAAATCCAAAAAACAAAAAAAAGAAAGAAAAAAAATATATATATATAAACAAAAATTTGACAAAAAAGTGCGATTTTTAAACTTGTAAGCCATGTGAATATAAATCCCGATATGAGACTTTTAAATCACGTAAATATGAAACTCTACATCGAATTTAAAAAATGCGAAAATAGAAATCATGATTTTTTAATTTTTTGATCACGATGCATAATTTTTAAATCGCGCGATATTACAACCACAAAAACGAATCACGATATTGGATTTTAAGCTCACGTGAATACGAATTGCTACATAGGGCTTTAAAAGCTCGTAAATACAAATCGCGATATTGATTTTTTAAATCTCGTAAGTAAGAATCGCACTGTACAATATTTAAATCGCCTGAATAAGAATCGCAACGTTCAACTTTTAAAAAAGGTAAATACGAAAATCGAGATTTGATAATAAAATCGAGATTTTAAAAATGCATAAATACAAAACACGATATTGGATTTTTAAATGTCGTAAATAAGAATCATAATATACGATATTTAAATAGCGTAAATAAGAATCGCAATGTGCAACTTTTAAATCAGGTAAATACGAAAATCGATGATTGATATTAAAATCGCGTGAATAAAAATCGAGATCTGAATTACGAAAATACGAGCTATTCAGCCGACGGATAAAAAATACGGAAAATCTTATTTTCTGTGCGTGAAATCGGAGAAAATAGCTAAAATAAGTAAAAATGCGGAAGGGTTAGCAGCTAGGGCGTAGATTGAATTTTCTGTTTATCTTTGAAAATCGTAAATAAATATAATTATTTTACTTCAATGACTGAATTTTAAAAAAAACGGGATATTTATTTAAAAAAACGAAACTTTTAGAGAATCGGAGTTTTTGATAAAAAGGCTGAAATTCGAGAGACAAAAAAAATCTCATTCCTGTATAAAGGTCAACCAGTTTTATCCCAAGGAAATGATTTTTAGAGAAACTTCAGAGGGAGGAATGAGGACTTCAATGCTTTCGCTCCGCGGAAAATTAAATTCCTCATAAAATATTTCAACTTGTTCAAAAAAATTTCCGCGGAAATTAGCGGGAAAAATGGAAAAATCTAAAAAAAAGCGGAAATCCGCGAATCCGCGGAAGAATCTCATCCCTGATTTTTAATAGAATGATTTTCTAGTTATGTAATAAATAGCTTCCCTTTTTTTTAAAACTAGTCCAACATACTTTTGTCTACATTTTCATAATTAAATTTAATAAAAGTTTAAATTATTTATTATAAGATTGAAAAAAATTCAGTTATTTTATCAAAAAATTTTTAACGACAATTTAAAAGAAAAATAATCCATATATTTTGACAAATTAAATACTTAGTATTTTTTGCTTTTGGAAGTTTAAATTTATTTTTAAATAATTTAAATTAAAATATTATATAAACTGAATAAAATATACCAAATGGATCTCAGAACAGAAATCTAGAGATAAAAATCAAATGCTCATCTGAAAATTGACCCCCCCCCCACACACAACTGCTGAAAGAGGATAGCCTAACCATTAAGCTACAAATCCACACATTGTTAGTTTAAATGAACTGAAACCTTAATGTGACCTATTTAACAGGGCAGAACCGACAGTTAACTTTTACCCTATCTATTGCTTTCAACCATACTTTTGTATTTAAGATTAATTTCTTTTTAATAAAAACTGTACAGATGTGTACTTCATGTGCTAGTGAAAAAAAGACAAGCAGCATTTACGTAACACCAGCTTGAAACAATATAAAGCATAAGTAGGTAACTGTTCACATTAGAAACCATTTTCGGAAACCATCTTTAAACTAAAAAAATAATGCTTTTTCAAAATATAACACTGTATATTCAAATCTTTTTTCTCTAAACTATTGCTAGTAAAAATTTCAAAACTTTACCAGGGTTTCCACTCAAATCTAAGAAAAAAAATTCCCTGTGCATATTGCAGGATGCGTAGCCAAATCTCCCAACAAAAAATAAGCATCTTTAAAGTACTTTTTTTAAGCACTCAAAAAATATTTTTAAGCACTATATGCAAATGAATTTTCAAAGACTTTACATGATCATAATAATTAGTTTCAGACAAAGAACTCTTTTCTTGATTATATTAGCCACCATAAAAAGACGCTACGGACAAATAGCATGCCGAAACGAATTGTGGCTGAATGAATTGTGAAAACGTTGAATAGAACAATGTGAAAACCACGCTTTTACATAATACGCAGCGAAAAGCAACATGGTAAGGAAAAAAAAATCCTCGAGAAGGGAAAGTTAAGCACTTTTTAAAATTACCTCATGAAAAAAGCAGTTTTAATTGCTTTTAAAAAGACGAAAATCTTAAATAAGCACCATTAAGAACTTTTAAAAAACGCTACGCATGGAAAAGGTACAGTAGAAATAATTCTAATTTTCTCTCTTACCTGGTTTTATCTTTTTACCAGACTTCGCTACTGCGTCGCTTGTGTTCAAAAGAAAACGAATCCTAATAATTAAACAAATTTAATGCGAGGACGGACATAACATAAAAACGATTATCCTTCATAGAAATCAAACTAAAACAGAAAAGAAAAAAACATTAATGTTCGTTCAGTTCGAGCGCCATCTGTGGGCATTCAAGTTAATCTGTTTCAACGCACCATGTGCATTATAGACAATATATTTAAAGGAAACGCAATTACTGTGGTCTTGTGTGAGCTACATTAGTCTAACTACGCTAGTTTTAATTGCTGGAAAAACTTTGAGAAAAAAAAGGAACAGATGAACATATTTAAATAATGCTATGGTAATTGAAACAGTTTAGTATAGTTGGAGTATCATAGATTATGCATTGAGTGGTCACCATTTTTTCAGAGACGAAACGAAACTAACTTCCCTGTATTTTCCAAAATTGTAGAGAAAAAAAAATCAAAATTTCCTGTATTTCTCCTGTGAAGTGGAAACCCTGGATAATTAGGAAACTGTATGTATTTTCTATTTGGAAACCATATCTGCAGTAGTTGATTTTACACTAAAAAATTAAGCTTTTCTAAAAGTATCACTTCATACCTACTTTCACTAAACTATTGTAAATATAAATTTCAAAGCTTTATTTATAAATTTAATAAACAAAAAGAGACGTACCATTCAATATGATCTGGGAGTAAATTCCTTTTTGCTTCTGATTAAAGATATTAAAATAGTAGGTTGATCTCACTTCATCATCACAATCAAGAAGACTCCTCTGCAGAAGGACTAAAATATTTGGGAGAAGCTCTTCACAGTGAGAGCCAAACTAAGCCAAGGAACTGACAGCAGCTGCAAAATAAATGCATATACTTTCAAAACAATGATGAATCATATGAATGTAATACATACCTGACAACACTGAACAAATAAAATAACAGAGATTTTACTATCGACATTTATTAGGCTACGAGTAAAGTTTTGATGCACCATGCATAATCATGTAAGTCAAAAAGTGAGATTCAAAATTGAAAATAATATAAGAACTTACATTTAGCAAAATAATATGTACATGAATCTTAGTCTAAAGATAATTTTTTAAACCATTATTCATAAATTATCTTATAACCATTGTTAAACAGCCAATCCAATTGTAGGTTTACGGCTTCTAATGTTCAACTCTGTATCCTTGTCATTTTGAACCCAATCTAGAAGACAAGGGGACTCTTGGATCAATCAAGAACAGGGCAAAATTTACCTTCGTGGAGAACTTTTTGAAGGAACTAACCCGTCTTAGCAGTACATGGCGGGGAAAACCACGAAAACGTCCAACAATTAGCCTAACTACAAGGAATACTTAAACTATTAACACTCAACGTACTGCAGTGCTAGCACTATCTGTTGAGGAATAAGAGAAGTATTTTTGTCATCAGCGGATATTTTATTCGGTAAATTGTTTTTAAAAATAACTTTCTTGAAAAAATACAGAGAAATTATATATGGGTTGACAGGTGATAGTCGTAAAATACAGGAGTAAAGCAAACGATTGGCAAGTATGGTAATAATAAAATTCGAAAATATCGTTATGCTTCACAAGAGATATGGGGCAGTGAGAACAAAATATACAATTATTAAATAAGGTTTTTCAAAGTTTTTTTCCATTTCAAGAAGTTTATAAAAGTAATTTTATGTTTAAGTTGTAAATATTATTATGCTTTAATGTACATGGAATATCTTAACCTGGCTACCATGCTCATAAATGAAACGAATTCTTGAATATTTCTTTTCTTCTTCAAATTATGTGCCATGCAAATAAATGTCTTTATTGCTCCATTTTGTTTCGCAATGTTGCCATATTTATACTACATTTCAATAAAAACTCACACACACACACAAAAAAAAACATTTTATGCTTTTGATACACCTAATATTGTATTTTTTTAAGGATCGCATTTATCTATGCGCATATTTAATGACTAAAACTACAAACAAAAAATTGCATTTACATTAAAAACTTTAAGAAACAAAATGCTCAGGAAAATGAAGAAAGAAAAAATTGCATTATAAAAGAACTAATGTTGTTAACATTTCAATCTTCAATAACATTGTCTAACACTTGTTGTGTTAGACAATAATGTGATGGTTAGGTATCAAACACTTTATTCCATGATGATCTACACTTATTAATTGGCACTCATTATTTTGGCACTTTTTAATTCGTAAATCCTAAAGACAAATCTCCCTCACACTAGCAAAACAATGTTTGATAGGCTAACCATGGCGCCACAGAAGACAAGCTGTCTATTTTTCCATAATTCAATGAGCGCAGCAGCAGTTTGCCAAACCAATGAGCTGAGACTGTTGAAACTACAAACTGGGTCGGAGAAGAAAACTAGCAGTCACTGCTGGCTCAAAAAATGCCCCTCTGTTTATGTTTTAGTGCAATTTTTATTTCTAAAGTAAAAAGTAATTTAAAACTGTTTTAGTGACATTTAACAGACTAAATTGCTTAAATGGACTAGATTACAATAAATGAGTCAATATGCTAAATCAATCTTTTATTATTCCTAATTAAACTTATCTTCCAGTTTAATTTCTTGATGTTTATTTCACAGGGAAAAATAATTTTTTACTCAATTATTCTTAGCGATATTAACTTTTGTCGTGTAACAAATTATAAATTAAAATGTTAATTAAATTTGACTACTAAAATTTCTTTATGCTTTTAAAAAGTAAGCAGAGATGACTACTTTTTGAAAACATCACTTAATTTGAATAAAGAGCTGAATAGAGAGAATACCACAAAGAACAACAACTAAAGATTGCTTTCCCCCTGTTACTTGATTACAGGCTGAACTTATAAATATATATTCCAGTTATTTTTTTTGCATGATGCGTGGCCAAATTCTTTAACAAAAAATAAACACCTTGCAAGCACTCAAAAAATATTTTTAAGCACTTTAAAAAAATATCATAATTAGTCAGGGTTGGCACGTTTTTGACAATTGATTGTTTTATCCAGTTTTATTTGCTTGCCAGTGACGAAGACGATGGCGAGTCACCAACAATGAAATGAAGAAGAGAAAAAAGAATTCTATTGCTATTAGAGAAAAAACATTTACAATGTTTAGTCAGTCCTTGAAATCGGAAAATTTTTCGGTATTAAATGATTGACTTAAATTAAATTTTATAATGTAATGTAAATTAGAAAATAACATTAAATTTTTAAATTTTTTTTGTTAAAGATGTAAAAGAAACAATAATAAATTGGACAAAAAAGTTACTCACACATTTGATAATTTTTGTAATAATTTGGTAAATAAAGTGTTAAGTTCGGGGAAAGTTATATACAACAAATACGGCATGCAACAACTAATTCGCTAGTACGACAAATTCTCAAGTTACTAATCAAATTTTGTCATTGAAGATCTCAAAAGCATTTAATATAACAATTTACAAATTTCTATCTTACCACTGTTGAAATTCGTAAGCCCAACAAACAATTTCGGCTCTACCTTCATCGATTAAAAGGAAACGGCTGAAACAAACTTTCGTCAAACATTATTCTTCTTTGTCTTTGAACATCATCAGCAAAAAAATTTCATTTAATTTATTAATCCATTAAAATTATGACTAAAACAAATTTTCGCAAACTTTCCCCTCCCATAAACCACAGATTTGTTGGCAAATTTTAATTTTTAGCTTTCGTTTTGCCTAGTAAGCAAAATGTTTCATCCTAAGTAGTTGCTCTACAGGAAATCATAGTTCCACGTTGGTTTGATAAAATTTATTGTCTAAAAATTTTTTTGTCTTTCAGATTTTGCACATTTGCTTCTGCCACGGTATTTGAATAGCTATAGACGAGTACTGTTCCGAATTTTTTTTTGTGTCTCAAGTTCACGGAGTTTATTGAAACTCTCTTTAGCACGTATTGAAAACTACAAATTTGAAGTGTGCCTTCAAACGCCAAATTTTTTTTAGAAAATATTTAGAGCTGGTAGCTTAGCAAAAATTTGCATTAATTCTTCTACCAATACAAAAAAAGTCATAACTTTTTATACCCAGGGAACACTAGTCAGAATTCTATTTCCAAATGTTAGCTCAATGTAGTAGTAATTCGTGACCCAACAAAAAAATAGATCGAATTTTAGTGTCCTACGTCAGCACTACTTATAACCTTCTTACTCCATTGTTAGAAAAAATAAGCAAACCACAAAGCCTTTTTCGACACATTTGAACAGCACGAAAATTAACGTAATTAAAATTCTTACCAGAACTATCATGCATATACTTTTCTTCTTTTTCATGTCAAGACACGTCCTAAAAAATGCAAACAACGCTTATCAGCATTACAAAAGGAACAATTAAATACAATACTGCTTAATTTACAACATTATTCATGTATTATGTGTATAATTTATTAATAATATTCAGAATAACCGTGGGTGATTTTCGTGGTTTTCCGCTTCATATAACGCAAATACGGGCTAGTTCCATTAAAAAGTCCTAAACGAAGGCAAATCCAGCAGTTCTCTTGTCTTTTGGATTGGGTTTAAAATTACAAGGCTACGGAGTTGAACATTAGTAGTCGTACACAAACAATTGGGATGGCTGTTCCAGGACCGTCATGAAATAAAATAAAAATTAATATTTATTTGAAAGAAAAATAAATAATACTTTTGAATACTGAACAACTTTCATTCTACGAACCCATACTTCTGTCTATCAAAGTTATCCAAATAAGCAAAGATATAACTATTGTGAAACAAGCTTTAGCTAACTTTTGACCCAAAAACTCATAATTTTTACCACAGAACTCATTTTAACAACCCGTCATCCTACCATACAACGCCCATACAACTTAAGGATCTAGCAAACACAAGTTTTTATTTAGCTTTTAAATGTTAACTAACCCATCATAAGAAAACGTTGGGTGTTAGCCAAACAAACATTTTCGTTAGGTCAAAACAGGTTTTAGTTAACTTTCAATCTAGTAGCTGCACAATAGAATTTTGAAACCAGACGTTAGTTGATTATACAAAATGCCATTAGGCCACGTGAGTTCAACAAACATTTTCGTTAACCAATAATAAAATAAAATGTTAAAAAAAATACCGAATGAAAATTTAACTCTTTTTTTTCCACCTAAAAATCACAAAATTGAGTTTTGTCCTAAAATGTAAGCCCGTTGCAAGAAACTGTTACCCCAAAACTACCAATCAAAAGATATAGCTAAAACAATTTTTAACTGATTTTGAACACAGAAATCGCAACTTTAAAATTTTCCTTAAAACGTTAGCTCATTGTTAGAAATCAGTCAATGATAAACAGGTTCCGATTTACCAGGGTTATAATATTACCAGGTTTATGATTTAGAAACTGCAAGTTTGACCTTCGCTTTTATACGGAATTGTAGGGCAAACCAAAAATTTTTGTTAGCAAATCAATTTATCGAAAAATATGGCCAAAGTTGTTAACTATAAACAAGTTTAAATTTTATCATAAAACGTTACTTCATTGCAGAAAATAGCTTGAGCAGAAAAATTTTGCGATTTGTTAGAAAGGATGATGTTGTAGAAACATTCGGTGTATTTAATAATCTTGCTCGTGTATCAAAGCTTAGGAATCAATTTAACGATCATATATCTAATAAAGTCAGTAAATATTATGAATTGTGATCATTATTGAAAATGAGCAGCTCGCACGTAGTAGTTGATGTCTCTGCTTAAACGTATTGTTTGAGTATAAGTACTGTAATTAGCTCAGAATATATTGATAAAACAACGTTTGCTTAGTTATTCGTCTGTGACAGAATTTTTCTGCAACAATGTAAAATATAATTGTCTTTTAACGAACTTGCGATGCAAACTTGCGAAATCAGGGTTGATTGTGAGCCCAACTTAAAAAACCTGAAAATTTCTTGAGTAAAATCATTAATGACCCATTTCAAAAAATTAACGTCTTTATGAATTCGAATTTTTGATATTTTCAAAACATGAAATTCTAAATAAATTATATATTTCTGCAGCAAAATTTAAATGGATAATTATGTATAAGCTTACTTTTATGTCTAATCATACGAGGGTTGCTATTTATATTTCTGGCCTAGTAATGAAAAAACAAATATGTAGGATCGAAATTGGTTTTATTGTTTTTCAAAATATTCTCCATGATGATCAATACACTTTTGCATGCGTTTGAACCAATTTTCAAAGCACTTTTTCCAGTCCGATTGAGGTAACTCCAAAACATGCGTTTTGAATGCATCAACCGCTTCTTCGGGGATCGAAAATCGTTGTCCACGTAATTTATTTTTGATGTGTGGGAATAAGAAGAAATCATTGGGTGCCAAATCAGGGCTGTACGGCGGATGACCCATCAGTTCGATCTTTCGCTCCGTCAGAAATGCCTTTGTTTGAGTCGATGTGTGAGAGCTCTCATTGTCATGATGAAGAATGATTCGACTGTTCTTCTGCTTTTTTCGAATTTCTCCGATGACTTCTGACAAACAAATGGTCGTGTACCATTCAGAAATGACCGTCCTGCGTTGCTCTAACGCCACTGTTGCCACATGACCGTTAATGCCGAAGAAACAGGCAATCATTTGTTTCGATGTGCTTCCTCTTCGAACAACTTTTGTTGGTTTTGCCTCATCTTGGAAGACCCATACAGTTGATTACTGTTTTGCTTACGGTTCATATGCATAGATCCATGATTCGTCACCTGTGTAGATGTTATACACAGCCTTTGATGTACCTTGAACGTATTTTTCCACCATTTCCTCGTACCAATCGACACGAGCCTTTTTTTGAGCGTTTGTCAGATTATGCGCGATCTAACGGATTAGGTTCAAAATTACAAGACTACGGAGTTGAACATTAGTAGTCGTAGACCTTAAAATTGGGTCAGCTGTTCAACGACGGTTATAAAATGAAATAAGATTCAGATTCCTGGCCTTCAATGTATGGGGGAAGGCAGTTGGGAAAATATGCAGTTGGCAATTTGGAAAATATGGTCCCGATAATTAGGTCAAGACAGTCGTCGAAAGTTTGGTACCCTTAATGTCAATTTTTCTCTTTGCTTATTTCACGATATCTCCCGAATATTTTAAGGGAATCTAAAAATGTTTGCAAGTGCATATAAAATTCGCTGATTCAAGGATAACCATGTAAAAAATTTATTTTAAGGATTATTTATCATTATTTTACAATTAACAGTTAAAAAAATATTTGAATTGTAAGTTATACAAATTTTTACTTCAATTTTAATGAAATCAGTCAAATTCCTTATGAGATATCAATTTTTTTTAAAAAAGTCGTATATTTAAAGTTTTGCTTATCAAGAACTATACTACCGATTTCGTCCAAATGTTATATTTTTTCACTAAAAATTAACTGCTTTAAGAAGATGTTAAAATTCGTATAGAAATTTATTTTCGTATATAATTAAGAAATCGTAGATTTCGTAAATAATTTAAAAGAAATAATTAAAAAAATAAATAATTATAAAAAATATTTTTTGTATGGAATTATGTTTGAATAATAGGTGTGTGCAAAAAGTTTTCGATTAGCTCTCAAAATACGCACTAAGTAAAGTAAAGCATTAAGAAGTATATTTTGTCTAAAATAAGAACTCCCCCAGGCATTCGTCTGGACCTGTGGCGGTGACTATGGTAACGAGGTATGACTATTTCCAAAAGGGCTGCGGGGTCACTGTTTTGGAGTGGTTTCGGACGGTGCAAAACACCTACTGGGGTAATAGGTTTCCTACGGTCCCTACACGGAGAAGTAAGTAAATAATCAAAAAGACTTAGAACCTATTTATACTATTGATTTGAGTTTATTACATATTATGATACCAGAGCCATGATGGCTCAGGGGATAAAGCGTTGGCCTTCCAAAGAGGTGAACCGGTTTCGAATCCAAGCAATGGCTGGTTGATACGAATTTTGCATCCGGCTTGCACCGACCACAGTGCTGACGCAAAATATCCTCAGTGGTAGACGGATCATGGATGCGAGTCCCCTTGCTGTCAGGCCAACCGTGGGAGGTTTTCGTGTTTTCCTCTCCATGTGACGCAAATGCGAGTTAGTTCCATCAAAAATAGTCTTCCACAAAGACAAATTTCTCCCAATACTCGATCTAGGAATTTCTTTGTCTTCTGGAATGGGTTCAAAATTAGAAGGCTACTGAGTTGAACGTTAGTCGAAAAAACCAGAAAAATTGGGCCAGCTGTTCGACGACTGTTATAAAATAAAATATTATAATACCAATATATTACCATAACATGCACTTTATACATAAAGAACTATTAAAGTAAATAGTCGAACATATAAACATCATTAAATATTGAAATAACTAGTTTTATGTGCATTATTTGAAAAGTGTGGCGAAGTGGCGATACAGTTATTTAGAAGTAACAGTTTAAAAATTCGTATTATGTCACGGGTACTTTTCCATTTCACCGGCGCAAATCAATTCAGCTATTTTTTTCATTCCTTTACTGCTTTTTTAAACAGACATCACCAAAAAAAGAAGAAAATTGAATTTACAAAAACATGGTGACTTTTCATTGGCCACTTTATCACTTGCACCGGAATGAAATGGAAGCCGAAATGGAGAAGTATCGATTTGTATTTTTTTAATAGATAAACGAGGGACTTAAGTTACCCCTTGACCTTTCATCTATTTTTTCCCACCCGTCAGCCTTAATATTGTTTTCTTAATTAATCTATGAGTTATTAACATTATGCATTCGGCATCTAAATTGTCATGGTTTTATATTAGATTCAGATAATGGCGTCGTGCACATATCGCAATATTTTCTCTTGTAAATGCAATTGTTCAGTACCTGAAATGTCTTAGTACATTTCTAATAACATAACTTTAATTCAACATTTTTATTAATGCTCTTAATTTGTCAAATGGAACCTGTTAAACCATATAATCCTCAATATTTGCTTGGAGACTTAATCTGATTTCAATCTGAACCACATTATTGCCCTTCTTAACATTTTTACATGATTCTATAGTTCAGTTTGAAAGGAAATATGGTTCAATTTTAAACCTTAACCAAGTTGCAAATGTTTTGCTTCTTGATAATCTCCTCAAATCACATTATGATTTTTAAATGAGCGTTTTATGGTTCAACATTCACACTATTTTTTTGAAATAAACTAATTAAATTTTAAATAAATGATTTCAAGAGATTGAAGCTGTAAGATATTATTTGATTGAAAACTTTATCAGTTTCAAAAATATACAAATATGAAATAACAGTCAACATGTTTCAAGTGCTTCGAAAATTTCAAGACACCATTTTCAAGATTTTTTCAAGTTTTGAAAATGGACGCCTATTTTTGAAGCGCTTGAAACATGTTGACTGTTATTTTACATTCGTACATGCAGACTATTTTTCCACGCTATTAAAAATTTATTTATCCAAAAATAACTCTGAGCAAGAAATAAGTTTTAATAAATATTTATTATTTGTAATTATTTTATGTAATAATCGCTTAAAACATTTTGAATTGTAAGGTATACACTTTTTTACATAACTTCAAAGTTGCACATGTTTTTTCATGACAAATGTTTTTTTTTTCTTATAACCGTCGAACAGCCGACCCAATTTTATGGGTTTACGATTACTAATGTTCAATTCCGTAGCCTTGTCATTTTGAACCCGTTCTAGAAGACAAGGGAACTTCTGGATCGAGTATTGGGAGAAATTTTGCCTTCGTGGAGAACTTTATGATGGAGCTAACCCGCATTTGCGTTGCATGTTGAGGAAGACCACGGGAACATCCCACGGTTAGCCTGACGGCAAGGGGACTCTCACCTATGATCCGTCTACCACTGAAGATATTTCACGTCAGCACTGTGGTCGGTGCAAGCCGGAAGCGGAATTCGTATCAACTGGGATTCGAACCCAGTTCACTACGTTGGGAGGCGAACGGTCTGTCCCCTGAGCCGTCGCGGTTCAAAATACAAAATTTAAGCGAAACCGGTTGAATAATTCCTGATATATCGAATTTTAAATATATGAACTTTTCAACCGTTTTGGCCTAAATTTTGTATTTTACCATATAAAATTACATACTTTAAAATGACGTTAAAAATTGTATGCCTTACCTTAAAAATTCAAAATTTTTCTACTATTATTAAATAAAATTATTAAAAATATAATAAATAATTTATTAAAGTGCATTTTTTTGCATGGAATTTTCTGTGGATAAACGAATTTTACAATTGCGTGCAGAATTTATGAACTCGCTTAAAAAGTTCTCGAGATATGACGAAATACGTAAAAAACTAAATTAACATTATGAAGTTCAAACTTTGAATCGCTCTCCTGACCAAACTATGGGGACGATATTTCCCAGATTGCGGCTACCCCCTATATTTTAAGAGTCAGAAACCCCGTCTAAAAAAAGGTATGTTTATTCAGAGAAAGTACTTATTTGTGGCGGATTTCGTAACTTAAAATATCGACTGCACTCATTGATTAGCGTATTTGAAATCAGCCCTTTGAACCATTAGGATTGAGTTCTAAAACGTGAAGATCTGATCATTAGAACAAAAGTTATTCAGGGTGGTCCCTTTTTTTGGCACTGTACGATGCGAATATAAGTAGTGTGATAATAGGTTTTTTCGGACTCCGAATCACTTAAGTGCCGATATTTTTCTTAGATTAGTGTTACTCATATCGGTTCCTGGGGAGGCGAATAAAATCATCAACAATCATGAACTGTAATCAGGCTAGCGATGCTTAATTAATTGAAATTATAGTAATGGGTACTACTGATATTATGGTAATATACCTGATAAATTAATATAGATACGATGGTAATAATCTCTATACGAACCCTCAAAACGAATAAACCTGTAGGGAATTATATATTGGCTCCATAACATTATTTTCAGAAGCTGTTTCTAAAGTTGGCTTATTTTTTTTATATTTTATAACCGTCGTTGAACAACCGACCCAATCTTCTGGGTTTACGACTACTAATGTTCAACTCAGTAGCCTTGTAATTTCGGAACCAATCCAGAAGTCAAGGGAACTCTTAATTGATGGAGCTAACTCGCATTTGCTTTACATGGAGAGGAAGACCACGAGAACTTCCCACGGTTAGCCTGACGGCAAAGGGACTAACCCATGATCCGTCTACCACCGAGGATAATTCACATCAGCACCGTGGTCGGTGCAAACCGGATGCGCAATTCGTATCGACCTGGAATTCGAACCCGGTTCGCCGCATTAGAAAGCGAACGCTCTATCCCCTGAGCCATCGCAGCTCATGTTGGCTTATTTCTTTTATAATGCCTGAGGTAAAACTATTTGAAAAATTGAAATTGCCTTTTTGCAGACGTGATTGGCATTAAAAATTTAATGATTCGCCCATTTGAAATAAATGTTGTTTATAAATTTTATCACACTATATATTATATGAATATTGTTCATAATGCCTCAGAAACCGAAAGTATTTACATTAAAATCAATAGCTATCTCATAGAAAAACGATCGTCAATATTCAAATGTACATTTCCTTCAGTATTAGCAAAAGTTCAAGCAGATTTAATAAAATTTAAGAGCCATTAAATCAATTTGCTTTTGTTGAACTAAACTTGGATCAAAAAGCTTAGCTTGGAAATCCCCCCTGGATCAAAAAGCTTATTTATTGAGTTGCTTTTGTTGAACTAAACTTATCAAACTTCCACTTTATTATAACCTGTTATCTGCAGTGGCCCGGTGTAAAGATACTGTTTCCAGTAAATCACCGAAGTCAAGCATTATTGGCTGCCGACAGTGAAAGGGAGGTTGACCAATTGAGATCAAATTACGAAAGAACCGAGAGTGTGTTGTATCAGTCTTCGTTAAGCTGTTCTACCGTCAAGCTACCAAAGAGGGGGACTGCAGAGAGGATCAAAATTGTGATTGCATGCCTTCGGATCATACTCGGGGATGTTCCCCAGACCGGACCCATTATACAGCTCTAGTGCAATATAATTAAAGTACTATTACTATTACTACATAACCTCTTAGCCACTGTGGTGAAAGAATCGGTCCTTATAATGCCTCTTTCTAATCGCAATGTTGCCCAGGGAACGCCGACGTGGAGGCGAGGTTATTTTATTCCGTCTGCAAAAAACAGTTCGATCAATATTTGATGATGTACAAAAGGTTAATTTTTTTATTTGAAGGTTGTACGCATCTACCATATTTTAAATTTCATCATAGATTGCAGAGCCACATTTTACAATAATGCATATATAGAGAAAAAAAAAGCTAGTTATACGTTTTTTTTAAAAAAAAAACTTTGACATAAAGCAAAGCACAAGCTGCAGTTGTTGCAAGTTGCCGCTTTGCCTTATTATAGCTGCTTATGATCTTAGTTTTTAACAATCAAAATAGTTCCCCAAGAGGGCCATCAGACACATTTATAAGTAGGCAGAACATGGACAACAGCCCCCCGAGGAGTAAAAGAATCGTTGATTCCGTACATTCCATGAAAATATATTCTTACAGGGTAGATATATGAATTCTGCCACATTCAAATAACAATGTAAATAAAAATAGCAAAATAAATACAGTAGCATAAATAACTACAGAACACATAATTTTGATAACCAGAATGCCAAATGGAACTTAGATATTTTAATGCAAAACAATATGAAACAAAATCCAAAATTATATCAGGGTAAATTCTGCTTAAATACTAAACTTATATTGATAAACTTATTTAGTACTTAAAACTACACATGCACATATGCAAGCTGTTCTTTCCCAGAATTTTGAATTCAAGGAAGAATTGCATAGATAAACTCCTAGAGACATAAAGTAATGGAAATGACAGAATCGACAATTTTTTCCCATACTCCTCTAAATATTTTTGAAAAGGTGGAATAGTTAAGTAATTGACTTAAATATTAATTTAATATCTATTAATTTAAATATTCGTTCAATCTAAATTTATTTATTTATTTTTCCGAATGTACGTTTGATCTTCGAATTAAAGCTCTTACTTCATTTCAATTTAAATACAAATCATGTACATTTTTGTAGAATTTGATTAAAAAACATAAACATTAAATTCATTTACAGATGCTATAAATTCATCATAAAATGGGAGGAAGGTATAAAATGAAAAGATTACGAAATTATTTGTCTTGTAATTTTTGAGAAATGGCATATGCATGTGAAGTAAACATCTAATACATGCCACTTAAATAATTAAAATGGGGAATTATATTTCATTCAGCTTTTATAGATAAAAATACAAAATGTGCCAACAATTATTTTAATTGAAAATAATTTGGTTCTACAGAAGTATATAATACTTTTGGCAAGGTTAGCTACGATATGAACTTTTCGATTACTAAATAGATTTACCATAAAATGTTCTAGTAATAATTTTAAGTAAAAATAATGTTGTACTACTATGGCACACAATCCTTTTAGCAAGTTTAACTAAAATATGAACTTTCTGGTTATTAAGTAGGCTTACTGAAAAGTGTACAAGCAACAAAGCCAATAGTTTTTATTGAAAATAATGCTGTACTACTGTGGAATAGAAACTTTTTGGCTAGTTTATTGCTAATATTTGGTATCAAAAACGCTTGAAGTCAAGTGCAATAATTTTAACTGAAAATATGTGGTATTACTGTAGTATGCAATATTTTTGGTAAGTTTAACTAAGATGTGAAATATTTGGTTACTAAATCAGCTTGTCGTAAAACGTACTATTTATAATTCTAATTCTAAATTAATGTGGTACTACTATGATATAAAATCCTTTCGGCGAATTTAAATACGATATGAAGTTTGTAATGTGAAATTTTATGTAATGTGAATTTATGTAATGTGAAATTTACAGTTGAAATTCAGGAAGAAAATATTCACAACTTTGGTAAATGAGAATTTCAGTAATACAGAATGTTTAACAATTTTAAAATAGGTGACTGATTTTACGTTACATAAAAATGATTTATCAAACTCCTCTTAAAAATATTTTGCAATTTTGAGCATTTCATCTTTTTCCGAATTTTCATTAAATATGGATGATTGAAAATCAGTATTCATTATTTTTTTTCTTGGCGAAATATATGATCACATTAGGCATTCAAGTGGTAACAAAGCTTAGATTGCTTTTGCCAATTCTTTAGTTTCGAACGCCAAAAACATTTTTTATTCTTTACAAAATTAGATATTTTAATAAAAAGATTTTAAATACAAAAAATTAAAAAATTTTTTAAAATTATTTTTTGCAAGTTGAGAGAGTTGGCAGCTATGATTGATAATATAGATTTATTTAAAATATACAAAATGTAGTTTATACCTCTCCTAGGTGAGAATCTCCACATTGTCTTTTAGTCTCCGGATTGGCAATGACTACTTTCACTCCTGGAAAAAGTTTTCCAGACTCCATCAAATATAAACTAATGTGACTCTATCATTTCGCAGTGCTCTCTTATCAGCATATACTGCTGTTGGGTCTGGACTAGAGGCTCGCTATAAATTAAAACATTTTTTTTATATACATAATTAAAATATCGTAAAAATTTGGTCAATTTCATGCAATCAGCTATGCATCAGCAGTTTCTGGGAAAAAAACTGGCAAAACACTAAAAGTAGATTTTTAAAATTATGAATGAAACTATAATGAAAATTAAAATTTAAAGAAATTATTGTATTTAATAAAATACAAATTAAATGTTTTTAAACATATTGAGTTAACTCACTTCAAAATGTAAGATTCTTCTGCTAGTTGATTCAAAATGCCATTGCTTATTAAAATCACTATTAGGATAATTTCTTACTAATAGTCAATAAGAGGGAAAATTGAATTTGGATTAATATTTCTAATTAAAGTTTTTCAGTTGTTATGAATGCAGATGAGCATTTTTTTTAAAAAATTCAGTTAGTTAATATCCCCTCAGTTTATCATTTAGAAAATTCTGTGCATATTGAAATCTAAATTGGATTAAATAATTTTAAAAACTAAATAAAAGAACAATTCAAATATTTAAAACAAATATCCAACACACCAAGATTTAATTTCAATAAAAGTAGTTAATAAGTACTCGGACCTAGTATTCATTTATGCTTCTAAAAATTCATTAGAAAATTTTCGTTTTTCTTTTTTTATAAAATATTGTTCAAGTGTCATTAAAATTCAAGAACATATTGAATAGAAAAGATACTTCAATCACTTTAGTAAAACTTGTGGATGTCCCTTGTTACATATATAAAATTTTTGCAATCTTAGAATTGTTAAGTTTATTATGAAAATCAGGGGAAAAAAAGCTGAATTCCGTGGGTCTAAGAAAAATTGCATGTCTGATTATTTAAAAACATTACTTACCTGCAAACAAATGGCAATATTTACTCGACATCCAAAGATTGTGCTAACAGCTCTAAGAGATAAGCCTAAACCAGAAAATAATTTAGAGAATGAGGCTGTTAATCCAGCTCTAGGCCTCTCCTCAGCTACAACAACACAGGTTCGAACGCATCTCAAGTTTATTCCTCTCTGCAACGAAAAAGACTAACTATAATAATAATTAAAATGAGTAGTTTAAAAAAAGATACAAATTTTATTTGCTTTACAATATATAAATATATAAAACATATTAGAACAAAAACAAATATTAAACTTCTAGTGTTTTATTTGCAAATAATTTTATCCAGTTCTGTGAAAAATAATTAAATTATGTTAAAAAAAATTTCTTTACTCCTACCAAAAATAGTCATAGACTCATATACTTACAAATAGTTACTTATTACATATTTACAACAAAATTACTTAAATTGTATAATTTAAGTTCAGCTTTCTAGCCTACTACCCAAAAAATAGGAATGCTAATCTGTAGACATTTCTCTATAGCGTTCTACATTCATAAAATTTCAGGATAATAAATATATGAAATTAAGGATTTAATTAAGATTTTAACATTTTCTCAAAAGGATAAATTTTAAAATATAATCAAAACCAAATAAATTAATAAATGCAATAGAAAAACTCTTTTGGCAAGTAATTAAACTGACAAACAAACAGGCTCAACATTTTAAAGTTATAGAAAAATGTATTGCTGAGTTCAAAAGTCAACCCAAATATGAGACAGTCAACAAAAAGTCACTAAAATATAAAAACACAGAAATTTATAACACTTTTTATCTTATAATAAAATTTGTTAAATGCTTAGAAAACAAGTATTTTTAAATTATTAAACACTATCAAAGGATAAAAAAATGTGTGGAAAAGTTTTAATAAATGAAAAGAATCCAAAAGTGAATGAGAATGTCTGAAAAAGTTAAGAAATCATAGCATTATTTATAAGATTAAAACAGTCTTGAACTAGTACCCATTTCTTAATAGACTAATATGTTTTATAATTGTAAAAACATATAAACTGAAAATATTCAAACTTGAAGAAGTTAATCAAGCAAAAGAAAGGACATAAGAAACAGGTGCAGTAGCGGAAATATTAAAAATATTAAAATAAATTGAATATTAAAATGTAGAAATCATAAGAAAATTGATTTTCAAATGTTTGGAAAGAATAGAATATTATAAAGAAAGTCATGAAATTAAAAATTAGAATTTATCAAAATTTTCCTTCTAGAATTCCATAGATAGCTTTCACCCCACCAACGGCACACTTTTTATTATTCTTTTATTTGATTAATCAGTTAAAGCTTGTAGCCCAGTCACTTTTTCCCCCTTTTTTGTAACTTGTTTATAAGTTTCACTTGCATCTCTGTGTTTCTTTCTTTCAGTTTGATTGTACACTCTAAGGAAGTTTCATAATTATACAATTAGAAATATGGTATGTCTTTTTATGAAGATTATTTGTGCTTTAGAGCACATTGTTTAGATAAAGACATATATAGTACAAAATTAAACATTTTATCACCGAAACAAGCTTTTTTTGGTCTTATTAAGTTGTGAAACATATTATACTAAAAAAAAAATTTGCTTAACAGAGCAAAATGTATAAATAGCTTTTAAAAAATCATCATGTATTTTCAAAGAAGGAGAATAAAACAAATAACTGTGGAATTTTTAAATTTAGTTTTATCTGGATCAACCTGTCAGTACAGTTTGCCGAAAGGAGGTACTTAAGTTTCTAGAATAGAATCTCGCCAGAAATAGATCAAACATTGCTATGATATAAATTTTAAATCTAAAACCTAAGCATTATAAACTATATCATCCTGTAAAGAACAATAAATGTTTCAAAATATTCTTTGGTACAAGGCAATAGTTCTGAGTATAGGAGGGTGCATGGAGTCTATAAAAAAATTAAAAAAGTGTACAAGGCAAAATGATACTAAATGAATTTTTTAAAACAAGCTTAGTTTCTATCCTAATGGTCACTGTAACAAAAAATTTCCCTTAAAAATAGAATCAAAGGATAAAGAATACATTATGATCGGAATGTGTTTGAAAACCCTTTAAATGGGTAAGCCCACACACAAATGGCCGAGAAATTTTGTAAGTGAAAATATAGGCTATTGCATTACCTTCAATTGGCTGATAGATGATCCTAAGCCTCTTGTGTAAAGTTCCATAATGCCATAGGAACAGAATGTATCACGAACTCTAAAATAAAAAAAAGAACAAATTAGAAATTATTAAAAAAATAACAAAATTTTACTTATTTTTATTATTATATAGAATGAATTATAACCTTTGTATTGCCTAATTGTTGACAACCAAAGGGTAGGATTAATTTCAACTTCAGATGGTGGGATTAAAATGGTATGGTGACCTGAATAAACACTAAAGTAAAAAAATATATGTCTTAATGCGAAAGAAATTAGCAATACATGCAGTGATGGCTTCTTACAATAAAAATATTTAAATTTTCATTAAATATTTTCATTTTATTTAAATATAATTATCAACAATTTCTAAAATGCATTTAAAAATTACTTCAACCTTAAAATTTGCATATCAAATATAGAAGAAATATAAGAGAAAGTTAAATTCATCAATAAATGATTCTTTTTTAATTTAAGAGTAATTTTCTTTCTCTCGTAGCATATCAAAAATGTTTTAGCATACTTTTTCTTAAAGAGTTCAGTCCTATCAATAAATACGCATCAATTCCATTTTTATTAAAAACAAAATATCAGTATTTAGCTTTTATAAAGCTTACTTACAGTTTCTGTAGAAGCACAAAACAGTCCAGTTGTAATTACTAAATTTGTTGTCATTTCTTTTGAGCATAAAAAAACTTTGGTTGGGAAAACACACTCCAACACCAAAGTTCAAGTATCAACAAAACAAAATGTGCCATTTTTGTAATAGTGCCGGCAAAAAAATATATGAATGAAAATCTTGGCAAGGTCATGACAACTATAAATGCAAAAGTTTTTTACACCACTGCAGCAAGAACAGAATAATAAAGACAAAATTTCTTTAGTTTTTGATATTCGAAACTTGATTATTTTGAGTCAACAATAAAAAAAAAGGATACCTTTAAGTACAAAGCTTCATGAAAAAGTATTGAGAACTTTAAGATAATAATTAAAACTCTTTTCTTATAACACATTTAATTTAAGAAGTACTTCTGGCAAAAAGTTTTAAAAATAATCTTAGACACAAATTATAATAATTTTGATAAAATAATTTTAGTCAATTTGGAGGAAATGTTGTATTAATTTTTTTTAAAAATATTTCCTTCATGTCAACGCATGTGTAAACAGTTTATTTATATATTTATTTTGCTATCACTGTTGATCTGATCTTTGAATTTCAGAGATTAAACAAAAAATTTCAACAAAAATATTAAAACCAAAATGTTTTTGTGTATGTATATGGAGAGAAAAGAATGCAACCAATCATAAGATAGTAAAAGAATTTCTTTCGCATTTATCAAGCCTAAAGGTTGAAAAGTTATTAAAATCTTTGTATCATAAGAATAAATTGTTAACAATTTCCCACTAAATGAATTTTCCATCGCTATGGAGATCACAGCTATAGCGACTATATGCAATTTTTATGTTATGAAAATTTTAATTTCTAAGAATTGCAATATATTTTTAGCAGAAAATACAAAAATAGATGATAATTTTAAAATGTTTATTATGCATTGCATCCTTTAATATATTTAATAATATGACAATAACAAAATGTTGATCATCTGCATAATAACACAGTAGAAAAAAAGCACTAAATATAAGAGTAATATAATAGTGATAGAAATAGACTTTCTAAAACATTATTAGTGTGAAAGTCAAAGAAAATTATTTAACTTATGGAGAGGCTTTAAGGAAGCAACACTTGTAAAGAGACTCAAAAATGATAATCAAGAGCCTTACATTGAAAATATTAGACTGAAACAACTTAATTTTCCGAATAATTACTACATAAATTAAAGTAAGAGAATTAACTCTCAAAAAAACTTTTTTATTTTTACCAGAATTTTTTTTTTTTTTTTTTTTTTTTTTTGCAAAATGAAAATATCAGGAGCTGGTTTTTAAAAATAATTGCTTTTGCAGATTTTGTTATTTAATTCTCAGAAACTTCAATAGAAATGTATAATACTTCATGCTGTTATATGTTTCAAGTAGAAGACTTTATAAATAAAGTTAACAAGACAAGGATTAAATGAAAACCTCATTCATTCATTGACTAAATTAAAAACATAATTTAAAATTTTATTTTATAATCTTCTCTTAATTGAACGGATTTTATTCACTATTCTGATGTCAGATATATTTTTTTAAATGCCTCGACTTACAAAATTCAATATAAATCCTCCTTTTGCTTGTATAACACATGTAAAAAAATCGGAAATGATTTAAACTATTTAAGAGGAAAAAAAAACTTTACTAATTTAATTGATGTGAGTAAAGTTAAGAAGTTATCTATTCAAACACCATAAGGTAAAACCTAAACCACAGTAAGGATCAAGGTAAAAAGCTATATGTCTTGATGGATATAATTCACAGGCAAGTTTCATACTTGTACAGAAAAAGGTTGATGCTGCATGGGACAGCTTTATCGTTAATATGAAGGACTTTTTCAAATAGTTATTTCTACGCTTTTCCAAGTGATTTTAAATAATAGCCTTTTCACGAGTTTTTTCTGGTGTTATCGTAAATCTAAATGACTTTTAAGCAGTTATTACTACTTTTCAACGATATTTCAAAAATGTCATTTTTTATTATTTGTCAAGTTTAAAATTGTCCACCATAGCATATATACCCATGCTATCAGGTATATATATTAATATACATTAAAAAATTCACAACAGACCAATTGGTTATCTGAAATGTTCCGTTAAAAAGTACAATAAAAACGGAAAAAATAAAAGTTAAACCCTTATATCGTTACATGGTGTGCGTCTTTTCATGTTGGCTGCTTAATCAGAGCTCCGATGCATCAAGATGATGGCTGCTATACCGGTGCACTGACTTACGCTTTAAATTGAGCTTAGAGAGCCGCGATGGCTCAGGGGATAGATCGTTCGCCTTCCAATGAGGAGTACCGGGTTTGGATCCCAGTCGATACGAACTCCACATCCGGCTTGCACCGATCACAGTGCTGACGTGAAATATCCTCAGTGGTAGACGGATCATGAGTTAGAGTCCCCTTGCCGTCAGGCTAACCGTGGGAGGTTCTCGTGGTCTTCCTGTTCCTGAAACGCAAATGCGGGTTAGCTCCATCAAAAAGTCCTCAACGAAGGCAAATTTCTCCCAATACTCGATCCAGAAGTTCCCTTGTCTTCTGGATTGGGTTCAAAATTACAAGGCTAAGGAGCTGAAAATTAGTCGTCGTAAACCTATAAAATTGAGTCGGCTGTTCAACGACGGTTATAAAATAAAAAATAAAATTGAGCTTAGAAACTATGCATACTCCAGACGTTCGACAAAAACACAATTTTTATCTGAAAAACAAACTAGAGAGCTATTTTCCTACAAAACAGTAGGCTTCTAAAATAAACATCAGGCTATGTGCAGAATTATTAATTGTTATTGAAAAACAAATTAACTGACTTTTTCAATATCGCTTGCAGTGGAAAAAATAATTCAATAAAGGCACAAAAGTCGGACTAACCGGAGAATGTATAACATGGAGTATAGAATTTAAGGCACTGATACTGTAGCTTTATTTTTCTTGGAGCAAGAGTTTCAAAAAATAGTGTTAAACTAAATAAAGAGAAGGATAAATACCTCATATCTTGACGTGAAGTAGAAACTTTATCTTTGGATTTACCAATGATGGGAACATCTGAAAATAGCAAATCAACAACATCAAATATTCATACTTACATACACATGCAACATTTTAGACTTTCAAATTCATGATTTTCCATGACTAATTCGAAGAGTTTTTCATAACTTAATGTTACTATTTTCTCCGACAAAAACACAACAATAAATTTAAAAAATCATTATATTAACATTAATCGAAATGGTAGGTATAAGCAAAACTGTTATACTCTGCATCCACACACATATATATATAGATTTTAAATTTAAAAAAACAGAGTAAAGAAAGAGTTGAAGCAATAAAAAAGTTGAAAAAATACATAAGGAATTTTTTTTTTCTTTTTCTCTGCATAATTATATTCTAAGGATACTTTTCTTGTTCATCGGAAAGAAAAGAAAGACTTAATTTTTCTGATCGCATTTCGGAATAAAAAAAATTCGGCAATCACTGGCTTGCTTCAGTTAGAATTTTCAATTGATAACATAAAAAAATAAATAATGACAAAAATTCTGAAATCACAGAAGTTTAAAAGATAATTCGCTCTAGAAATCTTTTTTCTTTCATTTTCATTTTGAAAGAACATGATGAAAACATTTTATATTTTAATAAAATATGACTGTTAGTGGGGATTTTGTTACAAATTTAGATATTCACAACACCATGAAATTGTATAGGGGTGGGGGTAAATTCTATTTCGAAAATTAGATTTTTCGGCGACCAAAAACCATGACTTTCCATGATTTTTCTCAAAAAATAGATAAAATCATGACATTTCATGACAAATTTTATTCAATAACGAACCTCATGAGTTTCCATGATTTCTCATACTTTCCAGGTACACAGATACCCTGCATACACTTACACATAATACATACACTTAAATTCTAGTCAAAAGAAACTTACCAGCTTTTTTATCTTCTATCAAAGGTTGAGTAGCCACGGGCACAATTTCGATATCGACAGGCAATTCTGAAGGTTCTATCGTGTACCAACGCAAAGTTTTTTCCTAACCAACAATAGAAACTGACAAGCCTGAAAAGAAATGCGTTAATGAGCAATGAAAGGGAGGACTTTAGTCATCTTGTTATTGTAATCTAAACTAACGGACTTTCCAGCTCATTATGGTTTGTAGTGTAAATGGTACTCTGTTCAAGTTATACGAGAGAGGTCGGGGGTTCGTGTCCCAGCTAAAGAGATAGAATTTTATCAAATAGAATTATACGTAGGGATTATTTTTTTAACATAAAACATATTTATTGAAAAAACGTTGCAATAAATATGCTTTAATAACTAATTTTTTTTTATTTATAATAAATTTAAGTTCTCATTAAACTTAATTATGGAAATATAAACAAAACTATATTATCAGGATTGTTTAAAAAAGAAAAAAATAACTATTTATTACTTAACTATAATCCATTGAATTTCAAATAATCAGAATGCATACGAAATAAATTTCGTATTTTTAATAGAATGATTTTCTAGTTATGTAATAAATAGTTTTTCTTTTTTTTTAACTAGTCTAACATATTTTTGCTTACATTTTCATAATTAGATTTAATAAAAAATTAAAATTATTTATTATAAAATTGAAAAAAATTCAGTTAGTTTATCAAAAAATTTAAAGTGACAATATTTTTTAAAAAAAAAGTAATCAATATACTTTGATAAAAAAAAATTAAAAATTAAATACTTAGCTTTTTTTTGCTTTTGAAAGTTTACATTTTTTTTAAATAATTTAAATTAAAGTATAATATAAACAGAATGAAATATACCAAATAGTTCTTAGAACGGAAATCTAGAGATGAAAATCAAGTGGCTCATCTGAAATTTGAACTCACAACTTCTCCGGTGGAAAACGGATAACCTAACCATTAAACTACAAATCCATACATTGTTAGTTTAAATGAACTGAAACCTTAATGTGACTTATTTAGCCCCCAGGGACTGAACCAACAGTTAGCTTTTACCCTATAGAATGTCTTTGTATTTAAGAATTATTTAATTTTAATAGAAATTGTACAGTTGTGTACTTCATGTCTAAGTGAAAAAAAGACAAGCAGCATTTACTTTAATTTAGTAACATCAGCTTGGAACAATATGGCATAAATAGAAAACTGTTCACATTAGAAACCATCTTTACACTAAAAATTTCAATAATATAACCCTGTATATTCAAGTATCCTTTCTCTAAACTATTGCAAATATAAATTTCAAAACTTTACCCGGGTTACCACTCAAATCTTCCTTAAAGTGCTTTTTTTAATCGCTCAAAAATATTTTCAAGCACTAAACACATTAACAAAATGCAAAATAATTTGCAAAGACTTTACATGATCATGATAAAATAACTAGTTTCTGACAAAGAACTCTTTTCTTGATTATATGCTTTTACTTAAAACGCAGCGAAAAGCAACATGGCAAAGAAAAAAAAAGTTCGAAAAGGGAAAATTAAGCACTTTTTAAATTGCCTTATGAAAAAGGTAGTTTTAATTCTTTTTAAAAAACGAAAATCGTAAGTAAGCACCTTTAAGCATTTTTTAAAAACGATATGCACCATGCATTATACACAATATATTAAAAGGAAACACAATTATTGTGCTCTTGTGTGAGCTATATTAGGCTAACTATGTTAGTTTTAATTGCTGGAAAGACTAGGAGGAAAAAAAGGAACAGCTGAACATATTTAAATAATGGATAATTAGGAAACTGTACATATTTTCCATTTGGAAACCATCTCTGGCATAGTTGATTGTATACTAAAAAATTAAGTTTTTTTAAAACATCACTTCATACCTACTTTCACTAAACTATTGTAAATATAAATTTGAAAGCTTCATTTATAAATTTAATGAACGAAAGAGATGTACCATTCAAGATGAATTAGGAGTAAAGTCCTTTTTGCTTCTGATATAAGATATTTAAATAGTAGGTTGATCTCACTTCCTCATCACAATCCAGGAGGCTCCTCTGCAGAAAGAAAGGAAGGAAAGAAGGAAGCTCTTCACAGTGAGCGCCAAACTTAGCCAAGGAATTCACAGCAGCTGCAAAATAAATGTATATACTTTCAAAACAATGATCAATCACATGAATGTAATACATACCTGCCAATATTGAAGAAATGAAATTACAGAGATTTTACTAGCAACATTTACTAGGCTACGAGTAAAATTTTGAAAAAAGTCCCACAGTTAGCTTGACTGCAAGGAGAACTTAAACTAATAACACTCAACATACTGCAGTACTAACAATAGCACTATCTGTTGAGGAATAAGACAATTATTTTTGCCATCAGCGGATATTTTATTGGGTAAAATTTATTTTAAATAAATTTCTTCAAAAAATACAGAGAAATTTTAGAATATATGGGTTAACAGGTTATAGTCGTAAAATACAGGAGTCTTCGTTAAAAAACGGGACACTGGACAGGTAAAATATCGCTTTGCTTCACAAGAGATATGGGGCAGTGAGAACAAAAAAATACGATTATTAAATAAGGTTGTTCAAACTTTTTTTCCTTTCAAAAAAGTTTATAAAAGTAATTTTATGTTTAAGTTGTAAATATTATTATGCTTTAATGTACATGGAATATCTTAACCTGGCTACCATGCTCATAAATGAAACGAATTCTTGAATATTTCTTTTCTTCTTCAAATTATGTGCCATGCAAATAAATGTCTTTATTGCTCCATTTTGTTTCGCAATGTTGCCATATTTATACTAAATTTCAATAAACACCCATCCACACACACACACACGAAAAAAATTCTATGCTTTTCATACACCTAATATTTATATATTTTTAAGGAGCAGCAAGCATTTATGTATGTGCATATATAATGACAAAAACTACAACCAAAAAATTGCATTTACATTAAAAACTTTGAAAAAGAAACAAAATGCATAAAACTCAGGAAAATGAAGAAAGAAAAAATTGCATTATAAAAGAACTAATGTTGTCAACATTTAAATCTTTAATAACAATGTCTAACATATGTTGTGTTAGTAATGTGATGGTTAGTTATTAAGCACTTTATTCCATGATGATCTACTCTTATTAACTGGCACTCATTATTTTGGTACTTTTTAATTCGTAAATAGACTAAAGACGAATCTCCCTCACACTAGCAAAACACTGTTTGATAGGTTAACCATGGAGCCAAAGAATAGATGCTGTCTATTTTTCCAGAAGTCAATGAGTGCAGCAGTTTGCCAAACCAATGAGCTGAGACTGTGCAAACTACAAACGAGGTTGGAGAATAAAAATAGCAGTTACTGCAGGTTCAAAAAATGTTCCTCTATTTATGTTTTAGTGCAATTTTTATTTGTAAAGTAAAAAGTAATTTAAAATTGTTTCTTTTTGTTACATTTAATAGACTATATTACTTCAATAAATGAGTCAAACTTAAAAGATATGCTAAATCAATCTTTTATTATTCCTAATTAAATTTAGTTTAATTTCTTAATGTTTATTTCACAGGTTAAAATAAAATTAGTTTTTCTTCTTGATTTTGAGTTTAACAAATTATAAATTAAAATGATAATTAAACTTAATTACGTTTAAGGAAAACTTTCTACCGTTATGTCCCCAGTAGTAAAGACCCTCCAGCCTATGATTTTTCATCTTAGATTTCTTAATATTTTTAAAAAGTAAATCGAGATGACTCCTTTTTAAAAACATTACTAAATTTGAATAAAGAGCTAAATAGAGAGAATACCACAAAGAGCAACAACTAAAGATTGTTTCAGTTAGAATTTTAAATTGATAAAATAAAAAATAACAAAAATTCTGAAATCACACAAATTTAAAAGATAATTCGCTCTGGAAATGATGTTTTTTCTTTCATTTTTTGAAAGAACACCATAATTTTTAAAGAACAGGATAAAAATATTTTATATTTTAATAAAATATAACTATGAATGGGGATTTTGTTACAAATTTAGATATTCGGAACTTCATGAAATTGGAGGGGGAGGGGTGTAGATTTCATTTTAAAAATTAGATTTTTCGGCGACCAAAATCCATTATTTTTTTAAAGAAATAATTAAAATCAAGACATTTCAAGACAAATTTTGTTCAATACTGAAATCCATGACTTTCAAGATTTTCCAGGTGCGCAGATACCCTGCTTAGAATAGCTTCCGATATTGGACTGAGATTGAAGTGTTCAAGCATTTCTATCTAGGTCCCTTATAGGCTTATAATGTTGGTTAAATATTGGGGTGTCTATACATTATAATATTGGTCCTAGATATAAAGGAATCTTGTTCTAATAATGGAAGTCCTTCTAGGACCAATACTTAAAAATCCAGACATCCCAATGTTAAACCCTGGGTGTATGTTCTTATTGAGGCAAATTTTAGCCCAACTCTGAAGTACAAAAGAAAAAAAAATCAAAGTTGAGTTACATTTGGCATCTTCGCATGATACGCTACATATTGCAACGAAATATTTTCAAAAAAAATTGTGTTTTTGTCAATTTTCGAAAATTCTATTTTAGCGTTTATAGCATAGAAAGAAAAATAGTTGCGAAGCCACTTTCTACGTTGTTTCTTCAAATGTACTGCAAAACTGAGGCCAAATTAAAACTGATGCTTGAGTAACGTTTCGGCCATTACTTTTTATTGGTGAGGCGGCTAATAAAAGATTTTGGAGCAATTTTTTTTAAATATTTTTTTAAAATTTTTTATTTTTATTTTTACAAACGTTTTTGAAATGAAAGTTTTTGATGCCAAATATAGGCTTACTGTTACGGGCTAACTCTGCGTTGTTAAATTTGAAATTTCCCCTGAAAAGTCTTGGATTTTTAGTTAACAAAAAAATTTATTAAGAAACTGTTTTCGCCGCTCTCTTTAATCGAGTTATTTTATTTTATAACTATCGAGGAACAGTCCACCCAGTTTTGGGGTTTACGACTACTAATGTTCAACTCCGTCGCCTCGTAATTTTGAACCCTATCCAGCAGACAAGGGACGTCCTGGATCAGTATCCCCAAAGGTATTGATTTGTTATTGGAACATGGAGGACTTTGTGACTCAACAGATTTAACGGGCATCAGTCACCACTTACTACACTGGGAGTTTTCGGGCGGCATGGATCGAACTCACGATCTCTTAGACATGGGTCCAGTGCAGGGGCCCCCACCAGGGGTAAAGGTGGGTGCACGATGCGCCCACTTAAAGCTTGGGGGGAATTTTTACACTAAATAAAACAAATAGTTTGGGGGGTAATTTAGAATTTGCCCAAGAACGCACTCAAGAGCTTGGGGGGGGATGGGGCCACTGGTCCAGTGTCCTACCAACCAGGCTATCTCGGCCTAACGAATATGATTTGGTCGAATGTGGTAATGAACTGTGATTCGGTCAAAAATCGAATATTCGGCTGGAAAAAAATTGACCGAATATCGCATATTCGGGGACAAATAGCAACATATTTTAGCAGCATAACAACACTGAATTTAAACTTTCAGTGCTAAGAATAATTTCACCGTTTACTACACGGGGAGTCTTCGGTCGGTGGGGATCGAACTCTAGACCTCTTGGATATGGGTCCAGTGCCCTACAAACAAAGATTTCCAGACCTTTTAGTTGAGTTAATATTTCTTTAATAACTTTTTATAGGTGGGGTAGGTAACAAAAAGTTTCATTAATTATTTCCTACGATAGGCTAATTTTTGAACGCTAAGTTCAATTTCCTGTTCAATTTCATGATCAGAATTCAGCTGAACTTGTTTTTAGTCATAAATATATTTAGCCTCTGGGGTGCTAATTTTTTTAGCGTTTATTATAAAATCATTATTAATTATTTCAGTTTATGAATATGCGTCACCATTCGTAATAAACATTGCTAAAAGTAAATACCGTTCATTATTCATTGATGAATTAAAAATCATTAAACTTAAATATTGCTTTTTCTTTCCCTCGCAATGCATGCATGCGATTTACTATTTAATAGGTAAAGACAAGCTAACTTACAGGTTTGTATAAATTTTCTTTTTGTGTAAATTTCCAGTTTTCTATGTGCGATTTGTTCTTTTGTTTATTAGATCAAGGTTGGTAGCCAAATCTTTCACCAAAAAATAAGCACTTTTTAAATACTTTGTAAGTACTAGAAATCTTTTTTTAAGAGCTAAAAATATTTACAAAATGCAAACTAGTTATCAAAGACTTTTCATGATCATGATAAAATAACTAGTTTCTGACAAAGAACTCTTTTCTTGATTATATTAGCCATTAAAAAATAATCGAGAGGTTTTTCGGTTTCGATTTCAGAGGGTGGTAAATGAAAGCTTGAAAGTGAGAATATCTTGCAAATTGCAGCAGAGTTCCACATGAGAGTGCAAGAATCTCACCAAATCCAGTTCAGTAAACGTATGTGCGGACCCGTAAGCATTTCATCAAGCATGTAAAATGATAGGCGCTTTCATACGCTACGGACCGACGGAAAGCGGAAATGCATTATGTTTGAATGAACTGTGAAAACGTTGAATAGAACAATGTGAAAACCACGCTTTTGCATAATACGTGGCGAAAATCGACATGGTCAAGAAAAAAATCTTATTTTCGAAAAGGGAAAATTAAGCATTTTTTAAAAACACCCAATACAAAAGCAGCACCTGTCAGGGCTTTTGGAAAACGAAAATTAAAAGTTTACACCTTAAAGCACTTTTTAAAAACCACGTAGATTAGAAATTCGCTTGTTATGACCGTAACTTATGTCTGTATGATGATCGAGGAAAATTTTTAGAGCGATCACGATTTTCTTCCATGGGCTAAAGTTGCTGCTCCCTAATGGTGTTCCGCTGATCCTTATGGTTCCGTAGAAGATTTAAAGGGGTACCGAGACTTTGAACTTTATAACATTTTTGAAACCTATAATTATATTTCGGTACATTAATCATTATTTACTTAATCATTATTTACATCATCATTATTACAATGATTATTTACTTAATATTTCGGATGTCTTTACTGAATTATTTAAAGTAAATTGACAAAAGAAAAGGCACATACTCATGAAAAAATAAATACAAACAACTTATTGATGGACTTACACTAATTTGCATTAGTATGTCCCATTGCGATCTTCAAATCAAAACTAAAGTCGGTAATAAAGAAATGTGCTTTCCTAACAACTAAGTTCTCATCTGGACCTTGCGCCACTAAACCCTACATTCAATTCAATTCAATTCCCTAACAACTAATTTCAACTTAAGTTCCTTTTAGTTTTCATTTCAACGACCTATTTCATTCATTTTTAGACTGAAAACAAATCTATGCCTAGATTAGATTCAGCTTGCTAATTCAACTGTCGGATTACAAACCTAATTTAAGATACGAAAAAATTTTATTCCTACTATTAAATATTTCGAAATTGAAATCGCACTTTATTGGTTAATAAATGTATAATTGTCTTTTAGTAGTTTTTCATAATTAGCAGTCTTTCATGTTTGTAATTTTTAATAATTAGTTTGTACATTCACCTAATGAACTTAATTTATGAAATCGGGGTTCCACAGATAGAAGTTTGATTATTAAGGGTTCCACAAACGGAAAAAAAAATTGTGAACTGCTAGGATAACGTATAATTTCAAATGTTACTTTCAAATAAAAACTTTTAATTAACCAAAATAATCAATGTATTAGAAGTTGGATACAGGATGTTTTGGGTCGTAACCTTTTTGGCGCTTGCAATAACAAAAATTTTTTCACAGGCTGACAATCGCTCACTAGATGTTAATGTTCTGAGAAAAATTAAAACACGTGGTTGTTTGGTCGGTTAATGGGCTAAGACATATTTTTATTCATATTTAACAAATAGTTTTGTTGTTTCAAAATAAGGAGGTTAGATAATAATAACAGCAGCCCTGTACTTGATCCTTAAGGAGCCTACCAGTTGACAGCTGCGGCCAGAAATTTTATTTGAAGAGAAAAATTATAAGGAAGTTAAACTCAAACCTTTCTTTCTAGATCATAAATATGTTAAAACTTGTTTTAGACAGAACTTTTTGTCGTGTGGTCTAACGATTTCTCACATTGCGCCTACGTTTGTGGTTTTCTGTTTTCTTGGTCAGTGAAAATGTGTTTTGAATCTAACCCTTTTTTTAATGTGGGTAAAATTTTTGTTGGATTTAAAATATTTTCGAGATCTGACGAAATACGCAAAGAGTGAAATTAGCATTAATGACCTTATAATTTTGAAGAAAACTTTCATAAAAAGTTTTTATTGCTTTAATAAATTTTTTTTAAAAATTAAGTGTACATGGCATGTAGAGTGCGAAAAATTAAAAAGAGTCCACCCTTAATGATTTTGATCTAATCATCGATTTTCATGTGCTAAAACCAGAGTGCGTAGCCAAATTCAACAAAAAATAAGCACCTTTTAAGTGCTCAAAAAATATTTGTGAGCACTTTAAAAAATATCATAATTAGGATATGAGCACTAAAAAAAATTTTCTCTTCCTATTGTTGGAAGTTCCTCTTATATGCATTAACAAAATGCAAAATAATTTTCAAGAACTTCATGTGATCATGATTAAATAGTTAGTTTCTAACAAAGAACTCTTTTCTTGATTACATTTGCCACCATAAAAAAAACTAATTCCCAATTTTAAGCATATTTAATATTGAGCGAACCATTATATTTCTTAAATCAGTACTAATTACTTTATTTAATAAGGTAAAGAAATTTATTAAAAATTATAATTAATTTAACTATTATTTATAAAGGTTCACAAGTGTATTTTTTAGATTTAAATATAAGTTATTTATAAAAGCATATTCAACAAAACATTGACAAGATTATGTTATTGATTATATTGAATTTATAGAGATAAGTAAAGAATTAAGCAAATTAAGAAAATTTAAATAAATTGGTATTACAAATGTAGATTAGAGTATGACCCCTAATAATTTTTATTAAAATTTGCTACTTGGTTTAAGCACTTCTCTCATGTAATGATTAAAAAGTAATAATTTTGAAATGTAAATAAACGACTTTTGAAACAAAACATTTTTGTCAGGAGTAAATTCATAATATTTAACAAACACTAATTCATAATATTTAACAAACTTGAGATGATTGAATTTTTTTATCTCAATTGTTTTTAAATCAAATAATGAAGAAATGAATTTAGAGTTTTTTGGAATAACATAAGATTTTCTGCTGCATTTAAAATAGTGAAAGCCCCTAACTTCATACTTTTTTAATTGATTGATTTGTTGATTGAATGTAGGGTTTAATGGCACAAAGTCTAAATAAGGACATGCTGCGGAAAACAATCCACACTTTTTTAAATCTTGCCTTTAAGCAGGGGTCTGTCCAGACATTTTGTAAAAGGTCCGTTTTTCGTGAAATTGTGAAAAAATTACTCACATTCTTTCAACCAGGGTCCGCTTTTATGAATTTGTGCAAATAGGGTCCGGTTATTGCAAATAACTTTTTCAAGGAGTTTTTAAATTGTTAATAGATACAAGATTATGCTCGGCACTGTAAAATTATAATTAAAAAAATTAAAATTTTCAAAAATAAACAGCAATTGCTGCTTCTAAATTAGAGATGCAACATGCAAATATTTGGTATTTAGCCCTTGCTGCTGAACGCAGAATATTCATTTCGGCCTAATAATGGAAGAATCGTCTGCCGAAGACAAAACTTAATTCGTTTACATCCATCTTTCTTGTTTTCTGCCCTGGGAAGGGTTTATTCGATTAACAAAATAATAATGAAGATAAACAAATTTGTGAAGGGTCCGATTAAAAAAAAATCATTTTGTGAAGGGTCCGTTTTTAAGTTAAAATATTTTGTGAAAGGTCCGTTTTTATAAAAAGATATTTTGTGAAGGGTCCGTTAACGGACCCAAATTTCTTCTAAACAGACCCCTGCTTTAAGTATTATTGAGTTTTTTCATAAAACAAAGTAAGAGCACTGAAAATTTTTAAAAGTATTAATACAACAACAAAAAATAATAAAAAAATTAATTAAATGCACGAATTTTTTTTTTTAAATGTGGTAAATTATAGGTGGATGGTCCCTCAGATAAAAATATTGTAACTAAAAATCTCAATCAATTTTTATCTTTATTAAATTAAGGAATAAATACAAGACGGGAATTTAGAGGCAATAAAGTTTTGTAATTCTTGATTGCTCTGGGGATAGCCATCAAAATACGTAATTAGTGAATGATCCCCATGTCAGAGTCAAGGATTATGGTACTGATCTCTACATAATGAGCGCGAGAAGGCCATTTAGCTTGCCAGTGAGGAAGACGATAGCACTTCATCAACGATGAAATTAACAAGAGAAAAAAAATTTTCCTTTGCTATTGGGAGAAAAAATGGCTATGTTTATTTAATCCCAGTGATCAATAAAAATGAGAGAAGTTTTCGATTCAATTTCAGAGGTCGGAAAATGAAGCCTGAAAATTCTGAAATTGAGAATAAAGGCCGCTATACATGAGAGTATGAGAATCCTTCCCATCGAATTCAGCTCAGCATACGCATTTGCGGACAAGCAAATATTTTATCAAACGTGTAAAATGATTGGCAGACTGACGGTAATTCGAAATGGATCGTAGTCGAACGAATTGCGTAAACGATAAATGTTATATTATAACTATACAACAGTCGTTTAACAGCCAATTTTGGTTTTACGACTACTAATGTTCAACTCAGTAGCCTTATAATTTTAAGCCCAATCCAGAAGACAAAGAAACTTCTGGATCCCTAGGGGTATGATTTGTTATGGAACATGGAGGTCTTTGTGACCCGGCAGATTTAACGTATAGCAGTAACCATTTACTATACCGGGAGTACCAGGCTATCCTGTCCAGTGTAAACATCGGGAAAGCCTGGTCGGTAGGGTGCTGGCCCGATGTCCAAGAGGTCGCGGGTTCAATCCTCGCCAGCTGAAGAATGAATTAATGAAAATGGTAGTATATGGTGACTGATGCACGTTAAATATGTCGAGTCTTAAAGTCCTCCATGTTCCTATAACAAATCCATACCTACGGGGGTACCGATCCAGGAGTTCACTTGTCTTCTGGATTGGGTTCAAAATTACAAGGCTACGGCTGTTCAACGATGGGTTCAAAATAAAATAAAATGAGAAAATCACGAGTCGTGATTGCTCAGGAGACAGAGCGTTCGTTTTCCAATAATGCGAACCCAGGCGATATGAATTCCGCATCCAGTTTGCACCAGTCACAGTGCTGACGTTAAATATCCTCAGCGGTACACGGATCATGGGTTAGAGTCCCCTTGCCGTCAGGCTAACCGTGGGAGGTACTCGCTGTCTTCCTCTCCGTGTAACGCAACTGCGGGTTAGCTCAAAGCCTCCGAGATAGGGTGTTCCAGCCGAAATATTGTTTCTACTCTCTTGTTGTGATGTCATTCTCTGGGGGGTTAGATTTTAAGTAGACGAAGGTCGAAAAGAAAGACAGCGGACTGAGGTAGCCATTTAAACCGATTGGAAGCGACCTATTTGAAAAGTGAAATCTTTGAAAAGCAAACCTTTTGAGAAGTAAGTTCACTTTATCTTATTTAAATGTTTCTTCTAATGTATTAGATATATTGTGTTGTTTAAATCAAATTTAATGTTTAAATTAAAAGCTTATTGATTATAATCACACCCTGTAATAATGAGTAACTTATCGAAAAAAATTATTCTTTGTTACGTAGGGTAAACCAACCAGTAAAGGAACATTTCATATGTATTGATTAAAAATAAGAATTTGAAAGTTTTTCTTTAGATTGATTGGTAACGATAGCTTACTGCCAAACAGTAATCATCTAGCAATGTTTCGGATTACCTGGTCAAATAGACTTCTCTGGAAAAAGTTTTGAATTTATTATTATCTCTGCAACACCTTCTTTCTTTGAAAAAACTATAAGGAGAGTGTTTGTATTTATATGTTTGAAGTGGAATTAATTGCATGTAATAGTTTTATTTTTCTCACTGTGAAAAAGAGAATTCAAAATATAGTTATTGAAGTTACGTTTTATTTTTTTAAGCATCATAGCATAATAAAGTACTGAGATAAGGGGGTGTTTATTCACTGGATCACCAAACGATGAAAAACCAGTGAAGGAACAAGTGCTCCTTTATTGTTTTTTTTTTCTAAGTTAATGAAAATAAATAATAAACTTTAATTTTCTTGTACCTTTAGTGATGTTCCGCATTAAAAGTATGTTAAAAATACAAAAAACAACTTCTAACCAGTGAGGGAACAGGCATGTTCCTTTACTGGGCATAGATTTCCCAGTGAACGAACAGTATGTGTTAATATGTTGACACTTTAATTTTCAATTCATGATTACGAAAAAAAGTTAACATTTTCCAAGTATTTATATGTTATAATTTCAAGAATAGGCTTGTTTTTAAATATTTGTATGGCTTATAAATTCATAAAGAGCATTAAAAAATAGCCAAAATTAAGTGTTCCTTTACTGGGTGTTCAGTCACTGGTAAGAGCTGTTCTTTCACTTGGTCTTCTTACTACTTGTTATTTGAACCTCCAAAACTTTAAAACAATATTATGTAAGCTCTCTACATTTCCGTTTACATAATTTGCAATTAGTAACAAATATGTTGACACTGTCATTTAACTAAAATTACGAATTTTGAAATTAATAAGAATTTTTAAAAGGCAAGCGAAGCTTAAATGTTCCTTCACTGGTTTGTTTACCCTTCTAGATTTTATTCTAAATAAATTGTTCATTCCTTTTTCAAGTTATTAAAATGCTAACTCCATCTCTTTATTTTGTATAAAAGTTGCTGATATGATTTATTAGATAGATATTTTATAGATTTCATAGTAATTGAGATTAGTTAAATAACTTTAGATTACATTAAATCTATTTTTTAGCTTTACATCGTATAGATATTGGATTATTCGATGTTATATTGCATTTTTCTCTTATTTGATGTAAAAAAACTGTAATTCTTATTTGTACAACATTTTCCATATTGTATAATTTATTGTTTGTAATATATTAAGTACAAACAAAATTTACAGTACATTTCTGTTAAATATCTTATTTATCAACATATCAATGACAAATAGTTATGTTAATAAAAAATAGTTCTGCTTTGAAACATAATGTGAACATGAGATTTTATGTCATACTTTTTAACTAATCTTGCATGTAATATTGAAGATCAAGCAATAATATTTATTCATTTACATATAAGCTAAACTAATTTTTTATAAATTTTCTTATTCTTCTAATTCTAGTCTTGAATAATTAGTTTTCAGATTTAAATTTTGAGAAGATATCATTTTTATACTTTCCTTTAAGACTTAATATGCGTTTTTAAAATTATAGCATCTTTATTTTGGTTTGCAGTTTTAGTATTAAGTTGATTCTTTTATAATTATTTGACATTTAACATAGTAATGAATAAATATGAATAATATTTACATAAGTACCTCTCAATTGATTTATATAAATTATATGTATAAAATATTAAATGCTTGAATTTTTAATTTAAATTTTCATTAGTGACTAATTGTTATAGTTTCTTGTTTAATTCAAATTTTTAAAAATTCTTTGCAGCTTTAATTCGATTAAGTACATTAAGCAAAGATGAAGTCATATTTTATTATTAAGTATCTTTTATTAAATAGTTTTATTTGTTACCAGGTATGTAATATAGTAGGCAATGCTTGATCCATAAATATTTACTAAGGTCTGGTACCTATAAATTTAATTTTTTACTCATGCATATAAAAACAATTGTTTTTATATATTTTTGTTTTCAGTTTTGAATTATTAGTATAATTTTTCTAGTTTTAAATTCTTGAAACACAGACTACTCATATATACAAAATTTTAATATATGTTCTTAAAATTATACTGTAGTTTTAGTTCAGATTTTCCATTTGGTTTGGTTTGAAACATTATATAAACATGAGGTATTATTTAATTTTTAAGTATTTTCTATTGAGTATTTTCTTATTACGTAACTTCTAAAATAAAAAGCAAGTATTTATCAATGTGCATAAAAGTGTTTTAAACATCAAACCAATTGCTGTTTAATTATATCTTAATTAGTCTATTTCCAGTTTTCAAAAATTAATAAATTTTCTGATTTTACTAACTTAAAACCTAATTTTATCTACATTTAAAATTTTAAGCAGCTTTATTTTTATTTGCATATTAGTTTTGGTTTGAAGCATTTTGTAAACATAAATTTTATATTACTGTTTTGCTTTTCTTTTAATTACCTGACATTTTTTAATAACATTAAAAAACAATAAAGTAACTGTTTCTAGTACTTCAAATAATTTAAATACACAATAAAGCAAAACTAGAAATACATATAGTTTTAATTTTGTTTTACTAGCAAATATTTTTGAAATTTATATATACATTTTATGAAGACTAACACATATGATTGTACTATAAATGACAGTGAAAACAATAAAATAATTTTTTAATGAAAATAATAAAAACTAATTTCAATAGATTAAACATAGCATATTATTTTATGATGTGCTATGACTTTATATATTTTTGCTAAATTTTTAAATATAGGTTTAATATTACTTTGCATCTTTAGTTTATTTCAAAACATTATGCGCATGAAGCTGTACACTTTTTTTAAACTTAGTCAACTTGTAAAATTTTTTTCTTCAATTATTTTATGTCTTACATGCTATCAAGTGATATTATCTACTACACTAATATCCATAGGTGTAATTGTCTGTGTAAAAAATTAACAGACAGTAAGCCATAATTTCAATTAAATAGCAGTAATTCTGTTATTGTTGTTTTTACAATAAATAAGTAAAAAATCTTTAAAATTTATTTTTTTACTTGTAATAAACAAATGTCACTAAGAAAAGATATCACTGACTATAAAAGCTATTACTGGAATTAGTTTTGCTCATAATTTTACATGAAATAAGTATGAAAAGCAATAAGATATTTTTTCACCATTTTAGTTACAGAAAGTGACTATTTTAAAACAAATTATGTAGCTATTTTGTCATGATATTTTGAATCTGTTTCATATACTTTTTTTTTATTTCTTACTTTTCAAGCGTTAGCTTGACCCATATGTTATGAATTTGTTAAAACTGTTTATAAATATATTGAATTATAATTTGAAATTATAATGATGAGATTTAATTTATAATTTTAGATGCCTTTTCAATTAGAAGTATATAAAATTGAGTTTTTTTATTATTTTTTATTTGTTTCGTAAATTCATATCAAATTAGATATTTATTTTTTCGTAAATTAATGGAACGTGCTATATGTATTTCTTTTGCAGATGCCACGGTCATGCTGTGTACCGGAGTACCGTTTTAGTTACGAAGGAGAAACATATACAAATATCACTAGTTTCCCAAAAGATTTTGAATGAAGGAATCAATGGAGGAAACTCTCTTTTCGAAAAGACTTTCAAGTTACTGATTCTACAATTATCTGTTTTAAGTACTTTGAAGAACGCTTTATTGAAAGAGAACATAAAGCAGTAAGAGCAGATGGTTCGATACTTGTTCTACCTCGAAAGAGCACAGACTTAACTTCTGATGCATTCCCCTCTATTTTTCCCAAATTTACCTCATCATTACATAACTAAGGAATTAAGGCCCCCAAAAAGAAAAGCACCAGAAGAAAGAATTATTGCTCTTGAAAGAAAGAGGGGAAGAAGAATTTAAGCAATGGTCTGTTGATGACAAAATTTAAGATTATGAAGATTTTATATAAAACTTTGAAAAGAAGCTGCCAGACCAGTGGATTGTCATTCATAAAAAAGATAATATTTTCATTTTTATTTATGAGTATTGCATTTTTTAATATAGGTAGTACAAAAATCTTTATTTTTGTACAGTTTATCAGCATTATTGTGAATAAAAACTTTTCCAATCGTTAGTATCTTTGTATGGATTTAATTTTAAAATTACTTACTTCATATGGTTTATAGTTTGAGCAGAAAGAGATTACATTATGTATCATTAACAGGATGTATTATTTTTTAATTGAAATTTAATCTTTACATAATAATGATGTGGAAAGAAAGTAAAGCAATATAATTTTCTGCGCAAAAATTGAATCATAAAATAAATTTTTTGTTGCATTATTTACATATTTTTTTTTAAAAAAAATCTTCAGTTTAAAGTGGATTATGAAAAATATAAAATTTTCAATCAACAGATATAAATTATAAATGGATGACAGTAAAAAATATTCGATAGCTTTATTTTCCTAAAAACGATTAATGTGTTTTAAGGACAGTATCATAAGAATGTTAAATAATGAAGTGAAGTTCATTTAAATTATCACTTTCAATTAAGATCTTAAAAAAACTATTCTGACTTGCAAGGGAGACCTAAAATTATTAATCTGAAGAAAAGAAAAAGCAAGGCATTCTTTTCTACCATGTTACCCACTTATTCGTGACGTCATAATTCTTATTTGAAGGCTTGTTCACCCTATCTAAGAGTCATTGGTTAGATCCTCCACAAGGGCAAATTTCTCCCAATACTCGATCCAGGAGTTCCCTTGTCTCATGGATTTGGCTCAAAATTACAAGACTACGTAGTTGAACATTAGTAGTCGTAAATCCATAAAAATTGGGTCGGCTGTTCAACAACGGTTATTAAAATAAAATAAAAGAAGAAAACCACGCATTTTCGCATAATTCGTGATGAAAATCTACATGCTTAAGATAAAATATCTCATTTTGGAAACTTAAGAAATTTTCAAAAACACCCTATAAAAAAAGCACCTTTAAGGGCGTTTAAAAAAACGAAAATCAAAAATAAGCACTTTATAACAATGCTACGCACTCTGTTTAAAATCGTAAAAGTCAGAAAGGAGCCGAAACAAAAATCGTTCGTAATTTTTGTAACAAAATATTTAACTTTAAAAATCTCACTAATTTTTCACAGTTCCCATTTTTTTAGAAAAAGTGCCGAATACAAAAGTGACATAAAAAGAATAACGTTCCTTAGGAACGATTTATAAAAAACGCTGATAAAAAGAAAAGTTAATAAATAAAGTAAGAAAGAAACAGAAAAAAAAGTTGAAAATAACAATTTCCTGCGTTACTGATTATCTGTCTTATCTTACAGGAAAAAAATTGAAAGTAAAAATGCTGTGTTACAATGCTGCGCTATAATTAAAACATTAAAAAAAAAACAAAAGCAGGATAAAGAAAAGGTTCTCAATTCTTAAACAAAAAGTGTTGAAAAGACGACTAAATTATATCTGAATATAATTTTTAAAAAATCAGCAATACAATGCTCATAGTTCTATATAAATTAATCTAGTTTGAATCCTTGAAATTTCGCTTTTCCATTTGCATCTCAGAAATTAAATGAACAAATTTTAGAAATTAAAAATATATGTAAAAAGTATTTCCAATGGTGTATAAAAAGCACACAATTTTAGAGTATTCTTTGTTAAATCTATTCTAATCATCCTCCCCTCACGCCCCCCCCCCAAAAAAACTTTACCGAATGTAGAGTAATGGCCCAATATTCGTTTAATCTCTAATTTGATAGCATACTTAAGTTTCCACGTTCTTCAATGAATAAAAAGAAATAAGGAGTCAGTAACTATGCATCACTGTCATAAATTACTGAATAAGTACATCTACTTATCTCACGTAAAAAAAACAAAAAAAAACAAACAAATTGTTTGTACAAGTGAATTAGCGAAGGCCGGTCAGAGTTCGTAGCCAAATCTCTCAACAAAAAATAAGCACCTTTTAAGTACTTTTTAAGCACTATATACATTAACAAAAGGCAAAATAATTTTCAAAGATTTTACATGATTAGGATAAAATAACTAGTCTTTTCTTGATTATATAAGGCATTATGATCACGAAATTTTCCAGTTCAATATCAGAGGGTGGAAAATGAAGTCTGAAATTGAGAATATCTTGCAAAATGCAACAGTGTTGCACATGAGAGTGCAAGAATCTCACCAAACCCAGATGAGTAGGGGGACATGCGGTTTCGCAAGTATTTCATCAAACATGTAAAATGATTGACGCTTTCTCAAGGTATGGACGACTGTAAGCGGAAATGGATTGTGGTTGAAGGAATTGTGAAAACGCTGAATAGAACAATGTGAAAAGCACGCTTTTGATATACGTCGTGAAAATCGACATGGTAAAGGAAAAAAATCTCATTTTTGAAAGGGGAAAAATTAAGCACTTTTAAAATACACCCAATGTAAAAGCACTTTTCCGGGCTTTTAAGAAACGAAAATCGAAAATAAGCATATTTAAGCTTTTTTTTGAAAAAGCTAAGAACCATGCTGGTAAGATCCCCAAAGAATGAAAGTTGAGGATATACAAGAATCTAGTAAGTGTTAAAGTTATGTTTGAGGGTATTTTTTTTTCGGGAGAAATTTTGAAAATATAATCAAAACAGGAAAATCGGTACTTACCGTACTAAAAATGAAGTGCATTTTTCACAAAGTTCAGTCCCCCAACCCTTATCAGTAAATTCAGATAGTATTCTCAAGAAGTCTCACACATAAATAAAGGGCAGGTACATCAAAGCACACTCCAGTTCACTAGAACAGAGGAAATTAAAGAATAAATATCAATATAAAAACAGATATGAAAAATCAGAGAAATTAAATAACACAGTCAATACTCAATATCGTAGTTTGAGCAGAAATGATTGTTATAATGTGAGAATACTGTCATAGCCAAAAAAATATTTGGGGGGGGGGTATATTTATCGACCATCAGCCTTCATTTTTGAAAAGGAACATGTCTTATATACTAGTGAATTGTAAATGTAATTTTGTAGCGGTAGACACACTACAGTACTCCCCCCCCAGAATTATAGCTGTGACAGAATTCGATGAACGGATAACACTGGTTGATTCATTACTGTTTTGTGAGAAGTCGGGAGAGCTGTATTAAGATCACCCTACTTTTGAGTGCTGATAATGAGAGTTGTATTAAGTTCACGATAGTGGTCGCTCCTGTGTTGCCTTCAGCAGTAGAGTGAATACGTTGTGTGTGATCGAGACTGAGTAGCAACAGCTCGAGGTGGATATTGTAACAGTCACAAGTAGCAAGTCAACTGTGGACCATCCATCGAAGTTCAAATTGAAGTGGGAGTTTCTTGTCCAAGCAGGCATGTTCACATCACGTCCGAGTCCTCAATGTGGAGATATATCATGTCAACCTTCATCTGCGAACAGGTACCCCAACGTAGAATCAAGTTAACATGTCTTATTTACAAGTGAGTTTTAATTGTAATTTTGTAGTGGTATACACACTACACTTCCCTTTTATCTTATGTTTTAGAAGCAGAAATATTTAGTACTAAGGCAACTTTTATATTCATTAATATATCATAAAAGTGACAGTTAAAATAATACTTATGTATGCTCTATAATACCTTAATATGCTCTGTTAGGGCTGCTATTATAGATAATTGACGTACACCGAGTTAACTGAAAAGGCCAGATGTTTTAACCTAAAAAGAAACCACTCAATTGGTCTGACATAGCACAAAAAGAGTGAATAAAATGTCTATGTGAATAATATAATCAATAATAACGTGAATAATATAAGAAAAGTATTATTGATAAATTTATTGCATCCTTTAAAAACAATCATAAGCATTACATCGTCATTCCTGATTCGATAACCTTCGAAAGCAATAAATTGTTCAAATGACCGGTTCTGGACGGTACACGACAAGTATTATTCGAAACAAACAAAATATATAATAAACGAATATTGTGTATAATTGTTAGAAAAAGTCATGAAGTCAAATGTGCAAAAACGATGGGTGCATTTTCGATGCTCTTAAACGGTCATTTGACCGATTATGGAAGTGTTAAATCACGTGTCCTGAATATATGTGTTTTCTTGTTAATTGTATGTAATATAAACCGCGATCCATTATTTTAAATCAAGTGAATGCAATTTTAAAATTCGTTTTAACTAGAAAGGAAAAAAGGTGAAATATGGAAGTTTTTTTCAGTCAATAGAAAAATCGGAGCTTTCTAAGAAAAAACGGATTTTTTCTTTTAGTGTCAAACCCCGCTATAGTGAACGTTCAAGGGACCGAAATTTGAAATATGGAAGTTTTTTCAGTCAATAGAAAAATCGGAGCTTTCTAAGAAAAAACGGATTTTTTCTTTTAGTGTCAAACCCCGCTATAGTGAACGTTCAAGGGACCGAAATTTGAAATATGGAAGTTTTTCCAGTCAATAGAAAAATCGGAGCTTTCTAAGAAAAAACGGATTTTTTCTTTTACAGTCAAACCCCGCTATAGTGAACGTTCAAGGGACCGAAATTTGAAATATGGAAGTTTTTCCAGTCAATAGAAAAATCGGAGCTTTCTAAGAAAAAACGGATTTTTTCTTTTACAGTCAAACCCCGCTATAGTGAACGCTCAAGGGACCGAAATTTGAAATATGGAAGTTTTTCCAGTCAATAGAAAAATCGGAGCTTTCTAAGAAAAAACGGATTTTTTCTTTTACAGTCAAACCCCGCTATAGTGAACGTTCAAGGGACCGAAATTTGAAATATGGAAGTTTTTTCAGTCAATAGAAAAATCGGAGCTTTCTAAGAAAAAACGGATTTTTTCTTTTAGTGTCAAACCCCGCTATAGTGAACGTTCAAGGGACCGAAATTTGAAATATGGAAGTTTTTCCAGTCAATAGAAAAATCGGAGCTTTCTAAGAAAAAACGGATTTTTTCTTTTACAGTCAAACCCCGCTATAGTGAACGTTCAAGGGACCGAAATTTGAAATATGGAAGTTTTTCCAGTCAATAGAAAAATCGGAGCTTTCTAAGAAAAAACGGATTTTTTCTTTTACAGTCAAACCCCGCTATAGTGAACGTTCAAGGGACCGAAATTTGAAATATGGAAGTTTTTCCAGTCAATAGAAAAATCGGAGCTTTCTAAGAAAAAACGGATTTTTTCTTTTACAGTCAAACCCCGCTATAGTGAACGTTCAAGGGACCGAAATTTGAAATATGGAAGTTTTTTCAGTCAATAGAAAAATCGGAGCTTTCTAAGAAAAAACGGATTTTTTCTTTTAGTGTCAAACCCCGCTATAGTGAACGTTCAAGGGACCGAAATTTGAAATATGGAAGTTTTTCCAGTCAATAGAAAAATCGGAGCTTTCTAAGAAAAAACGGATTTTTTCTTTTACAGTCAAACCCCGCTATAGTGAACGTTCAAGGGACCGAAATTTGAAATATGGAAGTTTTTCCAGTCAATAGAAAAATCGGAGCTTTCTAAGAAAAAACGGATTTTTTCTTTTACAGTCAAACCCCGCTATAGTGAACGCTCAAGGGACCGAAATTTGAAATATGGAAGTTTTTCCAGTCAATAGAAAAATCGGAGCTTTCTAAGAAAAAACGGATTTTTTCTTTTACAGTCAAACCCCGCTATAGTGAACGTTCAAGGGACCGAAATTTGAAATATGGAAGTTTTTTCAGTCAATAGAAAAATCGGAGCTTTCTAAGAAAAAACGGATTTTTTCTTTTACAGTCAAACCCCGCTATAGTGAACGCTCAAGGGACCGAAATTTGAAATATGGAAGTTTTTCCAGTCAATAGAAAAATCGGAGCTTTCTAAGAAAAAACGGATTTTTTCTTTTACAGTCAAACCCCGCTATAGTGAACGTTCAAGGGACCGAAATTTGAAATATGGAAGTTTTTTCAGTCAATAGAAAAATCGGAGCTTTCTAAGAAAAAACGGATTTTTTCTTTTAGTGTCAAACCCCGCTATAGTGAACGTTCAAGGGACCGAAATTTGAAATATGGAAGTTTTTCCAGTCAATAGAAAAATCGGAGCTTTCTAAGAAAAAACGGATTTTTTCTTTTACAGTCAAACCCCGCTATAGTGAACGTTCAAGGGACCGAAATTTGAAATATGGAAGTTTTTCCAGTCAATAGAAAAATCGGAGCTTTCTAAGAAAAAACGGATTTTTTCTTTTACAGTCAAACCCCGCTATAGTGAACGTTCAAGGGACCGAAATTTGAAATATGGAAGTTTTTCCAGTCAATAGAAAAATCGGAGCTTTCTAAGAAAAAACGGATTTTTTCTTTTACAGTCAAACCCCGCTATAGTGAACGTTCAAGGGACCGAAATTTGAAATATGGAAGTTTTTTCAGTCAATAGAAAAATCGGAGCTTTCTAAGAAAAAACGGATTTTTTCTTTTAGTGTCAAACCCCGCTATAGTGAACGTTCAAGGGACCGAAATTTGAAATATGGAAGTTTTTCCAGTCAATAGAAAAATCGGAGCTTTCTAAGAAAAAACGGATTTTTTCTTTTACAGTCAAACCCCGCTATAGTGAACGTTCAAGGGACCGAAATTTGAAATATGGAAGTTTTTCCAGTCAATAGAAAAATCGGAGCTTTCTAAGAAAAAACGGATTTTTTCTTTTACAGTCAAACCCCGCTATAGTGAACGCTCAAGGGACCGAAATTTGAAATATGGAAGTTTTTCCAGTCAATAGAAAAATCGGAGCTTTCTAAGAAAAAACGGATTTTTTCTTTTACAGTCAAACCCCGCTATAGTGAACGTTCAAGGGACCGAAATTTGAAATATGGAAGTTTTTTCAGTCAATAGAAAAATCGGAGCTTTCTAAGAAAAAACGGATTTTTTCTTTTACAGTCAAACCCCGCTATAGTGAACGCTCAAGGGACCGAAATTTGAAATATGGAAGTTTTTCCAGTCAATAGAAAAATCGGAGCTTTCTAAGAAAAAACGGATTTTTTCTTTTACAGTCAAACCCCGCTATAGTGAACGTTCAAGGGACCGAAATTTGAAATATGGAAGTTTTTCCAGTCAATAGAAAAATCGGAGCTTTCTAAGAAAAAACGGATTTTTTCTTTTACAGTCAAACCCCGCTATAGTGAACGCTCAAGGGACCGAAATTTGAAATATGGAAGTTTTTCCAGTCAATAGAAAAATCGGAGCTTTCTAAGAAAAAACGGATTTTTTCTTTTACAGTCAAACCCCGCTATAGTGAACGTTCAAGGGACCGAAATTTGAAATATGGAAGTTTTTTCAGTCAATAGAAAAATCGGAGCTTTCTAAGAAAAAACGGATTTTTTCTTTTAGTGTCAAACCCCGCTATAGTGAACGTTCAAGGGACCGAAATTTGAAATATGGAAGTTTTTCCAGTCAATAGAAAAATCGGAGCTTTCTAAGAAAAAACGGATTTTTTCTTTTACAGTCAAACCCCGCTATAGTGAACGCTCAAGGGACCGAAATTTGAAATATGGAAGTTTTTCCAGTCAATAGAAAAATCGGAGCTTTCTAAGAAAAAACGGATTTTTTCTTTTACAGTCAAACCCCGCTATAGTGAACGTTCAAGGGACCGAAATTTGAAATATGGAAGTTTTTTCAGTCAATAGAAAAATCGGAGCTTTCTAAGAAAAAACGGATTTTTTCTTTTACAGTCAAACCCCGCTATAGTGAACGCTCAAGGGACCGAAATTTGAAATATGGAAGTTTTTCCAGTCAATAGAAAAATCGGAGCTTTCTAAGAAAAAACGGATTTTTTCTTTTACAGTCAAACCCCGCTATAGTGAACGTTCAAGGGACCGAAATTTGAAATATGGAAGTTTTTCCAGTCAATAGAAAAATCGGAGCTTTCTAAGAAAAAACGGATTTTTTCTTTTACAGTCAAACCCCGCTATAGTGAACGCTCAAGGGACCGAAATTTGAAATATGGAAGTTTTTCCAGTCAATAGAAAAATCGGAGCTTTCTAAGAAAAAACGGATTTTTTCTTTTACAGTCAAACCCCGCTATAGTGAACGTTCAAGGGACCGAAATTTGAAATATGGAAGTTTTTTCAGTCAATAGAAAAATCGGAGCTTTCTAAGAAAAAACGGATTTTTTCTTTTAGTGTCAAACCCCGCTATAGTGAACGTTCAAGGGACCGAAATTTGAAATATGGAAGTTTTTCCAGTCAATAGAAAAATCGGAGCTTTCTAAGAAAAAACGGATTTTTTCTTTTACAGTCAAACCCCGCTATAGTGAACGTTCAAGGGACCGAAATTTGAAATATGGAAGTTTTTCCAGTCAATAGAAAAATCGGAGCTTTCTAAGAAAAAACGGATTTTTTCTTTTACAGTCAAACCCCGCTATAGTGAACGTTCAAGGGACCGAAATTTGAAATATGGAAGTTTTTCCAGTCAATAGAAAAATCGGAGCTTTCTAAGAAAAAACGGATTTTTTCTTTTACAGTCAAACCCCGCTATAGTGAACGTTCAAGGGACCGAAATTTGAAATATGGAAGTTTTTCCAGTCAATAGAAAAATCGGAGCTTTCTAAGAAAAAACGGATTTTTTCTTTTACAGTCAAACCCCGCTATAGTGAACGCTCAAGGGACCGAAATTTGAAATATGGAAGTTTTTTCAGTCAATAGAAAAATCGGAGCTTTCTAAGAAAAAACGGATTTTTTCTTTTAGTGTCAAACCCCGCTATAGTGAACGTTCAAGGGACCGAAATTTGAAATATGGAAGTTTTTCCAGTCAATAGAAAAATCGGAGCTTTCTAAGAAAAAACGGATTTTTTCTTTTACAGTCAAACCCCGCTATAGTGAACGCTCAAGGGACCGAAATTTGAAATATGGAAGTTTTTCCAGTCAATAGAAAAATCGGAGCTTTCTAAGAAAAAACGGATTTTTTCTTTTACAGTCAAACCCCGCTATAGTGAACGTTCAAGGGACCGAAATTTGAAATATGGAAGTTTTTCCAGTCAATAGAAAAATCGGAGCTTTCTAAGAAAAAACGGATTTTTTCTTTTACAGTCAAACCCCGCTATAGTGAACGTTCAAGGGACCGAAATTTGAAATATGGAAGTTTTTTCAGTCAATAGAAAAATCGGAGCTTTCTAAGAAAAAACGGATTTTTTCTTTTACAGTCAAACCCCGCTATAGTGAACGCTCAAGGGACCGAAATTTGAAATATGGAAGTTTTTTCAGTCAATAGAAAAATCGGAGCTTTCTAAGAAAAAACGGATTTTTTCTTTTAGTGTCAAACCCCGCTATAGTGAACGTTCAAGGGACCGAAATTTGAAATATGGAAGTTTTTCCAGTCAATAGAAAAATCGGAGCTTTCTAAGAAAAAACGGATTTTTTCTTTTACAGTCAAACCCCGCTATAGTGAACGTTCAAGGGACCGAAATTTGAAATATGGAAGTTTTTCCAGTCAATAGAAAAATCGGAGCTTTCTAAGAAAAAACGGATTTTTTCTTTTACAGTCAAACCCCGCTATAGTGAACGTTCAAGGGACCGAAATTTGAAATATGGAAGTTTTTCCAGTCAATAGAAAAATCGGAGCTTTCTAAGAAAAAACGGATTTTTTCTTTTACAGTCAAACCCCGCTATAGTGAACGTTCAAGGGACCGAAATTTGAAATATGGAAGTTTTTCCAGTCAATAGAAAAATCGGAGCTTTCTAAGAAAAAACGGATTTTTTCTTTTACAGTCAAACCCCGCTATAGTGAACGCTCAAGGGACCGAAATTTGAAATATGGAAGTTTTTTCAGTCAATAGAAAAATCGGAGCTTTCTAAGAAAAAACGGATTTTTTCTTTTAGTGTCAAACCCCGCTATAGTGAACGTTCAAGGGACCGAAATTTGAAATATGGAAGTTTTTCCAGTCAATAGAAAAATCGGAGCTTTCTAAGAAAAAACGGATTTTTTCTTTTACAGTCAAACCCCGCTATAGTGAACGTTCAAGGGACCGAAATTTGAAATATGGAAGTTTTTCCAGTCAATAGAAAAATCGGAGCTTTCTAAGAAAAAACGGATTTTTTCTTTTACAGTCAAACCCCGCTATAGTGAACGCTCAAGGGACCGAAATTTGAAATATGGAAGTTTTTCCAGTCAATAGAAAAATCGGAGCTTTCTAAGAAAAAACGGATTTTTTCTTTTACAGTCAAACCCCGCTATAGTGAACGTTCAAGGGACCGAAATTTGAAATATGGAAGTTTTTTCAGTCAATAGAAAAATCGGAGCTTTCTAAGAAAAAACGGATTTTTTCTTTTAGTGTCAAACCCCGCTATAGTGAACGTTCAAGGGACCGAAATTTGAAATATGGAAGTTTTTCCAGTCAATAGAAAAATCGGAGCTTTCTAAGAAAAAACGGATTTTTTCTTTTACAGTCAAACCCCGCTATAGTGAACGTTCAAGGGACCGAAATTTGAAATATGGAAGTTTTTCCAGTCAATAGAAAAATCGGAGCTTTCTAAGAAAAAACGGATTTTTTCTTTTACAGTCAAACCCCGCTATAGTGAACGCTCAAGGGACCGAAATTTCGGTTCACTTTAACGGGGAGTTCACTATATCCGTACTGCAAACTATTTTAACTAATTTTTCCGAACTACTTCCTTGTATTACGCATTGTTTAATCAAATGACCAATAAAAAGAAATGCAAATATAATTTTAAAAAAAAACAATATGTATTAACAAAAAATGCGTTAACTTTTATTTTTTATTACTCTTCATTTTGCGCACAAAAAAAAAATTTAGGGATGGCCTTTATTTAAGGACGGGTAACTGAGATAGAAGAGGCAAACAAGATATAATGCTTATGGCTACATTCCACTCAGCAGATGGTTTTGAAAATCGGTTTATGTATTTTATGTAAAAATTTCAAAATTATCAAAAAATGAAGAAAAAATCAGTCGAAGACAGAAAAAAGTTCATAATTTCCAATTTCCTCTCTTTTTTTTTGGTTCACTATATCCACAAAAAATAATATATGTTCATAGCAAGGCAAGGGAGTGAACATTTCGTTCACTATATTCAGGAGTTCTCTATAAATTATGTTTACTATAGGGGGTTTGACTGTATTAATTTTTTTTTAAAAGAAGCGGAAAAAAACTAATTATAACGGTAGTCTAACTAAATAACATTGGATGCAAATAAAATAAAATATAAAAAGAATACCTTGATTTTACTGTAATTTTTTTCTAATGTATTCTAGGGTTGTAGGTGCACAATAAGCTGTCAACAAAGGACGAGCAGCTGGGAAGGGAAACTAAATAAAAAGCTTAAAAAATACAAATTACATAGTTATGAAATATACAAATATGAAACAGAGTTTTCAATTACAATTATTGAAATAAATTTAACCTTTCTTCCAGCAATTTTACATTCCAGCTCAAATTCTTCAAAGTTTTAAAACTTCTGATGAGTATACTTCCAAAGCTTCATTTAACTGATTTACCTATATGTGAAAATAAATGATTAATTAAAAAATAATTTAAATTTAACTGATGTAAATTAAAGGGAATACTACAGTCATTTGTATAATAACACTTAACTTAGTAATAATTAATAGCTTTTAGTTGGCGAATTTGGTTGATAAACTAAACAGCTGGGGAAAAAATTCAATCTAAATGGTTCCTGAGGGTGACTATCCTAATTAACTAGTTCAGACATTTCAAGTTACGAACTCAGACAAGATACAAAAGCGTACTTTTTCTGAATAGCCATATATTACTAAACACAGGGTGCGTAGACAAATCTTTCAACAAAAAATAAGCACCTTTTAAGCACTATATACAGTAACAAAATAAATTTTTAAAGACTTTACACGATCATAATAAAATAACTAGTTTTTGACAAAGAACTCTTTTTCTTGACTATATTAGCCATTATAAAATGATCAAGAAACTTTTAGGTTCGATATCAGAGGGCGGAAAATGAAGCATGAAATTGAGAATATCTTGCAAAATTCAGCAGAGCTTCAAATGAGAGTGCAAGAATCTCACCGAACCCAGCTCATTCGACGCACATGCGGACTCGCAAGTATTTTATCAAACATGTAAAAGGATTGACGCTTTTACACGCCATGGACCAATGGTACGCCGAAATGTAATGTGGTTAAATGAATTGTGAAAACGCTGAATAGAACAATGTGGAAAGCACGCATACGTGGTTAAAATCGACATGGTAAAGAAAAAAAAATCTCATTTTCGAAAAGGGAAAATTAAACACTTTTTAAAAACATCCAATAAAAAAAACACCTGTAAGGTCGTTTAAAAAAAGAATAACGAAAATAATCACCTTTAAGCACTTTTAAAAACGATACACACCATGTAACATATTTCTAAATAAACATATATTATATAAGCTTATATTATATATAATAAATATTTGTCAACAAATATTATTTCCATTAAAGCATTGAGCCGGAACAAAATATCCCATTGGAACTTGTCCGTCACTGCAATATGACTTTCTCTTTATCATTTCTAGTTAGCAACTCAAAAATATTTTGAAGAATAGAAGCAACTCAAGAATATTTTGAAGTTGAACATCACCAATGTAACCACTTAGATTATGGTAATTCGTTATAGGACGTCATTTTATGGTTCCTCAATTTTATTCCACCAATTCTCAGCTTTCTATCTCGATCAAGTTCGCATATCTTTCTTATTTTTTATTGATTCATTAATTCAACTATATTTAAAACAAAGTATTAAATGTTTTACTTAAATAATATTTTTATAATGTAATGTAAATTAGAAAATAATATTTAATTTTTTTTGTCAAAGATGTTAAATAAACAATTTTTAATTGGACAAAAAAGTTAATCACACTTATGATAATTTTTGTAATAATTTGGTAAATAAAGTGTTTAGTACAGGCAAAGTTAGATACAAACACGTCATGCAGCAAGAAATTCGCTATTACGACAAATTTTCAGGTTACTAACAAAATTTTGTCATTGAAGATCTAAAAAACATTTACAGGGGTCTGTCCAGACATTTTATGAAAGGTTCGTTTTTGTAAAATTGTGAAAAAATCACACGTAATTTGTGAATATAAAAAAAACCTTAAATCACATTCTTTCAACCAGGATCCTGCTTTTATGAATTTGTGCAAATAGGGTCCCGTTTTTGCGAAAAACTTTTTCAAGGAGTTTTTAAATTGTAAATAGATACAAAATTATGCTCAGCACTGTAAAACTATAATTAAAAATTTTTTTCAAAAGTAAACAGCAATTGCTGCTTCTAAATTAGAGATGCAACATACAAATATTTGGTATTTAGTCTATACTGCTGAACGCAGAATATTCATTTCGGACGAATATAGGAAGAGGCGTCTGCGGAAGACAAAACTTAATTTGCTTACATCCATCTTTATTTTTTTCCCCTTGGGAAGAGTTTATTCGATTAACAAAACAATAACGAAGATAAACAAATTTTTGAAAGGTCAGATTAAAAGAAAAATCATTTTGTAAAGGGTCCGTTAGCGGACCCAAATTTCTTCTAAGCAGACACTTGATTTATATAAAAATTTAAAAATTTCAATCTTACCACTGTAGAAATTTGTAAGCCCAACAAACAATTTCGGCTCTACCTTCATCGATTAAAAGGAAACGGCTAAAACTAACTTTCGTCCAACATTCTTCTTATTTGTCTTCGAACATCATCGGCAAAAAAATTTCATTTAGTGTACTAATCCATTAAAATTATGGCCAAAACAAATTTTAGCAACCTTTCCCCTTCTAAAAACCACAATTGTAAATGAATTTGTTGGCAAATCAACCAAAAATGAGTGTACAAAACAATTTTTAGCTTTCTCTTTGCCTAGTAAGTAGTAAAATGTTTCATCTTGTAGGAAATCGTAGTTCCACTTTGGTTTGATAAAATTTATTGTCTAAAGTTCTTTTTGTCTTTCAGATTTTGCACATTTGCTCTTGCCACGGCATTTGAATAGTTATAGACGAGGACTGTTCAGAATTTTTTTTGTGTCTCAAGTTCACAGAGTTTATTCAAACTCTCTTTAGCTCGTGTTGAAAACTACAAATTTGAAGTGTGCCTTCAAACGTTAAATTCTTTTAGAAAATATTTAGAGCTGGTAGCTTAGCAAAAATTAGCATCAATTCTCCTACCAATACAAAAAAAAGTCTTAACTTTTTATACCCGGAAACACAGAATTCTACTTCCAAATGTTAGCTCATTGTAGTAATTCGTGACTCAACAAAAAAATAGATCGAATTTTAGTGTCCTACGTCAGCACTACTTATAACCTTCTTCCCCCATTGCTAGAAAAAATAAACAAACCACAAAGCCCTTTTCTTTTTATTTGAACAACCCGAAAATTTCTGAATAGGTAATTAAAATTCTTACCAGAACTATCATGCAGAGGAAAATACTTTTCCTCTTTTTCATGTCAAGACACGTCCTAAAAAATGCAAACAACGCTTATCAGCATTTCAAAAGGAACAATTAAAAATAATACTGCTTAATTTACAACATTGCTCATGCATTATGTGCATAATTTATTAATACTATTTTCCCCCTTGCCGTTAGACTAACCGTGGGAGATTTTCGTGGTTTTCCTCTTCATATAACGCAAATGCGGGCTAGTTCCATTAAAAAGTCCTAGAAGAAGGCGAATCCAGGAGTTCTTTTGTCTTCTGGATTGTGTTCAAAATTACAAGGCTACGGAGTTGAACATTAGTAGTCGTACACAAACAATTGGGACGGCAGTTCAAGGACCGTTATAAAATCAAATAAAAAATATTATTAATTTGAAAGAAAAAATAAATACTGAACAACTTTCATTCTATGAACCTATGTTTCTCATTCCCATACCTCTGTCCATCAAAGTTAGCCCGCTTAGCAAAGATATAACAATTCCAAAACAAGCTTTAGCTAACTTTTGAGCCAAAAACTGATAATTTTTACCACAGAACTCTTTACTCATTTTAACAACTCGTCATCCTACCATACAACTTAAGGATCTAGCAAACACAAGTTTCAATTTTGCTTTTAAATGTTAACTAACCCATTACAAGAAAACGTTGGGTGTTAGCGAAACAAACATTTTCGTTAGGCCAAAATAGGTTTTAGCTAACTTTCAGTCTAGTAGCCGCTAATTAGAAATTTTGAAACCAGACTTTAGTCGATTATACAAAATGCCATTAGGCCACGAGAGTTCAACAAACATTTTCGTTGACCAATCAAAAAAAATAATGCCAAATGAAAATTTTATTTTTTTCCGTCTAAAAATACCAAAATTGGGTTTTGTCCTAAAATGTAAGCCCGTTGCAAGAAACTGTTAGCCCTACACTACCAATCAAAAGATGTAGACAAAATAATTTTTAGCTGATTTTTAACACATAATCCGCAACTTAAAAATTTTCCTTAAAACGTTAGCTCATTTTTAGAAATCAGTCAATGATAACCAGGTTCCGATTTACAAGGTTTATAATATTACCAGGTTTATGATTTAGAAACTGCAAGTTTGACCTTCGCTTTTATACGTTAACTCACAATAGGAAATTGTAGGCCAAACCAAAAATTTTTGTTAGCAAATCAATTTATCGAAAAATATGGCCTAAGTCTTTGTTAACTATAAACAAGTTTGAATTTCATCATAAAACGTTACTTCATTGCAGAAAATTGTAAGCACAGAAAAATTTTGCGATTTGTTAGAAAGGATGATGTTGTAGAAACATTCAGTGCATTTAATAATCTTGACCGCTTAATCAAAGCTTAGGAATCAATTTAACGATCATATATCTAATAAAGTCAGTAAATATTATGAATTGTGATCATTATTGACAATAAGCAGCTCGCACGTAGTAGTTGGCGTTTCTGCTAAAACGTATTGTCTGAGTATAGGTACCGTAATTAGCTCAGAATATATTGGTAAAACAACGTTTGCTTAGTTTTTCGTATGTGACAATGTAAAATATAAAAAATAATTGTTTGTTAACAAACTTGTGGGCCCAACTCAAAAATCCTGAAAATTTCTTGAGTAAAGTCATTAACGACGCAATTCAAAAAATTAACGCTTTTATAAATTCAAATTTTTGATATTTTCAAAACATGAAATTCTAAATAAATTATATGCAGCATAATTTAAATGGATAATTATGTATAAGTTTGCTTTTATGTCTAATCACATTTATTATTATATGAGAAAAAATATTTACAAATAAAAGAGCTGCCAAGTATAAATTATAGTTCTAATAATTCTAAATAAAATGTACAAGAATTTTTATACGTAAATGCAATCGATGATTTTTTTGAAATTACGGGATCTTCGGTTTCCGAAAACTGTCGGATAGCGGTTAGCTAAAAATCCGGAAATTCGGATTTTTTCCGGAGCACAATCATCTCAGCTTTTAGCTTAATTAAAACCATTACATTGTAGAATGTTTAAAGTTTAATACAAACCATACTGCTACCGTATTAAAATTTTATGTTTAAAATGTTGCAAAGCAATAAATTACATTTTCATATAAATTTCTGGAATATAGACTGATATGAATGTTTTTAATGCATCATCATTTATATTGATTTGTAAATGATTCAAAAATAAACAACAATATGGTCTATTCAAAATGATGTTTATGGTGAATAAAGAGCAAAGCTGGAAAAAACTACGAAAATTTCCTGTTGCTTTCATGTAAGCTTGTGCGATGTATTAAAATTAAAAGCATTGAATTTGACATATTTTCGCATCAGAAGATGCCTGAATGTTCACTCTACCTCTAACAAAAATATAATTCCAATTCACTAGTGTATAAGACATGTTAACTAGATTCCATGGAGGGGAACCTTTTTATAAATGAAGGTTGACTTCCCTCCCCACATTGATGAACTTAGGGCGAGATGTGAACACGCCTACCTTGGCAGAAACGCCCACTACGATTTGAACACTCTTACTTCGCTGGATGGTCTTCATTGAACAGTTATAATGCGACATCGTCCTCCTCCCGCTGTTGCATCTCAGTCTCGATCACACAATAACGTATACACTCGACTGCTAAAGGCAACACAGGAGAGACCGTGAATTTAATACAACTCTCACGATCAGCACTCAAAAAGTAAGGGGATCTTAATACAGCTCTCCCGGCTTTTCTCAAAAAACAGTAATGGGCAAACTAGTGGTATCCGTTCATCGTATTCTATCACAGATAAAATTCTGGTGGGGGAGTTCTGTAGTGTATCTACCATTACAATAATACAATTCCAATTCACTAGTCTATAAGACATGTTAACTCGATTCTATTTTGGGGTACCTTTACATAGAGGATTGTCGATAACTACTATCCCCACATTCTTAGCAGTCACCACTTTTTCCTTTAACATATGAGTTGGTGACCGATATCAATACACCCAAAAAGATGACATTTAAAAGCAACATTTTACAAACTTTTGTTTTACTTTGATTAAATTATGTGTTTTTTATTAAAAAAATTCCCATTATAAATAATCTAAGGCTATAAAAATTTAATAAAACAATAAAACTAATAAATTTGTAACAAAATTTAGTTAATCAAACTGGTTTTTAAAGAACGTGATGTAAAAATATTTGAAAGGGGCAAAATATATTTCATGTATATATTAACTGTTAAAGAATTCTCCTTCTACATGATTTTATCAACCATGAATTGATGGATTTTGAGCTCCTTGAGTATCAGATAAAAGCAGGCAAAAGATTCCCTTAAATCCTTCATTGTTTGCAAGATAGACTAAATTGAAAAAAAAAATAATTCCGTACTTTAAACAATTCATATTTGCATACCGTTGCCTTTCAACACTAAAATACCATACATCAATTTCAAACCTAACTCTGTTGGGCTGAAATTCAATTTATAGAATTTCTACCTTTTTTAAATATGAAGGTTAAATTTTTCCTCCAAGTGATGGACCACTAATTTTGGAAACTCGAAATCACGTTGCTACGATGACAGTATAAATTTTTTTCGGTAGTTTACCAGCATCTAGAAAAGAAAAGCTTGAATTTTTTCATTAAACATTAACTCAGTCTAAGGAATCATTAGTGCAACAAAAGTTTTCGTTAATCAGAATACCCAAATAACTTAAATCTAGAACAAATATTTGCTCATTTATGGCCTAGCAAAACACAAGTCTGATATTTGCCATTAAACGTTAATTCATTGTAAGAAAACGTTATCACTATGTTCGTGGAATAAACTTTAGTTAGCCCTAAAGTTAAAACGTTTTAACGATATTCTGATCAAAATTACAAATTTGAATTTCACAGCCAAACACTAGTCCACTGTAGGAATTTGTTAGCCCAACAAACAATTTCGGCCCTACCTCCATCAATTAAATGAAACGGCCAAAGCTAACTTTTATCAAACCTCAAATTTAATTTAGAACACTGATTCATTTAAGTCATTGCCGAAACAAGTTTTAGAAAACTTTTCCCGATAAACCACAGGTGTAAAATAGATACAGCGCAAAAGTAAATTAATTTGTTTTCAAACCAACTGAAAATGAATTACATACAAAACAATTTTTAGTTTACTTTTGACCTTGGAAGTGTAATGTTTCGATTTAATGATAGTGCTCTGCTAGAAATCTTAATTCCACATTGGTTTGATAAAATTTATAATCAGGAGTTTTTTTTTTATCTCTCAGGTTTTACACATTTGTTTTTACCAGGGCATTTGAATAGTTATAGATGAGGACTGTTCCGAATTTTTTTTTTGTGTCTCAAGTTCTCAGAGTTTTTTATTTTATTTTATATCCGTCGGTAAACAGCCGACCCAATTTCGGGTTTACGACAACTATTGTTCAACTCCGTAGCCTTGTAATTTTGAACCAATCCAGAAGACTAGGAAACTCCTGGATCAGTACCCCCACAGGTATTGATTCGTTATGGGAACGTGAAGGACTTTGCAAATCGACGTATTTAACGTGCATCAGTCACCATTTACGAAACGGGGAATCTTCAGCAGGCAGGGATCGAACATACGAACTCTTGGACATGGGCCTAGTGCCCTACCAACCAGGCTTTTATTCAAATTCTCTCTATTACGTGATGAAAACTACAAATTTCAAATTTGCCTACAAACATTAGATTTTTTTTTAGAAAATATTTAGTGCTCGTAGTTCAACAAAAATTTGCATAAATTCTGCAGCCAATACAAAAAAGTTATAATTCAAAAAGTGTAGGCAAATTATTATCCAGGGAAAAGTTTTTTTGACATAGAAATCACAAAATTGAGTTGTCCTAAAATATAAGCTCGTTTCTGGAAACTGTTAGCCTTACACTACCAATCGAAAGATGTTGACAAAACAAGTTTTAGCTGATTTTTAACATAAAAGCCGCAACATTTGCCTTCCAATGTTAGCCCTTTGTTAGAAATCAATGATAGCCTCAAAAAACGTTCGCGATCAAAACCACCAAAACAACCAATTTCTGACATGAAAACTACAATTTTGAATTGTGATTCTTAACTATAGACCATTATGGAAAATCGTTAGCCTAAGTTTTCCTGCAAATATTAGAAAAATTAAGACAATAATTTTTTTCCAAATGACAGTTCATTAAAGGAAATTTTATGTCCACGTTAGCTGGACAAAATATTTAGATAGCCCAGCCGTCAAAAACAGCTCTGACCATTACAAGTTTCAGGCAACTATGTACTATGAAAATATTTTGAACTATGAAAAGTTAACCCGTGAAGGAAAATCTTAACAAAAATCTTTTTTTTACCGACCACCAAAAAATGGCTGTATTGTGTTTTAACTAATTCGTTTCCTAGAAAGTTTGATTATCGAGTCAAAACTTTAGTTAATTACAGTAAATCATCAGCCTTCGTGGACTTTTTGATGGAACTAACTCGCATTTACGTTACATGGAGAGGAAAACCACGAAGACCTCCCACGGTTACCCTGACTGACCCATGATCCGTCTCTACCACTGAGGATATTTCACAGTGGTCGGTGCAAGCTGGATACGGATTCGTATCGACCATCCATCTCTAGGATTCGAACCCGATTCACCTCATTGGCAGGCGAATCCCCTGAGTCATCGCGGCTCATGCAATTCAGAACCTCCGAAAATAGTATTGCTCAAAACAAATTTTTCCAATCTTTAGAAAAATTGAACATTGTCGACAAATGTTGTATTATACCAGTTATTTATGAAATGTCAGTTACTTTTAAAATTATTTATGAAATTACTTACAAAAATTCTGATAGAAACACAAATGATATCCCGCAGTGAATAAAACATCAATACGCTTATTTTGCATTTCAGAACTTTTATAAGAATTCGCCATCTAAATTTAAACCGATAAGCTACTTCAAGAAGAAAGGCAGACGAAAAAATTCATAAATGAATAAGTCAAAGAAAATAATTATCTATACTTTTCATTTAAGTTTTTAATAGTTAAAATTCTCCTAATTTCATAACGTAGTTTTTAATATTGTTATTCTAAATATTTATTACTTTTTTTAATTATAATCTAATTATTTTTCAATATAATTATATTCTCTTAAATTTAAAGGTCTATAAACAATTGTGAAATTTTTAATATTTTAATGAACCTAAATTATTATTTTGTTAGGATAATTAGCGTTTAAAGTTGTTTCCTAATGATTAAGTATAAGCAAATTGCCATTAACGGCATATTTTAAAATCAGGTTTCTAAATTTAACCCAACTCTACAAATTATTATTATCTAACAATATGTAGCTAAAAAAGTGTCGATGTATGCATTAAATTTTTTTTAATAATAAAAGTTAAAACTTAAAATAAAGCATTTAAAGCGTCATTTACAACTAGTAAAATATTTCTATTTGTCTAAAATGGTACTTAATTTAATATTTTGGCCAAGAAAATTTTTTTAAACTATGTTTTTGAAAGGAAATAATATGTTAATTGCATAAAGTTTAAAAGCTGAAATCAAGATAAAGTCGAAATTATTTTTACAGAGAGAATAATGCAAAGTTTTCATAATATCTTTGCTTGCGATCTCCGAGATCTGAGTGCAGCGTGACGTCATGGGGAGGGAAATCGTAGCTTCAGCTCTAACAAGGGAAACTAGGGAAGTGTGACTCACCAATTTTGAAATAAACTAGTGGGATGTATGCCTTATGAGGAATAATTTTAGGGGGAAACATTCGTTTCGGCCCATAGAAGGTTCTGTGAGAGATAAAAATTATTCAATATGTAGAAAAATCGGTATTTTATTACTTTAATGCAGACTATTAGTTATTGTAATTCTCTCATACTCCAATTAATTTTGTGGTACTTTCACGTACTATATAATGCATATTTATTGTCAAAATTGATTTCGAAAATTTTATATATCTGTAGTTTTTCAGAAAATCCTGTTAGGTTAATTTTAAAAAAAATTGACATCAAATTTGTTTAATTTTTTTTTCCAAAAAACTTTCAAAATTAATTGTAGTATATAATTGCAAATCAATTAATTAATTAACAAATAATTAATAATTAATTAGCAATTTATTAATAATTAATTTTCTGATTAATTTATCAATCAGCAAATTAATTAATTATCCAATTAATTACAAATCAATTGGATTATGAGACAATTACAATAACTAATAGTCTGAATTGAAGTAATAAAATACCGATTTTACTATACATTGAATTATTTTTTATCTCTCACAGAACCTTCTATGGGCCGAAACGAATGTTGCCCCCTAAAATTATTCCTCATAAGGCATACATCCCACCAGTTTATTTCAAAATTGGCGAGTCACGCTTCCCTAGTTTCCCTTGTAAGAGCGAAATGAACTAGCCCTGTATTCATACATTCATTCATTCATCCACAGATCGTAATTTTGGCTTGGACTTTGCCACTCGACATATTTAACGTGCAACAGTCACCATGTCTTCGACCGTCGGGGTTTGAACCCACGAACTGTCGGACATGGGTCCAGCGCCCTATCGACCAGGCCCGAAATATGTTCCAGTCAGACTTTAGCATACCGAAGTAATTCGATACAGTACATTATCCATCAAAATAAATTTGATCTACCCATCAAAAATAAATTTGGTAAAATAGATTTTAGCTAATTCATTACTTTAAGAACCACAATCTTAAATTTCGCCACCAATTTTTAAACCATTATTGGAAATCGGAAACACAGCAAAAGTTTTCGTTAACTAGAAAAAAAGTAACGGTCAAAATAATTTTTAGCCTACTTTTTTCCAAAAAAGGGTAAATTTTACAAGCGATAGTGTCAAATGATAGTTTCAAAAAAGGTAAGCTTTTCTTAAACCTTGAATAATATACTACAAGTTTTAAATTTAATTCACGTTTATTTTATTTATAGCTATGATTTTAAAACGTGAATCTATGAGAATAAATATAATTTAAAATCAACAGTAATTGAAATGAAAAATATGTGTTGAAAAGCAAAATTATTGGAGAAATGGTACTAATTTATATAGGAAAAGCATAAAGAATTGCCATACAATTATTGACGCCAACGATGCCATGGCGCACTTGATAATAGGTTCTAATTGAAATAAAAGAAAAGTATGTCCTAAGAAAAGGTACTTGTTCTTTTAGGGGAACGGTGAAAAATCACCATACTATTATCGACTTCAATGAAGCTTAATTTTGATAATCTGTACAAATTTAAATTTAAAAAAATAAGCGGTGCACTAAAAGGAAAAATTTTGGAAGTAAGAACTAAATAAAATGTTAAAAAAATGTTGTTCAGTTATATGTTGTTCAGTTACGTCGCACTAGAGCTGCACAATGAGCTATTGGCGACGGTCTGGGAAACATCCCAGAGAATTATCCGAAAACGTGCCATCATAATTTTGATCCTCTGCAGAGGATCCGATTCGGTAGCCCGACGACCTGCATGCGAAGTTGAACACTTTAAGGTAGAACAGTTTAACGAGAACCAATACCGCACACCCTCGGTCCCCAGGCAGACTGATCCAAGTGGTCACACACCCGCACACTGACCTCAGCCAGTGATTCTTGACTTCGGTGATCTGCTGGGAACCGTGTCTTAACGATCAGTCCACTGCAGGACTATATATTTTATGAACAATTAAACAAAATTAATAGAGAAATGCTACTATTTAGTTGTGGAGAAATTTAAAAAAATCGCCATATTATTATTGACACCAATGATGCTTCATTTTAATTAAAGACACTACAGGAAATATGGTAATGGATGCAATTTCGATAGTTATTAAATGTCGGAATATATAGGGCATCAATACTGGTGAAGCTTTAATACAAATGCTGTGGGGAAAAAAAAGTTTTTTTTTTTTTTTTAAATCTCTTTAAAGGGATATAAGTATCTCTCGATGGTGTTAAGTTTTGACTAGCAATAAGTTGACCTAGAACATCATGCCAAATGATTCTAAACAGAGTTTAGCTTCATTAAATGAATTGTTAAAACTTGTTTTGTTAATCTGATGACGTAAAACTATCGGAAAATGTGATATGAAATCACCGTGCTCTTATAACAAAGATATTTTCGCTTTATGTGTAAAACAAAATTTTATTAGGTGGTTTTACAATTAAATTTAGAGATTGAAGAAGTCAACAAAAATCTAGTATATATAATTCTCTTACGTGGCTCCCAAATTTTGGCTGTATTTCTTTTCCGCCGGTGGCAACGTTTGCTTTGTTTTGTTTACGTTACTATTTCTCTTACACGGCGAATCGACCAATGATTGCTGCTAAAAATGTCACATGCCAAATCTAGTGAGGTGGCTCAACATATAGCGCTTTTAAAAACGGAAACTGAAATAACCAGAGGACATCAGCTGCGGCAATCTCATACTATTAAGCTAGGCAGAAGTGAGTAGTCTTTGTCGATAGATCTCTATTTTAGTATTTTGTCGAAAGCGCATTTTTTCATGAATTTATTTGACGATTTTTGATTTAGATCACGAATTATACTATAGCACATTTCTAATAGGTTTAACGAATTACATGCCATTTATTTGAATTCAAATTTATTTTAATGACTTAGTATTTACTAAAAAGATGTAATTTTGAAAAAAAAAAGTTTAGATGGATATGAATGATTGTTTTGAATTCTTAAAATTTTGTGCTTTTGCAAAGTACCAAAGTTAGTAGCAATTTTCGGGGGTTGCCGAGCGTTAGCGAGCAGGGGGCGCTGCCCACTAGTTTTAGAAAATATTTAATTCTTGCACAAACAGGATGGTCTAAACAAAATGATCGATCTAAACGAAAGTAACTATATTTTACGTTTTTTTTATACAATAGTTTACAAATAATATATTCTGCACATTTTACTAAAATAATACTTCGTTAGAAATGTTTTTTATTTTTTATTTTCAATTACTCGCATTAGTACTTAATTCACATAACCAACTATAAACAAAGTATATGAACCTTCAGATAAAAAATTAAAAAATAGATTTAAAAAAAATAATTTCCTAACTGTAAGAATTAGCTATCGAATTCCACGCTTGTTCCATTTTTAACAGAATAAAATTAAAGAATGTGAACAGCTATTGTATTTAAATGTATTGTTTGTATTCTTTTGGTTGTATATAAATTTAATGCTTGCATTTTTTTTTAAATATCTGTGATTATTAAGTCTAATTACGTAAAAAGTTTTGCTTAACGTGGTCTTAAAATTTTTATCTAATTAGGTTATGAAATTTTTCATATGAATTCATTGTGCAATGTATGATTGCGCTTTGATTTTAATTTTGATTAATAATAAAATGAATGGAGAAGAAGGAACCCGTATTTAAAATATTCCGTTTCTTTCATTTCTTTGACAATTGATATAAATGAAGTAATTATAAACGCATTTTTAAAATTAGGCTGCATAATCCTTTTTCTACAATATCTATTTACAGGGTATCTGCTACATTTTAGATTTTCAAATTCATGACTTTCTAGGACTAATTCCAAGAATTTTTCATGACTGCACGAAGTTACTATTTCACCCAGCAAAAACACAACAATAAATTTAAAATAGCATTATAATAACATTAATTGAAATGATAGGCATAACCAAAGCTGTTATACTCTGCATCTTCATATTTCTAGATTTTAAATTTAAAAAAAAACAAAACAGAATTGAAAGAGTTGAAGCAATAAAATAGCTGAAAAAAACACAAAAGAAAATAAATTCTTTTTCTGCAGAATTATATTCTTAAGAAACTTTTCTTGTTCATCGGAACGGAAAGAAATACTCCTGATTTTTCTGTTCTCATTTTGGAATAAAACAAATTCGCCAATTACTGGATTGCTTCAGCAAAAAATTTGCAATTGATAAAATAAAAAATTATAACAAAAATTCTGAAATCACAGAAGTTTAAAAGATAATTCTCTCCAGATATGCTTTTTCTTTAATTTTTGAAAGAACACCATATTTTTTAAAGAACATGATAAAACATTTTATATTTTAATAAAATATAACTGAGTCGGGATTTTGTTTCAAATTCAGATATTCGGAATGCAATGAAATAAAGGGGGACAAAATTCCATTTTAAAAATTAAATATTTCGGCGACTTTCTACGATTTTTTTTTTTTAAAAAATAGTTAAAATCATGACATTTCGTGGGATTTCATCGAATTTTATATTTTATGCAGGAAGTGGATTGGTACTCGGAAGGATAAAATATTCTTTAAAAAAATTATTCTGTGTGTTTTTCAAAATTAATCTATTATCTGTAGATTTTTGAGTTGAAGTTATTAGAATAATATTATTGAATAATTGAAGATTATAATCTTTAATTTTTTTTTTTTAAATTTAGTATTTTAAGGTATTTTTATAGATAAAATCCTTAATATTTATACAGGGTGGTTCCAAATTCTTGGAACAAATTTTAAGGGTAGGTACAGAACATTGTAAAATCATTTATTGTATAGGATTACGTATCATTTATTGTATGAACGCAAGTGAGGCAGTTAGGTGCAAACACAAAAAATAAGAAACGAAAGGAACGACAATTTTTTTTATTGAAAGCGTTGTTGACAAGAGTAATGTTTACAATAACTTTTCAAAATTGCGTTCACCAGTACCGATACGTGCTTGACAGAGTCGGTGGAGCGATTGGCGCGCACGTTCAAAGATGCCAGTTATTTCACGCACACGTGCAGCCCTTTCGGATATTCGAGCAACTAAAATGGGCTGGCGCATCATCATGCTGAAACCACATGCGGTGACGAATCTCGACTGGAATATCCTGCAGTAGTTCTGGCAACACATGTTCTAGAAAAATAAGATAACACGCCATTAAGTCACGTCAGTAGTAAGTATGGGCCAATCAAAAAGTCGTTGACAAAACCAGCCCACACATCCATACAGAATCGTCGTTAATGCGCATGTGGTCGCGTTGCGTGTGGATTCTTGGTTACTCTACACATGGGAATTACGCGTAATCAAGTCACACCTTCGCGTGTAAGCGTCACCTCATCTGTAAATAGTGACGTATAAAGTACGTCTTCAGCGCCCATTGCTGTACCACCCAATGAAAAGCCCAGGCGGAAAGGATTATCTGCTGGACTCAAAGCTTGTACTCGCTGAAAATGGAAGGGGTGTCAGCGATTTTAATTTAATATTCTACAAACTGTCTGATGACTTAGACCTACATGATGAGCAACAGCTTTTGTACGTAACTCGTGTCTATCAGCCACAATGTCCAAGATGCTTTCTTCCAGGCTTGGACTGCTCGCACTTGTTCGTCGACCAGTTTCATGTCTGGTGAAATAGAAAAATCCCGTTTCACGAAGTTGACGATGTAACAGCTGAAAAATTTTGTGAGCCGGCATTCTTCGATCCGAAAACTGCGCGTGATACATTCGTTGCGCAACTCTGCCGTTACCATTTGTACTTCCGTACATGCAATGCATATCTGATTTTTCGACATACGTAAAGTCTTCCATCGTAGATTGAGAATGGGGCTTTCCTTTGGCAGCCAACCAACCGATTACGGTGGCCAGCGCAACCAACCGATAACTAAATTTATCTTTTTTTTTTTATTTCTCCTGTTTCAGCCTCATCGCGTCACTTGCGTCCATACATTCCTGAACAGTAAATGATTGTTACAAAGTCCGGTATCTAACTTACCATGAATTCGGGAACACCCTGTATATATATATATATATATATATATATATATATATATATATATATATATATATATATATATATATATATATATATATATATATATATATATATATATATATATATATATATATATATATATATATATATATATATATATATATATATATATATATATATATATATATATATATATATATATATATATATATATATATATATATATATATATATATATATATATATATATATATATATATATATATATATATATATATATATATATATATATATATATATATATATATATATATATATATATATATATATATATATATATATATATATATATATATATATATATATATATATATATATATATATATATATATATATATATATATATATATATATATATATATATATATATATATATATATACTACTTAAAGTACAATATTGCTGTCTGAAAATTTCATCTTGACGTATAAACCTTTTTTCCAGCAAAACTAATTATATATATTAATTATTCCTTTTTTAAAACAGTAACGTTGAAAAGCATTTTATACAAAAAGAGTTGTAAAGTTTGGAAGATTGTTGTGCAGTAGTTTTCCATAGTCACCACCTTTAATATTGATTTCAAAATTTTTGTCAAAAATGAAGTAATGCATATTAGTGCACTCACATTATTATTTAAGCGAGGAGAAAAGAAAACATAGGATCAAAAACTGTCGAATCAAAGGTAATGGATGGGATGGGATGAAAACCAGTAACTGATGAAATTAGGAGTTTCTAAATCACATTTAAACTACTCTTTCGTTTCTTTAAGGCATTCAAACAAGTTTTGATTTTTCAGTAAGTACCATCTTCAGTTTGATAGATATTTTTTCTCTTCTCTGAAATATTAATTATGTTAATGTTATATACTATTTTGCTTAAATAATATTTATTAAAAAATGTATATAAAGGGCAATCAATATGAAATAATCTGTATGTGTAATTGTTTGTTAGCTAGTTAATTTTGAAAGGTGTTCCGTAAATACCACTTTCAGTATATATATTTGAAATTTTTGTCAAAATTGAAGCAATTGAAGTTAGTGCTCGTCAATTAATATTTTAGTAAAGAAAGAAACAAAAAATACTATCCCAGCGAATCACATTAAAAAGGAAAGCGTGGTTAAAGGAATCAAAACCTGTTTGATTGCCAAAATAAAACGGAGAGTAGTTGAAACCTGATCTTTATGAATATTTCCTACTTTTATAAGACAATCAAACTGGTTTTGTTGTCTTTATTTTTCACTTTTGTCTAGAAATTTGAAGAAGTTGGATGATTCATTTCTTTATTCTCTCAATATTAAATTATCTCCGAATTAAGATTAATTTGCATCTCCCAACTTGCTAAGTTATTTTGTTTTGAGAGGGGTACTGAAAAGCCCAATACTAAGGGTGATTAGTTCAAGCATCCAGTATATAATTTCTTTATTTCAGGTTTCTTGAAGCATATATTCATATATAGTCTCACGCATAATCGGGAATTCCGTCAGAGGTTAGCACAGCGCCATCTTATGATTTTGAACTGATATCGAATACCACGTGTTACGTGATTTTAAAACTTATAATATTTTCAGTATAATTATTGTAGGCAGAAACTTAATAAATTACAAGACAAATATAATAAGTTAGGCAAATATATAAAATTAATAAGTTACAAGGTAAACCAAAATTTTTATAAAAAGAGACACTGAAAAGTTAAGACATTTATTTATTTATGCAAAAATATCACATTTTCACACTAATAGAGGTTTTGGAATAATTTATTTGGTTTAATTTATTTTAATCTAATTTTGAGTAAAGTTAATCAGCAAATAGGTAAAGGAAAATATTTTCCTTACAGCTTATTATGAGCCACCAAACTTGTTTGATTAAATAATAAATTCGCAAGTAATAAGTTAAAATTTTTCGCTAGCATGAATAAATAAAACTAAAGTGATAAAATATAAAAACCAATTAATGTAATAAAAGATATAAACCAAATTTTTTACTAGAAAACCTATTCATTTAAAATGGTAAAACTTCATTACTAATAGAATTTATATGGAGTTAAAAAATTCGGATTTTATCATTTTTAAAAATGTTTTCTTCATTAAAAAGAAAGCGATGGAGAATCCTTTTGTCTGGAAAAATTCGTGTGCATAAAAAAATTGAAGTTGATTATAGTACATATAGTTCGTTAGAAGCATCTTAAGAGTTTTTTTTTTCTCGCGAGTGAAGAAAATAAGAAATTTTTCTAATGATGTTTTTAAGGAATGCGTTTAGCAATCCTTTAGATCTTAAGAGAGCTAGTATCTCCGAGAAGTTATTTAAAAAAAAAAAACGGTTACATGAATGGTGTATAGAATTTAAAATTTGCAATGTATAAGACAGTTAACAAAGAAAAATAAGGATGGAACTTTTAACTTACATTCTTTATCTTTCAAAAGCAAGAATTCCTCTTTTTCTGCTTAAAGAGAAGGAGGCAAGTAATGTTAGAGTCAATCTAGCAGATTCTAATGAGTCAGGCATACACTTTTATGTCGGGTAATTGTGAACAAATCCTCAAAAGCTGAAAAATAATAAATTAGAATTTAAAATCAACCGTTTTTTCTGATTACAGGAATCGTGAAAAAAATTTTAATTGATAATATTCAATAGTTTACCATATTATTTGTTTAAATTAAAATATTAAAATTTAGTGTTTTCATTATATTTTTTTTTCACTTTTGATTCAGTGTGATTATAATTATAATTAATACCTAAATTATTTTAAGGAATCACTATCTTTTTATTGCATTATATATCACAGTATATGCTTTATTGATTGCATAAGTAAAATTTAAATTTTTATTTTATTATGGCGTTAAAGAAAAATAAGCTATTCAAATATTTGAATTTTTTTTTCTTCTAAATGAAATATTTAATAATTGAAATTTATTTTTAATGTTGAATGTCCCAACAGCATGGCAAAAATTATAAATTAAATATGATAACCAAAAATAGCGTAACAAATAATTTTGAAAATCTGTAAAATATTTTTTAAAAATTTAATTTTAATGAAGAGAGACCCGAAGAGAGTTCCGATATTTCCATTAACAGACCAAGTTTATAAGAGAGAGAGAGGGAGAGAAAGTCAATCTTAACATAAAGATAAAGTGACTAAACACAAATTGACAATGAATAGTACCCGGATACACTCAAAATACATTCAAAATAATTTTTGCGATTGAGGGAAATAAGAAATTTTGCTCATGATGGCTTTTAAAGATCTTAAGAGAACTAGAATCTCCAATAAGTTATTAAAAAAACTAGTGTATAAAATTTAAAATTTGCAACGTATAAAGCAGTTAAAGAAAAATAAGGATGGAACTTTTTACTTACAGTCTTTATCTCTCAAAAGCGACAATTCCTCTTCTTCTGCTTAAAGAGAAGGAGGCAGGCAATGTTAGTCAATCTGGCCGATTCCAATAAGTCAGGCATATACTTTTATGTCGGGTATTTGTGAGCAAATCCTTAAAAACTGAAATATAATAAATTAGAATTTAAATGAAGCGTTTTTTCTGATCACAGGAAGCACGAAAAAAAAAATTGAAGAGAAAATGTGGAGTGGACAGTTGAATCTATGAATGCAAAAACCAAAAACCGGGATGATACTGAAAAATCACACTGAAGGGAAAAATATTTGAGAGAAATTGAATGAAGTGCTGTGAAACATATTAGATAAAAACCAGAAACCGAACTGAAAATTACTTCGGAAAAATATGGTAGACATAATGAATGAAAAGCTAAAACTACATGAAAAAAAGAGAAATAAAAACTGGAAAAAAAAATCTAAATCAAATAAGAAAAAAAATAAGGAAAAAATTGGAAAAACGAAACACATGAAATGTAGAATTCGAATTGGAAAATAAAACTGAATACACTGATAAGAAATTATAACACATAATTAAAAATTGAAAAAGTATTTTGCAAAAAATTTAAACCCATACTAGTATTGAAGCATGCAATGAAACAGACATTAATTTGAAACAATAAAAAAACAGGGCATAGAAAAAAAAAGAAACGAAAAATTTGAAAACAAACTGATAAAAAATCGGGATGACAAAACACGAATTGAACTTCAATTGATACGAACAAAAAAATGGTATTTACATTGTAAAAAACCAGAACTAAAAAAAAACTAGAAAAAAGCGAAAAGAAAAAAGAAAAAAAAGTTGATAAGTAATTTTAAAAAAATAACTTGAAAATTTGACAGGATAAAATTTGAATATTAGAAATGTGGAAAAAGCAAGATTAAAAAACTGAGAAATGAAAAATATTGAAAAATACAACGACAGAAGTCACGGATGGAATTTATCAGATGTAGTAAAAAAATAGAAAGCTTAAATTTAAAAACAAAAATGAGAAAAAACGGTAAAACAAAGAATTGCGAAAAATATGGAGAAAAACTGGAGGAAAAGACAAGATTGAGCACATTGAAAAAAAGTATTGAAAAATATTGAAAGAATATCAATGGAAAATACCAAAAAATATAAATTGAAAACACACCAAATAGTATGGAAAGCAAAATGCAAAAAATGGGAAAAAACGTAAAACACATTTAAAAAAAACAATAGAAAACACACTGATTGAAAAATCAGTGGAAAAACAAACTGAAAAAATCCAACTGAGAACACACACAAAGAAAGAGAAAATACCAATGGAAATTACACTGACGGAACTGATGAACTACATTGAAAAAACCAAATGAACAACACTGAAAAAACAACTCATGAACCTATTTAAAGAAATACAGATAAACCACATTGAGGTAAAAAATTCAGACGAAACAAACTAATAAAACGCTGAAAAGTAATTTTTAGTTAATTTTAAAATGAAAAGATGCGAAGTTTGTTTAAAAAAAAATATGAGATAACATTAAAAAATTGGAAAAACTTAGAAAAAGACGAGAAAAGCAAAGAAAACTTTGAAAAGACGAAGCACGCGATACAAAGTTTGTATTATTTAAAAAAAGAAGGAAGGTAAGGTGACGAAATAGAGATGAATCGTCAAATGCAATAGAGATAATCTAATTTGTTATCAACTAAAGGAAGATAGAAAAAAAAACGCAATGGGAGAAAAGAATGAAAAAAGAGAAAAAAAGCTTTGAAATTTCACAAAAATGGAAGAAAAAAAAACAATAGAAAAATAAGGAAAACACAATGGAAAAAAGGAAAATTTCACACAGGAAAAAATCGAAAAAACACTGAAAAAATAAAAATAAAAACAATGGAAAAATATTGAAATTAAAAAAACTCCATAGGAAAAAATCGGAGAAATACAATGGAAAAATGCAAAAAAACGATGAGAATACAAAAAACACAATGGAAAAAAAGTAAACCTTTAAAAAAATCAAAAAATACACTGGAAAAAATTTAAAAAACACAATGGAAAAAAATCGAATGGAAGAAACACAATGAAAAATACACAATGGAAAAATGAAAAAACACACCTGCAAAATGAAAAAAAAACAATAGAAAAATAAGGAAAACACAATGGGAAAAAGGAAAATTTCACACAGGAAAAAATCGAAAAAACACTGAAAAAATAAAAATAAAAGCAATGGAAAAATACAATGGACATAATTGAAATTAAAAAAAACTCTATAGGAAAAATCGAAAAAATACAATGGAAAAAACAGGAAAAAACACAGATTTGAAAAATGTAAAAAAACGATGAGGGTACAAAAAACACAATGGAAAAATGTGAAAAAAACGATGAGAATACAAAAAACACAATGGAAAAACATTAAAAAACCCTGGAAAAAATCAAAGAATACACCGGAAAAAATTAAAAAAAAACACAATGGAAAAAAACCGAAAAAAACAGAATGGAAGAAACACAATGGAAAATACACAATGGAAAAATGAAAAAACACACCGGAAAAATGGAAAAAAAACAATAAAAAATAAGGAAAACAACGAAAAAAGGAAAATTTCACACAGAAAAAAATCGAAAAAATACTGAAAAAATAAAAACAATGGAAAAATACAATGGATAAAATTGAAATTAAAAAAACTCCATAGGAAAAATCGGAAAAATACAATGGAAAAAAGAGAAAGAAAAAACACAGTTTGGAAAAATGTAAAAAAAAACGATGAGAAAACAAAAAACACAATGGAAAAAAAATTTAAAACTCTGGAAAAAAATCAAAAAATACACTGGAAAAAATTAAAAAAAATACACTGGAAAAAATTAAAAAAAACACAATGGAAAAAAACCGAACAAAGCAGAAAGGAAAATACACAATGGAAAAATGAAAAAACACAACGGAAAATGGTAAAAAACAATAGAAAAATAAGGAAAACATGATGGAAAAAAATGAAAATTTCACACAAGAAAAAATCGAAAAAACACTGAAAAAATAAAAACAATGGAAAAATACAATGGATATAATTGAAATTAAAAAAACTCCGTAGGAAAAATACAATGGAAAAAGTAGAAAAAAACACAGATTGGAAAAATGTAAAAAAAAAAACGCAATTGAGAAAAAATTAAAAAACCCTGGAAAAAAAATCAAAAAATACACTGGAAAAAAATTAAAAAAACACAATAGAAAAAAAACGAAAAAAACAGTAAGGAAGAAACACAATGGAAAAATGAAAAAACACACCGGAAAAATGGTAAAAAACAATAGAAAAATAAGAAAAACACAATGAAAAAAATGAAAATTTCACACAGGAAAAAATCGAAAAAACACAGAAAAAATAAAAACAATGGAAAAATACAATGGATAAAATTGAAATTAAAAAAACTCCATAAGAAAAATCGGAAAAATACAATGGAAAAAAACATAAAAACACAGATTGGATAATGTAAAAAAACGATGAGAATACAAAAAACACAATCGAAAAAAAAAATTAAAAAAACACAATGGAAAAAAACCGAAAAAAAAACAGATTGGAAGAAACACAATGGAAAATACACAATGGAAAAATGAAAAAACACAACGGAAAATGGTAAAAAACAATAGAAAAATAAGGAAAACACAATGGAAAAAAGGAAAATTTCACACAGGAAAAAATCGAAAAAACACAAAAAAAATAAAAATAAAAACAATGGAAAAATACAATGGATAAAATTGAAATTAAAAAAACTCCATTGGAAAAATCGGAAAAATACAATGGAAAAAAGAGAAAGAAAAAACACAGTTTGGAAAAATGTTAAAAAAAACGACGAGAAAACAAAAAACACAATGGAAAAAAAATTAAAAAACTCTGGAAAAAATCAAAAAATGCACTGGAAAAAATTAAAAAAAATACACTGGAAAAAATTAAAAAAAAACACAATGGAAAAAAACCGAACAAAGCAGAATGGAAAATACACAATGGAAAAATGAAAAAACACAACAGAAAATGGTAAAAAAACAATAGAAAAATAAAGAAAACATGATGGGAAAAAATGAAAATTTCACACAAGAAAAAATCGAAAAAACACTGAAAAAATAAAAACAATGGAAAAATACAATGGATATAATTGAAATTAAAAAAACTCCGTAGGAAAAATACAATGGAAAAAGTAGAAAAAAACACAGATTGGAATAATGTGAAAAAACGATGAGAATACAAAAAACACAATGGAAAAAATTAGAAAACAGTGGAAAAAATTAAAAAAACACAATGTAAAAAAACCGAAAGGAAGAAACACAATGTAAAAAAACCGAAAGGAAGAAACACAATGGAAAATACACAACGGAAAAATGAAAAAACACACTGGAAAAATAAAAAAAAACAATAGAAAAATAAGGAAAACACAATGGAAAAAAGGAAAATTTCACACAGGAAAAAATCGAAAAAACACAGAAAAAATAAAAATAAAAACAATGGAAAAATACAACAGATAAATTGAAATAAAAAAACTCCATAGGAAAAATCGGAAAAATACAATGGAAAAAATAGAAAAAAAACACAGATTGGAAAAATGTAAAAAAAAACGCAATTGAGAAAAAATTAAAAAACCCTGGAAAAAAAATAAAAAAATACACTGGAAAAAAATAAAAAAAACACAATGGAAAAAGAAACGAAAAAAACAGTAAGGAAGAAACACAATGGAAAAATGAAAAAACACACCTTCAAAAATGGAAAAAAACTATAGAAAAATAAAGAAAACACAATGGAAAAAAGGAAAATTTCACACAGGAAAAAATTGAAAAAACACTGAAAAAATAAAACAATGAAAAAATACAATGGATAAAATTGAAATTAAAAAAACTCCATACGAAAAATCAGAAAAATACAATGGAAAAAATAGAAAAAAAACACAGATTGTAAAAATGCAAAAAAACGATGAGAATACAAAAAAAACAATGGGAAAAAAATTAAAAAACCCTAGAAAAAAATCAAAAAATACACTGGAAAAAAACTGGAAAAAAAACAGAATGGAAGAAACAATGGAAAATACACAATGGAAAAATGAAAAAACACAACAGAAAATTAAAAAAAAAACACAAAGTAAAAACACAATGGCAAAAATAGAAAAAAAATATAGAAAAATACGGAGGAAAAAATAAAAAAATTACTCAATCGAAAAAAAAGATTGAAAAGAGACAAAAAAAATACACTTTGAAATTACACAAAAAAATGGAAAAAATAAAAAAATAATGAACAATGGAAAAAAGAAAATTATGCACAGGAAAAAATGGAAAAAAATACTGAAAAAATACTGGAAACGAAACAATGAAAATAAAACGTGGAAAAAGCACAATAGAAAAGTAAAACTTCAGAAAAGTGGAAAAAAAACAGGGACAAACACTGTGGAAAGAGTCTCAGAAAACAATGAAAAACTGAAAAGAAATGGAAAAGACAGGAAAAAAAAGTAACAAAAATATGGAAACACAAACGCAATGAGATGACGGAACGTCCGATATTTGTCGCATATAATTAAACGCGGACGTAAGAATGATGAATTTTGCGGAATGTGTGACGGGATCCCTCGAACGAAAATGTACCAAACGGAAAAAAAACCGGACAAAATTTTGCCCCCCCCCCTTTTTTTTTTCACCCTGAAGAAAAAAACGCAATATTAGATTACTTACTCTACCTTTTTAGGATTACTTTGAATGTCGTACAAACAGACATTCAGGATAAATAAATAATTTACATTATAATTAAGTATTATTAGGAAGCTTACCTTTACAAAGCACAGAATCATACCATTTCTTGAATAAATAGAACTTAATATTTTTTTAAGCTTGTAAAACTTACCGATAGTTACCTTACCTTACCATTAATGACTGTTAGATGTCTTTACAAGGCTTCTTGCTCATTTTTCTCTATATCCTGAGGGAAAATTAAAGATCATTAAATCTTAACGTCGTAAACGAAATATAATTATTGTATTTCAATAGATTATTTTTATCTCCACCTTCTTAATTTTCCCAACATTAAGAAAACTAGGATATCGGAGTCAAGAATTTCTATCAAGATAATTTGCAGATTAACTGAATTGCTCAGTTAAAGTGCAGAAGAATTAAGTATTTTCCTCATTTTCCCTAGCTGATGAGCACATAAACGACTTCATGCCATTAAAGTTCAAAAATTTGTTTCTTTCATTCTATCAACTAATTTGTTGGCTATATTTATTGACTTGATTCTAAAAATAAATGTTTTCTTTAGTATTAATAATTTTTAAAACCATTTTATTCATTGTAATATGATTTTTAAAGTGACTAACAACTATTGTAGTGATTGTTGCAACTTTTGAGTTTAAGTTTTCATAAAGTTTTTTTAATTTTTCTAAACAAATGGTAATCTGAAAGTGCCAAATTCAGACTACATGGAGGATGTTGAACCGTATCCCAATGAAATGTCTGAAACTTTGGTTGCGTTACTTCGGTTTTTGACAAACTTCTTTTTTTGCATACTTTTGTTTTGTGTTCAAAATTCTAGGTACCCACCTCGCTGAGATTTTTCTAATCGTCATGAATTATGCTTTGCATACTTCCATAACTCATCTTTGTCACAGTACAAATTTCTCGAACTTTCATTCGTCGGTCATTATGAATAAGGTCTGTAGTAAGACTCAATCTTGGTAGAAGAGCATGAGACAATTTCAATTTCTTAACGGCCTTGTTTAAATGACTAGTGCCGTTTGCATACTTGAGCTCTAGACAGGATATCATTGCCAAAGTTTGCCTGTGATCTGTTCAAATTGTCAGTACATTTGATATTTCCTCTTGTTAAAAATTTTATTATTATGTGCTCTGAAACTGCGTTAAGAATGTTACGACCGCTCACTTATGATTAAAGTAACTAAAAAAAAGAACTTAACGAAAACTAAACAGTGCCAAACTATTGCTTATATTTTAGATAAAGTTTAGTGTTCCATTGATAATAAGAATAAAAATCGTATGCTGCTATTAGAAAGGTCTCATTTATATTTGATCCACCAACGTAAATTCAGAATGCATTTAATTTTGGTTTTAAAAGATTGCTGTATTTTGTAAGATGAAGAAAAAAATGCCCCTCAAGCAAAACACGTATTTAAATATGGATCATGGAAATATCTATCTCTATCTGTTATTTAATATATATATATATATATATATATATGGGTAATTCTTTGGAAAACTGACAATTCGGAAAAAAAAGTTTCTTCAAATTTAAAGTCTTCAAAATAATCTAATTTTTTTTATATATTTATTTAGTTACATTTATTAATAATTTTACAGACAGCAGCGTAGTTAATCGATATTTTCTCAAAAAAAGTAGGAATTCACCAAATTTTGAATATCAGAAAAATGACATATTAGATTAGGAAAACAGTCATTTTAAGCTAATAGTAAGTAATTCAACTTAAGAAACTCAAGAAGACAAAGTTGAAAAGTTAATTTCACATTTTTATGTAAATAATTATTGTGAACAATTTTAACATACTATTTCTTCTCGGCTTCCCGTTTTTTTTCTCAGTTTACTTTTCCTTGATTTTTTTAGGCCCCATGTTTTAAAATAACCCAGTAAAATTAATTTTATAATAATTTACATCGGATTTTTTTTTATTATATTATTTTAATTTAAAATATTTCAAATCATTTTATTTTCCAACTTCATTACATTCTTTAATTTATACACCCAAGTAGAGTTTAAACTATGACAGAATTAAATTGTACAGTGATGTCCTTCATATTTTAACTATCTGTGTTTTGAAAAAAAAAATAAAAAGACTTTGTGTTATATGGACCATGAATTGTTTAAATTAATTCTTTTATCCACTGCTAAAAGAATCAAAAGTAATTTTGTAGCTGATATGTACAGAATAATATTGTGTATAATAATCAATCATTAAATAAGTAGATAACTTTGTACGAGCATATTACAATCTTACATAAACTGGGTATTAGGTTAATATTTGCTTTCACTCTTTACATTATACTGCTTAAAAAAATTTCTGGTAACTGATGGCATTCATAAGCTAAGAAAATGACAGGCAGGATAATGACAATTAGCCATTTACAGCATTTATTTTAATTTAACATTTCGGCCTAAGAAGTTTACTTTCCGCAGAAAACTATAGGGATTTATTGAAATAACTCATGTAAATCTATGTAGTTCATGTTATTGATTTCAAGAACACATGAAAATGACAACAAAAAACCTACTCACCTTGTAAAATTCTTTGAAATAGATTTTGAACCAGAAAGTAAGTTCTTAAATCCTGAAATAAGACATGTTCTGATAGGATGGTATTCTAATCAATCGCTTAACCTAAAATGACTATCTATTTTAATTTTAAATTACTAAAAAAAAGTGGCCAGGAAAATGACTGCTTTTCATGTGACAAACAAATTATTGACAGAAAAAATTATTTCTAAACAAGGTTTTTGGAACTAATACCTCTGCATATATTCTAGAAATGCTTACAACGGTTGAGATAAAACCAAATTAGACATTGAAAAATTTGTGGGAAGTTTTAAAGCTAGTTATTATTGGAAATATTGTCTGTGACATACCAGGAAAATGACATTTTGATATTAAATTAATTTTTTTAAATATACAAAACAGTCAATGCCAGTGCAAATTTACATTTTAAGATGCTAGCAGCAATGCTATTTATTAAGAATTTTTATAAAAAGTTCTTTTAGTAGTACAGTATTGGACCAAAAGACTGTACTATTTATACAAAATGCATTGTTTTTACAACAACAATATCCATAGCTGCCAACTTGTACGGCAACTGAGATATAATTTTCTTAGTATTACATTAACATTCAACATTAACGTTTTGGGGTATTAACTCTTGAAGTTTAAAGTCTCAAAAAAAATTTTACAACGACAAATCAATAATTTTTAAAAAATTTGCAGTTAAAATCTATTTCATGGCTAATTATGCTTAGAGATTTCTTGATAGTTTTATTCAAAGAAAATTCCTACGAATTTAATTGTTTTACTACCACTTTCTAAAAAATATTTTTTAGCGATATTACAAGTTGGTAAGTATGATTATCGTAAGTTTAATAAGATTTGTCAAACTAACCTAATTTGGAAAAAAGACCATCTTTTAAGTGTTTTCTGAAGATTTTCTGCCGTCTTCATCTCTGTCTATTAGTAGCAGACACAAAGTCATTCATTCTCAGGGAGGAAACCAATTGATACGGTTTTATTAGTTGAACTGAGCATCTTAATGAACTAAAATGAATCTATAATACTTATTAGTTTTACCTGAAAAAAATTGACATTAGAGCCTGAAATGAAAACAAAATTTAATAAGTAACTATTGTAATCCTTTTTAAAGAGGTGATAAGTTGACTTATGACTACAGACGCACAAAAGTTAAAATTAATAACAAATATTTTCTCTTAAATTTGGTGATTGAAAAAAAGGAAGAAATATTTGAAAACTTTTTCGCAATCAAAGTTAAAAGAAAAATGTAACCATAAAATTAAAATGGAGATAAAAAAAATTAGCTACAGCAAAAATAATATCTCAGAATTTAAAGTAGTTCTAATCGATATAAATCAAACTATACTTTGTCATACATAATCAAAAAGAAAAGGCACAAAACTTGAATATTAAAATTTGATAAAATCCGTTTGGTTTTAAATTAGTTCAATCTATTTTTATAAATCCACACTTAGCTTATCCACAAAGTAATAGTGTGGGAAGAACATTTACTATTTTTAAGTTTCCTTTGAACCAAGAACTCAGAAGACATTCAAATCTCTTCATTATCCATATTTACTTAAAGTATTGCCTTCTGTTTTATTTCATAAAACAGACTTTCTCAAATTAATCAAGTTAACTTAGCATTCAGGGAAGTCTTTCCATAGATTAACAAATATAGGTAGACTGTTGAACTTTGATTCCATTTGGCATCTGGGAATAGACTGCCCAAATGGCAATCTGAATAAGGTACAAAATGACCACAGCTTACAGTGCTTGAGGCTACAACTAGAACGAAAAAATACGTTTTAAAAACGAAATATTACAAAAAGAAAAAATGGCGTTCTTGCAGTATTAAATTTCCTATCAAAATGTTTAGACACTCTTAAAATGTATGTACTAAAAAATACCTTAGTAGTAGGAGCAAGCTTGGTGATAAATATTATAGTTCGGAATTAAATTCACATTTTAATCATTAGAGGTGATGAACGTTCTATATTCCAATTTTGATTAACTTATGCGTAATGTTATTTGGAAAATGCATTATTGATGTAAATATACATAAAGAAATTGGATAATACTTAGATAGGGGGGAGTGAAGTAAAACCGGCACATCGATTTTAAGAAAATTAGTTCCGTCTTCTGCGGACAAACTCTAAATTACATTTTACTAGTTAAAAAGAAGGTCCTACTATATTGGCTTCTTGTTGATAATTAATTCACGGCGTCAGTGTAGATAAGTTTGCTTCATTATGTTAACTATCTAATGTTCCCTCATTTTTAAGCTATTCTTATTGATGATTATAATTATAAAAATTATTTTTAGTTCAGCCTATTATATGTTTACTAAAGATTCATACCTTAAAAAACAATACGGATTTAGCCCGATAATTAGCTGAACCCACAAAAGTTGCAGTGTAGCAGAGGAAGAAGATAACTACATCCAAAGTAGAACAAAGGTTTTACGGGTTCCAGAACAAAACATTTTATGAACCTTAGCCTCAAAGTACAAAAAGCCTGATTTTCATATATTGTAGAATTTTTGAAGACCCTTTATACGAAATTTACATTTTCGTATAGATATTCTCTGCTATTTTCTTTCTTTATTGAATAATAATTAGACTTAAATTAGATTTTTTTCATTTGATTTATTAGTAAAAATAAAGCCATTTTTTTACTGTTGCATTCATGTTCATAATGAACAAACTTTTATTTTCTTTATCAACACACACGAAAAAGATTTTTATGTTTAGAGTTTAAAATTAAAGCATGTATCTATGATAATTTATATATTTCTTTTAAAACTCAATTCTGTTAAATACTTACGATATTAGTTAACGAATTGTAAAATTAAAATTTTGAGCTCAAAACTTGTTGGTTTTTTTAAATCTGAGATCAACATACTTTCGTTAGAAATAATTCAAATTTTCCAATTAAAAATTATTCAGAACAAGTAAATTTTTGCAGAGAAGATAAGCGCAATTGGCAGAAATCTCTCTATATTACCGATATTTCGGAAAATTTTCGCTAAGCGCGTGCCTCCTACTTCCATAACTCAAAATAAATTAAATAAAACAAAATGAAATTTTGCATACTTCTAGAGATTTAAAAAAAATCATTCTGATATTAAGATGTTATTAATGCAGTCATCATTATTATTATTATTACATTTTTACGAAGGTTTATTTAGTTTAGCAAAACTATTAGCAGGGGATTTAAAAAATTTATTTTTTTATTTACTGTTATTTTCTTTTTTGGCAGCCACCTACTTTAAAAACTGAAAATGCATAACAGTAACACGTCTTATTTCATTTAAATTTCGTATTACTTTAAGAGTAAGTAAATAGTTCATATTGACCAATTTTCCGATGTAGATAAAAAACGATCAAAAAATGAAACAAATGAAATATTTATTGAATGTTTGTAACCATGTTTTCTTAAAAAAGAAAAAACTTTACACTTTTAAAAATTTCAAATTAGCGTCAAAGTTATTAAAATTTAAAATGTTGGTTCTGTTTTATATTACTTCGAATGGTTGAGAAAAATTTAATATTTTTTCTGCCTTGGATAGAATTAAACTCAATTATTAACCATTCAATTAGAATAGCAATAGCATGCAAGTAACAGAACCATCTGGTTTATAAGAAAATAAATTTTTAAAATTGATAATTTTTGTCAAACCCACGAACAACAAATCAACGTTAATAATTCTTTTTTTTTATGAAAAAGGGACAAGGTGGTCTTTCAGAGGAAGTGTGCCTCAGGGTTAGGAGGGAGGTTTGCGCGAACAGTCTAATCCGATTTTATTAGTCTATGGGTAATTTTAGACCCCAGAACTGAATGCTAGGCTAACTAACAAATTTTTAGATGCTTTCTATCTACAAAAATAGAAAAGAATATGATTGTATATTATAGTATATAATAAATACTTTATAGGAGAAACATAAATAAACATATGCTATTTTACTATGTGTCAAGACATGAGTCTATCTCATAATAGAAGCCCGTAATAATAGCTCATGACTATAAACAGAAAGTCTTATAAGTTATAAATTCTAAATTTGCATATCTGTGATCTCAGTTGAATCCAGAATACTTTAAAGCATAAAGAAATAAAATATTTTTAGAAAGCAAGAGTCATAATTTGATAGAAACCACAACCAAAGATTGTACTATTAAAACTTTCTATTTAGGTAATAAAAAAAAAACAATAAAACAAGTTAAGCTAAAGAGAATTTTTCTCCATCGAAGAATAAAAATTGTTAATAGAGAAATATGAGAATAAATGGAAAGTTTCAAAATATATAGCTGTTTTTCTTCATTAACCTTTAGAGAATTTTTTTTTAGTTTTCTAAAAGTATGACTGTTAAATTTCCTTATTCAAAAAAATTTTCACCATGTATCCATTAAGTGCAAATAAAAATTAAATAGATTTAGAAGAGAGGATAAGTCTTTGAGACTTATGTGTATTAATTTGTGTTAGAATTCTTATTTCTATATATTGCATATCTAGGTCATATAATTTTGAAACTTTCTTTTTAAAACAATATTTTATGACAAATATGGAAAACACTTTCTTTTCCTATCAGTAACACATTTAAGATATGCATATTTATGATGCATCATGTATATATAAGTATACATGATGCATCATAAATATGCATTTATGCATTTTTATGATACTTATATACATTTATGCATTTGCATTACACAATATTGTAAATACACGATTTTTTGAGCAGGATGATTCAAAATTTAAATAATCATACTTTGCTTTGCCATGAAATATATTAAGCAGCATTTTTCAAAATCAGAAAGAAAATAACTATACTTTTAATTAAAACAATTATTAAAATTTTACCTTCTAATTTTTTTTACTTGGTAAAATGCACAATAAATGGATAAAACAGAATTATTTTTTGCCTAATCATTAATCACATCAATTTCAAACAAAAATTTTATAATAATCAATATAGAGAATTTTTAGTGACACATTGCTTGGTTATGATACCATCAACAATTATTAATATTTTTCCCTTATCTTTTTGAATTTCGTATATCATTTCTCCAGTTGAATTATTTGAAGAAGTAAGTTAAATATTTTTTTCCTATTTCTAAGCTTTTTCGCTAAAAGTATAAAAATTCAAAAAAAAATAAATAAATAAATAAGACAAATTAATTATGCAACTTTGTTTACTCCCATAAATGCTAAAGCTGTAATTATGAATTAACGAAGGAGCTCAACATTTTACATTTGAAATTAGAGTGAGACTGTTTTCTTCCTTCATACATACAAAAAGTAAAGTACTCGTAGTTTAGTTATAAATTACATGAAACAAAATTTCGTGAACAAATCAATGTATTTTAAATGGTATGATGAAATCCTTAGCTGAATAAAATATATATAAATGATTTTGTTGTCGATTGAGTGTGATAATTGAAAAATCATTCAATTATCATACTCAATAATAAAATAATTTTTTTCTTCAATTTTTAGAGAATCCCTCATGTTAGAAAAAAAGAGATTGTATTTTTGCAAAGAAAGGAAAGTGAGTATTATAAATGTAAAGCAAAATTAACGGTCACACTGGCCAGAGGATGACTAATTAAAAAAATTGCAATTAAGAAACTGCCTCTAAACCGAGTCATTTTTTTCACAGAAAATGCAATTATTTTAAACTTGTTTTGAAATAAATTAGTTATGTTTATCATTAAATATAAATTTCATGTTGCATTGTTGGATCAAATACTCAAAAAACACTAAATTTTATAAATTGAAAAAGTTACATACAATGCTTTAAATTTAACATAAATTTATTAAGAGAGGTCAGGAAAATTGTTTTATCTTCGAAATAAACCTCGTAGTGTTTTCAAATTTTGAAAAATGCTTCACAAGAAGTACTTTGCATAAATATAATTAGTTATTTTCCATTCCTTAGAATTTTCAATTCTTTAAAAGTTGCTACTAAAGGCCTCTGGTTGATAGCAACACTTTCTAATTTTGCAACCATGATAACAAAAAAAATTTTTGAAATGGTTAATATGAGTAAATAGTTTTTTTTTTATTATTTTTGAGAATATATACATATTAAGCTATGAGTTTTCGATTCATTGCTTATTCTTTGATTTTATTTCATTCATTAATTTTTAAAGACAGTAGTTAATTTAATTTTTCATTTAATTTTTTTACATTACATCATTTCATATCATTTCATTACATCAGTGTAATTAAAACTTCACAAAAATCCATATTTTTACATTTTCACAATATATAAATATATAATTTAAAAGCTATAAATCAAAAGTTTCTGCACTTAGAGAAGTTTTTTAATTTTCTGCTTCCAAGAGAAAAAAATATTTTTAGAAACAGCAGGGAATTTCATTACCTAAATAAAAAAATTTTTGAAAAATGTACGTTAATAAACAGTATATGATTCAAACTTTTGTGATGTGCTTTTACTTCATTTCAAAGAAAAATACTTTTTCTCGAGCTGATTAATCTGGCCAGATATTTGAAGTGTGTTTTAGAACACGTGAACTAAATGCCATAATTCTGTTACGAAATTCTCTAAATTCACAGAAACTTTCGATCATTGAAAAAAACAAGTGTATTAAATTTTGTTTTCGGGCAACATTCCACGTTCTCTTCTGATATGAAAATACTTACCTATGATCCCAAAAAAAACAAAATTTATGTGGCACATTTTTTAGATGAATTGGTTTGATGTCATCTGGCTGAACAAATAAACCACCACCCATTAAAATACATGCACTGCAATTATTAATAATTAAATATTTTTGAAATAAAGAGCATGTGTATTAGAAAAGAAAAAACTTCTAAGGGTATTTTATTTTCCATACAATAACAATAAGCAATATAATAAAAAACAATATTGAAACAGTTTAGTAAAAGAAAGCTCTAAAAATAAAAGTGCATTGGACAAAGCAGCACATAATTATTTTAATCCTTATAAAACACATTAAACGTTCTAACCTCAAAAATATTTTTAAACAAAACTGATTTGATGAATTCTTTTTAAATGAGTAAAATTGGATAATGAAGAAACTCTCTTTAATCCTATTGACCCCCAAAATGAATATACCTATATTTCATACACAAATTAGGATATTTTTAAAACAAATTTGACAAGACTGTATAATAATTTTTTAACGGATTAATGCAATTACTTTTAAGAAAGCGACTGACATCTTTCGTAATCCAATTTTCTTTTAGTAAAAATTAACGAAATTTAATTTAGCCTAAATCACCGGACGCTAGATAAATGTTCAAAAAACTCTCTAAAATAAAATACTCAGTCACACTTTGCCTTAAAGAGACAAAATACCGTCCATCTTCCGTTTCATGCAAACGAAAAAATTGTTACAGAGATCAAAAATTACGAAAATCAATTTCGAAAGCATATGAAGGAAGTTTAATAATTAAACAGCATGCTTTTTAGCAACTTAGCTCTCAAAATTTTTCCAGTTATATGTTTTAGAAATATTCTTTAAAGAATTTGAAAAATAGTAACATTTCAATAATCTGCAAAAAAATATATAGAAAAAAGTTCCAAGTGGCATCAATCAAGATTAACGCCAAAAATTGCAAATATAAAAGAAGATGGACGTCACTGGGGCACCCGGGTGCGTGAAGCTCCGTATTTGCTTAAATCTACAATTCTTATTTATGCATATCAAATCTTTTTTTAAGACAAAATTTTTTTTTAATTTAGAAATCTTTAAATAAAAATTTGTAAAAATCAGAGATATTTTCATTCGGGAATACTTTAAATTTTAAAAATTGATTTTAATTCGTAAAGAAATAAGTGATTGATTTTTTTATATTTCAAGAACTCAAGATATTTGAAAACAATTGGAAATATAAATTTTAAAAATGAAATATTTTACAAAAAAAACCCGCATTGTAGATTTAAACAAACCCCCTGGGGAAAAGAATTTTTGAGACAGTTTTATTTTTAAGCAGAAAAATTTAATATAGCTTTGTCAACTGTAATTTTAAGTAAATAACTTTTAAGTCTCGATAATGAGCTCTCGTTTTAAATATGTAATAAGTTAGAATTCCGGTTTTGGGACTGCACCCAAAGCCTAAGAATACTTAAAAATTAATAACTCTAATGAAATACAGATCATGAATTGCATTCATCTGCGTCATACACTCATAAGTGTCACATACAGATTTTTTTTTAGTATGCCGCTCATCGAAGTTTGTCTTCTGAGTTCGATTAAAAATTTCAATGTTGTATAGTTAATTTATTCACAAAAACTCAAATCACGATGTGAGATGTAGTCCAAAATATCATGAACATAATTCTCAGCGAATAGAATTCATCGTATGTTCTTATTTATTTAAACGCATAGTAAAAAGTTCAAGTTTGAACATTGCACTAACCGGATCAGAATTTTGCAAGACGCAAGCTTTAAATGAGAAAATGCAGTTAAATACTTCTAATCCATCAAAATATCAGTTAAAATATCAGACAATCAAATTATAACTTTACTATAAAGGTAATTTCGTCATTAAATTTTATAAAAGACAAAAAATTGATTGTGCCTTTTCAAGAAAATTTCAAGCATTGTTTAGTTACACAACTCAGGGAAAAAATAAACAGTAAAATGAAATAATGTATATATAGAGTCAAATTAATGAAAATAAATAAAATCTAACAAGAAACTGTAAAAAACAAAAATAATTATGGATTAAAAATGGGAAAAATGATACAAGAAATTGATAAAATTAAATGCCTAAATTAAAAATGTAAAAAAAACATGTCACAAAATAACTCGGAATATAAAAAAAATAAAATATTCATGAAAAAAAAAATCCAAGATTTGAAAAAAAGGAAACATGCAAAGGAAAGTGGAAATTAAAAAAAAAAGGTGAGAAATGCAAAAGTTAGTGAGTGATATGTGCAAAAGGAAGTAAACAGGAAAATTATGAATATATTTAAAATTTGACCTCCCCCCTTAATTTAATATTACGCATCAATAAAATAGCAAATCTATGAGAAATAAACTTTTTGTGTTTTTGCAAGGAAAAACTATAAAATTGTCTGATGAGCTCACCTGTATACAATGAATTAAGATGAAATTGGAATTACCACAGCCCGCCCCCCCCCCCAAATGAATGGAGCATAGGTCATACGCATGAAAATACTACTTAATGAATACACCATCGAGAAATCTCACTGTCGTAGTTTCTTTTGAGTAGAATGCTCTTCAATGATGTACTCATCGAGTAGTGTGTCCAAACGCTTGACCTCCGACATTCCGCACTGACTGAGATAACTAACGGATGTTTTCAATTTTGTAACCATCCTCATTGCATGTGGAAAAAAATCATGCATGCGAACAAGAACTTGATTGGTGAGTTTTTTACTGGAAAATTTATTTCACCAATCAGGTTCTTATCCGCATCTCTGAACTCGCATGCAGTGAGAATAGTCCGCTACTCCAAGCATGCACGTGTTCACATCAGATAATCCAGGCTGCTCCTGCAAAAACACAAAAAAAAAAAAATCCTCACCTTTAGATTTACCATGTTTACCTCCTTTTGAAAACAATAACCATGAATTTTAAATTTAATGAATTGCAAGGAAAAGTAAATAAAAAAAGGTAAATTTATATTGCATTCAATGTCTAAATACTATTTTGAGTTCGTTGAGAAGTCCGAGGAACTCCATCACTTCATTCATCGTTGCAGAAATGAAATTTTTCAAGGACATTCTCAATTCATGTTAGAAACCCTCCTTATTTTTCTCATGCATTCGAAACAAGCAATAGTTCTCGATGAAACAGAACTCAATTTGATTTCTCCCACATCAATCCATCACATCCTTACGTTGGATTTAACTCTCAGGTTATTTCGGACATTTTTGAGATGCACTGCATTGATGCATTTCCCCAATTCTCACATATGCAGCAACTTCTTCATAATTTCATTTTTGAAACGATTGTTATTCGTATTCTTTTTAATCAATTTGCCACCACCGCTTTCCTGTTAACCATGGCGATTCTCATACTTTATACTGATATACAAATTAGATAAGAAAGAAAATAGCTTTTAGAGGTTGATTAATGGTGTAAACTGAAGTAGTACCTAATTTTGTGGGTTAGAATTTTTCCTTTTTTCTGAACAATAAAACACCATAAGTTGCTATATTAAAGTGAAATCTAAATTAAGGACTAATTTTTCTTGGGCAACAATCTTAAACAATGCAATTGTATCCTTAAGCAACAATTTTCTTAAAAAACGAAATAAAAAACAACTACTACTCTTAAAATAATATTTGAAAAAGGCCACACATCTCTCTATCGCTTTTAAAGTTCTTTTTCCGTTCTAGAAATCTTATTATCTATCTATTGCAAATCCCAACCGAGAACAAAGATACTCGTTGAGTTAGTAGACCTTTTAGGTAAGTCTTGCACTGGAAGATAATTATCCAATGCAATTTTGTATGGTTGAAAAATTTCGATATTGATTTTTAACCCTTTACTCGTTTGCAGTGAGAAAAAGTGAAAATGGTAGCTACAATATCTGTTATAAAAGCAATAATAGTGAGTCGGAGGGAAAAAAACGAGGTGAAAATATTGTAAGAAAAGGTTTTAAACTAATAAAATCTAAACTAAACTCAATGGCGCGACAGCCCATAGAGGGCCAAGGCCTACTGTGCCCATCTCAGTTTTCTTGACCTTGGGCTCTGGGGTGCAGGAGCAGATGTTCCGTTAAAGTGGTCAGCCGAACGCGGAATCCCCAGTGTTTAGTTCCCAAGCATACTTGGTACTCATCTATCGACCCACTGAAGGGGTGAAAGGTTGAATCAAACTTGCCCGGCCTGAGGATCGAACCAGGGACCTGTGGCACGACAGAGCTTAAACTAATAAAACGAAACGAAATTTAGGCAAGCTTTTATGCTTAAAAATTTTTTTTGTGTTAAATAATTTTATTAAAGTTAAATAATTTTATTTGAGTGAATAAGAATTTCTGCTAAACAAGAAATGAATGAAATTTATTTTCATAGCAACCAATCATTTAAATTAAATTGCTACGATAACAATCAATATAAACTTTTAAATGTTTCCTGAAGTTGAAACATTATAATGAAATTGACTGATGCTCATATATATTATCTATAAATCATGTGCGTTTCTTTTAATTTCTCTCATTCTAATAGTAAAGTAAAGCATTTCCGCAACCACCCGCTGTGGACCAGGGGTGTCATGAAGGTTAAGGTTCAGAAATTATACAACCTACAGCATGAATAGGACAATACAATTAACTTAGCGCTCAGGCTGCCTTTTGTTTCGAGACAAGCTTATATCCATCGATCTGAATTTGGGCGAGTTGCAAGCAGCCGCAAGGGATCAAACCTCATTCCTTCACAATCACAGTTCAGTGTTTTAATCACTCAGCCATTGCCATTCAACCTAATGTATGCCTTAATTTTTAGATACTATGCGAAATCTATTAAAACAAATTTTAAAAATATTTCTGCTCGAAAACTATTTTATTAGATAAGAAATACATATAACTTATGCATAAATATTAATAAATAATTGAATTTTTTTACTGCACATTGTCTTAAAACCAAGTTAGGGGTGTAGTTAAGAGAGTGGGGAATCCATGGGGTTTTCCCAAAACGAAAATATTAAAATAAAACAAAAAAATTACATTTAGATTCAGAATAGTATGACGTTCAATTTTGGGGAACATATACGTAACTTTTCAAAAATGCACTTGCTTAAATATTTAGTTAAAGAAGAGTAATATGCTTCCAAATTAAATTTTGAATTAATTAAATTATTTAAATAATTATATACAAAGCATTTAAAAAAAAGAAAGATTGTAAGCAAGTTACATTCCGTATTTTTGTTTATACAAGTCAAAAATTCAGATACAAAATTAACATTTTTCAAAAAGTGGGGATCATTCCCATCTAAGCAGTGTAATTTTTCTATTATTTAAAAATTTTAGATATTAATTAAATTAAATGTAAGGTTATTTTTACTATATCCACAATGAACAGATATTTATCCAGTCCACTATGCCTCGAGTAAGCGGTACATAAACACTGAGCAATATTTATAAATTATGACTAATTATTCCAAAAGAGCTTATGTTAAGAGAATTATTTTAATATAAAAGATAAAGAGATGAAGTTAATTACTTTTACTTAACTACAAAGCCTTTTTTTATTTGCCTATTTTATGGATGACTTAATAGGCCCCTTGTGAAATAAAATCTAAAGCACGCCTAAGTAAAAATCTACTATCGAGTCAGATAAAACATTTAAACTTTCAGTTGATAACGTAGTCTTTCGAAAATAAAATGACTACATTATGAATATAAATGAATGTAATAACTGAATATAAAGCTATTTATGGAAGGTTTACAAATAATTTAACTAAAATTTCTGCATTAAAATACATAATTTATGATTGCTCTTAATTCATTTTTAGAACGGTCTCTATAAAGACATGGAAATACTAATTGGTTAAAAATGCGTTAAATCTTGTTTATATAAAAATAAAGAAATAATTTAGATCTAAAATTTTGAATGCGAAGCCTAACTGTAGGATGCTTTCAAGATACGATTGAATGTAAAAATTTGGTTAAAACATCTTCAGAAACATTATATAGTTGCATACCTAGTGATATTACATGAAGCAATATTTTAAAAAAGAAATTTAACTAAGATTAAGATCAAAAACAAACAAGCATTTGAATTTTATTTTGCAAAGACATTCTAAAATAGTATTGCTATATATTAGGATTGATATGATAAAGATAGATTGATTTAATTAATTGCTATATTTTTTGGTGACCAAAATTTTCAATATTTAAGCTATATATTTAGATAATTTAAGCTAAAAACCAGTATAAGTACTTCAGCAAGCAAACGGCAAATAAAAATTAATTTTACACCTACCCGACATTTTAAATATTTGCACTAATTTTAGAATTAAACCCAAAAATAATTTAGGTAAGAAAAAAGTAAATTCAACTAAATATCCATCATATCAATCAATATTGAGTTATTAATCACCTCTTTATAAGTATAGTGATAAAAAACTCCTTCTATTAAATCAAAATGACGAAAGTGGAAATTTAAATTAAAATGCAGCTTTGAGAATGAAATCAGTTTTAACGATATCAGTTTTTTTGTCAAATCTGACATACTTTGACGTTACATAAAATATTAGCACTTGTTCCACCACTGGGCAATGTTCCAATTTATGAAAATTAAACTTAATTATTATCTTAAATAAAAAGTGAGAACATTTAACTGGAAATTATACAAGAAAAAGTTTTTACAAAAAACTTCTTGTCATTGCTGTTTTTAAAATGTATAATTGTTTTTCTTTTAGTTCCCCCCACCCCAACTAAATTAAATAAAGTTTCTGAAAGATTCTGCTAAGCTTTTTTCGAATTGACTTTTCGAATTTTTTCAATTGATAGTATAACTATTACCTAAATCTTAAGACATATTTTGAAATAATTTTTTACTAATATGCGATAATTCAAGCTAGTTCACTTGCAGACCAAGTTAAAAATGCTTCATTACAAATCCATCTTTTTTTACTTAAATAAAGCTATGCTTTAAAAATTTACAAAGCATTTTACTAGAGGAGTGTTTAAACTCTATGTTGATTTTCATAGTATAAAATATATTGCAAATATATTGCTGTTTTAACAAATTTCAATAAGCAAAATTTTGTATTACTAGGTTACTTAGTGTATTAAAAGTAACAGCACATTTGAAATAACATTTTAGAAATTTTTCAGAATAAAAAAAAAAAAAAGAACGAAATGAAAATTTAATAGTTTTGTATAGTGATACATCTGTAAAAAGTAGGCATCGACTGAGAACTTTTTTCCCAAAAAATAATGATGTTAATGAAAGTCCTACCCATTTATTATTTTTATAAACAATAAATTTGTAACTATTATGCACATTATTTTAATTCCGCATATATTTTTCTGCCTCATAAAGTTCATTCAATTTCAAGAGGAAATATCTTTATCTGGCATTAAAAAAATATATAATTTTTTAAACTGCCTTTCTCGCATAGTGAGTTGTTATTTTTAAATAAATAAGTTATTCTAAAAGTCTTTTTAAATAAATAAGTTATTCTAAACTGAAATGTTTGTCAACCCGCAGTTAGTTTGAGTTACACAATTTTGCCATTTCAAAAAATGTTTGAAAAAAATTAGATCAATAAAATCAATTTCTGATTTGATTATTTTGGTCGATTTTTCAGTAGTTAATGACACATTTCTATTTAAGTAATGACATGCATTTGCATGTCATTACATAATTGCATTAATATTTTTTTAAAGTAATTAATTGATACAATCAAGAAAAATTGCACCATTTTCTCACAGATTATAGTGCATATATAAAGAGCTATTTAAGGGGATTAAACTTGGAATTCAAATTAATAGAAATGCTTATGGAGCCGACGCCAATAATAGATTTGTAACTAATGATCAATTATTATTGAATGATTAAATTAGTTTTCTTCAAACAACTCCAGTCTTTATTTTTTTTTACATTATGTAATTTTGAACCCCATTTTTTCTGACTTAATCAATTAAAACTTTTTGTATCCTTGACATTTAAATTATATTTGTTGAAAGTGACTTTAAAGAAAAAGTTTAACAATTAAAACAATATTTTACTGTATAGTAGGAACTATACGTGTTTTCAATAAAATATAATCCTGAGTTCGTCTTCATTTGATAAAAAAAAATTTTGAAAATACATTTTAGCACCAGTTAAGGATAATTTGTTTCGATTCTGAAATTATTTTCACTTGTAAAATATCTACTTCAGAAACATAGATAAGCAACCATTCATTAGACGATTTAAACTTAGGATTGTTTTCAGTTTAATAATAAAAGCAAAAATCAAAACTACTGTACTCAATTATTTATATTGTATTTTTTCTAAAAATTATAATTTTTCAATCAAGATAATAGAAATATAATTTTTTGCTAAAAACATAGTTAAGTTAAAAAATTAAACAACAATTAAAAGACATGTGAAAATAACCATTCTAAAAAAAATTAACATTCGGGAAAATAAAAAGGATAAGTTCTAAAAATTATTATCTTTTGTAAATTCATGAATATCAATGTAATAATAAAAATGATTTCTAAATAGAAAAAAAATCTATACCAACTAGATGTACCGAATTTAAATCAGTCGTAATAAATAACTCATTTTGTAATTTTTGACGAGTGGGAGAATCAATGTAATAATTTATCAAAATAAGGTTCATTTTTTGATTAGCAGGACCTAGTCTAAGTATTATTGCACTAGTAATTATCGTTTAAAGAAAACCATCAATTCAAAAGAAGATACCAAGAGTTCCGTTATTTCAAAGGCTGTCTGTCTGTAAAAATAAATGCAGTTAGGAATTGAGTTCGCGGTTTTAGATTTTTTTAAATTCCCTCTAAGACAATCATGACCCACAAAAAGTTTACTTAACATTGATTGTTGTTTTAGGCCAGAGGTCGCCAAAGTGGTCTATATAGACCCCCAGGGGTCTATTTAACAAAAGCGGGGGTCGATCTGAACCAGGGGGTCGAATGGGGGTCGATCCGAATCGGAAGTGTCGATTGGGGGTCGAAGAAAAAACAGTTCCTAATACGCAAATCACACATACCTAATTGAGTTTGTAAAATTTGTGATCTTTTTTTATAATTGACTTAATATCAGTTTCTTTATAGAACATAAATTAATAAACATATTTATTCGGGTGAAACAAGTATTTACGTATCAGCGTTACAAACGCAAATATCATACGCAGTTTCAGCTATCTTTGCAAACTGTGAACAGTTTTGAATATTTGCAGAGTCATTATTAAAACTTTTATAGTTTTGGATAATTATAGTTAATGTTTCTTTATCATTCGTTTAGTTTAGATATAAATTTTAATTATCAATACATGTAAAAAAGAAGGTAAGCATTAATAATATAGATTAGTACAGCCCGCGACAAAACTGCAAGATGAGCTTGCTGAATTATTATAGGATCTTGAAGCAAAGATGCAATATTAAAAATTTAACAATAAGCAAGTTTTGGACAAATATAAATATGAGGCAAAAATATGTAAAACTTTACGAAATAGCTCAGCCATTTCCAAGTTCCTATATGGTTGAAGCCGGTTTAAGTCACGTAAATTCAGTACAACTAAGTACAGAAATAAATTAAATGTGGAGTTTTGAGGGGATTTAAGATAAACAATTGGCCAATTTTGAACCCCATATAGCGAACCTTGCAAAAAAACATCAGGCACACCCATCTCATTGATTAAGAAGCAATAAATCTGTAGTTACTTTACTTATTATTTCTTATTTATAATTACTTATTATTTACTAAATATTAAGGTTGTAAATTTCAACATTAATATATTTTTCATAAAGCTATTGTTACACAATGTACTATTACTTTAATAAATGCTTAAAATCATAAAATAAATGTACAAGCACAGTATCTAGTAGAGTTTTATTTTAATATTAACAGAAAATTACTTTTATGGGGGTCGATGGTGATTTCGAGAAATTATATAGGGGTCGATGATCAAAAAAGTTTGGCGACCCATGTTTTAGGCTATTAAAGAACTGGAGGTGAGATTGTTCTTGTTTTCCAGTGGCGCCACCTATGGCCAAGAGTTCGACTTCTTCTACACTCATACGTCACACCCGTTCATGGGGTGCAGCCATTCATTCATCCAGAGTTCGTAATTTTGATCTAAACCAGAGGACGATCAATTTCCAATTCAGCACATATCCAGAAACATAATTTGTTAAGAAAACATGGAGGACTTTGTGACCCGAGAGATTTATCGTACACCAGTCACCATTTAGTAAATGGGGGAGTCTTCGGCCGGTTGGATTCGAACTCTCGTTCTCACGAATGTGCCCAACAACCAGACTATACGGACTTACTTAACATTTATAATATAAATATTATTAGTTGCGACTGAAATTAATTTTGAATTAATATCAAATTTTCTAAAAACTAGATTTTACAAACATACCCACGACTGACAAAACAGTAAACTAAATTTGGACGGAATAAATTTTGTTCGCAAAAATCGTAATTCCCATTAAGATTTGCAATAAATTCATGAAACAAAATTGCGTATATCGGCCAGTGACCTTATAAACTTAAAAAGAATTTAGTATGCGGAATGTGAGACAAGTGTGCGGGATTATTTCTCCTAGAGGAAAAAAAAATAGAAATTAGAGTAAAAATATGAATTGAAAGGGGTTATTGAAGTCCTGCATTCAATCCCGATTAAATTTAACAGGTTCTAAATCTTGATAGGCTTGAATTATTGAAAGGATGATCTCGATTTCCAGCCGGAAAATCAAAATAAGCGCCGTTCTAAGCAGCAAAAATAACTCAATTACATAGTTTTTTGAGTTAATCCGAGTAAACAATAAATTTTGTATTGATTCACAAGCAAGATTTTAATTCAGAAAAAAAAATGTAAAAATTATAGAAAAAATATCAATTAGCAGTAGTAGGGAAAAAAAATTGCACGCAATCATGTGGAATTTATATTTACGAATCAAGAATTTATCCTAAAATTTTAACTTTTCAGATAAGGGGAAAAAATCAAAATTTTACAAAATTTAGAGAATTTAACATTTACTTAGCGCGAATTCAGCTTTTAATTAAAATTTTAAGAATACGAATTTCGAATAACTTATTGGAAATTTCAGGAATTTCGTTTTTTGATATATTACTTGAAAATGAGGATAATTGCGAGTAAGAAAAATAAAATTATAAAGTGGCTATAGCAAACAATTTTGTAAAAAATCAGAAACATTATTTTGTTCAAGATGAGTGAGTTGGGATTTGTATCAATGAGTTTCAAAGTATTTGATTAAAAACAGGGTAAACCCTTTTTGAAAATATCTTAATATACGTCTAATTTGCCTTTGCATAGGAATGACAGATTACAATTGTTTAAGTTACGCGTATAAAAATAATCAGAATGAAGGAAGAGAAATAGTAATGCCTTTGCTTTTTTTAAAAAAACTCTTTCGGGGTAATGTTGTTACATTCAACCATCAATAGTTCATTCAGAAGAATTCCAGGCCACTCTTTCATAACTTCTTTTAATGAACGATTTATTTATTTTACGTTTTAATTATAGCATAAAATTTCTTTAAATTTTATTGATTTTTTAAATTTTAATTCTTGCTCTGTTTTAAATCTTTTTCTTCTCAGAAAGTTTTTGTTAACTGTTAGATTAGTACATCTAATCTAAGGCATTTTAACTTGTACACCACGTCGCTAAGTTTGTTTTCTGTTTTCTTCTCAACTCATTTCAGTTGCATTTTTATGTTTAAGCAATATAGCGCATTATAAAGAGCAATTTTTATCTTAGGATAATCATTCTTTATTTTAATTTATTATAATTACCATCGTAAAGGAATGCGTCCCGAAGAGAAGCTTTGCATTTTCCCTTTAAAAAAATTCTTTATTTTATTTTATAATTCTTCTTTGTGTGTGATTCATGATTATTGGTTTCTTTTTGACAATATGCTTAACTGATCATCGATTGAAAATTCCTACCATACTTACAGCAGTTGAAGAAAAATCACCAGCTCATTATTGTAGTTTTTACAGTAATTTAATATAACGTCTCGAATATAATGTGAGTTAAATAAAAAAAATACAATTAAATGCTGGTTATTTTTATTTCTTTCAGCAATATGACCATTGTTTTAAAATAAACAGAAAGTTTAGCAAGACAGTCAACCGCTGTTATGATTTTTTTAAATATTTAACCCATGGTACTGAGGCACATTGGCATGAAAATAAATCAATTAATTTAGAATATCGCTTCCCTTTTGGCAATATGGAACTTAGGAATGGTTTAAAATACTTTTACATTAGTTAATATTTCAGTTTTTATCATTGGTGAAATGTTGAATCAGGAAGAGTGGAAGCACATTTAAACAAAACACCGGCTACTGTTTCGAAAATATGACAAATTAATCATTTAAAAAGGTTTTGATTGAAAAGTTTATTAAAAAAAAAGCATAAAAAATAAACCAGAACCATTGATCAATAAGATACTTGCAAGTGACGTAGAGTGGTTATCTTGCTCCTGATTGGTTTTTAAAACGTGGCTTTTGTTTACGTTAGCAACTGTTCTTTTCATTCTGTTTCGAGAAAGCCAAGCTCCTCGAGTATCAATTATCTTAGGGGACACATTTTAAATTCTTTCAGGAAGATCCTTTCGCAAGGATTTTAATTCTTTCACTATATATTTCTAACTTAACACTAAAATAAGCATGAAGCTATGTAGAGAGTAAACTAATCATGCATCAAATTTGCCAGGTACGCAAACAAAAATATAACACGATAACAATAAAATATATAAACAAATAATTAATCTAAGTTAAATAAAACAAAGACGAGAAAGAATTATGTTTCAACAAGTTCCATTAGTGATACGGAGTTGTATTGAATTAACTTCATGCTAATTAGCATTCTAACTTAGGTGTCGAAACTTAGCTTAACGTTAACGCGCCATTTTGCTTATAAACGATCAGCTGGCACTGATGACATGTCACATGGGGGTATTGTGATCTTCTTGAAGTGCAAGTACCCAATTGTGAATGGACTGTTTTGCTTTGATATTAAGTTCTTCATAAATTGCATCTAACCGCTATTTTTTATTTGAAAATCTGTCTTTCACACAAAGTACCTAACCGCATTTTAATTGCTGTTCTGTTTTCCAAAAATCGCATCAAACAGTTACTTCGAAATGTACTAAATGTCAGTAAATTGTAACCATTATTTCATTCTCATAATTTACGTAGAAAATATTTGATTTAAAAGGAAAGATAATCCAAAAATATTTTTAAATATTTTTGGATAGCATTTATAAGTTTAAATTTTAAAAAAGTGCTAAAAATGTTTTCCAGAGTTGAGTTAAGTAACTGTCTTTGAAGTGTAGTAAAAATGTATTTGCTTTGGAAAACAACATTTTTCAAGAAAAAATTTAAAATCAGTAAGGATTTTTTTAAAGTTGATTTTAGTATTTGCGTAGAATTAATTGCGCATAAAAATAGAAGAATTCAAAAAATATCAGTAAAAATAACAATTATAACAGTACATGATTAGTCTTCAGTTATTTAATTTGAGGAAAAAAATTATTCAAGAAAGTAAGAAAATTACTGACTCAAGAAATTTAAAAAAAAAATGCTATAACATTTTTTTGAAAATAAATATGCACATTTGAAGTGCTTTCTGTTAAGCAATGCGTGCAGTTATATAATAATACTGAATATTTACCATGGCTATAAAATCAAAACTGATATGCCTCAAAATTGGCAATAATATTTTTGTAATTAAATCTGAAACCAAATATTTGCTCGTTTATACAAACTTTTCACCAATTTTTACACTTTCCAAGTAGATCTTTAAAAGTTTATCTCTTGTTCAATTTGCAAATATAAGCAACCTTCTAAGTAAGGAAATAAAGTCCTTTTTTTAATATAATTGAAATTTATCTACCAGAAATATTACCCAGCTTCATTTCATAGATAACTTGATACTTATTAAAAAAATATTAAAAATGTTTTTAATCCGTAACAACAATCTAATAAATTAAGCGGCATAAACCGGTTTAACCACTATTAACCTGTATAAACAAGTCTTAAATTACTTAGATTTAATCTAAATGATAAAATACCTGTTTAAGAGTCGTTTAGGATTGGACTTCTTATACTGATCTAACGCAGGAATAAAAGATTGATCTATTCATTCTTTCTCGTGATTTCATTATTTTCTTAATGACCATAAAAAATTTCTCTTAAAAAATTATTCTAGGCTCTCTAGTAAATGCTGTCATTTGACACAATTGCCCTCGTCTTCTTAACCGAGAATCTGAGTTCAATATTAAAATTAAGATGCATGTTGAATGTTGAGAATCAAAATTTGCTTTTTAGCGAAATCAATATAACTAAAGAAAAGTCTTATAAAAATAAATTTGATTTCAATAAATACAACAGGAAACAAGTATCAACACTAAGTTTTTAAGAATGACGTTGGCTATCACGTCCACTATAATTTTATTATGATTTATCTACATTATGATTTAATTTTGCTTTGCTCTTCTAAACGATACATTGTACTTTAGATGTCAAAAAAATAGTTTTTAAATCTAAGTGGCTTATTAACAGAAAGAGACAAAATATTTTCAGCCACAGACTCGTACAAAAATCGCAAAAGTACTGTTTTTTTTTTTTTTTTTTTTTTTTTTTTTTTTTTTTTTCAAAAATAAAAATAAACATATTTAGAAGTTGAAAGTGTTAAACTACCGAACAGTTTTTTAGTTAAGACTTAAAATACATGGACTGTGAAAATTTTAACTAGAAATAGAAATTTATTTTTAAAAAATATTTTGCTCAAGAAAGTTCATGTTTACTAACTCAAGAACTGCAGATTTTTTTTTAAAAAAATGCTTTAACGTTTTCTACGCATACAAAAAATTATATTCAAGGCTAAATGCAAGATCAATGCACTTAGATCCGATAAATTCTTTTAGTTTCTTTTTTCATTTTAATTTTTCAAGCAGAAACTTTTATAATTATTTTCTAATTTGGGTATACCTACAATCAAATTTCAGGATTTCGTTAAACGTTATGAGAATTTTGCAAACACATTTTCGGAGGAAAATCTTTAGTGAACTTGTATTTCATCTACGAAATTACTACGGGAATAATGAGTTGGTGAAATTAATTATTCAACTATTTATTTACTTTGGAAAAACTTGGTAATTAAGAGTGTGAGATAAATAAATACTTTATAGTGATAAAGATTGCCGTTGTCTAGCATACACTCATTTCAGCAAAATTTTGAGTATTACCACCAAAAATAGCTCTAATATTTTCCAAATAGAAGAATAAAAATAGTTTTAAAAATTTTACACTTTAATAGTTTTCTAAGATACATTTCCGCCCAAAAATCATTTTGATTGGTTTCCAGTCTTCCAGTACATGTTTTTTTCTTCTTCGAAACTAAAGCTCCACTCTACTTTTGAAAGCGTTTTATATTTTAGTAACAAAGACTTATAAATTAGAAAATAGTAGGTTCCACTTTTGAAAAACATCATCATAATATCCTGAAATTGTAATATCCATTAAAGTTAAATACTGAAATCTAATTAAACATATTTCACTAATCAATCACCCATTTGATTCAATGTTTTTCCATTCATTGGCTTGAATCATTTGATTCCAGTCTATAACTGAAGTTTCAAATCGAACTTTTAAAAAAGAATAGTTTAAAGCATTTTGAAAATGATTGACAATTTCATCATATTCCTCGTTCAAAAATTTTATTAATAGATTTAGAATTGTTTTAATTCATTTTAATCAACTCTATTATTTATATAAAATTTACTTCGTCAAAAATATAACTTTAACCTGAAACTTTCACAATTTCAATTATTATTACGAATTTTAGACATTGGTATCTCACTCAATTATTTGTAAATGTTAAGAAAAAAACCATAAATACTGATGCCAAGATGTACTATTTAAAGGAATAAAAGATTACAGAATACATAATTTCTGCCACTTTCAATTTTAACCTGTCGATACAAAAAAATAGTTTATAACGTGTAAAATGCTTGAAAAAAAGCAAATCTCTAGTAACTAATAAATACTCAAAATTTTAGAAGTCTTTATAATAATTTTTTAATATTAGTAACGTTTACTAATAATTACTAATATTTGGCACTTTTGCAGCAACAAAAAAATCTAGAAATCATGTATAAAGTTACTATCGGAAAAAATATTATCATCGTTTAAACATAAATAGTTATATAAAGTAAATTTTTAATACAGTACACTAAAAATAAAAGATTTTTTTCAGTTCCTATATCCAATTGAACATTAATACAATGCATGCAAAAAAAAAGATAAATCACCAAGATAATCACTATGATACAAAATTCTAAGATGGTTTGCTTTTTATTTTTTCTTTTTTTTTATTATTTTTTTTAAATTTAGTTTTTTAAATTTTTTGTATTTTTTCTTCATTTTTTTCTAATTTTTGCTTTTTTAAAAATTTCATTTTTTTTTTTTTTTTTTTTTTTTTCAATTTTTAAATTTTTTTTCTTTTTTTTCAATTTTTTTTTTTTTTTTCTTTTTTTCAATTGTTTTTTTTTTTTTTTAAATTTTTTAAATTTTTTTTTTTTAGCAAACCATTTTGTTGTTTACACAATAATTCGTTACACACAATTACAATCTGGAACACATGAAATAATAAAATTGCAAGAATATCGCATAATTGAATGTAGATAAGTAATAATTAAAAATAAAGCTGTTAAACTCCCAGTTCATAAAATTTTGAAAGCAGAATGAAACGTGTCTTAATTAACCACATTTTGTTAAGAAAAAGTTCTAAATAACAGCACAGATGAACAAATAAAATGCAATAAGGTTCAAAAGTAACTTATATGCAATTAAAAAGAATTTCTCTTCTCAAAAAAAGAAAAAATTAATATATATTTATAAAAATATTGTAATGGGTAGATTGTGGAGCATACTTGAATTACATAAAAATTATGAGAAATATTGAAATGAGATAACTATAAATTAATGACGTGAATAAGTATAAACGTATTCCAAAATATGTCATACGTAAATATATATCAGTAAATCAATGAAATTCTTTAAAAAAACATATTTAAAGAAATAAAATTTTTAAAAAAAAAAATGATTTAGAATAAAAAACTTTATACAATTTTTTTTGTTGAGGCAAAAGCTACAATTAAGTGATTTAAATAGATATTAAAGAAAAATAACTTAAGAAATATAAAAGAAAAATAACTTAAATACATTTTTTTAATTTTTCTTTGTTGTATTGGATGGAATTTTCTATTAAAAATTGTAAAAACTAAAACATATTAATACGTTATTATACTCGGTGTAATGTTAAAGTAATTGTTTATGATAAAAGTATGATATTGAAAAGGTTACTAAAAATAAAAAGACTAAATTTTAATCACTAAAAAATTAATGACTTGAATAAGTATAAATATATAAAATATGTAAGCATTCAAAATATGTAAGAAATTCCATTCAGTCCGTCAACAAAATTTAAAAAAAAATTATTTACGGAAATAAAAAAAATGAAAATAATTTAGAATAAGAAACTACGTCCCATCTTTTTTTTTTCTTACGATGGGGCGGCGGAATGGAACTTCTTAATGGAATAAATTATATACAAATAAGTTATTAAAAATGGTTATAAAAGCATTGCGCACAAAATATATAAGAAAATCCAAAGACAGTAAACATTAAAAAAAAAAGCATTTAAGGAAATAAAAAAAAATTTAAATATAATTTGGAATAAGAAATTATGACCCATCTTTTTTTTTTTTTTTTTTTTTTTTTTTTTACAATGGGGCGGAATGGATTTTCTTAAAGGAATGAACCAACTAAAAACAATTGATTTAATTAGATATAAAAATATTACATTCAAAATGTAAAAGAACGTCCATTCATTCCGTAAAAAAAAGGAAATTAAAAAAACTTTTTGGAATAAGAAACTATGCACCCTTTTTTTGATGGGGTGGAATGGATATTCTTTGATTAAAAGTAAGAACATGATTTAAATATAAAAAGTTAAAATTATCTATTAATCTGTCAAAAAAAAGAAATTAAAAAAATTTAGTTGCTACTAAAAGAATAATATTAACAGTTTTCTCGACTAACTAAGTAAAACATAATATATACCACATTTTGAATATGACAAAAAATATGTATATAAATTAACAATCACTCTCACATACCACCATAAAAATTAAACAAAACACTCCTTACATTTACATAGAAAACACTTCAAGAGAAAGCACTTCAAGATTACAAGAATTTAAAAAAGAGAATGTAATAAATTAATTAAAGCATATTGTTCAAAAAGTTTATAAATAGTCTAATTTGTTTAATCACCCCCATTTTATTTAGTTTCGTTGTCTCGCTTATTCAGCATCAATAGTTCGGTTAAATGGAGAAGGCATTTGATGTGTGGGAGTTGGGTCAAAGCTGCTTTTGTCAGATAATCGAGAAAATCTTGAGAGGACATGTCGAGACATTTTCCAAATAAGTCACAGACAGAATTATTGTGCATGCGTACAAATGTCACTGGTATGATTTAGAAAGTCACTATAGGAACTATTTCTATCAAAAACAGTATCTGAATGGTGGGACAGTTGTGGAATGCCTTTCACCTCAAAATGTTTCTCAGAGCACATGGTTAAGCCAACTTTTGACATTTAGTAATTTTAATTATTAAATATTAAATAAAATGTCAATTTATATATTATATAAAATCAATGGAGATCTGTTTAAATCAGGATTTAGAATGTCAGTAATACACAGTACTCTGGTAAATTGAGTTAGCTCACTCTTTCAAACTAACATATTTTGGGGAGCATTTTTTTTCTGATTAGGAGTACTTTCGTTCTGGAAGAGTTACTGAGATTTGAATTCTTTTATCACTATAAAACTCTTTTTTCCACTGTCTTTTTAATCGGTCATGTCAGTCTCTTCATTTAGTTTCAGTCAAACTAAAACTGCACCGACTAACAATTTAGGTCTCACAGTTTCTATTTCGGAAATATTTTAATATTGATGCATCATTCAGACAGTACAACTAGTCATGTGGGTGCTCTACTAATATATTCCGAGTGCTCAGATTTCATTTTTTATAAAAACTAAAATGTTTTCTTCTTAACTAAGTCTAGTTGTTATGGTTCACTCCTTGTAGAATCAAGAGGCGTTTACTTTAGTGAAACAAGTAACTGTCCACATTCTAAATGTAATGGTGTTACTCCCTTAGAAACATGCTGCATTTTTTTTAGAGCAAAAATAAGTGACTACTCATATTCTAATTCCTATGATGTAGTTCTAGTAAAACCATCTGGTATTTATTTGAGAGAAAGATTAAGTAATTGTCCATATTCTGGTCGCTATGGTGCCATTCCCAGAATAATGCCGTGTTCAATTCAGGAGAATATTATGTTACTGTCCAGATTCTACTTGGCACTTGGATGATTCACTTTAGTACCACCAAATTCCAATTGATATGGTACAATATTTGGAACAATGTGGCGTTCTATTCAAAAGAGCATTATGTAACTGTCCAGATTCTACTTGCCACTTCCACCATACTCTAGTTACTGTGGTACAATTCCTAGAACAATGTCGCATGAAATTTAGGGTTATAATATGTAACTGTTCAGATTCCACCTGCCACTTCGGTGATTCACTTTAGTTACACCATATTCTTGCTGCTATGGTGCAATTCCTGGAGCAACGTGGCATTCTATTCAGAAGAACATTATGTACCTGTCCAGATTCTACTTGCCACTTGGGTGATTCACTTTCATCAGTTTTAAAATTTCTTTTACATCAAAAATCTGTTTTTCGATGAAAATGATTGAGTCAACATTTATTTAGCTTCAGTAGTTTTAGTAGCTGTCAATAGTTTGTTACAATGGTTAAGTGGTAAAACACTGTTCTGAAATGTTCACGTGCAGTTAGCTCTATTTTTCCAAACTATAAAAATAAGTTGACTAGCAATTCCGATTTTTTTTCTCTGCACAACTAAGATAAATTAGTCCCAGATGCAGAACTGAAATTTGAGATCTTTTCTTTGGGCATAACCACGTTTTGTATCTCTTTACTACACAGTCTATGTGATCTTCCTATCATTAATCGCCTCATTTGGTTTCATTCATTTTAAAACCATTCTACCAATATATTATGAGTGTTTAAATGTCCATGTTTCTAGATATTAGAAGCTTCTTTTCTTTGATTCTGGTGTCCAAGGTTCTTTTAAACTGGAATAACTAAACTCAGTAAAATAATTTTCAAGAGCTTTGTATCTTTCTTACCATAAGTGACAAATGTTTCATGTAAATATGAGGAACATAGTAAAACTGTCCATATTCCAGTTGCTATAGTTCACTTCTTGTAGAATCACGAGGCGCTTATTTTAGTGAAACAATAAGAAACTGAATTCTAGTTGTAATGATGTAAAACTTGGCTGCATTTAATTTAGTGGAATAATTGAGGGAATGATGAATTCTCTTTGTATTCTTCCTCTTGTAAATTGTGGAACATTTTTAATTTTCTCGTAGGCTATACTACTTGCGTAGATGCGACTTCTATCCATCCATTCTATCCATCCTTAGATTTTACTTTTTTCTTCCTACTGATGAAATTCTCAACTGATTCCAGTATTTATCATTCTTAATAACTGGTGTAATGGGAAGAATTTAGGAATTATTTTATCTTTAAATTTTGAACTTTTCTTAGGTGATGCTCGGATGATGATTAATATTTTTAACTGGTACAACTTCTAAAGAAAGAGTTCAATCTGGAGTATAAAGGAACACATGTCATTGATTTGTTTCTCAGACATTGCACAAGGGGTCAGTACTGTGAAAAATTATTTATTATCTGTCCTTTTTAAGTCATTAAGCCACTTCCTATCAATAAAATTCTTTTCCTAACTTATTCTAGTTTATATTCTTACTTCTGGGGTGCATGCCAGAAATTTAGAAATATGTTACCTTTTATATTCAAGCTTCTTTCTAGGTGATAATTAATCTTAATATTTAATGAAACTGGGAATTTTAAAGTAGAAGTTCAAAATTTGGAGCACAAAATGAACAAATATCGCCTAAATATTTCTTAGGCAGTGCACACGTAAGGGATCATAACAGTTCGAAGTTTTTCAAGTGCAACGATCTCACTGCACGATAAAAATGATTTAGTTAGTATCATCGTATCATCTAAGGCACTAATGAGTTCCAGTAGACATCATAGCTTTTAAAAACACACAGATCATCACTTCTCTTGTCAATAAAGCTAATTTCTAATTATCAAAATTTGAAAATGAAATATAATTAAAAATTTTATAATTTCTTTCGTTGATGGAGTTTCAGGAGTTGAAGCTGCTTTGATTTTATCTTGTTCTTATCTGTGGTGTTGAGTGAATTAGCTGTCTCATGAAATGTATATAGAATGCTCGTTGCATAAAGCAGTTATTTCATAACTGCTTTTTCTGCAGCTTCATGACCCAACTCAGTTAATTACTCTGTTACCAACTCTGTTATTACCAACTCTGTTTAATTTAAGCATGGCATATTAGGGGGTGATTGTGGAATTCAGTCGAAAAAATGTTCATTGATTATTTTCAAAAAATGTTCATTAGATTTCAAGGAAAAAAATAACATTTCTGGTAACAATAACAAACAATACCATTGCTTCTACTTAACATAGTCAACATACATCAACATTTTATGTCGCAAAAATTATTGCCTTGCATTTTGTATTTTTTTTTCATTTAAGTAAATAAAACCATAATTAAGAACGACAATTAGAAGGACAATATACAACGATAATTAGGAGTTGAAAAATATTTTGGATGAACCATCTTAATAGCCAGAAAATAGTTTATCACCAATATAACCAAATAAATTGTTTGTTTGGTATTTATTAAAACGGAAAATATTTTTAAAAAATCAACCTTTTGTTTAATATTGACGTATTTAATACTTGAATTGAGCCAGAGATTCATGAGAAATAAAGATTCAAACGTTTATACGGAAAAATATTTTCTTTGTTATTTCCCTAAACTTAAATATATTTTAAAAATTTTAAGTAGGTTAGAAAAGTTGAAAAAAAGATACAAAAAACCTACGCAAAGATTCCATGATTGGTTAAAGCAAGATTCTTAGTTTCAATTGTTTAGTTTGCAGGAATTCCTCTGCCGGACAAATTCAATAGCACGAAAAGATAAATGTCGTTAATTATGTAGTAATCAAATGAAAAGGGAAAATAAATTTTATTTTTTTAAACCAAAATTATGTTTGGAGTTTTTCTATGAAAAGAAAAAGTTATAATTTCCACATAAGTTAAATAAAAAAATAATTTTAACATTAAACAGAAAACTACTAATTCTAACCAAAAAAAATATGTTTCATAAAAAATTTCAAAAAAAATGTCAAAACTAATGTAAATATATTTTTTACATAAAAAATTTAAAGTAGAAAATGATATAATAAAATTAATTATGTACAGACAAGAATTCTATTGCACAAAATTTAAAGATACTTTTTCACATAAAACATAAAGACCATACAGTATGCATATCAAGTAAGAATTTTATTACATATTTTGATAATTTTTGTTTAGTTTTTTTAACATATTTTTTAGTTTATTTTTCAAATTTTTCTCTTTATTTTGCTTTCTTGTTTTTTATAATTTTTTATACAAAATTTTGAATCTATTAATTGGCCAAATTAAACCAGATATTTATTAAAACAGATTAATATAAACAAAACGTGATAAGGTTGCCCAGCGTAAGCTCATTACGGCATAATTTTGATTGTTGGCACTAAAAAACTTAAGCAATCTTTGTCAAAGTGAAATAACAATTTGGATTTATTACGATTTACTTTTAAGAAACGGGTTTGTTTGATGTAAGTCAACCCCAAAATCTTTTTGATTAGCTTCCAGTCTTCCAGTAAATGAAATGACATTTTCTTTTCCAACAAAAGCTCCACTCTACTTTTAAAAGCATTTTATCAATTTCATGACAAATACTTAAAATTACACATTAATAGGTTTCACTATTGAAAAACATCCTTTTAATAACATCAAATGGTACTGTCCAATAAATTTAAATACTGAAATCTAAATACACATAATTCACTTATCAATCATTCACTCGATTCACTGCTTTTTTTTATTTGAGTTATTTGATTCGAATCTATAGTTTCAAATCAAACTTTTCAGAGCATTTAAAAATGGTAGACAATTTTAAGATATTCTTTGAATAAAAAATTTATTAATAGAATTATAAACAACTATTAAGCAACTATAATTTATATTTAAAAAAAGATTTTGTCAAAAAAAGATAACTCTTACCCGAAAAATCTTTAGTTTAAATTATTATCAGGAACTCTACACAATACAATTCACTCAATTAATAATAAATGATGAGAAAAAGTATAAATACTGATGCAAAGATGAACATTTTTTTAAAAAAATATTTATTTAAAATATATTATTTGTGGTATTTTCAAAATTTTCTTTTGACAATATAAGTTTGAAAACTGTGAAATGCTTAAAAAGTAATCAATCACAAAATAAAAAAAAATTATAGGTACTTAAAAAATGATTTTAGAAGTCTTCAAAATAACTTTAATATTAAAAATTCTTGAAATTGTGTATAAAATTAAAAAAATATTCTCATCTTTTAAATATAAGGAATAAAATAATGAAAGTAATTTTTCAACACAGTACTGTACACTAAATATAAAACTAGACGCATGAAAGCTGTACCCTCTTTTTTAAGTTGAACACATATAATGCAAGCAAAATTTTTTAAAAATGCAAAATATTTCACAAAATAAAATAACAGACAGTTTGCTTTTCCTTCGGTAATTTTTTTTTCAAGTTGTTTTTTTTTTTTTTTTTTTTTTCAAGTTGTTTTTTTTTTTTTTTTTTTTTTTTTTCTAGCTTTATTTATTTTTTTTTTATCATTTTTTGTTGTTTTATTTTATTTTTTCTTCAGTTCATTTTTTTTTTTTTTTTTTTTTTTTTTTCATTTTTTAAAATTTTTTTAGCAAACTGGGTTGTTGTTTAGAAAATGATTGGGTACAAACAATAGCAATCTGGAAAACACAAAAATTACAAAGAAATTACAAGATTTTTATGGAGGTCAAATAGTTGAATGTAGAAAAATAATGAATATCAACTAAATAGTTAAACTGATAGTTCAATAAATTTAGAAAATAAAATTGTTCGTTTTTTTATTAAAGAGCTTTTCTAAACTTAAAACAATCTAAATACCATACTTAAATAAAATGGAATACGGTTACTATTAATATTTTATAAATATTATGAAAATAAATATAAAAGAATAATAACCCAAATGCAATTTTTTTATTGCATTGGATGGGATAGAATTTCTTATTAAAAATTATTTTAAAAATTGTATGAACTTAAACATTCAAAATACGTTATTATACTCGGTGTAATGTTAAAGTAATTGTTTATGATAAAAATATGATATTGATAAGGTTACTAAAAATAAAAATACTAAATTTTAATCACTAAAAAATTAATGACTTGAATAAGTATAAATATATAAAATATGTAAGCATTCAAAATATGTAAGAAATTCCATTCAGTCCGTCAACAAAATTTTAAAAAAAAATTATTTATGGAAATAAAAAAAAATTAAAATAATTTAGAATAAGAAACTACGTCCCATCTTTTTTTTTTCTTACGATGGGGCGGCGGAATGGAACTTCTTAATAGAATAAATTATATACAAATAAGTTATTAAAAATGATTATGAAAGCATTGCGCACAAAATATATAAGAAAATCCAAAGACCGTAAACATTAAAAAAAAGCATTTAAGGAAATAAAAAAAAATTAAAATATAATTTGAAATAAGAAATTATGCCCCATCTTTTTTTTTCTTACAATGGGGCGGAATGGATTTTCTTAAAGGAATGAACCAACTAAAAACAATTGATTTAATTAGATATAAAAATATTACATTCAAAATGTAAAAGAACGTCCATTCAATCCGTAAAAAAAAGTTTTAAAAAATGCAAATTTAAGGAAATAAAAAAAAATTTATAATTTAGAATAAGTAACCATGCACCCTTTTTTTTGACGGGGTGGAATGGATATTCTATGATTAAAAGTAAGTACATGATTTAAATATAAAATGTATAAATTATCTATTAATCTGCCAAAAAAAAATTTAAAAAATTTATTTGCTACTGAAAGAATATTAACTGTTTTCTCTACTAACTAAGTAAAACATAATATATGCCGCATTTTGAATATGACAATAAATATGTATATAAATTAACACACTTCACATGCCTCCATAAAAATTAAAAAATGTAACAAAATATTCCTTATATTTACATAGAAAGCACTTCAAGATAACAAGAATTTAAAAAAAAGAATGTAATAAATTAACTAAAGCATATTGTTCAGTAAGTTTATAAATAGTCTAATTTATTTAATCACCCCCATTTTATTTAGTTCGTTGTCTCTGTTATTCAGCATCAATAGTTCGGTTAAATGGAGAAGGCATTTGATGTGTGAGAGTTGGGTCAAAGCTGCTTTTGTCTGATAATCTAGAAAATCTTTAGAGAACATGTCGAGACATTTCTCTAAATATTCTTCATTTAAATATGCATCTTCTGATCCACTAATTTCACTTATTTTTAAAGCTGGATATCTTATAAAGCCAAACCTAAAGCTGTGGCAGAAATCCTCTCCTTGTCAATACATTTTTTGGACGTCTCACACACAATTGGGTATACAGTATTGTGCTACATTGTTTAGCTACAGATTCAAACGTCTAAAATAATTTGGTTAAAACACATTTTTTTCTTTCTTTGCTTTTAAAATTAGTCTATTCTGTACTCAGTCAATGGATACAATCACTTTAACTGTCGTTCAAACACTGTCTTTTCAATCGAAAGCTTTGCTTTCAAAGGAATTCAGGCTATTTGCAACTACTTTATCTGTCACAACTTCCAATTTATTTATTTTTTTGTCTGATATGCTGTTACATTATTGAACTAGAATTAAGAGTAGAAATCTTATTTTCATATTTTTTTAAGACTTATTAAACGGGACATTTCAGAGTGAAAATTCAAAAACTGAGACAGAGATCAATGGTTTGTCAAAAAGTTCCTTGGATATTGATGACGTGAATGATAAAATACTGTTCAAAATGAAGGGATGGTAAAATACTGCCCCCACTTTTTCCAAGCAATAAAAATAATTTGACTGGCAACTTCGGTTCTATTTTCTTTGCAAAGCTAAGATTTATTAGTCCTGGATGGCAGAACCAAAATTTGAGTTCCTTCTTTTGGACATCATCAATTTTCGTATCACTCTACCAATCAGTCTATATAATCTTCTCTCTTCATTTTGTTTCATTCAAATTAAAACTGGAACTATTGACAACTTAACTGTCTCAAATTCTGTTTTTGATATATTTTATTCTTGGTTCTCTTTCTTCCAGGACTTCATGTGGGATGGATTATCTAACTAATCCATTCCGAATGCTCAGCATTCCGTCTTTCTAATGCATAAAATCTTTTTTCTTCTAGCATATTTTCTTCTATTCTTAATGGTTTCTACAATTGGAGATTTCAAAGTAAAACTTCAAAAGCTGCATCACAGATCCACAGGTCATCGTACAGTTTTTTAGACATTGTATGCGTAAAAGGAAAAGGCTCTGGTAAATTGAGTTAGCTCTCTCTTTCAAAATAAAATATATTGGGGAGCATTTTCTTCTGATTAAGAGCACTTTCTAAGTTTAATTCTTTTATCACTCTTTTTCCACTGTCTTTTTAATCGGTCATGTCATTAATCTCTTCATTTAGTTTCAGTCAAACTAAAACTGCAACTACTAACAATTTAGGTGTCCATATTTCTATTTCTGAAACATGGACACCTAACAGTACAGCTATTACAACCTTCGCCTTTCAAACAGTACAACTAGTCATGTGAGAGTTCCACTAACACATTCCAAGTGCTCAGATTTTATTTTCATGAAAATTAAAATCTGTTTTCTTCTTAACTAAGTCTAGTTGCTATGGTTCACTCCTTGTAGAACCAAGAGGCATTTATTTTAGTGAAACAGTAAAGAAGACACTCCCTTAGAAACATGCTGCTTTTATTTTAGAGGAAAAATAAGTGATTATTCACATTCTAATTCTTATGATGTAGTTCTGGTAAAACCATCTGGTATATATTTCAGAGAATTAAATCCAGGTTCTACTTGCCACTCTCATGATTCACTTTAGTGACACCATATTCTAGTTGCTATGGAACAATTTCTGGAACACTGTGGCATTCTATTCCGGGGAATATTTTGTAACTGCCCAAATTCTACTTTCCCTATGGGTGATTCATTTTAGTTACATCATACTCTCTTTGATATGGTACAATTCCCAGAACAATGCTCCATTAAATTCAGGGGAACATTTTTTAAGTGTCCAGGTTCTTCTTGCCACTCTCATGATTCACTTTAGTGACACCATATTCTAGTTGCTATGAAACAATTTCTGGAACACTGTGGCATTCTGTTCCGGGGAATATTTTGTAACTGTCCAAATTCTACTTTCCCTATGGGTGATTCATTTTAGTTACATCATACTCTCTTTGATATGGTACAATTCCCAGAACAATGCTCCATTAAATTCAGGGGAACATTTTTTAAGTGTCCAGGTTCTTCTTGCCACTCTCATGATTCACTTTAGTGACACCATATTCTAGTTGCTATGAAACAATTTCTGGAACACTGTGGTATTCTGTTCCGGGGAATATTTTGTAACTGTCCAAATTCTACTTTCCCTATGGGTGATTCATTTTAGTTACATCATACTCTCTTTGATATGGTACAATTCCCAGAACAATGCTCCATTAAATTCAGGGGAACATTTTTTAACTGTCCAGGTTCTACTTGCCACTCTCATGATTCACTTTAGTGACACCATATTCTAGTTGCTATGGAACAATTTCTGGAACACTGTGGCATTCTATTCCGGGGAATATTTTGTAACTGTCCAAATTCTACTTTCCCTATGGGTGATTCATTTTAGTTACATCATACTCTCTTTGATATGGTACAATTCCCAGAACAATGCTCTATTCGATTCAGGGGAACATTTTTTAACTGTCCAGGTTCTACTTGCCACTCTCATGATTCACTTTAGTGACACCATATTCTAGTTGCTATGGAACAATTTCTGGAACACTGTGGCATTCTATTCCGGGGAATATTTTGTAACTGTCCAAATTCTACTTTCCCTATGGGTGATTCATTTTAGTTACATCATACTCTCTTTGATATGGTACAATTCCCAGAACAATGCTCCATTTGATTCAGGGGAACATTTTTTAACTGTCCAGGTTCTACTTGCCACTCTCATGATTCACTTTAGTGACACCATATTCTAGTTGCTATGGAACAATTTCTGGAACACTGTGGCATTCTATTCCGGGGAATATTTTGTAACTGTCCAAATTCTACTTTCCCTATGGGTGATTCATTTTAGTTACATCATACTCTCTTTGATATGGTACAATTCCCAGAACAATGCTCCATTAAATTCAGGAGACATTTTTTAACTGTCCAGGTTCTACTTGCCACTCTCATGATTCACTTTAGTGACACCATATTCTAGTTGCTATGGAACAATTTCTGGAACACTGTGGCATTCTATTCCGGGGAATATTTTGAAACTGTCCAAATTCTACTTTCCCTATGGGTGATTCATTTTAGTTACATCATACTCTCTTTGATATGGTACAATTCCCAGAACAATGCTCCATTAAATTCAGGAGACATTTTTTAACTGTCCAGGTTCTACTTGCCACTCTCATGATTCACTTTAGTGACACCATATTCTAGTTGCTATGGAACAATTTCTGGAACACTGTGGCATTCTATTCCGGGGAATATTTTGTAACTGTCCAAATTCTACTTTCCCTATGGGTGATTCATTTTAGTTACATCATACTCTCTTTGATATGGTACAATTCCCAGAACAATGCTCCATTAAATTCAGGGGAACATTTTTTAAGTGTCCAGGTTCTTCTTGCCACTCTCATGATTCACTTTAGTGACACCATATTCTAGTTGCTATGAAACAATTTCTGGAACACTGTGGCATTCTGTTCCGGGGAATATTTTGTAACTGTCCAAATTCTACTTTCCCTATGGGTGATTCATTTTAGTTACATCATACTCTCTTTGATATGGTACAATTCCCAGAACAATGCTCCATTAAATTCAGGGGAACATTTTTTAAGTGTCCAGGTTCTTCTTGCCACTCTCATGATTCACTTTAGTGACACCATATTCTAGTTGCTATGAAACAATTTCTGGAACACTGTGGTATTCTGTTCCGGGGAATATTTTGTAACTGTCCAAATTCTACTTTCCCTATGGGTGATTCATTTTAGTTACATCATACTCTCTTTGATATGGTACAATTCCCAGAACAATGCTCCATTAAATTCAGGGGAACATTTTTTAACTGTCCAGGTTCTACTTGCCACTCTCATGATTCACTTTAGTGACACCATATTCTAGTTGCTATGGAACAATTTCTGGAACACTGTGGCATTCTATTCCGGGGAATATTTTGTAACTGTCCAAATTCTACTTTCCCTATGGGTGATTCATTTTAGTTACATCATACTCTCTTTGATATGGTACAATTCCCAGAACAATGCTCTATTCGATTCAGGGGAACATTTTTTAACTGTCCAGGTTCTACTTGCCACTCTCATGATTCACTTTAGTGACACCATATTCTAGTTGCTATGGAACAATTTCTGGAACACTGTGGCATTCTATTCCGGGGAATATTTTGTAACTGTCCAAATTCTACTTTCCCTATGGGTGATTCATTTTAGTTACATCATACTCTCTTTGATATGGTACAATTCCCAGAACAATGCTCCATTTGATTCAGGGGAACATTTTTTAACTGTCCAGGTTCTACTTGCCACTCTCATGATTCACTTTAGTGACACCATATTCTAGTTGCTATGGAACATTTTCTGGAACACTGTGGCATTCTATTCCGGGGAATATTTTGCAACTGTCCAAATTCTACTTTCCCTATGGGTGATTCATTTTAGTTACATCATACTCTCTTTGATATGGTACAATTCCCAGAACAATGCTCCATTAAATTCAGGAGACATTTTTTAACTGTCCAGGTTCTACTTGCCACTCTCATGATTCACTTTAGTGACACCATATTCTAGTTGCTATGGAACAATTTCTGGAACACTGTGGCATTCTATTCCGGGGAATATTTTGAAACTGTCCAAATTCTACTTTCCCTATGGGTGATTCATTTTAGTTACATCATACTCTCTTTGATATGGTACAATTCCCAGAACAATGCTCCATTCGATTCAGGGGAACATTTTTTAACTGTCCAGGTTCTACTTGCCACTCGCATGATTCTTTTTAGTGACACCATATTCTAGTTGCTATGGAACAATTTCTGGCACACTGTGGCATTTAATTCTGAGGAACATTATGTAACCGTCCAGATTTTACTTGCCACTTGGGTGATTCACTTTAGTTACACCGTATTCTAGCCGCAACTGTAACAGTACATTTCTATATTAGCTTTAATTGTTGATCAATTAAGGAAATACTAAATTCTTTGTATTTATTTTCTTCCTCTTATATTTTGTGGAACATATTTTAGTTTTTGCACTGGCAGTGCTACTTGTGTAGATGCGCTCTTTATTAGACCTTTTTCAAGTCATCAGATTCCAAACTTTTTTCTTTTATTAAAATTATCTTTATGACTTATTCTAATTTCTATTATTCTTAGGTACCTGGAAGAAATTAAGAATATATTTCCCTTTATTTTCAAGCTTCTTTCTAGGTGATGCTTTATCACAATATTCAATGTAACTGGAAATTTTAAAGTAAAATTTCACAATTTGGAGCACAAATACCGCCATTCAATGATATCAAATTGCAGGGTTTTTCTGAATTCCTCGTCATAGCAATCGGTTGTAAGTCCTTACATAAAAAAGTTATTTTTAGAACATCTGCAGCTATGAGACCCAGCTGAAATTTGATTCTTTTAACTGTTTGATTTAAGCATGACCTATTTGGGGGGGGGGTGATTGTGAAAGCTGAAAGATTTGGAACTTCACAAAATGTTCATTAGTTTTCATGAGAAATGTAAAAAAAAAAATTTAAGAATAACAATACCATTGCTTTGACTTAAAATAATCAACATACATCAACATTTTATCTCAAAATAATTTTTTTCTGGTATTCTTTTTTTTTTTCAATTTAAATAATTAAAACCATAATTAAATACATAACTGCAATATACCTGGTGTTAAAAAATACTTAAGGAGAAACATCTCAGATATAAAAAATGGTTTATCACTAATGCAAAAATACAGTTAAATCTTATCTCAATACTCTCAAAAATTACAAAACCTAGAATATTTAGTGTACAGTATGGGTGTATTTTTTTTTTTTTAGCTTTGAAAAAAACTTAAAACATAAAACTGGCACAAACACTACTTTTTAGTTCTTTAAATAAACCTCATAAAAGAAACTATTCATTTTTGAAGATAAATTTGTTTTACAAAATTTACTACAAAAAAATTCTTTAAAAAAATAGGTAAATTTAAGAAAATGATGTTTAATACAAATGAGATTATTACATTAATACTTTAAAAATTAATCAGATAATATTTTGTTGAATTAATATTGTCTTTGATATCAGTTTTGATACTTTCCTTTCAATACTTTGAACCATCAAAATATGTAGTTCTACCAATGAGTGAGAACAACGAAAAAAATATCTATTGATGCAATCAACCAAATATGTAAAAATTGTTCGTTGGAATTCATCGAATGAATGATTGAGTTTAAATTATGCAAAGACTTTGGATTTTTTAAGCTTTTGATATATTATGGTAACTACTTCAGTTTATTTAATTAGATTATTATATTAATAAATTTGCAGTTATTTAAAAAACAAATGAAATCCCTCAAACCACCAATATTGAGAAATTGCATTCTTCGCATTTCAAAACTAAGAAATTTGTCCAATTACAAAAAAAAAAAAAAATCAACAGTATTTTTACTGTATTAAAAGGATATTGTGCAAATATAGTGAAACCCAATCTGTCATTTTCAACTTAAATTTAATTTTTTCAAAAATGATATTTTTTTATGAAATAATTATTATGGAGATAGATATTTTTTTTTTAATTTAAGTACTCTCACTGTAAATAATGTGAAAAATACGTTTGTAAAATTCTACTTTTAAATATACTTATTTTTAAGAATGTCATCCATCTCAGAAAGAAGAAGCCACCAAAACGATAATGGAATAACGTATAATGTCAAAAATAATGAATAAATATACGAAGTTTCTTGTAAAAATAAACTATAGTGCAACATTCAAATTTATGTCTGATATGAGCATCGCCAGATCGGTCTTTACCACGAGCTAAGTAAAAATATTTATATTAGTTATTTATCTGTGTGTTAAGAGTCCACACGAATATTTTTAGTAAACTGGCATTCTGCAAGCAATATGGAAACTGTTTGGTCAAGTAATTGAAATTAACAAACAAATGAAATGACACACTGTAAAAAAATACAATAAAAAAATTCAAATTTAAGAAAATCTTTTTAAAACAAACGACATTATTATATTAATAGTTCAAAAATTATTCACATAATTATTTTTAATGTATCTTATCCTTGGCATCAGTTTTTCATAGTTTTCTTTGAATCTTTTTTTTGTGTTTTAAACCATTGGAATATTTAGTTCTATTATTGAGTGAGAATAAAAAAATATTCGGTGATCCGTCAACGTAATTCCCCAAACGTATAAAAATTCTTTGAAAATCGCCTAACAAACAAAAACAGAACTTTATCACGAGCAATTAAAAAAACATGGTAAATACATAGATGAACAACTAATATAAAATTTTTAAGAATTCACAAGAATATATTTCTTAAACTAGCATTCAGAAAGCATATATTTTTTAATAGTTAATCATAGTAGTAAGAACTATGATTTAGATTTAAAAGATATTGTGTTGGGAAAGGAAAACACGAGATCCATCGGAAAACACAGCGATCGTTTAAACCTATTAAAGTAACTATGGGCATTATGTACAAGAGGAAAAAAGGTTCCTATAATCTTAAATATGTCAGTTATGAGAAAAAGTTCAACTAAACGTAAAAGACTTCTAATCAAATCCAAAAACATTTTACACAGCTCAAAAAATTAGCTCCTTTAAGTTGCTTATTAATGATATACTTATAACTTGATTACGAGTATGCCTCTAAAATTTAAAAGTAAATAGCTAACAACGGAGAACTCATTCTAATCAAATGAAGTATAAGAGAAAATGTTTTCTGATAAAAATTTAGATCATACAGGAATGTTTGCGCTAGTTAAGAACACATTAACATCTGGTGTCTATATGTTTTTCTAACTGTTTGCAATCAATTAGCAACTAAATAAATATTCTTGTGGCTGAAAATACCCTTTCTCTTCCGAAAGACCTTGTCTATTCAAACATTAAGAGTTCTTTTACTATAAAATTTTCATTACAAAACTTCAAGCACGGTTTTTTACTATGAACGATTAAAAATTACGATTTAAATGGTTACTGGAATCAAAGTCATTTTTACAGATCGACACTCGACATTGTAAGTTCATACACAAATTTGACAACTTTCCCTGCCAAATTGGATACGGAGAATTAGGAATAGAAGACAATTGAAGTAGTGACATGATTTTCTTAGTCTTAAATATTTTATGTACCATGAATATTAAATGTTCTGGGAGAAAATGTGAATATTAAAATATATTTGTAATTGTCTTTTTCCAATCATACTGAAATTCAGAATATTCTTTTAATTGTTCGATTAGTTTTATAAAATACTTGATGCACCTAACTCAGTACTTTCTGGCATTATAATATATTTAATTTTTGAAAAAAAATTACACATTGAAGTGAAAAAAAATATTTTTTTTATCTTTCTTCTTTATGAAATTTCTTTATTATTATATAACTATTTCGGTACTGAAATCTGAAACTTTTTTCAATTTTTAAAAAACTATATTTAACAGCATTTTTTAAAATTTACTATTATAAAATACTTGTTATAGTTTTTTTTAAATAACTTGCATACATACTAGAGAGCGCTAGATCAACATAGAGGCGAACGTTTCTTTTGTGTCAATTAAAAATCTTTAAATCTTATGCTAATATACATCATGACTTCTGGGAATTAACTTCTCATGATTCATAATCAAAAGAATGTTATTGCGATATTTTAAAGTTTAAACTTTTACTATAATCTAAAAAGTTAGTTTTAAAAAAATCATTAATAATTTCTTCTATAATTTGAATACATAATTTTCCCTGCGTAAAAAAATCATTAATAGCGTGTTTTTTCTTCAATAATTTGAATAAATAATTTTCCCTGTGTTAAAAAGTCCAAAAAAATTTCAAAACTTTCTTAAAAAATTAAAAAAAAAATTTTTAAAAATGGGTATCACATATATTAAATCAACTTAAGTTGAAATTGAAACAAAAGAGGACTGCGTACTTTCAACTTTTTATTGTTATTCTTTATTATTATTTTTTCTTTATTATTATGAAGAAAAATTAAAATCTTTAAAATAACTATAATATCTGAAATAGTTATAAATTTTCTTTAAGTAAAAAATGAGACGAATTTCAAGCATACATTAAATAGGCAAGTGCCACAAACGTGTTTATTTGGGGGTGAAGCACAGCAAAAGCTACGGATATTATTAAAATTTTTGCATAAAATACAAATTATTTTATCATTTTTGATCCACGAACTCACATTTAAAATTCAAACTTAAGACATTGTGTTTCAAATTACTGATAGCATCACCAAATTAGGTTGAGAGAAACATTAGATCATAAATCTACTTTCTGTGATATTTAAAATAAAACTAATGCCTCTTCGGTAGGTCACAGTTGTCGAATTTATTTTCATTTATTCTCTAAGTTGTTCTTAATTTCCGTTTTTTGGAAAATTCAATTTCTTCAAAATATAATTTTCGTTTTAAAAAATATGTAAGCTATGGCAAATGAAAAATACCATGATTTCTTAATTTCATCACGAGATTTAGCTTCAAAATCACCTTTTTGTGGTCCTTTTTATATTTTATTTTTATTTCCTATTTCTTCAAGTTCTGAGACTAATCATATACTGATAGTTAGATTAAAAAGAATAAATTTAGAGTTTAATAATACTGTTTAATGTTGCATGACTTATTTATTTTAATAAATAAATGGTGGCAAAAACTAAGTCTGACGCCAAAATTTAAAAGAAAGCAGGCATGTATACCTTATTTATGTTTTCTTTTTATGCATTCTTTAAAAAACCATAGACTTTTTATTAAATTAATTAGCTTTTAGATTAAATCTATATTTGGATGTTTTACCAATTTATTTTTGCTGTTATATGACATATAAACAGTTAATTTCATGAAAAACGTTACCTTTCTTGCTAAGGAGTTATTTCTAACAGAATATTGTGGTACGATAAGCTAAAGTAAGTTGGTAAAAATGTCATGGCGTCGATGCACAGATTTCTATACGAGTAACAAAACTGCGTTTCAAAATTGTTAAATTTTTTTCTTAAATTACTTTTATAGGCAGACACATAAAGAAAAAAAAAAGCATTAAATAAGCAATAATTGTAAATTTTGGGCTACAGTTGACTTCTTTTAAAGATTATTCGAAACAGCACTGCACTTTCCGTAAGCAGATGTTTTTTTTTCTTTTTTTTTAAAATTAATTTTCAAAAGAGGTAATTAACAAAAGAAATAGACAGATTTTAAGAACCTGCCCATTTTCAAAATTTTAATGCCATCAGTGTATTAATAATAATTTCAGATAAACACCAAATAAAATATTAATTTTCCTACAAAAATGACTCATCACATGCAGAAACTTTAAAAATCAAAACATTTAAAAAAAACTTATAATTTTATTAACAATATAATTTTTAAAACTTAAAAGAACAGACATTTACAATTGCATGTATGCTTCCACTCTTTATAGTAAAAACTGAACTTAATACTGAAAAAAAAACTAACTGGACTAAAAAAATGTAAGCATCTATCGAGCAGCAGAGGTGTCCTCAAGAATATATTTTTTTAATTATTTAAAATATATAAATGCTGATCAGCATAATAATTATACTTTTACATTTAAAGTTAAATGTGAATGAAAAATCTTATTTAAACTATTGATGGAATAGTAAGGAATGGTAATAGTATACAAGGAATGTAATAGTAATAGTATACAAGGAATAGTAAAAGCAAAAATTAATTCTGTAAGCGTTCTAAAAAGAAACCAATAATAAAGACCTAAATTTAAACTAAATATTTCAATTTTTTTATACATTTTTATGTAAATTAGAAGAAAACGTGGAAAATTTCATTAAATATAAACATTTAATGATAACTCTAAAAATCTAAAATTGTTCCCCTTCAGTTACAGAAAGTTTTACCTTAAATTACATCTAAATGACTTTTGAAAAAGCATTAACTGAATACAAATGCAACTTAAACGAGTAAAATAAAAATAAAATTTTAAAACGTGTGGTTTTTTTAAAATTTAAACTTTAAAAAGTAAAAATATTAAATATAGCTGTTGATTTATGCTAAAAAAATTTAGATTATAATTAAAGAAAATATGTTTACATTTGAACTAACCGTGAATAAGAAAATATTTCAATAACTGACCCAATGAAACATTTTTCAAAAAGACAAATTTAAACACGCAAGCTTTGTTTTGTGAGAATTTATATTATATTTGTGTTACCAACACATTGCCTGACAAATAGCACTTTTTGGAAGGACTTAAAGGAAACATGTTTGGATTAACTTCAGTTAATTAAGAACAAGCTTTGAAGTAAGGCTTATGCTACATTCTCTTGTAAGATTATTAGTAACATTGTAACACTTTAAAATATAAAGCGGTCGAAATTTCCAATAAGTTATATAAATTTAAACCTTTAATTGTGACAGTTATCAAACACGTAATGAATTTAGAATAACTGTACACATACGGACTCAAAAATTATACTGCTCGACATGTTCGAGGCATGTAAAAATTCCTCTCACACTTTCTACACCTTCTTATATGCCCACACGTATATGTAATTAAAGAGAGATGCGAAGCATTTGTCATACGTTATCTGTTATTACTAAGCATATTTTCGATCCCTTCATGTTAATGAGATCTTTTCTTGACATTAATGTTTGCGCAAGCGCTATGAAGCTTAAACAATTGTATGGTAAAACTAACACCGCTAAGCAAAAACCCTAAATTTTATCAGTAATACCACACAGTACCGATTAAGCACTCTATCAATTTTTGACGAAAATTCGCCAAGATGCCTTATTGAGGCGTATAAAACTAATCTAAGATTAATAGGAGGAATAAAACATCGATTATACTGGTATTTGACAAGGCCAACATATCGCTGAATTGCATGTAAACGAAGCTTTCATAATTGACATAGGAAATAAATTTTATAAATCGTGCTTATTTCTATTAAAAAAAAATTGGTTTGCACTTATTTTTGTTGCGTCAAAAAAATAATAAATATAAAAATTGCAGTACGAGAGAGAATTCGATTTTGTAAAGCTACGAAACACATACTTGAATTCGACAACGTGATTTTTTTTTACGAATTAAAATGTTTAAATTTCGCTTCAACTTAATATTCTTACTTCTTTTCACTGTATTGTTTGACGCAAAAGATTGCGTGGATCAATCAGTAACCAACAAGGTTGCGTTAAACGTTTAAGGCTACATTTTTATTGGCCGGGAAATCACGTGGTAGGATCCAGTTTTCCCTCATTCATTTCCATATTGTTTGGTTCTCACTAGCATAAAAATAATAAAAGTCATAAAACCTTTTTTTTCAATAAATATTTTTTTAGTTTGTTTTGATACACATATAATTTAATAGAGAGCAGGAAAAAGAGTCGTTGAATAGAACTAGTGATCCTTCTACGACTGTTGATTCTTCTACAATTAACGTCGCAGGTTACGAAGTTTAACTTCTTCCGCGCGGAGGGACTCCACGCACTTTTTTAAAAGAATAAGCACAATTTCCAGTGTCTTTTATATTGTAGTAGTACTTAAAAGTAATATAAATTATGAATAAAATTTTAATGCTGGCTACAGCAACAATATGATCGTAAGTTAAATTACCATCATAATTCCTCTCTTAAGGCCTGGTTTCTTAGGACAGGACGCCGTCAGCTGGAAATCAGCGCTAACCTCTGATTGGTCCATTTGTGAGCTTTATAGTATACGTCATCGAACGCTTATCTTGAACTACAATTGCCGTCCAACTCAACTACAGTTGGATTACAACGTGACGTTAACCACAGAAGCAATGGCGGACAACATCCGACAGCACATTGAAATCAGCCAAGATTTTGATTTCGACATTAAACATAGCTTCTTCATTAAACATAGCACTCTTCATTTAGCTCAACTATAATGTGTTTTTTCTTGAACAAAGTCATTATTTGTTCTCTAAAACACTGGTCGACAAAAACAAAATCAATACAAATTCAAAATAAATATTTGTTTACGTTATTAACGCATGCGCAATGAGAAATAATGTCTGCGTTGGACCGACTGCTCAAGCTGAGCTAACATAAAAGTATTTTTTTGGCGTCAGCTCTACGTCAACTTTCCGCTGACGCCCAGATAAGGCGCTTGTCCTAAGAAACCAGACCTTTAGACATCACCGAAGATCCTAATCTTAGGAAATGAAGTTTGGAACGATTTTGTTTATCTTTTTTTTCTTGCATTTTAACTCATCGTCAAAAAAGAGTATAAGACAATTTTTGAGTCCTCACAGAACTAGAATCCTGCTACGAAAGGAGGTTACCCCATCCTCGAGAAGATTTTCAAAAGGAAAAAATAATAATTATTGAATTAAGTTAATGTATATATGTAATAGGTTATATATCATACATATTAGATTAATGTTTAATTATTCAAGGTAGGAGATATCTAAAACGCATACAAATTTAAAATAATTCAGTCATCAATTAAAAAAAAATACATGATGCCCACTTAATAGAAATTCTGGCAACGGGGACCTGGTAGTGATAGTGTTACGCTAGATCAGACATGGACAAAAAGTACCACAGACAGCCAAGAAATAAATGGAATTAACTATAGATTTATATTAATTGATTCGCTATTTTTATATTAAATATCCATATTTAATGTTCATTTTATAATTCTTCAGCCTTTAAGTGCTCTCAATAGTTTATTGCATTCGAGAAATTGAAATCATAAGCTTCTGAAAGTATAGCGCAGTCAATTAAACATAACAAAAGTTTAAATTTTATTGAATATTAATTCTTGAGAGGAAGAAAATTCTTCGTCTATCAAGTTAAAAAATGCTTAGTGAAAAAATACTTAATAAAAATATACTTAATTAAAAAATAATTAAAAATACCTAATTAAAAAGAAAAACACTTTGAATTGACATTTTGAATAAAACAGCCCTTTAAAATTAAAAAAATACACAACGCTATAAATGGTTGCTCATCATTTAAAGATTCTACGCTATAATATTGTGGAATACCTAACTGAAGCGAAAACCGATAAGTGTTAAACATTAAAATTCTTCATAATTTATGACTCAATTATAAATTTAATTATAATTCCTCTAAAGTTTATTTTTATTCATAATTGATCTTTGTTTAAAAGAACAACAATGCTGACCAGTTATTAATTACAAGACAATATATTTAAGGTGGTCAGTTGGTCCGAAATTATTAAAATTTGACTCGAGCTACCATAAAATTATTATTAATAGTTTGTGAACCACCAACCGTTATAAGAAGATATTATATAGTTTTGATTTTGATTATGTTTTTTTTCTGTGTTTACTTAAATTATAGTTCATCACAACTTGAACATTACACATTCTCCGCATTATAACTTATTTAAATTAACTTTATTAACATTTATTTTAAAAAAAATATAGAGATACGTAAATGGACCGGGATGATAATAACTTTTAGTTACCTTTGGTAATAACTTTAACCTTTAATAACTTAACCGGGGAATAATTTATCTTTGACCAGTAACTAAATTTTCTTAATTTCCACCTAAGACAAGAAGCAACATTTTATTCTAAAAACTTTGTTTAGGGGTTCTTTTCTAAATGAAATATTTCTGTTGTTTATCATAAACCCATTTTTGAGATCGTATTTTAAATTTCGTGAAAACCTCAACTGTAAAAATCTAAACTATGACTTAAGTCAGGCTTAATTTTGGAATAATTTCTTCAGGATAGCAAAATCTATCTTTTTTTCTCTTTAAAGCAGAAAAAAAAGTTATACCATATCGATCAGAATTTTTTTCGCTGAAAAATTAGTAAGTTGGCTCTAGTATAAAATATTCACCACCCTTTTAAATGTTTACAAATTTATTTTTCACATTGGTCTTCGATGTGATTCACATTACTTTATTTGACCCTCGTTAAATTAACTGAAGCATAAAAATTTAGTTTTAAACCAGTGAACAAAAATATCAAAATATAAGATAGCAATCACACAGTAATTGCTTAAGAATTATGTTCAAATTTTTGTTTTACAAAATATTAAGCATAATTTATATAATTGTTTTCTTTTTTCTGCAATGCATCCACGAAACAAAATCGTGGCCAAAATTTAAAATATGTTTCAAAAAAAAATTTTGTTTAAAATTATTTTATTGAGAATAATTTTCTAAAAATTAAACACAGCAAAAAAAGATGAAGAAAAAACAATGTGTATAGATTTAACATTAACATTGCCAACAAATTTCAGATCAACAACCGAAACATTTTCACTGAACACATAAATAAATTAGAGGTCATTATGCCGATGTCATATCTAATTCCTGTAATAGTAAAACTTAAATTTGTTTAAAATGATTTTGAGTAAAGATGAGATATATATGGATTAACCCACTATGAAATTAAAACATTGTAAATATTTAAAAGAACAATTGTGGGGTAGTAAAAACAATCTAATTAAATGTTCTTAAAATTCAGCCAACATTTATTCTCGATACTACCTACAAAATTAGAAATTTTTTTAGATTGAGTAACAATTCGCGTTATTGCCGTATTTGATTGTAAAAAAACACAATATAAGCCTAATTTTTTTACCAACTGTTTAATAAATAACCAATTTTATTGCAAGTGATCTAACTTAGAAAATGCAAGTGAACTAACCATAGTACACTAACAAGAAAGAAACTTCTCTTCTAAATGAAAATTTAATTTTTATAACTAAATATTCTTTAAACAAAAGCAATAAAGAACACTTTATATACATGATTTTCCGTGTACAGCTTCATAAATAAACTCAATTTTCAAGTTTATTGGAGAGAAAATTAAATTAAAAAAATATTTTTGCTTTAAGCTAAACTCGTAAAACTATTATTGAAATTGTAAACAATTTTGCTTGTTCAGTTATACAAAGAATGAAAAAAAGATATTTCTTAAACTTCTAAATTTTAGTCGAGTTTACTTTAATAATCTATAATATTTTTCAAAAAAGTCCTACATTGCCCGGTGAAATAGTGCAATCGCAATATTAACAAACATCAAACTTATGTTTGGTATGCAACTAAGTAAAACCTATTTTAAAATGAAGAATTTGGATGTGTATGTCTATCACTATATTACAACTCTAGGACCATCTGCGCTAGTGTTCTGAAATTCGTATAGAGGTTGCAAAGGGAAATTTTAGTCCGCTATCCTGAAAATCGCAAAAAAATTTACTTTTGCCGTTCAAAAGAGAAGTTTAAAAAAGAAATCCTACTCAGTGATTGATTCAGTTTTTTTTTATTTAAATTATTTATAAAAGAATATCAGTGATATTTGCTAACTTACAACATTAATCAAAATAGGAGTATTTCCAAGTTTTTTGATATTTGATTATTCTATGATTTTATACTTAATCATTTTATTTAATTTTTCGACACATGGGGCAAGCTAACTTATCAACATGGCTAGCATGTAAGGGTTACGTCACCACTTTAGTATTTCTAAATTTATTGAAACATCTTTCTTTATTTCTCTTGTAATTACTCATTTAAAATGTGTTCTATAAGACTAAATTAAGTAAAATCAAGGGTAATTGTACTAAGGGTAATCATGTACTAAAAAGCAAAACTAATCGTGAATTAGTACTAATTCACTTAAGGGAATCGTATAAAAACGCCATACTATTCTTGACAGTAATTATGTTTAATTTTGGTAAAAGCAATACTGTAATTCATACTGCTTAAGGTGTCATGTATACTTATATGAGTACCGAGGCATTTATTATAGGCACCATGATAATACGTTTGTAACGGCCCCTCGAAAGGGATAAGCATGAGGAAAATTGCTTGATTCTGTTAATGTTAAGGATGATGTCCTGTTTTAAAACCGAAACAAGTCCTCCGTAGAAACTAAATTGAAAAAAAAAAGACTACTTAAGTTTTAAAGAGTGCATAAGACAGTTCGAAAACTTTATTCTTAAGCCTTTCAAATGTTCTTCAGAAAGGCCTTTCCAGAACTCGTAAGCACCATTTTCACTTCGTTTTAAAATTTTAACTTTAATATAATCATCAAAATGAACTTGATAGAGATAAAATTAACGATAAGATTTAGTTTAATGCAAGCTAATAAGCAAAAGAGTCAAGAGCGACCGCTGCTAAGGTCAAACAGCATGACTAAGCTTTAAAATAGTAAAAAATCTAAAGAATTTCATACATCTAAATCTTAAAGTAAAATAAAGCTTCACGCAACAGCCCATTGTGAGCCACAGGGGTCAATAAGTCAAAACAGAATTTTGACTTCATATTTTAGAGACTAGCGCATAATTGTGGCGATGAGAACTTATTTTTTGATAAGTTGGTACCCAATGATCTGAAATTGAGCGAGCGACAAGCCATCACGGAGGATCGAAGCTTAGTTTTTAACTTATCTAAATAATACTAAGATAAAAAAAGAGAAACTTCTAATCGTGAAGGGTGAGTCGCGATGGTTCAGGAAATATAGCGCTCCCTTTCCAATGAGGTGACCCAGGTTCGAATCCCAGCGTTGTCTGCTGGAAATTAATTTTGCTTCCGGCTCGCACCGACCGTAGTGCTAACAAAATATGCTCAGTGGTAGACAGTTCATAGATTAGAATCCCCTTGCCTTCGAGATGACGTTTGGAAGATTTCGCGGTTTTTCTCTCCGTGTAACGCAAATGCGGGTTAGTTCCGTCAAAAAGTTTTCCACAAAGGCTGGTTTTCCCCCCAATGCTTAATCCAGGAGATCCCTTGTCTTCTAAATTGGGTTCAAAATTATAAACTATGGAGTTGAACAGTGACTGTCGTAAATCTTGAATTGGCCGTTCAGGAAATAAAATTGTTTAATGCCGGTCAGAAAATAAAATCGTGAAGGGCAACTTTCCTTTTTGATATTGCGCTAAGAAATATGCAAAGTAGACATAATGACAGAGAAAATGTGCCTCTCCATAGCGAAAAACAGATTTTGATTACAGAAAACATCTCTCCGCTTTCTGATTTTTTTTTTCTCGAAATTTTTTTTTACCTCACAACAGTACTTACACTAACTATTCATATTTTTCATTATAAGTATTCACTATTAAACGCTTCTTTGATTATCCGAATTCATCACAGTTTGATACATTAATTATTATTACAAGAAAATTCCGGTGAAGCAGAAATTATAAATTGGAACTATTTAGTTTTGTTTCCAACTTCGAAGAAAGGAAATATTCTACTTTAATTGGCAATCTGCCAAGTTTTGTTTGGGAAGTTTTTTATTGGGTTGATGGTAATTTTTTCTCTTGGAAAAGAATTATAACGTTAGTCTTTTCAAACATTGGAAATCTCAGATTTTAGTCAAACATCACCTAAGTAACTACAATCATATTTCAGTTCTATGTTACTTTAAGAGTAAGTGGTTGCTTAAAAAAGAGGAAACGATTAGAAGTTTTATATTCTAATGGTTTGTAATTTTTCGTAATGAGTGGTAACAGGAAAGGGTTAAGGTAATTGTTAATGTTCCTTTATATTTAATACTAGCCGCCTAAGGCGGCCAGCTGTCCGCCAAGCTGAAGGTTTTCACAAATAAAGTTTTCTAAAACATAGCAGGAAATCTGAAGATTAGTGGACAATTAAAGTGTTCCTGTCCTGCAATTTTGTCTTCATATCCAGTTCTGCTGCAGATGTGTTATAGCTCTTTAGGATGTTTGAAATTATATAGCTACAACGCTTAAGAAAAAAAAAACTAAAATGCCAAATACATGAAAAGAACACGAAAACGAATAAATTTTTTATGGTATCAATTTTTATTTCTATATAATTTTTTATGGTATCAAATTCTATTTCTATATCTGCTACGTCAAGCACTCAGGTATTATAATTTGATCTAGTTGTGCTTGTATAATTTTGATCTAGTTGCGCTTTCTACGTCATTTTGTTAACATTGTTTGGTTTGTTATTTAACATCGTTTGGTTTGTTATTTCTAAGTTAACTTTCAAAAAATTGGCTGGCATCAGCATTTTTATTCTTTAAGTTGTTTATTTTTTCTTTTGGAATTCGTTCCTTTTTAGCGAAATGTTTTTCAACCTAATCGAATTCTTTGCCGACTGTTCTCTGTATATATAAAGAAAATAAAGTAAATATTTTTAAAGTGTTGTGAAAAGAATTTTTAGTTGTACAAAGTACTACAATATCGCTACAAAAATTATCGTCTTCGCTTAAGAAAAAAAATAGAGCGTGGAAAGAAGAAGAAAAACTTATTATAACAATTATGAACAGCGACAAATATATCAAAGCGACGCGTTCTATTTACGTATCGAATATGTTGTCACATTTTTAATACAAAAGTTAAACTTTTCTCCTCTTTAATAAATGTAAACTAATGCGAACTTTACAATTAAATTATTAATTCCTTCGTATATTATTGGTTTAAGTTGTCGAAAATTGATATTTCAATTGTAAGGTTCGCATTAGCATACATTTATAAGAGTGGGGAAAAGTATATGCATTTTTTAATAGTTTTTTGAATATGGCTCTTTGAAGACGAAAAAGCAGACGAAAAGCATAGACTTACAAAATGACTGATAACTAAATAACTAATCCAAATTTTTGAAAAAGAAAAAAAATACTTCTTCATTATGTCAAAACACAATTATGTGCCGAGTTTCGTGCCTGGGCGAGGCTTCTGGGGCGATATATTGTAATTACAGACACACACACACACACACAGCCGCTTTTATTATTATGTATAGATTAAATATTTATTATTAAATTTCGTATATTCAACAATTTTTTTCGTGAACAATGGAATCCGTAAAAAATACGTACATAGGATTGGGAAAGTAATTATCCAGATTACCATAATTATCTTAGAACTTTTGATTAAAATATTTCTCCCCGTATTGCGTCATCGGTCATCATTGGAACTATTGCAAATACCTACAACACAAAATTCGCCAATAGTTTATTTTTGACTGAAGTCTAGGTGAGAAAATCTAAAATTTTTGTTCCAACTCAAAAGTTTTGCAATTAATCTCTGCTGCTCCACCACTTTAGAGTTAAATCCAGAATCGAAATCTGTAGGATGTGTTTCAGTAAAAGCTCGATATAACGGTTTAGCACTAGTTAGATTATTACATCAGTTCCAAATTATCGCCAAAATGCTTAGATTAAAGACGTCCAGATCAAATGTTTGTAACGACATTTTTCTGAAAGAAACGTACCCTCTGCCTTAGATGCGTTTGGTTTCACCAAGCAGACTTGCTGTATTAGCAAGTGGCACTGGAAACAATTTTCAGCTGTTTCAATGAGTAATATATATAAAAATGGCTTAAATTAGACATATCATTAATTTTTAATATCGATATAGAAAAGCGAAAGACAAATATAGTTTCCTTCTTAAAAACATTTTATTTTTATAAATGCATGACCGACCACCAGCTAAATTATATTTTTCCTTACAAAAGGAAAGTTCTACTTTTAGAAATTCTGCTTCGGACTTAAAAAGATTGCACTTTTTGTTAACGAAATATCTATCACATATCTTAAAAGACATGTAGACATGTCTGTTTTGCATTATGCACAGAGTCAATTCAGTTTAAAAATTATATGGAAACTACTCCAGATTATTTTAGTTAAAAATACTTGTACACAATCGAAGAAAAATAAAGAGGATTGTATCATTTAGTCATTTTATTCCTATTTTAACATTAAAAGTGTGTTTTCTTATTAACGACACTATCATCTGCTATTATGAATTGTCACTTTTACTGTATTTTCAAATTTCAGAACAGTGATCTTTTATTAGGAATATATTCGCTATTGCGATAGAAAATTGCAAAAATAATACACTACCCTGTTTCGCTCCGCTAGAAGTCCATAAAATAGACTTGCTTGTATCGAAAGCATAGAAAAAATAAGTTATTGCAATCTAAAGTAACTCAACTCAAATTTGAGTTATGTACAAATTAGGCATTCCAAATTAGTTTCTAAATAAGTTTCAAATCTCATAAAATTCGTACAGTATTTAGTTTGGAACACCAACAAAAACAAGTTTGATATTCGTATAATAATCGTTCTACGAGTCGTGCAATGAAAGACGCTTATTGTGAAATTCTGTTAGAAGGCCTGCACATTCTTCTATTCACTATGTAAATTTATCTTAATGGTGGTATCGTAATAAACAAAATAAGATTCGAAAGATTCTTGTTTGCAGGCTCTTGAATATAATCACAAATTATGAGCGAAAGAATTTAATTATAAATCACTATGAGGGGTCATCCACACCAACATGTGAAGTTAGACAAATATTAATGAGAAAAGGAACTAAAACCAAAATATTAAAACAAAAAGAATTTTCTTGAAAATTTTATCAAAAATTATGAGCATGACCATTTGTCAATCTGACATCTTTTCAAATTATTCATATGTAGTGGTGAACATTTCTATTTTTAATTCTGTATTAAATCAGAATCATGCATAATCTTATCTAAAAGAAAAATATTTTCTGAAAGTACGGAAATTCCGTTATAGTTGGTGGGCATGGGTTGTGAATCCTACATAAAAATTTTTTTCCTACAGTATTTCGATCTTTAGTTTTTCTACCTATTTTTTCTTTCTTTCTTTCACAATAAACGCTTTCATGCTTAGGGTTTCTAACATATGATTCTTAACCCCTTTCTTTCTTCTTAACCCCTTTCTTCCTTCTTATCCCTTCCTTCATTCTTAGCCCCTTCCTTCCAAAAAATAGGTTACTATTTTAACATCATTTAGAAAAGAAAAAAATATCCCAGCTGTTTGTTTTTAAATATCACACCCATTTATAAAAGGTAATACAAAATTTCACAAAACCCGAGCCATTAAGATGTAGTTAAGGACATAGATACCAGAAATTACAAAATAAATGTAGTTAAGTGTAAAAAAAAACTAAAGATGTGAAGTATTTAAGCACCATTATATAGAGGCTATATTTACAACAGATTTATTTAATTTAATATTTCATTATTAGAATATTTTATCTCATTCATCAGCAAGTAGTATGATTACATTCGAATTTCTTTTGGTTATGCATATTGTATAAAGTGATGCGTATTATAACTAGTTTACTAATATTTTCATAGAACATTTTTCATAGTCTCCATTTTTTCATTGTCAAGTCGCGAATTCAATTCAAAAATTACTTTCAAAATTCTTGACTTAAGATTTTAATTTTTTTTTAAAAATAGAAGACCTTTAAAATGAGATGCTTTGCGGAATTTAAATGTAAAATCATGAGAGATACCAAGAGAAAAAAAAAGTTTTACTATAGTTTTAGATGAGTGTAAATAATTAGAAATTAAACAGATAAGCACTTTTTCTCTTGCATAACAAAAAACTGGTTTCTAGTGTAATTAAAAAAAAAAACTACTTGAAAATAGTTATTCAAAATATTTCTTTTAAGCAAATTCATAGTTTTTAAAAGCGTTTTTTTTTCTATCATAAGTAATTGGTCTCCCATTATATTTCCCAATATTTTTCATAATATTGTACATTTACAATATTTTTAAATGCATAAAAATATTTGATTTTCACAAAAAAATCCTTTAACTTCGGATTACTTTTCTTTTTTGCATTAGCCTTTAACCTGCTAATAAAAGCTTTTTGAAACAGTTTTCAAACTTCGGTAAAAAGCTTCTGTTTGTATGACAGAGCTGAAAAACATTTAAATGAATTCTGTAAAATTATCTGATTATTATTTTTTGTTAATTTCTTTTTGTTCAGTACGCATCACTTTATTCCACTACTACATTAGTTTTGATATAATCTAAAGGGGCTAAGAATCCCCCTCCTTTCCCCGGAAAATTCTATTTCCCCATAAATGATGAGATGGGGTTACTCAATCTATGCAACTAATATCAAAAATATATTTAGACATTATAAATGCAATGTAAATTGACCTAAACGCGCGCGTAATGCAATTCTAAATTTAAAGTTTACGGTTACAAAATTATTTAAATAAAACAAGATGTTAATAGGAAAAAAAAGAGATGTAAAAAGAAAGAGCTGAAAATATCAATGCTTGAAACTTAACAATAACAACAAAGTTAAGCCTTTAATTAAAAAAAAAGTAGATTTAGTAAAATTATTTCATCACAGTGTCTACTTTTACCTCTTTAAATGTCATACAATTTAATTTAACACACAATACACACTACCACTCATTTATTTCAATACATTTTAAAAAGAAATACACAAAACGAAACACTTACCTTCTTTAGTATATCAACTCCGGAACTTTCTTTTTATAAATCCAATGATTCAGTGATCTTCGACCCAACACACTCTAAGCTTTACATGAATTATTGCGAAATTTCAATTGCACTGAATCCACACAAAAGATCTTAATCTTTCACAGATCTGTGGTGCACCACTCTGAATTTTCTTTTAATCTTTCAAAAGGGCTCTGTAGTCTGGCCATACCCTATTTCGATGACCTTTCTTCTTATTGAACAATATTTTCTACATAAACTCGAATTTTCCTGTTTTCGAATGAATTTTTAAACAATGGCTGGAGAACCTTATAAAGCCAAGCGCAAGTGGTGCAAGCAGTTAAAATTCTCTAAATAAGACTTCTGAGTTTTGATAAATTTTTACACCTTATCTAAAAAAAACATGCCTTCAAATATTATTGTTGCGCTTGTACTGCTTACAATGAGTTGTTTACCGTTTAATTTGTAAATCAATTTAACTTTAGATGAAGATTTAAAAAAAAAATTTATGTCGTGACATTTTTTTCCTTTAAATGATTTATGACTCTTGTCCTTAGAGTTGAAATACAGCAAAAAAAAATCTTATGAAGGTAAATATTACTTGCAAATTTAAAGACAAATCTCAATATTTAAACTCCCTAGAATATCAAGCCTGCTCGCACATCGTCTCTTGGACTAAACATAAGCGGAGAAATACACAGAGAATTTTTGAAATTCCGTTAGAATCTTGGTATCGTTTACACTTAGTTCCCGATTCATGCTACAGGAAGTTGTGACAGAATTAAAAGTCCATTTTTAGAGTCGTAATACCACACATTACTTTGCAAATGATTGCAGAACTCTCTTTTTAATTTGAAAAGCATATGAAAATAGCAAAGCATTAATAATTTAACCACGTACTTTTTCCTAACTGATCATAGGAGTAATCCTTGTGAATTGAGTGTTGACCATTCATGCCGTTAAGTGTTTTTCTTGCTGACACACAGCGTCTTCAGCCAGCGGCATGGTCAGTTTGACTAGTTCCCCTTGGTTCCATCACTTCATGAATTCAACGAGATATTCTTAACTTATTTCGTTTGGAAATTACTCAAATATAAGCACAAAACACTATATTTTCCAGTTTTCAGGGTTTCCAAAAACTCCAAGAACGAGAACAGTCGGAAGCATTTTTGGTATCAACATGCTTCTCAAAAGATTAATAATGATCAACTTAACCGATCAGCTTGCCTCTCAACCCATAAGCTATAACCTAATTTAATCACCTTAGAAAATTTTTCCAAAGGGTATTTGGGCAATATAGTAATAAGATATTATTTCAAAGGTTGATAGTTTTTAATCCATTTGTTTAGCATTGTCCACAGATAAGTACTTTATATTTTTTCAGAATCGACAAATCTTTCCATGGAATCATGCAGGAACGATATAAAAGATCGTTTGCAGTAGGAACATAAATTCATGCTTAAAAAATTCTTTCCACAATCTCTTGAATCCAGATTTTCTTTAAGTCCTAAGCTTACGCCCAAACAAGATCACTTGAGTAGTTTGTAATATGTGATTTCAAATAAATACTTTTCGTTTCACAGCTGCTACGCTCAAAAACGGTAGTTCTAACCATTTCTACAACCAATGTACAGCCCAGAAATAAATTAAAACTGTTAAGGTCTGGTTTCTTAGGACAAGCGCCTTATCTGGGCGTCAGCGGGACGTCAACGTCCCGCTGACGCCAACAAAATACTGGTTTGTTAGCTCAAGGCCTGGTTTCTTAGAACTAGCGCCTTATCTGGGCGTCAGCGGAGAGTTGACGTAGAGCTGATGCCAAAAAAATACCTTTTTGTTAGCTCAGCGTGAGCAGTCGGTCCAACGCAGACATTATCTCTCATTGCGCATGCGTTAATAACGTAAACAAATATTTATTTTGAATTTGCAAGGATTTTTTTATTTTCGACCAGTGTTTTAGAGACCAAATAATGACTTCGTCCAAGAAAAAACAAATTATAGCTGACTTAAATGAAGAGTGCTATGTTTAATGAAGAAGATATGTTTAATGTCAAAATCAAAATCTTGGCTGATTTCAGTGTGCTGTTGGATGAAGTCCGCCATTGCTTCTGTGGTTAACGTCACGCTGTAATCCAACTGCAGTTGAGTTGGACGGCAATTGTAGTTCAAGATGAGCGTTCGATGACGTATACTATCAAACTCACAAATGGACCAATCAGAGGTTAGCGCTGATTTCCAGCTTACGGCGTCCTGTCCTAAGAAACCAGGCCTTTAGACAGCAACAACAGTTTTCATTTATTTTCATTATAAAAAAATTAACTCCGTCGAAAAACAGACATTTTTACTAAAGAAAACGTTTTTGTAACTGATTCTAAAACTTAATTGAAAGTTCCTAATTAATTAGCATATTTGAATTCAACTTTTACGACCAGTAAGACAAAATTTTACTTTCTGAAAATCTGATAATGAAAGCAAAAGTTATACAGGGTGAATATATTATGACTCAACATACCGAATTACGCTTTGTTTATGATGGAAAAACAAGAAATAATGTAATCGGAGGTGTATTGAAATTTCTGAGTGGTAGGTTTCATAAAATAACGGTCAAAATAAATCACCAATAGATTTTCAGGGGATAACGTTTTTTAATTCTACCCAGTGAACTTTTACGATGAGATATATATAGTGTGGTGACGAGTTACGGTGCATCAAATGAAACGAAATTACAGTTATTTGTAAAGAAAATTTATTCCTAATTTTATTATTACAGTTAATTTAGAGCAGTACTACTATATATAATCGCTTAGAACATAGGATGGCATCAGCGTACTAACTCAGGGTTGCTGGTGGATCCAGTTTTCCACGGTCTTCTGTCATGGCCGGATTAACCTATAGGCACACTAGGCACGTGCCTAGGGCCTACGAAATTCAGGGGCCTACGAAAAACTTGGGAGAAAAAATTTTTTTGACAAAAATAATTTAGCTTTAAAAACAACAAGTGTATTTTGCACAGAATTATGAAGATACAAATGAAAATATAATATTTTTCGGTAATAAATTATTTTGCAGAATCTTATGATCTAATATATTACTTTTTTGGATTCAACGAAATCTTGTATTATGCTGTCGAATTCCAAACTACGCAAAATGTCGTATCCAATAGACATAAGTGCGAGCGATGCCAAACGATCTTGATTCATTGTTGAACGCAAATAATTTTTATCAATTTTATCCTGGAGAAAGATCTTTCTCCTTCTGCATTTGATCCAAGAATCGACAAATATGTTCTTAATGCAATATGAGCGTTAGGAAAAGTATTCACTAGTTTATCTTTAACATAGTTATCGATCGAACTAATCATAATGGTATTATCGATATCGACTGCAATATCGGCAGTATATCAGTATTGCAGATAAGGTTCGATAAACAAATTTGTAAATTAAAATCCATATTAATAAAAACGTTAAAAAAAATATGCAAGAAAATTTTAGCAAATATTTTGAAAAGAGGGGATGGGGGGAAGGAGGGGAGGGCCCAAAAACGGGTATGCCTAGGGCCCACGAAAGGTATAATCCGGCTCTGTGCCTAGGGCCTACGAAAGGTATAATCCGGCTCTGTCTTCTGTACATCTTTGTCACAGATGAACGATTGACTTTCCAGATATTTGTACAGGGGAGGAGATACATAAGAGTCAATTGGAGAGAGATCAGGGTTGTATAAGGGATGCTACTAAACAATTAATCGTAATTTCGCAATAAGTTTGATGGTTTTCTTGACTTCGTTTAGCCTGGCATTTTTCTGTAGGGGGCACTAAGCCATGATAGCACTCCATTGCACCAGATGCACTCCATAGCATGCATGTTAAGCCTGAATCTACTTATGAATCCTATGAGCTGTGTTTTAGCTCATTATTCTCCTTTCAAATAGGGTTTTCTACCCAGGGTATTTGTATCACCTGGTGTTATTGATTTCAATCTGAAGTAACCGAGATCAGGGTAGGGGAGAGTGGGGTCAATTGTAACATTTTTTACTTAACTATTTTTATCTAACAAAAAATCCAATATATTATTAGTATTAATTGACAGACGAGTAAAGTAGACTATCCTCTACCAGAAAAAATAAATAAATACCTGATTTTAAATGTTAACATATTAGTTATTAACAATTTTTGACAGTCGTGCACTTGTTACAGTTGTCCCCACTTACGGGGTCAATTGTAACAGTTCATAAATTCAACTAAAACATAGTTAATTATACATACTATCATAGTTGTGATATATTTTTATTGATCAGAATAGAAGTGATATTTTAGGAGTAAAAATAATAATGAGCAGAGACCTAAAGGGTTACACACTTTTAACTTTAAAGGGTAAAAAATTTTAATTTATGCTGTGAAGGGTGATAAATAAAATAATGCACATGCAACATAATATAAGTGATATAGGAAACTATTGGTGGTTCTTAAAGAGTTAAGTAATGGTTTGTAAACATAAGATTATTTATTTTCAGCTGTTACAATCGTCCCTTTACTTATTGTTACAATTGTCCCCAAGACTCCATTTCAGCTTCATTTGTTAAAACAATGCTAGTTAATTAGCAAAACTAATCTTTTTTTATTGAAATGTTAATTAAGGTGTCCACTTACATATTTGGTTACTAATTTTCATTTGTTTAAACAAAGTTACTTTGCTACAATATAATATTCTAATACCAAAAAAAGTACTTGCGTAGCGTGAAAATATCTTTTGTGATGTACCTCTTTCAAAAGTACATAAAAATGGTTGCCATCAGGGGCGTACATGTAGATTTATTAAATACACCTAGTGCGCCACCTAGGAACCAAATCTAGATCCCGACACTCTAAATTTTTGCTCTGTTACAATCGTACCCTGTTACAATTGACCCCACTCTCCCCTATAAATCATTGAAATTTCTAAGAGGCAACCCAGGTTCGAATCCCAGTGGTGGTTAGTCAATTCGAATTCCGCTTCCAGCTCGTTGTGTTAATGTAGATCTTTAGTTGTAGACGGATCAAGGTTTAGAGTCTTCTTGTCTTCTGGTTCACCGTAGGAGGCTGTCGTTTTCTTCACCTTGTGATGCAAATGTAGTTTAGTGCCATCAAAGATTTATGAAGGCTAATTTGTCCCAATACTTGATTTATCCATGTCCTCGCCTTTTGTTTTTGGTTCAAAATTAACAGTCAACGAAGTTGAAGATGCATAGTCGTAAAACTAAAAATTGGTCGATTTTTCAACTCCGGTTACAAAACAAAATAAAAACAAAGCAAATATTTTTAAAACTCTCTAGTTGGAACTTTTTGAGTCAAATTTTTCCTTGTAGATCACATTGCGTTTTTATGCCAATTTTATTCGAGTTTCCTTCAATTCTATTTTACTTATTTACGAGTGATCTTTCATACATAAACCTCCTTGGACTAATCGTCTGCTATGATTCTTATTGGTGGATTTAGAATTTTGGAGCTGACAATACTCAGAGCAATTGGAATAGGAGAAGCGCGGGAGTTCTGGCGACTAGCTGGCTAGCAAGAGGTCAACCAGGATTCTTTTTGTGTAAATATTATTTGCCGATAAACAGAGCTTTGAGATTTTAAAAGAGCTGAAGCGAAAAATTTAAACAGTTGAGTAAGTTGAAGACGAGACAGTCCTTTGTTACAGCCAAAAGTTTGTTGAGTACTTCTTCTTGAGTTTGTACTTTTCTATTGAGACTAGGAACGTTTTGTGTATTCTTAATTTCAAAGAACTAGAAAAACATGCAAATACAAAACAAAAAAATGAATAATAATACGAGCCTTACTAGCTGCATTTGTTTGAAAACGAGCAAAATTATAAATAGCGAATCTTTAAAAGTACGGTATACTCTTGCCCATTACTTGATGATAAGTTAATTACTTGGGTAAATTTGATCAAGATATAAATAGTTATCCCCGAAAAACCGAAAAGTGATTTATTTGTAACCGCTAATGAACAATAAATAACAAAATATTAATACAAGCAATAATAATACTTACCTATAATAACAAATGACTTCACGTCCCTTACAATTTAATTGATCCCAATTGAAGTATAGGCTTGTAAACCCTGAACGAAATTTAATTCGCTGAACAACTTGAGAAGCTACATATTTCCCACTACTTTGTTTCACCGGCTCAATCTATGATCCTCGAAATAATGTAAATATAGGAAAAAAATTGCCGTAACAGTTTTGTCAGCGGATGAAAATTAGGAATCCAAAAGAAACATGCGGCGGAGGGAGTGAAAGGACCTATTGTAAGGGGTAAAAATTTCTGATTGTCACTAACATTCATCCATGTGCCGCGATGGCTCAGAGGATAGAGCATTCACCTTCTAATGCGGCAACCGGGTTCGAATCCCAATCGATACGAAATCCGCATCCGGTTTTCACCGACCTCAGTGCTGACGTGAAATATCCTGAGCTGTAGACAGATCATAGGTTAGAGTCTCCTTGCCGTCAGGCTAACCATGGGAGGTTCTCGTGGTCTTCCTCTCGATGTAACGTAAATGCGGATTAGCTCCATCAAACACTCCTCCACGAAGATTCAATATAGTTTATCATCAATTAACAGTAATGATTACTAAAAAAAATTTTTGGGGAAAAAGAAATTTTCGCGAATATTTTAAATATTTTTACATTACATAATAGCCGAACGTTTAACAAAAAAGAAAAAAGTTAAAAAATTGTACTTATCCATTTCCGGGATCAGCTCAGCCGGGTTCAGCATCCATTTCCGGGTTCAGTTTTCCAAATGAATCCACGCAGTCTCGTTGCAGTCTGAAAGAAACAGGGTCAAATATTACAAATCAATTTAAAGAATATATAAAGTAGGAGTGCACAACCTTTTTGAGTGAAGGGCCACTTGCACAGCAGGTTGGATAACGAAGGGCCGCACATGTATTGAGACATGTTAATGACTAATATAGTAATGTTTATTTAAACATTAGCGTTCTATTTTTTTATCAATAAACTTAGTAATATATTTGTAAAAAATTAAAGGTGTTCCATTTTTAGTAAAAAAATTCATTCAAAAGTAAAAAAAACTTATAACATTTTTTTTACAAAAAAAAAATTGCTATTTTTATCATATGAACAATAGATTTATCAAAATAAATAAACATTGAAGAAAAGTTTTTTTTTTATCATATCATGCAATACGAAAATTCATTTTAGAATTACGAGGCGCATCCAAAAAGTAAGTTTCTCAATTTTTTTTAAAAAAAAGAACTCATACCTTCAGGAACATATTTATTGGCAACAAGTACAGCAATATTTCAGCTATTTTTCAACATAGCCACCACCAGATTTGAGACACTTGTCGTATCGTGGGATCAACTTTTGTATCCCTCTGTCGTAGAACTCTGCCGCCTGTAAATGGAACCAGCATGTGACAGACGTCTTCAGCTCTTCGTCGTTGCCGAAAAGCTCACCGGAGGACAGGAATTTCTTGAGGTGCAAGAAAACATGAAAATTGCTGGGAGCAAGATCAGGGCTGTAGGGTGGATGATCAAACAACTCCGAGCCAAATTTCGTCAAAACAGCTGCTGTGTGTCGAGCTGTATATGAAAGAGCATTGTCATGGATGAGCACAACACATGCAGTAAGCATTCCACGCCTCTTGTTTTGAATGGCACGTCACAATTTCCGCAGTGTTTCACAGTAACGGTCAGCGTTTACTGTTTCACAACGTGGTTTCATTCACAGGCGGTAGAGTTTTACGACAGATGTATACAAAAGTTGAACCCATGATACGACAAGTGACTCAATTCTATGTTGCTATTTTGAAAAATAGCTGAAACATTGCTGTACTTGTTGCCAAAAAATATGTTCCTGAAAGTATGAGTTCTTTTTTTTAAAGAAATAGGGAAACTTGCTTTCTGGATACGCCTCGTAAATTCTAATAAATAAAAAAAACTGCTATGCCCACAGAATGAAAGTAGGAAAAAATTTATCATAATTAAGTCATATAAATTCAAATTAAATATTTTAATTGTAGAAAATTTATAGGTTTTAAACAAAAGCCTAAAATAAAAGCAAAACTGTGATAGTATAGGAAAATAAAATTCAATGCTTATTTTGTAATGCACTTTATTATTTCATTTTATTAATTATTAGATTTTCTAATATCGTAAAAAATTATCTTTTTTTTATCGAAAAAGATCACTTAAGCAACAAAAAATTGAAATCTAAACTGCAAACAGTGAGCAGTTTAAAAATTCACGTTTTCCGCCATTTTATGAATTTCTCAAGTTGCAATAACATTGCATTTAAATTAGGGATGTAACGAGTATTTGGCCCTTCTGTGAAAAATTCAGTTGGTTGAATGATCAGTCAAATATTCGGCAGAATATTCTTTAGAAATGTATTTTTCTAAGTTTTTTTTATTTTTGAATTTTTATATACTTTTTTCTTTAAATTATAATCATACAAGTCAATTTTGTCATTTTTTCGATACTTTGAGAATTGAGAAGGACTTTTTTCCATTTTTTGCTGTTTTCATTATAACCCAGCACTTTAACAGAACGTCTCATACTATTAATTTATTATCACTCTTTCCCTGTACTGTAATATAAATAACCAGTAACATAGAAAAGTGTGATTTTCAGTATTAAAGTTTTGTTTCTGGAACTAAGAAAAATTTGTTTTTTCTGTTTTTCTTTTTTTTCGGCATTTTTATTATGACTCAGCATTTTTTTTAAAAATAAAGTTACTAACAAAATTAATTTTATAGCATTTTTTTTTCTTCTAAAATTATGGCAATAAGAAAAATTTAAATTGCGATTTTCAGCATAAGATTTCCATTTAAAAAATTAAGAACGTTTTTTCTAACTTTTTATTTTCTTTAAATAAAAAAAACTTTTTTTAGACATTTTTATTATAACGCAATAATTTTTAATAGCATTTCTGTTGACTTAATTCTTTTTTCTTGGCTTCTTCTGGTAATTGGAAAACTGAGAAGTTCAGCTTTAAAATTTTCTTTCAAAAATTAAGATTGATTTTTATGTTCTCTGTTTCGATTTTCGACATTTTCAAAAACGCTCTTGATTGGCCTCATTTTTTAGAGTTAATTTATTAATACGTTTTTCCAGGAAATATTATTCTGAGCATTGAAATTTTAGTTTCAGTGTTGCTATGCTGCTAAAAGATTTTGCTATTTGGCCCCAAGTGTACGGCGTTCAGTCGCTTTTTTTTTCTTCTTTTTTTGCCGAATATTTGGTTTTTGACCAAATCACAATTCATTACCACATTCGACCAAATCATATTCTTTGCGGAAAAAAAACGAAGGAAAAATAACTAGGATTTACGATAAAACTGCACCGTATCAAAAAGTGATTACTTAATTGCGCGATTAAGAGTCACGTGTCGTAATAACATCATAGTTAAATAACGGGATCGTCAGAATCATGTGGAAAAGTATAGAAATAATTGGGGGGAAAAATTACTTATATTTATGCTGTACTCAGCATGAATAAATTGTGCACGATTTAAAATTTGCATGTCATAATAGAATAATTGGAATTTTTTATGATACGTGGGAATGCATAGCAATAACTGCCGAAAAAATTGTTAAAAAAGAAAGAATTTTTTAAAAGAAAGATAAAAAATCACTTATATTTAAGATGAAATCGTCACAAATAAAGTGATTATTTAAATGGGCGAACTGAAACTCGCGTCATAATAAAAATTCGGGATTTTCGAAATCACGTAGAAAAGCGGAAATAACTGTTTTAAAAAAAATCATTTATATTTACGATAAAATCGGGTTAAAGAAAGCGCGTTAAACGTACATTTACTAAAGAATCTGTTAAAATTGATTGTGTCAAAACATGATGACTTAAAAGTGCGATTAAAAATTGCCATTTTTTAACAAATTTTTATTGTGTTTAGAAGCTCTCGCGGGCCGCACTTCAGTAGTCGAAGGGCCGCATTTGGCCCGCGGGCCACAGGCTGTGCACCCCTAATATAAAGAATAATAAGACTAATACCAATGAACGAAACAAGCATTACCAATAAAAAAAACTGTTCAACTTTGAATAGCTGGATAATGGTTAATGTAAGCTGAGATAGGTATTAAAAAAACGGATTTGTTTTTAGAAATTTTTTCTTTTATTTTAAATTTGTGTTTCCTTTGATTTATTTAAAGATAAAGATCCCAAATTTAAAATAACTGAACCTTCAAGAAACATTTCAGAAAATCTTTTTATAACTGCAGGGCTGATTGTGAGCCTAAGTCAAAATTCCGGAAAATTTCCTGAATTTGAAAAAAACAAAGAAAACCAGTTTAAATTGAAAAATTAGAAAAAATTTAAACAAGGTTTTTTTCCTTTTTCTCAATATTTTTTAGTTTACTAAAAATATATTTAAAAATTTTACAGATACCTATACCATTTACACATACCTATGATGACCTGGAGAAGTAATTAAAATTTACAAATATGTCTTTTTTTTTCTTGAGTTTATGATTATAACAACTATTTACTGATAAAAAATGAATATTAATCAAGAATACAAGCTTATAAAGTATCTCTCTGGCTCTTCCTTACAAACAAATTAAATAAACTGTGTTTTTAAGTTCCACCTTTAAAAATTTGATTTCCGGAAACTTATGTGATATAGATTTTTTGAAACGACTGGACTTTCGATCTCCGGAAACTTATGTGATATAGATTTTTTGAAACGTCTGGACTTTCGATCTCCGGAAACATCCGGATCACTGTTAGCGAAAAATCCGGAAATCCGGATTTTTTCAGGAGCACAATCAGCCCTGTAACTATTTATATTTTTAATACATAATTAAAAAAAACAACTTTTGTATTATAAATACTACATTATAAAGAACATTAACATTAACTCATTTTTATAAATATATGTTTATACATTATACAATTCCACTCAATGTGCAAATTAATATCCAATGATGCTGGTAAAAGTGCGATTCCCCCTTGACCCTATGCTTAGATTAAAAACCTATGTTTAGATTTAAAAATAAAAAGGTCCAGCTTCAGCCTCATTAGCTTTAATCATTTCATGTATATATAAAATAAAAAAATTTTATTAAACCTATGACTCCATACAAATTTAATGTAAAGAAGCATAAATTATTTAAAGTAATACACTGTACCGAGTACAGGGGTTTGGTTGGATTGGAGATTGAAAACCCAATCCTTAAAACTTCAAAATTTTTAATTGTCAAAGCCTCCAGAAACTCTAACTATATAGAGCACTTAATTACAGTAAAACTCAGGCTTCAAAGCCCCCCCCCCCTCTCCTCGACGGTTCAACGGTGAACTAACTAGCTGGAGACTCGCAGATCCGAACACTGCAGCAGTCTATAGTAGTTTGGCCCCTTACCCATTCATCGAGTAATCAAGCTACTTGTGTTGAGTCCTTAGGAAATTAGTAAGTTACTCAATAAATATAATCAGGCGGATTCAGAGTGTACATAGAAAATAAATAGGGAAAATAAGAATAGGAAAATTAATACTTTCTGTACGAAAGTAGTCATAAATAAATTTAAAGCTTTATCATATATGTATATTAACAAAGCTCAGTCAAAAAATTAATTGCGAATATAATTGAGGATATTTCAACTTCGTATTCAATATAAATTGAACAGGGGTCTGTCCAGACATTTTGTGAAAGGTCCGTTTTTCGTGAAATTGTGAAAAAATTACTCACATTCTTTCAACCAGGGTCCGCTTTAATGAATTTGTGCAAATAGGGTCCGTTATTGCAAAAAAAACTTTTTCAAGGAGTTTTTAAATTGTAAAGACATACAAGATTATGCTCAACACTGTAAAATTATAATTAAAAAAATAAAATTTTAAAAATAAACAACAATTGCTGCTTCTAAATTAGAGATGGAACATACAAATATTTGGTTTTCAGCCTATACTGCTAAACGCAGAATATTAATTTCGGACGAATAATGGAAGATTCGTCTGCCGAAGACAGAACTTAATTCGTTTACATCCATCTTTCTTGTTTTCTGCCCTGGAAAGGGTTTATTCGATTAACAAAATAATAATGAAGATAAACAAATAAGTGAAGGGTCCGATTAAAAGAAAAATCATTTTGTAAAGGGTTCATTTTTAAGTTAAAATATTTTGTGAAGGGTCCGTTTTTAAGTTAAAATATTTTGTGAAGGGTCCGTTTTTATAAAAAGATATTTTGTGAAACGTCCGTTAACGGACCCAAATTTCTTCTAAACAGACCCCTGTTGAATCATGTGTAAAATTCAATGCTTAATCAAAGATTTATTTACCAATCTATAATGATTTCATTTATTATGTTACTTCAATTCTATATTCAGTGCGAATATTGTCATATGCACAATACACAATAAAAAGTTTGCTCTCTATAGTACTCGACTATGCGAAGCATGATCCTATTTTTGTAAGTTTGGCGACGAATCCGCGGAGCATTCTACACGATTGCATAATTCCGGCAGATGGCTAGGGGATGGAGCGTTCGCCTTCCATTGAGGTGAACCGGGTTCGAATCCCGGCAATAGATGGTCAATACGAATTCCGCATCCGGCTGGCACCGACCACAGTGCTGACGTGAAATATCCTCAGTGGTTGACGGACCGCGGGTTAGAGTCCCCATGCTGTCAGGCTAACCGTGAGAGGTTCTCGTGGTCTTCCTCTCCATGTAAGGCAAATGCGTGCTAGTTCCATCAAAAGCCCTTCACGAAGGCAAATTTCTCCTAATACTTGATCCAGGAGTTCCCTTGTCTTCTGGATTGGGTTCAAAATTACAAAGCTACGTATTTTAACATTAGTAGCCGTATGGCTGTTCAACGGTGGATATAAAATAAAATCTATAACTTAACTCACGTTTCCAGAACAACAATTTTGAAGTCAAAATGGTCACTAAGATTACTTCCAAGACGGCTTTAAATGAAACCAAACTGAGACATAACGCGTTATTTTTTTTTCACGTTAGAATCACGCTTCATTCTCTCAAATTTTCGAATTAATCATTTTTATGAAGGTCCGTTTGAAACGTTCAGCCTCATAACAAAAGAATATTTACAAAATTATGCATATTTACAAATTTGTAACGATACTTTTTCAATTAAATATTATTTCAAAATTTAACGATTGAATATGACATGAGCTGCACTAATTATACAGTCCGAAACTAGGTAAGCTTTAGTACTAGTTATTTAATAATAAAAAATTGCAAGTGAGAATAATAAATAAATAAAATGCCTTTTATGCCAATTATTTCAAGATAATGGAGCTTTAAATATAACATTGTTTCTTAACAGAAATAAAAGATTAATTAAAATAAAAACAATTTTTTAAAGCCGGCCAACCCCTTTTACAAAGCTAGTTTTTTTTTAAACCGCTCAACACTGATTATAAGCAGCATTAATGTCTTAAATTTGGATTGAGAGTTTAATGAGCCAAGAGGTCAGGCACGAATATGCTACACCAAACGAAAATTTAAATAAGAATCCTAACATTGTTGGACACCAATTATTTACATTGCCCGTGACATATACAAAAATTGAAAATTAGTAAAATAAGCCACATCTTTAATAAATAATCCCATGATCCATATTGCTTGACTATAAACTTCATTCACTACAAAAATTTACAAGTTGAAAATAACAGTCAACATGTTTCAAGCGCACAAAAGCAGGCATCCATTTTCCAGATTCTCTTGCCAGACGTGAATGAGAATAAACAAAAGTCAGTTTTAAACTATAAAACGTAAAATATGTTTACAAAAAATGGAAAAATAAAGGTGCGAAACAGAACTAGAAAAACTAGAGTAGCCAAGAGAGAGAGAAAAAAGACAAGAAAAACCACAGTGGCTGAGAGGGGCAAAATGCATTTTCACAAGATAGGGAGAGGTCGTGAGGAACTAATGTCGTTAACAAGAGAATTAACATTCATGTGACTAAAACAAGATTCCAGGGTATCAAGATGAGCTGACGTGATTGGAGTGAAAATAATTTTGGCACTGTAGAAATTGACTTTATGCCCAAGATTCTATCAATGCGCAGTAACTAAATTTTCGAATTCTTGATAACAGATATATCTACAGTGTTCTCAGGGGTCTGTCCAGGCATTTTGTGAAAGGTCCGTTTTTGTAAAATTGTGAAAAAATTACTCATAACTTGTGAATATAAAATAAACGTTAAGTCACATATTCCAAATAGGGTCCGCTTCTGTGAATTTGTGCAAATAGGGTCCATTATTGCAAAAAAAGAATTTTTCAAGGAGTTTTTAAATTGTAAAGACATACAAGATTATGCTTAAAACTGTAAAATTATAATTAAAAAAATTCAATTTTAAAAAATAAACAGCAATTGCATCTACTAAATTAGCGATGCAACATATAAATATTTGGTATTTAGCCTATACTGCTGAACGCAGAATATTCATTTCGGACGAATATAGGAAGAAGTGTCTGCCGAAGACAAAATTTAGTTCGTTTATATCTGTCTGTCTTCCTAGAAAGGGTTTATTCAATTAACAAAACAATAATGAAGATAAACAAATTTGTGAAGGGTCCGATTAAAGGGTAAATTATTTTGTGAAGGGTCCGTTTTTAAGTTAAATTATTTTGTAAAGCGTCCGTTTTTATGAAAAGATATTTTGTGAAGGGTCCGTAAACGGACCCAAATTTCTTCTAAACAGATCCCTGGTTCTTTACGTCAAAATTTTAAAGCGCGTCTAGTTTATTTATAAAATTGCTAATATCCTTTTCCATTTTGGTCTTTAAGTAATTTTACGTTATGTTTTTAAAAAATTAAATCTCTTAAGGATTCTATTAGTTTTGATAATCGCTGGGGCATTCAGAACATTCCTTGTTAGTGTGACTATACATAGGGCAAACAAGATGCGGTTTAAAATTCAGGCTTAAGGAACACGACGGATATGTCCGTTATCAAGAACTCGAAAAATCATTAATTGCTTAACATTGTTGTACTCTTCGGCATAAATTCAATTTCGGCAAAAATTATTTCCACCTCAGTTACGTCAGCTTATCTTGATACCCTGGAATTTTGTTTTATTCATATGAATGCCGATTTTCTTGTTTCTGGCGGGAGGGTGACCCTGGGCTGAATGGGTGAAGTACGTCGGGAGTTTACGCCTGGTAGGGCCACCCAAGGCTATTCCATTGTGCCCAGCTAAATATCAGTAGGCGAAGGAGCCAAGACAGACTTCTACCTACTGGTGCTCCGGTCCTTGGACTAACTGAAGCTGCACATTCCCTCACCAATGACTTCGTTGACTTTTGATATGGATGCTGCATCGTCCGTCGCGCAGATTAATCAGGGACGAGTTCGAGGTTTAGGCAAAAGGCCTCGACCGATAAGTATACGACAGTCTCCACAAGACTTGAAAATATTACAGTGTAATATAAACGGTTTGACCACTCCGGAAGAGAACTAAATTGGACCAACTATTAGAAATTGCAATTAACAGAGACATCCAGGTAGTTGCTGTACACTAAACTAAACTAAAGAAAACTTCAGCTCCTAAGATCAAGGGATTCGACATTTATAGAACTGATAGATCTACCAAGGGTGGAAGAGGCTTAGCCTTTTTCATCAGGAATGTTAAATAAGTATTGACACTTCAATTGTCCAATCTTCGGACCTTGAAATCCAAGGCATTGTGATTTTTTGGAGAGGAAAATCCTTTCATATCTTCAACGTTTACCAACTCTAAAAATTTCGGATGAGTGGAAAACACCCAAAACCCATAATTGGTACAAGGGATCAAAACCAGGTTTGCCCTTGACCTCCCGTGAGACAGACGTACCAGGACTGTTCTATCAAGGCTTGCTAGCGGTCACATCAAGTGCCTCACTTTCAACGAGAGCAGGAAAGCCTTCGTCACCTGCACCAAGGGCCAAAATCATCAGGCTTGTCCTGAGCACCTCTTGGATTACATGGAACTCTCTAAGGAAGATCTCTTTAGCAATTCTCTCCTAGTCTTCGACTTCCTTTCAGTCAACGTACTCGTGGATCTTGTCCGACTCCGTCAGACAGTGAGGATAAGGAACAACAAGAACAGGTCCTCACCAAAGTGCGTGGAAATTCATTTTACCCTGATTCACCCTTCTCGGTTACTGTGGTTCATGCTCTGTTTGTCCTTTTTTCTCTCTCTCAGCTGTGGTTCTTCTAATTTAGTTACTAATTTTTATTTTTCCATTTTTGTTCGCAACTTTACGTTTTATATTTTAAATCACTTTAGTTTCTTTTCATTCCACGCTTGGCAAGTTTTAAAAAGGGTCGCCATGTTTTTGAACGCTTCAAAGATGCAGACAGTTATTTTTAATTTCTACTTTTTAAAGAAAATGAAGTTTTTAATCAAGTGAAGCCATATTATCATCATCATCAATGACTCGACAGCCCAAGGTGGGCCTTGGCCTTCTCAAGAAGTTTTTTCAATGCTAACCTTTTTTTTTGCTAGTGTTTTTCAGTTTTTAGTTTTTAAGACCAAAAGGTCTTTCTCTTGGCCATCTATTCATCTCAAATTAGGCCTGCCTCATAATCGTGCGCCAACTGATCTGGCGTTGAAAACTCGTTTTGTGGTAAGGTCTTCGTCCATTCTGATAGCGTTGCCTGCCCATTTTATTCTTTGTTGTTTAATAAAGTTAATAATGTCAGCTTCATTATATGAGTGATAGAGCTCTAGATTTGATCTTCTAAGCCTCACACCATTTTTTTTTTTTGAATTCCTCCAAAAATACTTCTCAAGACCTTTCTCTCAAAGGTACTCAACATAACCTCATCCTTACAGGATATGATCCAGGTTTCACAAGCATATGTTAAAATTTATCTTATAAGAGATTTATATAAAACTTTTGTTTTTCTATGAATTACATTAGATTTTATGTATTTTCGAATTTCATTAAAACAGTTATTAGCAATAGTAATTCTTCTTTGTATTTGAAGACATGTTATGGTTTTCTTAAAAATAAAACCTCAAAAGAACTGCTATAAACGTTGAAAATGGCTATTAAGGAAACATATTTCTTTATAAATGAGAATTTTGTTGTGAATTGAACAACAACGTGGGAAATCATCAATTTTTAATAAATGCATGATCTTTTCATAATTTAGTTCAATATATTGTTATTGGAAAAATTATATATTTTATTAAAATATTTGCCATTTTTTTACTTCGGCATTTAACTTTCAATTATTTTCTAATATCAACCAAATTATTACAAAACAAATAATAGATTATTGATCGGATCTAAATATAAAGATTTTAAAAGTTAATGCTGGTTAAAAAAAAACTTTCGAAACCCCTCAACATTTCCACGGAACTCTCAAAAATTTTTCTATTTTTATCAACCTATTAGAATTGCATTTAAAACTATTGATAGACTTTCAAACAAGAGATAACATTTCATAACAATCAAAACAACTAATAAAACTACTGCATCAAGGGCAATGTTACTTTCTCATTTTCCTAACTCTGCTGTAATTTTATTTTATAACTGGCGTTGAACAGATGACCCAATTCTGAGTTTAGGACTATCAATATTCAACTCTGAAGTTTTGTAATTTTTGACCCAACCCACAAGACAAGGAAACTCCTGAATCAAGCATTGAAACAAACTACCTTTCTTGGAGGATTTGACTTTTTGATGGAACTAACCCGCATTTGCGCTATGCGGAGAGGAAAACCATGAAACCGCACGTTGTTAGACCTAAGGTAAGGTAATTCTAAACCACGATCCGTCTACCACTGATGACATTTTACGTCAGTACTATACTCGGTGCGAGCCAGGAGCAGAATTTGTATCAACCAGCCACCTTGGGATTTGAATCACGGTCACCTCCGTTGGGAGGAAAACACTCTATATCCTAAGCCACTGCAACTCAAACTCTGCTGTTATAACCTACGTTGAACAGCTGACTCAATTTTGAGATTACGACTATCAATGTTAAAATCTCTTGCTTTTTAGTTTCGAACTTAATTCAAAAGATCAGGGAACTCCTGGATCGAGAGAATTTTTCCTTCGTAGAGGACTTTTTTTGATGGAACTAACCGCATTTATGCAGCAAGTGGAGAAAAGCCGCAAAACCCTCCCATTGTCAGTCTGACTGCAAAGGGACTCTAAACCATGATCCGTCTACCACTGAGGATATTTTACGTCAGCACTGTGATCAGTGCTATCCGGGTGTGGAATTCGTATCAACCAAATTCTTATTCTGTGGCACCACTAAAGTGTGAATCGTGCTCCATTTTTTTTTTCAGCAATAAAAAATTTAGCATGCCATGAGATGTAATTTTTCTATAGCAATTCTTATAGATTTTTCAGTTTTTTCTTCGATTTTCTATTACACTTCGTGCAATAATAGCGCATAAGTTAAATCGCTGATCGGTTATCACACCTGATCTTTTTTTTTTAAAGAACCAATAAGTAAGTAAAATAGAAAAAGTTATCAAATTACATATAACGCAAAATAAATAAATGAAGAAAAAACCTTTTTTAAAAAATAGAATTCATAGTGTTTTTAACAAGATTAATAATGATAAATTACAAAATTTGAAATCTGTGTAAACGAATTTAATAAGTTATTTTATATTTGAGTAAATTATTTTATATTTGCGAAAGTATTATTTAGATAAAAATGACAAAAAATATCATTAAAGGCAAAATTTCTAAATTCTTAGTTAAATTTGATGAAATGTTAAGCTTAAAATAGCATAAAAGTTTGAAGTGGCGATACTGCGCGGAACCCAAACGATACTGTGTACTTCAGATAGCAAAACCGCATTTGGTTACCTTGACATAAACTAATTCTAGAGGGGGGGGGGAAATAAAAAACGAGGAAGGGAATTAATAACAAAAATATTACTAGAGTAATTAGGAACGGTTTTAATTTTTTTTTTATCCAGAAAATAAATGCTCGTTATCTGAAAATTTAAATTGTCACATATATCAAAGCATTTAAAGATGCAGTGATCACGAAAAACTCAAAACGTATTTCTTTATAAAGAAATAATCAATTCTTTATAAAGAAATAATGCCCAATCCCTTAAAAGCTTCAAAAGTAAAATATAGCTTTTTAAAACAAGCTTAATTTAAACACAAGTATAAAAAAGAACATTAGTTAAATCATCCTAAAAATAGCATTAATAAAATTATAGTTAAAATAATATTAGTTATAAATAGGTTAATACAGAAAAATAAAAGATTACTTACATTGAAAGGAAAGATTAAACAAGCAATCCATGCTTAAGTGATTCTCAACTATAGACAAAATCGAGAACTGAACAAGAAAATGCTATTCAGAATACTCATTTAGAGTGACGCAACAGAGCAATCGCCTAAATCAATTAAATAACAATTTTAAACATAGTTAGAAAATAAATGAAAATAAAAACAAACAGAAATGCAAATACATAATAAATGTAGAAACTAAAATTGAAACTTGTTAGATAAATCCAAAACATTACCTTTAATCTTCTCTAATTTTCAAAAATCTAATATATGACGCTCTTTCAAATAGATAATAAAACCAATTAATAAAATTTCAACAATAGAATGCATAATCTTGAACTGTTTCCCCCTCATTTGCCATTTGGAATGTTCCTAACTAATGTCGCCAATTTTAAATTCGCTGATTAAAAAAGTTTGAAGCAAATGCTGCACGGAATTTTAAAATCCAGATTTTCTTTAAGTATATATAAGTTGCGCGAAGTGCTTTACAGCTTTAAAAATACTGACATAAATCAGAACTAGATACGAGAACGAAATAATTTATTACGCATTTAAATCATTTAGTCAGAAACATAATGATGCATTTTATTAAAACAGACGATTTTATATTGGTTATGATTTTCTAAATAGTTTTATTTATTTCAATTTTCAAAACCTTGCTTTTGAATAAAACAATAAATATCCAAATTTCTTTCGAATTTGTTTTTCTTTTTTTTTTGCACCATGATTTTGTCACTACGTTTTAGTTAACTTGCTTTCGTGCCTATGAGGACGTGCCTTACTGTAAAAATTCGTCCCATTTCCGTCTGACTAGACAGTTCAATTCTCATTTGTAGCGCCAAACTTCATGCTAGTTTATATCGTTACGCTATAAACTAGCATTACGCATATGGTAATACACATATGGTAGGTACACATATGGTAGGTACACATATGGTACACATATGGTATGGTACGCATATGGTAGCGTTACGCATATGGTAATACATTTTATTTTCCACTCATAAAATGTATTACCATTTTGTGACCAAACTGGAATTTATCGTCAGTAGAAGTTTCAATCTGTTTCCATTTAACTAATGTGCTCAAATGCTATCTTGAGCTTTATAACTAATAACAATGCATGCTCCAATTATTTCAAAATATAGTTTAATCCTAAAAGCAGGAGCATGGCCAAAAGTTATATTCCTTCATGTTAATTTTACGTATTTCTCGGCATCTTGAGATTTTTTAAGAAAATTGAAAAGAATTTGAACTCAAATATTAAATTGTTTTAATCTAGAAAGTCCCTGCAAAAAAAATAACTTTTTTAAGCTTTTTTTATTACTTTATATAATAATAGTAAAAAAAATGACAAATTTTTACGAATGTTATTTTTGATGTCAAAACACAAAAGGTGAATAAAATCAGTTTCACAGTTTTTCCGCAATTAAATAATTCGATTAGCTTTATATGTTATCAGGATATGGCAAAATATTTAAAATTAACGTTAATATTTAAATAAACTTTTGACCGCTCTCTGGTTCAAACTATTGAGACATATTTTTTTTCTTCAGATTGCGGCTATCCCCGTACTTTAAGGATCAAAAATCTCAGAATCCATCCACACAAAAAAGGGGTAAGTTTATTATTCAGGAGGAAAGAAACGTTTTTGAATTTGATTCCTAACTTAAAATATCGTCTGCACTCATTAATTTGCATTTTTATGGTTAAATTTATATATAAGGCTACGTTGTCTGTAGTGTAGGACACATATATTGGACCGAATATTCCATAGAGCCAAGTTATATATAATGTAGCATTTTTTGTTTTCTATTTGTTTTTCTTTTCATTTATTTTATAATTTTGCCTAGATTTGTGATTGAATTGGGGTTTTTTTTCTCATTGTTTTTTTTCTTTAACAATGTTTTTTTTTTAAATTTATGCAAAAATTTGATGGAAGTTGAACGGTTGTCGTTTATTATTGGTTATTGAATAGTTATTGTGGAGTAATTATCATGTATTAACTGTTGTAAAGTTATTCAATCTTTACTAGGTTATTTTAGGAAGGATAAGTTATTAAAATTTTTAAATTTGTATAAAATTTAAAAATTATTTACTCGCAACTGGCTGAACAAGGAATTATGCTCTTTTTATATTAATTCAGTTGAAAATTGTATGAATTGGTTACGAATACATAATTACTATCAATTAGTTACAAAAGTGCAAATAGTGTATATGGAGCTAGCACTATTATTTTATGAACTCAAAATTTTACATTTATTGTGATTTCAATACTTTTAAATCTGTCTAACTTCCCAATTTTAAGTTATTTTCTCAAAATTTCATACTTTTTAAAGTAGGTCATTTCAATATTAGTCAATATATTTTAAAATAGATAAAAATATAATAAATTAAAATCTAGAACAATTTATGGGTTTATAACTATCAATGTTCACCTCCAAAGCAGTGAAATAAAACCCAACCCTGAATACTAGGAACTTCTGGATCACGCATTGGAAAAAATTAACCTTCTGGAGGGCACTAGTGATGGAACTAACCAGGATTTGCTTTACAACGGGAGGAAAACCACGAAGAGCGGCAAAGAGTCTTAAAATAAGATCTATTTATCACTGATGATATTTTACGTCAACATCGTGATCAATGAGACACTGCTGTCTATTGTATTACATTGAAGCGGAAACCTCTTACGGTTAGCCTGATACCAAACTGATTTTAACCCTAAACTGTATACCTTTGATACGTCAGCACCGTAGTTGTTGCGACTTTATTAGCTATTATAGTATGGAGCTCTATGTAATCAGAGTTCGTGATTGTTTTGATTTTTTTTTAAAAAAAATCAAAAAAATCAGGTTTTTTTTTATTTAAATCGGATTTTTTTGATTTAAATCAGATTTTTCTGATTTTTATTCAAATACACTGTAAGAACTCTAATTTATGATTAAAAAAACTTCATAAATGCTTATTCAAAATTATATTAAAACTATATTATAACAATATTTAGAACAATATTTTAACTTACTAAAATAATTTTTCATTATAATACATAGCTTTGAATAAGGTTGGCAAGATTTTGCCGCAGGTAGAAAAAACCATGGCAAATACCGGTAAAAACCGTCCTGGCAAAAACAGGTTTTTGCCAAGCAAATTGGCAAAAAGTGGCAAAAACCTATATTTTCCAAGATGAGAGGACAAAAACACATTTTTGGTACAAAATTATGCCTAAAATTGAAATATATACTATAAATATAAATAATTACAAAAAATTAACAAAATTATTATTCCATAATTAAATCATAATTTAATAATATATCATTTTAGTAGATCGGAAAATTTGCGATTATTCTCTTTTTTCCAGTGAAATGAACTTATTTTAAATTAATATAACTATAATTTAAAGCATAAAATATCTATCAAGATGTGTAGTTAATTATTGTACAAATAATAATTTTTTATAATATAATAATAATAATATTATACAAATAATAATATTTATTTATTTGTAAAGAAACATTTATTTAAGGATTCTAAAATGAAAAGAGGTCAAAAACTTTCAATGTTTTAAAAATTATTGCCTTTATATTAATTATTAATATGTTAAAAATAATTTTTTCATGTAATGTATCAAAATTATTATACCTTATGATTGTTTAAATTTGCCGGTTTTAAATTACCAGTTTTTGCCGGTTTTTACCAGGTTTTTGCCACTGTCATGGCAAAAAACTCCAACCCTGCTTTGAATACATAGCAACCATTTTGATACAAATGCATGATTGAAATTCAAGGACTAGTTCAAAGAGAAAATTTAAAGAATACTTTATGGGTCTGTCTAGGTTTTTCTGAGAGATAACTATTTTGTGAAAATGTAGACATAATTTTTGAAAATTAAAAATTTGGATTTATCGTTTCTTACGAGACACAAAAATAAAATTTTGAGAAAAAAGTCTTTTGTGGAATTGTTCTACCGTTTTTTCTAAAGTTAAATTTGCGTAGGTACCAGAAAACGGTAGTAAATTTCACTTGGACAGACCCCTGTACTTCAACTATTAAAACAAAGTTTCAATTAGCAAACCATAATTTTAATTTAAAATTTCTTTTTTTTTCCGCTTGATTTTTAAAATGACAAAATAAATGTAACAGATTGTGTTTATAAATGTAGTCGTTCATCAAAAAATAAATATTTAATCTATATATTTTTATATTAAAATATTCACTTTTAATTCTATATCAAAATAGATAAGTTAAGCTAAAAATATTTGTTTTTTTAAATCTATGTACTCATAGGAATTTTTTTTCACAAAATTTCTTTATAGAAAATCAGATGTCAAAGATACTGTAAACATATTATGAGAAAAAATACCAGTTAATAACCCTATTGTTTCAAATAGACTTTGAAAGAGTTTGAAAGGGAAGAATGACACTACATCAGGAAAAAAATATCTGAATTTATTGGCCTTTTTTTTTCTTTCTATTTTTGGCAAATTAGGTATTTTCTTTTTAATATGCTTTAACAAAAGCTTCAGAAATATACATTTTCCACCAATAAAATATAATGTAGATTTTAATTCCATGCTTTTTCCTTCAAAGGGTAGAATTTTAATTAACAATATTTACATTATTTTTTGAAAAAATTCATGTTTAATAATTACTTTCTACAGCCATGCAAGTCTATATTAAGACAGCATTAAATGTTTACTTTAATCTTTGCTTTCAATCTCAAGAATCAAAAGATTTTTAAAAATGTAATTTTCAATGTGCTGGAATTTAACACACACCAAGAAAGAAAGTAATTTCGTTAACTAAAATTAATTAATGCAACAATTTATTTAAAATAAATTTTGAATCTAAGAAAAGAAAATAATAAAAGTATCAATAATTTAAAACACTGTTTTTTAACTTTTATAATCAATATATATAAAAAAAAAATTTGTTGATTTAAATCAATGATTTTTTTTAAAAAAATCATTTGATTTAAATCAAGCTGATTTAAATCAACAAACCCTGTATGTAATGCTCAGATAATAAGGGGCCCTATAAAATAGCCCATATAATATGTGGCTGTATATTATAGTTTATCTAATATGTAGCCCTATATTATAGCCCATACAATATGTGGCCCTTTATAATTAACATTTTCCTCCACTCTGCAAGCATTATAAAATGTAAAATTGAAACTTACTTGTTAAATCCAGTAATTTCAATCTTCTCAATTTTTTAAATATATAATCTTAAAAAAACTTGAAGTAATAAAGGCAGATTTAACATTTTTTTACTAGCATTTCTAGAAGTGAATACGATTTACCCCACTGGGAAAGAGAATGCTTCTCATCTATTTTAAAAAACTATTTTAATTCAGTTTTCATTTTCCAGGGTTGCTATAATCTTAATAATGCAATTTCACATTTGCAATGTTCCAATCTAAAGTCGCCAAATTATAATCCCCGATTAATAAAACTTGAATTTAATTTTACTTACAATTTTTACATTTTGGTTTTCCTAAAGAGTATTAAAATGTATTGAAAATGCTTTATTATTTTAAAAACTGCTGACAAAGATCACACATAGAAACGAAACATTTTATATCTAATTTCAATTTCATGGTCGAAAACATAATTAATGTCTCTCATGGGCTGATAAAGCGGAACAACTCAAAAAATCATGTTTTGAGATAAGTCGGTTTAAAGTTTCGTTGCATAAGAAATGCTTTAGTTTGCTTAAACGAAGATTACTTTCAAGTGGAATAATGAGTTGTGCTAGTATTGCTGCTGAAAAGATTGTGTATTTTCATATTTACACCTGTTCTTAGTCAAAACTAATGTTTTTTTTAGTTGTGGCACTATTGTAGTCCATGAGCTATGTATTTTATTTAAACAAAAGATTTTGTATAGGTTTACGATTTTCGAAATCGTTATTTTTTATCTCGAATTTTTAAACTGTTGTTTCGAATAAAACAATACGAGGGTTGCTATTTATATTTCTGGCCTTGGCAACAGTAAGTGTTGCTAGGCGACCGCAGACGATTTTAATCGAAAGTTCGATATTTTTAAACATAAATTCAGCAGACGATTTACCATTATAGCTTCATTTGTGTTGTTGACAGTAAATTGAAAAGTTCTTCTCTTTCAAAAAATGGAATTGAATCGTGAACATTTTCGTGCCATTATTTTTCATAACTTTCGACGTGGATTGTCAAGACAAGAGTGCTTCGATGAACTTAATTCTTTATTCAGCGATAAAGCACCATCCTACAGTACTGTAAAAAATTGGTATAACGAATTTAATCGTGATCGATGTTAGATCCAGGACGAATCCCGTACAGGTCGTCCAAAATCCGTTGTTGTGCCAGAAAAGATCGATGCTGTGCGTGAACTGATAAAGCAAGATCGTCATGTGACATACCGTGAGATAGAGGCGTCTTGGGACATTAGTATGACTAGCATCAATAAAATATTGCACGAACATTTGAGCGTAAAAAAAAATTTGTTCGCGTTGGATCCCGCATAATCTGACAAACGCTCAAAAAAAGGCTCGTGTCGATTGGTGCAAGGAAATGTCGGAAAAATACGTTCAAGGTACATCAAAGGCTGCGTATAACATCTACACAAGTGACGAATCATGGATCTATGCATATGAGAAGGAAACAAAACAGCAATCAACTGTATGGGTATTCCAAGACGAGGCAAAACCAACAAAAGTTGTTCGAGGAAGAAGTACATTGAAACAAATGATTGCCTGTTTCTTCGGTATTAACGGTCATGTGGCAACAGTGGCGTTAGAGCAACGCGGGACGGTCAATTCTGAATGGTACTCGACCATTTGTTTGCCAGAAGTCATCGGAGTAATTCGAAAAATGCAGAAGAACAGTCAAATCATTCTTCATCATGACAATGCGAGCTCTCACACATCGACTCAAACAAAGGCATTTCTGACGGAGTGAAAGATCGAACTGATGGGTCATCCGCCGTACAGCCCTGATTTGGCACCCAATGACTTCTTCTTATTCCCACACATCAAAAATAAATTACGTGGACAACGATTTTCGACCCCCGAAGAAGCGGTTGATGCATTCAAAACGCATGTTTTGGAGTTACCTCAATCGGACTGGAAAAAGTACTTTGAAAATTGGTTCAAACGCATGCAAAAGTGTATTGATCATCATGGAGAATATTTTGAAAAACAATAAAACCAATTTCGATCCTACATATTTGTTTTTTCATTATTAGGCCAGAAATATAAATAGCAACCCTCGTATCTATCTAAATTTCTTTTCAAATCTATATAAATTTCTTTTTGATCTAAAATTCTAAATTTTGTTGAAGTTTTTTTTTACAGAATCATTTTGTTACTACCTTTTAGTTGATTAGTTTCCGTGCCTATGAGGATATAAAGTCGTCAACTTACCGATTGACTAGAGCGCTCAAATTTCATTCAGAGCACCTTACTTCATCCTAGTTTGATTCGTTTCCGGTCTACATTTTATGACTAAAATGAGTTTATTGTCAATAAAATTTCTTTTAATTAATAAAGAACTTTTCTAAGAACTTTTTAAGCGAATCGAACCTTTTTTAAATACAATACTAAAATTCTTTTATAATAATATAGTTAAAAACTACAAATAATTTATCACAAGTATTTCTTATTTATTATTATTTTATTTAATAACAGTAAAAACAAACTTTGAATTGTGAAGTTTACAAATGGCAAAATACAAAAATTGAACAAAATCGGTCGAAAATTTTTTGATCTGCGATACTCAAATAGTGTTCCGCAGACCCCTAGGGGTACCGTGGAAAGATCACAGGAGTTGCGTGAGTTTGGACATTTGTATGTATTACCTAAAGTTTAGTTAAATTTGCAAGCAATAAAACTGACAGATAAACTATTAAGAAAACAGCACATTTTTTTAAAAAAAATTCTAGTTTTTATAGATTAATAATTCCTCTCTCAAAACATTTCTGTAGTAATTTTTTAAAAATAAAAATCTTAGTAAGAAAAAGGAGAAGAATAAAAATTTAATCATACTTAAAAAAATTAAGTTATTTTCAAAGCCATTGTAGGTATTTACTTTTAAAAGATTTGTAACAAACATATTTAAAGATTTTTCAAAAGTAACAATATTCAAGTTAAATAGTTTTGTCAAATCAAAGTAAATATAATCCGCGTAATCCTGGATAAGAAAAAATGTTAAATTACTATAGAAGAAAAATAAAATCCACCGACCGGCAAGATTGTGAATTTTATCGGGTGACCACTGACCACTAGAGGTAGATTTATTGGTGGCCACTTTTTCCTTTCCACCTTTTTTTTGCGTTATAAGCATATTGATAATGATTGTTCTTCTAAATTTTTATAAAAATATTATTCTTAGTTAAAAGGATGTGATTTAAATTTTAAGATAATATTATTTTAAAAAAATGTATTATATTTATCATTATAACATCATGTTTTAAGAAAAAACAATTAAAAAAAAGAAAGAAAATATAATAGGTTTGATTTTGGAATGGTTTTTCTCATAATCAATTTTAAACTTCTTTAATAGAATTAATTATATATAAAAACATTCTGGAAAATTGAGTCTCCTAGTTAAACATAAAATATTAAAGTTAGAATAAAATATTAAGGTTAGGATACCCAGAATAAAATTCGATTAGGAGTCTACAAAAATGGGCGAACAATATTTTATTTAAAACTTGCATTTGAACCGGTTACCACTCAATAAAAAAATACTTACTTATTTATAAAAAAATACTTACGTATTACTTACTTAATCGCCAAATTCAACTTCACGTACTAAGGATTATAAATTTCGTTTTTAAATCACCAAATTAATTTACCGTGAAACCTTTGTATCATTTAATTAAAAGGTTTCTTGATTCATTTGTACTTTTTAAATTTTATAAGACAATGCATTGCCAAAATGTCATTTTCTATGCTTCAGAACGGAAACATCGATTAAGCAGATAGAAAAAAAAAATTCACTTTAAATTAGTTACTTCAAATTTCAGTACTATAATAGAAGCTGTATTCTAAAATAAAACAACAATTTTCATCAAATATACTACTATACTTGGACACATAAAAAGAGATTTCATAATAAATAAAATTAAAATTTTAAAAATTACCTTTTTTAAGTCGAAGTTGAGCGGAAGAAGAAAACAATTCATCTTTGCCTTAATTAAAACCATAAATGTAGGGCTAAATGTTCTGAAAGACGGGGAGGGATAATTTTGGGTATTAGCATTTATTTACAATGGAATTACTTTCTTCTTTAAAAATATTAAAAACTTTACATTTTATAACTTTTCTTTTTATTATTGTTTGAGTTTACGTCAGAAAGTGGTTAAAATTTCTATTTTGGATAACAAAGGAGCTTTAGCTTACAAATTTAAAAAAAAAAAAATAATAATAATAATAATCACTTGCTGTAGCCAAGGTCAGAGCACCATTTAAAATTTAAGAACTCTAGCTAGGCGAAAAGTGGCCAATTTCTTTTGGTAAAAAATTATATTTAGCAATAAAATTAAGGTGATATTTGCTTGAGGATTTGAGGGATTTTGTAACACATATATTGTCGATTTTGTGACAAAGCTTCAGTTGAGATTCTAGCTAATCGGAAAGATGACGATATTTCGATTGACGATAAATGCTGCTTTTAGTGACCAGAAAAATGATCAAAACTGTCCATTTAGCAAGAAGTACCTGTTAAATTCTGAGTGCTCGTCAGAGAATGATGCTTTTAGCTAACTGTATACTGTGTGCTAGAGTATACTGTGTATATACCAAGCAGTATAGCCTTAAACTTAAAGAAGAAAAAAATAGAAAACATCAGTACAGGGACCTAACAGGCCGTGGAACTCAATAACTATGAAGAACTATCAAGAACTATGAACTCAAAAATTTCTAAAATTAACCAGCATCAATAGATCTATTATTTTAAACTATATCTATTATCTATTAGATCGATTATTTCAAATTTAAACTTAGGTAAAAATTCGTCTTACACGTATTCTTTTTTTTTCAATTCCACACGGCAAATATATATTATCACATCACATAGACATACAAAAATTACATTTGAGTAGAAGTTGCAATAAATTATGATGAATTAATTTACACTTACCAAACTTCAATGGCAAATATTAATAATAAAGACCACTTAGAGTGATTAATTGCAAGATATTTACCAAAAAAAACTTATTAATAATAGCCGGTTATTATTAATAAACATATTCGCAACATTTATAAAAAGAATCGTACGTTTTTTCAGTATCTTGATAAGGTTTTCCCAAAATTCTCTGGTAGTACGAAATTATTTAATTCACGATAATTTTGGGAAAAAAAATATATTTCTAAGTAAAACCTAAAATTTTGAAATCAGCATGTGCTCAAGATATAATATATATATGAATATATATATATATATATGAATATATGAATATATATGAATATATATGAATATATATATATATATATATATATATATATATATATATATATATATATATATATATATATATATATATATATATATGAATATATGAATATATATGAATATATATATATATATATATATATATATATATATATATATATATATATATATATATATATATATATATATATATATATATATATATATATATATATATATATATATATATACACACGTTACCGGCGGCAAAGTATGAAACGCCGGCATTCTGTAGAATGCCAAATGCTATTTAGGCAAAGTATGAAATAAACGATGAGGTTATTATTATGTAAATGATGTGCATGTTACTGTGAATGACCGAAATCGGTCGTTGTTGACTTTCACCGGTGAATGTTGATAATCACATAGTCGCTTTGGTGAAAGTCCGAAATATTTATTACATCCGATTTGATATTAATTTATTCGTGGATATAATTACATTTATTCGATATTTCAATACTTACTGACGATGGATTAGAAGAAACATCAGTGTTTGGAGTATCGGGCAAATATATACCGGGCAATGGCACTTTACCTTGAAAAAATATCAGTGTAGGGTATACCGGGCAAATGTATAAAGGGGGGTGGCATGGCACTTAACCTTTAAGAAACATCAGTGTAGGGCATACCGGGCAAATGTATACCAGGCAGTGGCACTTAACTAGACCTAGTAAGACTAGATCTTTGGTAAATGTCCGAAATATATACTAGGTCTAGTTAAGTGCCACTGCCCTGTATACACTTGCCCGGTATATCCTACACTGTTGTTTTTTAAGGTTCAGTGCCACTGCCCGATATACATTTGCTCGGTATACCCTACATTGATGTTTCTTCTAATATATCGTCAGTAAGTATTAAAATATCGAATAAATGTAATTACATCCACGAATAAATTAATATCAAATCGGATGCAATAAATATTTCGGACATTCACCAAAGCGACTATGTGATTATCAACATTCACCCGTGAAAGTCAACAACAACCGATTTCGATCATTCACAGTAACATGCACATCATTTACATAATAACCTCATCAGGACGTTTATTTCATACTTTGCCTAAATAGCATTTGGCATTCTATAGAATGCCTAGGCAATGTGTGAAATATAAATCATTTCATACTTTACTGGCCAGTTATAGGCATTATGTACAATGCATAGGCATTCTATATAATGCCGGATTTCATGCTTTGCCGGTAACATATATACAAGATATCAGTGATGGTAAGTCCTACAATTCAAAAATAATATAATCTAAATTAAGAAGAAAGGCATTTTAAAACGAAAGTATTTGAAAATAAAAAAAAAGGATTTACTTTGATTTTTAGACAATTACGACAACTGACATTTAGGCTCATACAAATCAAATTAATCTAAAATATGCCCCAAATACTGAAGTTATAAAGTATGTGTGTTTCAATTATGTAACTTCTTTTTAAAAAATTATAAATAAACAATACTAGAGAAGTAAAAAATTATAAAACTTTGTTTCATAAATTCTTATTTAGATAAATAAATTCAGTAATATAAAATATAATAGATTTAATTTATTATCTTTCCCTTCCGTGTCCTTGATTCGCCCATTCCAAGAGTTTCTTCAAAATTTTAAAAGAGATTAATTAGTATTTTACAATTTTGCAAAAATTATCCGGTCGGGGCATTTAAGAGTAAAAAATGCATATCGTCGGGTAACTTAATTTTCAAACTCCGCTCAAAGAACTATTTCCCAAACAATTTTAAATTTACGCTTTCGTATATAAGGTGTGCACTACATAAATAAATATAGACGCGTTAAAAGACTAAAATAAAAACCAAAGGAAAATAACTCTCATCAATGAAAAAGGACAAAATTGAAATTACGAGGAACGCTTAGAGATTGCTCAGATATAATCATGAATATTCATAGTAAATCATACCCTTTTATTTCTCCCTTAAGTAAAAATTACTTAATGGTAATGAGTTTCTCTCTTAGATGCTTTAACTTTTCTAGAGTTTAATTGAAATAAATTATTTTTTTTAAGGCGATATTTGCTATATTGAAAAGACAGGATTTTATTTCATCCCTACCACCTGCCGGGTTATTCCTTCTGCATTAGTGTCCTGTTTGGTTTTGTATTTACATCTGAATTCGAAACATTTAACTAATGTTTTATCCAGATAAAATTAGTAAGTATAAGCTGTAAAAATGATTAATTAAAAAAGGTAAAAGAATTTTGCAAAAAATAAAAAAAAATAAAATATATATATATATATATATATATATATATATATATATATATATATATATATATATATATATATATATATGTTTCATTACAAGACATTAATGCTATTATAACATTTAAATAAATAATTTTTCTGTAATCTTAAAATAAAAATATTCGATTTACATTAAAAATATGCAACATTTTAAAAAAAAAATGGAGGGCAAAAGAGACAAAAATTTGTAAAAGGATTTTTCTTTACGAGTGTTAAAATCCAAATTTTAAATGAAACAAACGATCTTGTTTTGAAAGAGCAAACTTACAGACGAGTACATTCCAGAAAATGGTAGAGTCACCGAAGTCTTAATTAGTAATCAACAACCCCTTTTACCCTTTTAAAAAAATAGACCGATATTGACCTCACCTGCTCTTTCCAACACCTGCTTTTACTACCACCCACTACATAGTACATAGAACAAAAAACCTAAATAGCTTCTGAAAGCAGACGATTATTTATGAAGTCTAATTTAAAATCTTCAATAAAGCGGGAAAAGATAAATAAGAAAAAATACAATACTGGATGTAATAATATTAATTTTTGTTCACCTATTAGAAAAAAAAAATTTAACTAAGCAATCAACTGTTAAAAAATTTGTATTCCGACGCTAAGAAAATGGTTAATTCGATTATATATTTTAATTATTTAGGTTTGTTTTCTTAGCATTTTATAGAAGTACAAAAGTCAAAGTCACAAACAAAACAAATATCATCTTACAAATGACACATTAATTATTCTAGTGCTATTGCTAATTCAAACATCATTGAAGATTTCCTAGTAAATAAAAGAATACAAGAAATTTCTGAATTCTAAATAGATACAAGATTCGGCTCAACAATTGCTGCTACTAAATTAGAGATGCAACATACAAATATTTGGTATTTAGCTTATACTGCTTCAAAGCAGAATATTCATTTCAGACGAATAATGGAAACAGAATAACTCACATCTTTAATAATTTCAATTTGCATATTTTAAATATTACAACTTATTTATGTATCACTTTTAATGTGTTACGCATTAAGTAAACTTAAACAATTCTTAAATTTATAATATTTTAATTTAAAAAATTGCCAGAAATTAATTTTCATTTGCATAATATTCTATTAATTAATTTTGTGAATAAATATAAATTGATCAATTATTTATTTAAAAAAAAATATCATTTAATATGAATAAGAATGTGCACACAATGTTTGTAAATATAGAATTATTTTCTTAGGATAATACATTTGGAATTTAAACTTAGGGAAACTTGGAAAACTTAGTTTGTTTCGAAGGTAATTAGAAAAACAATAATGAAGATAAACAAATTTATGAAGGGGCTGATTAAAAGATACATTATTTTGTAAAGGGTCCGTTTTTATGAAAAGATATTTTCTGAAAGGTCTGTTAACGGACAACAAATTTCTTCTATACAGACCCCTGTTATTAAATAAAAAAATTTCATCAAGTTTCGAAAACTTTGACAGATTGTTCTAAGGTAGATCGCATTGCACGCAAACTACGTTTATAGTTGTCAGGTAGTTTCAATTTATTCATCAAATTGAGGTATTTTTAAAATACTACGAAAATTTATTTACTACGAAATTACTATTGAAAATTTAAGTAAGTCAAATGAAATATTAATTGGTTATAAAGTCCCCCAAATAGCATTTGTTCCCCCTTCATAGCAAAGTTATATATTAATTACTTAACATCCGCGAATAGTCATCTCAGATTTCTCTTCGAAATTTTCTTTGAAATTTAATTTAAAAAAATCTAAAAATAAAAGCACGTTTTTATTTATGTAATCGCGTAATCTTTAGAACTATATTTTCTAAAATATTTCTTCTGTAGAAACGTTTTTAAACGTTTTGCATAAATGTTTTAATACCCTTCTGGGTACCCATAACCAGCCGAGTTATAAATCCAAACTTTACCAGTTAACCCAGAACCAGCGCGAAGAAAATTCAATTTTCACCGTGTACGTAAACCAGGCAAAATTTTATTACTAGGTACATACATCTCTACCTTAAATGTCACAAAAATGTTTTAAACGTGAAAATGCTAAATATTTGCTTAAGTTTATGATGATAATTTAATTTCAGCAAGAAAAATTGGTTTAGAACTTATTTTTAAATCACGTGACTGCGAATCAAGATTTGTGGATTTTAAATATTGTCAATACAAATCGCGATATTTGATTTTAATATCGCTCGAATACGAAACAAATTGCTGGATAAATTTCTTAAGCAATTAAAAATCCGATAAATATTACTTACATAACTATTTAATTTTAATTAGCAATTTATTAAATTTTAAACAGGAGTGATACAGAAAAATCATTAAACCGTGAATCATTCAAATTATCTCACTTAATAGTAGATAATAAGATAATTAAACAAATTTAAACATATTTAAACAACTAACCTTCCTAAAATAACTTTAAAACGTTCACTATTTGTAAACCATTCAACACATATTCTTGTATAGTACATTTCTATTGCAATTTAATTTCTAATGATTTAATATGAATTTTAAAAATACGAAATTCATTGTTATTGAATTAAGAACTTTGTTATTGTTATAAGAACTGAAAAAAAAACTATTAATAAAAAACAATCATACTAAAATAAATAAAAAAAAAATGAATAGAAATATATACATAAACATCTTTAATAAATGTATCAACAAAAACGGAAACTTACATTATAGATTGCAAGTCCTATCTAAAATGAAATACTAACTCTTGTAATTACGATTTTTTTTAAATTTACTTTCACTCTACTAGACGATAGCGAAGACTGAAAAAGTTTTCTAGGGTTGTTGTAATCTAATATTGTTTCTGTCTACTAGTTTGAAATTTGCCGAACTAAACTCGCCAATTCAAAAGTCGCCAATTCGAAATTCGCCAATTAAAAAAGTGTGAACTAAAATGCTACATAGAATTTTTTAACATCTTGAATTTCTGGGAGTGTATTAAAGTAAGTTGCGAAATACTTTATCATTTTAAAAGATACTAACATTAATCAGAACTAGATGCGAGAACAGGGGCCCCCATCAGGGGGGAAGGTGGGCGCACGATGCGCCCACTTAAACCTTAGGGGGGGGGGATTTTTACACTAAATAAAACGAATAGTTTGGGGGGAATTTAGAATTTGCGAAAGAATGCGCCCAAGAGCTTGGGGGGTGGGCACTGTACGAGAACGAAATACTTTACTATGCATTTAAATCGTGTAGTTGAAAACTTCGATTCACGAAATCACGTTTGAAAAGTTTTTCCCAATTATTTGTTATTGAATTAAATATAACGTGTTCAAATTTCTTCCGAAGTATTTCTTTTAGTTCTAGCTTTTTAATTTACTACTTTTCTCATCAGAATCACAAAAAACTCTTTTTCGTTAATGGAGTTTTTTCTTAAAAATTTTGATATTTCAATGTTAGAGGGTGTTATCTAAAGATGGCTAAACTTGAGTAAGCAAGAGAAAAACCATTTAAATCAGATTTCCATTTAAAGGATTTATTACATACAATACACCAGTAATTGGTGACCCAGGGAATAGAGCGCTTGCCTCCTAATGAGTTGACCCGGGTTCGAATCTCAGCGATGGTTGGTAAATACAAGTTCTGCAGTCGCCGCACAGTGACCACAGTGCTAACGTGAAATATCCTCAGTAGTAGACGGATAGTGGGATAGAATCTTTTCGCCATCAGGCTAACCATGGGGTATTTTCATGTTTTTCCTCTCCGTGTAGCGCAAATTGGATTTGGTTCCATCAAAAAGTTAAATTTCAAGGTAAACTTCTTTCGGTAATTGATCCAGGAGTTCCTATGTCTTCTGACTAGGGTTCAAATTTACAAAGCTATGAAGTTGAACATTGGTAGTCTTAAACTCAAAAAAATTGTGCCGGCTGTTCAACGACAGTTATGTAATAAAAAATGCATCAATAAAGTGAGGCGTAATTGAGTTCTTGAAATAAAAGAGTTCTTTCTCATTATAAAATACATCAATAAGGAGCCGCAGTGATTCAGCGGATAGAGAGTTCACTTCCCAATGCGGTGTCCCAAGTTCAAATACCAGCGGCGGCTGGTGGATACGAATTCTTCTAGGAACGATCACAGTTCTGACGTAATATATCCTCAGTGGTTGACGGAACGTGGGTTATAATCCCCTCGCCATATCAGGTTTCCCTGTTCAGGTAACACAAATGTGGGTCAGTTCCATCAAAAAATCCTCCACGAAGGCTAGTTTCTCCCTATGCATGATCCAGGAGTTTTTTCGTCTTCTGGGTTGGGATCAAAACTGCAAGACTACGGAATCGAACATTGATTGCTGCTAACTTAGAATTGGGTCAGCTGTTCATCACCGTTTATAATATTCAAATATACATTTTATTTTATTTTTTAACCGTCGTGGAACAACCGATCCAATTTTTTGGGTTTACAAGTACAATGTTCAAGTTTTGTAATTTTGAACTCAATTCAGAAAACAAGGGAACTCTTGGATCAAGTTTTGGAAGAAATTGCCTTCGTGGAAGACTTTTAGATGGAACTAACACGCGTTCGTGTTACATGAAGAGGAAAAATGCGAAAACCTCCCACGATAAGCCTCGCGACAAGGAACTCTAAGTCATGACCAGTCTACCACTGAGAATATTTAACGTCAGCACTGTATTTGGGGCAAGCCGTATGCCGAATTCGTATCGACCAGTCATCGTAGGGATTCGAACCCAGTCCACCTCATTGAAAGGCGAACTCTCTATCCCCTGAGCCATCACGGCTCTTATATTATACATTAACAAGGTTTTTCTTAGTCTAAACAAGAGAGGATTTATTAAAACTGTAGTGTATCTACCACTACAAAAATACAATTCCAATTCTCTAGTATATAAGACATGTTAACTCGTTTCTATGATGGGATACCTTTTCATAGACGAAGATTGATATGGTCTGTAACTTCCCTCCATACAAAAACAAATTTATCAGTGAGAAAGTTTCTTTTTTTATACTCATAACACTCATTTCTACATATTTTTTATGCATATTTCCTTTTTATATACATTTACGCTGCATGAAGAAAGTTTTTCCTAGTATGAAAAGTTGTTGAGCATTTTATACTATACAAAAACCTTTTTTGCGAATGAAAGTACTGTTTTTAAATTTAGAACACCTTATTCACGCTAAATTAACGAAAATATTGAAAAAGAAGTTAAAAAAATAATATAAAATAAAATAAATAAATTATCCAGAATTTTTCCTTTTTTTATTTCCCGAAGGAAAAAAGCATTTTTTATAATTAGGTCCCTTCAAATATCGAAAAACACATTAAAAATATAATATACAATAAAATAAAAACCAAAAAAAAAAGGAAATTTAAAGGGAGTTACATGGTTTTGACATGACATGACAGTAATTAAAATATCACTTGCTTTGATTGATCCTTCTATGTTTAAAGAAATATGGATTCAAATTTTGTTTCTTCTGTACATTTTATTTGCATAAATTATAATATTTTTAATCTTCTTTCATTAGCACAAAGGCACCAACAACTTCAATCCTTTTAATCAAGAAGGAGACTTAGGAAAAAATATTTCTATAACCAGTGTCGAACCTATTGATAAAAATATTTATTCTGCCGAAATTGTCAGGATTCCAGAAGGTTATAAACAGTCTTTTCACCCTTGAAAAGTACTAGTTCCAAGAACAGCTTACAAACAAGGAATGTGTATAGTTTTGAGAATGAAGAACCTGTGTTCGGAAAAACAATTATTATTTTGTGAATAGGCTCCAAAGTTTTATTTGTGTGTAATTTTTTAAAATCTTGTTGTGTTTTTTACAATCAACTGAAAAATGTGATATAGTTAAAGTAATAGCACCAGAAAATGTATAATAATGAATATGTAATAAAAATATTGGTTTTTCTCTACTCACTATCATTTACTAATTTGTAAAAAAAAATTACAGTATTTTTTTCTTAACTGTATAAAATTTTAATCTTTTAATCAAGTGGTAAATTATGTTTGTAAAAAAGTAATTTAGTTAAATTGTAAATTTTAATTCAGATGAGGTAGAATATCAAGAAGTTTAGTATCTAGTATCTTGTTAAAATATTGAAAATTATATTCAGATAACCAAAATTTCAAAACTGTAAGCATTGAGACATAACATAATTTTTGTCCTAAATTACTGTAAATAAAAAATAAGTTTGAGTTCAATGCACTCTATTAGCTTAATATCAAAGGAAGTTACGTGGTTTTGACGTGAGCGTGCCGACCGTCCCTGTCATTATTCACTTTTTAACATAGAAAGATATTTGTTTTTATTAATAAAACACCTCTTTCACGCAAAACATTTTTGAAAAGAAGTTGGTTAAAAGAAGAAAGGTATTGAAAAAGAAGTAAAAACAAAATAAATTATCCCGTTTTTTCCCCTTTTCATTCTTTTTTATTATTATTCCATTACGCTTTCTTTGCTGGATTTTATACATAGAACACCCCATGCATGCTATATTAGCCAAAATGTTGCAAAAGGAGTCAAAAAAAATTTAATGAACTGATTTTCCTGGATTTCTCCAGTTTTTTTTCCTATTTTCTCTATAAAAAAAACTTATTTCCTACATGCAGGACCCTCCAGAATATCTTAAAACACATTAAAAAAATAATATAATGTAAAGTACACAAAAAAAAATTTTTTTTTTTAAAAGTGTCCGTCCCTGGGATTTAAATTCAGGACCCCTTCCTCCAGCAGTGAACTTGCTTGTCCGGTGTCCTACCATCCCGTCCACGGTTATACGTGAAGCCTGCCACAGTTTCGCTTCAAAAGCTCAGCTTCGCAATATACCGTTAGGAGCCCACTGAGGCCCCACTAATTGGCCTATAAATATTTCCCCCTTCAGCCATAATTGGACCATAGACCCCTACTGTAATATTTCAAAAATAATTTAAAACAATGTAAATAAACCAATTTTCATGGATTTCTCGAGTTTCTACCCATTATTCCCCATTTTTCCATTTAAAAAAATTATTTTCTATACGTAGGATCCTCTAAAATACAGAAAAACACTTGGAAAAAATAATATAATGCAAAATAAATGGAAGAAAAAAAAAGAAATATTTTTGAAAAGTTGCTGAAGCAGGGATTCGAACCTGGGCCCCCTCAGAACAGCCGTGAGCTACTAGTCCGGTGTCTTGAACACCATGCCACTCGAACAGGAGAAGCCTGCCACAATTTTGCTTCAAAAGTACTCCCACGGACAGCTATGCAATAGAACTTTGAGGGCCCCCCTGCACCCCCTAATTCACCTATAAAAATTTCCTTCTACTAACATGTTAAGACCATTGACCCATACTTATTGTCCGAGTTTGAAAATTATAACTTGATATTAAAGGGAGTTAGACGACTTCGAAATATGAACCCCTCCCCACCGTTTTATTTTATTTATTTTTTTTTTCATTATTATTCCATTATGCGTCCTTTAACAAAAAAAGATGCACGATTCTACTTGTAGGAGACCTTATGCATGATAAACTGTCGAATATATTGTAAAAATAATTTAAAACAATAGAAATAAATCAATTTTCAGGGATTTTTCCAGTTTTTACCCATTATTCGATAATTTCCCAATTTTAAAAAAATTATTTTCTATATTTAAGACCCTCTAAAATATAGAAAAGCTCGTTTAAAAAATAATATAAAGCAAAATATGCGGAAGAAAAAAAAAGAAATTTTTTTGAAAAGTTGCTCAAGCTGGGATTTGAACCTGGGTCCCCTCTCCACAGCCATCAGCTACTAGTCCGGTATCTTGACCTCCATGCCACTCGAACACGAGAAGCCTGCCACAATTTTGCTTCAAAAGTACTCCCACGGACAGCTATGCAATAGAACTTTGAGGGCCCCCCTGCACCCCCTAATTCACCTATAAAAATTTCCATCAGCTAACATGTTAGGACCATTAAACCCTACTTTGGGTCCGAGTTTGAAAATTATACCTTGATATTAAAGGGAGTTAGGCGGCTTCGAAATTCGAATCCCACCCCGCCATTTTATACTATTTTTAATTTTTCTTTTTTCATTATTATTCCATTATGCGTTCTTTAACAAAAAAAAATGCACGATTCTACTTGTAGGAGAGCTTATGCATGATAAACTGTCGAATTTATTGTAAAAATAATTTAAAACAATAGAAATAAATCAATTTTCAGGGATTTTTCCAGTTTTTACCCATTATTCGATATTTTCCCAATTTAAAAAAAATTATTTTCTATACTTAAGACACTCTAAAATATGGAAAAGCTCATTTAAAAAATAATATAAAGAAAAATAAGCGGAAGAAAAAAAAGAAATTTTCTTGAAAAGTTGCTGAAGCTGGGATTCGAACCTGGGCCCCCTCGCCCCAGCCGCCAGCTACTAGTCCGGTATCTTGACCACCATGCCAGTCGAACACAAGAAGCCTGCCACATTTTCGCTTCAAAAGTACCCCACGGACAGCTATGCAATAGACCTTTGAGGCCCCCCCTGCACCCCCTAATTCACCTATAAAAATTTCCTTCAGCTTACATGTTAAAACCATTGATCCCTACTTAGGGTCAGAGTTTGAAAATTATAACTTGATATTAAAGGGAGTTAGGCGGCTTCGAAATTCGAATCCCACCCCGCCATTTTATACTATTTTTAATTTTTCTTTTTTCATTATTATTCCATTATGCGTTCTTTAACAAAAAAAATGCACGATTCTACTTGTAGAAGAGCTTATGCATGATAAACTGTCGAATTTATTGTAAAAATAATTTAAAACAATAGAAATAAATCTATTTTCAGGGATTTTTCCAGTTTTTACACATTATTCGATATTTTCCCAATTTAAAAAAAATTATTTTCTATATTTAAGACACTCTAAAATATATAAAAGCTCAATAAAAAAATAATATAAAGCAAAATAAGCGGAGTAAAAAAAAAGAAATCTTTTTGAAAAGTTGCTGAAGCTGGAATTCGAACCTGCGCCCCCTCGCCTCAGCCGTCAGCTACTAGTCCGGTATCTTGACCACCATGCCACTCGAACAGGAGAAGCCTGCCACAATTTTGCTTCAAAAGTACTCCCACGGACAGCTATGCAATAGAACTTTGAGGGCCCCCCTGCACCCCCTAATTCACCTATAAAAATTTTCTTCTACTAACATGTTAAGACCAATGACCCCTACTTATTGTCCGAGTTTGAAAATTATAACTTGATATTAAAGGGAGTTAGACGACTTCGAAATATGAACCCCTCCCCGCCGTTTTATTTTATTTATTTTTTTTTTCATTATTATTCCATTATGCGTCCTTTAACAAAAAAAGATGCACGATTCTACTTGAAGGAGACCTTATGCATGATAAACTGTCGAATATATTGTAAAAATAATTTAAAACAATAGAAATAAATCAATTTTCAGGGATTTTTCCAGTTTTTACCCATTATTCGATATTTTCCCAATTTAAAAAAAATTGTTTTCTATATCTAAGACACTCTAAAATATAGAAAAGCTCATTTAAAAAATATTATAAAGCAAAATAAGCGGAAGAAAAAAAAAGAAATTTTTTTGAAAAGATGCTGAGGCTGGGATTCGAACTTGGCCCCCTCGCCCCAACCGTCAGCTACTAGTCCGGTATCTTGACCACCATGCCAGTCTAACACAAAGAGCCTGCCACAATTTCTCTTCAAAAGCACTCCCACGGACAGCTATGCAATAGACCTTTGAGGACCCCCCTGCACCCCCTAATTCACCTATAAAAATTTCCTTCAGCTAACATGTTAAAACCATTGATCCCTACTTAGGGTCCGAGTTTGATAATTATAACTTGATATTAAAGGGAGTTAGACGACTTCGAAATTCGAAACCCTCCCCGCCGTTTTATTTTTTTTTTTCATTATTATTCCATTATGCGTTCTTTAACAAAAAAAGATCACGATTCAACTTGTAGGAGACCTTATACATGATAAACTGTCGAATATATTGAAAAAATAATTTAAAACAATAGAAATAAATCAATTTTCCGGGATTTTTCCAGTTTTTACCCATTATTCGATATTTTCCCATTTTAAAAAAATTATTTTCTATAATTAAGACCCTCTAAAATATAGAAAAGCTCATTTAAAAAATAATATAAAGCAAATTAGCGGAAGAAAAAAAAAAGAAATTTTTTTGAAAATTTGCTAAAGCTGGGATTCGAACCTGGGGCCCCTCGCCCCAGTCGTCAGCTACTAGTCCAGTATCTTGACCACCATGCCAGTCGAACACGAGAAGCCTGCCACAATTTAGCTTCAAAAGTCCTCCCTATGCAATAGAACTTTTAAGGCCACCCTGCACCCCCTAATTCACCTATAAAAATTTCCTTCAGCTAACATGTTAAAACTATTGACCCCTACTTAGGGTCCGAGTTTGAAAATTATAACTTGATATTAAAGGGAGTTAGGCGGCTTCGAAATTCGAATCCCACCCCGCCATTTTATACTATTTTTAATTTTTCTTTTTTCATTATTATTCCATTATGCGTTCTTTAACAAAAAAAATGCACGATTCTACTTGTAGGAAAGCTTATGCATGATAAACTGTCGAATTTATTGTAAAAATAGTTTAAAACAATAGAAATAAATCAATTTTCAGGGATTTTTCCAGTTTTTACCCATTATTCGATATTTTCCCAATTTAAAAAAAATTATTTCCTATATTTAAGACACTCTAAAATATAGAAAAGCTCATTTAAAAAATAATATAAAGAAAAATAAGCGGAAGAAAAAAAAGAAATTTTCTTGGAAAGTTGCTGAAGCTGGGATTCGAACCTGGGCCCCCTCGCCCCAGCCGCCAGCTACTAGTCCGGTATCTTGACCACCATGCCAGTCGAACACAAGAAGCCTGCCACACTTTCGCTTCAAAAGTACCCCACGAACAGCTGTGCAATAGACCTCTGAGGCCCCCCCTGCACCCCCTAATTCACCTATAAAAATTTCCTTCAGCTCACATGTTAAAACCATTGATCCCTACTTAGGGTCCGAGTTTGAAAATTATAACTTGATATTAAAGGGAGTTAGGCGGCTTCGAAATTCGAATCCCACCCCGCCATTTTATACTATTTTTAATTTTTCTTTTTTCATTATTATTCCATTATGCGTTCTTTAACAAAAAAAATGCACGATTCTACTTGTAGAAGAGCTTATGCATGATAAACTGTCGAATTTATTGTAAAAATAATTTAAAACAATAGAAATAAATCAATTTTCAGGGATTTTTCCAGTTTTTACACATTATTCGATATTTTCCCAATTTAAAAAAAATTATTTTCTATATTTAAGACACTCTAAAATATATAAAAGCTCAATAAAAAAATAATATAAAGCAAAATAAGCGGAGTAAAAAAAAAGAAATCTTTTTGAAAAGTTGCTGAAGATGGAATTCGAGCCTGCGTCCCCTCGCCTCAGCCGTCAGCTACTAGTCCGGTATCTTGACCACCATGCCACTCGAACAGGAGAAACCTGCCACAATTTTGGTTCAAAAGTACTCCCACGGACAGCTATGCAATAGAACTTTGAGGGCCCCCCTGCACCCCCTAATTCACCTATAAAAATTTTCTTCTACTAACATGTTAAGACCATTGACCCCTACTTATTGTCCGAGTATGAAAATTATAACTTGATATTAAAGGGAGTTAGACGACTTCGAAATATGAACCCCTCCCCGCCGTTTTATTTTATTTATTTTTTTTTCATTATTATTCCATTATGCGTCCTTTAACAAAAAAAGATGCACGATTCTACTTGTAGGAGACCTTATGCATGATAAACTGTCGAATATATTGTAAAAATAATTTAAAACAATAGAAATAAATCAATTTTCAGGGATTTTTCCAGTTTTTACCCATTATTCGATATTTTCCCAATTTAAAAAAAATTGTTTTCTATATTTAAGACACTCTAAAATATAGAAAAGCTCATTTAAAAAATATTATAAAGCAAAATAAGCGGAAGAAAAAAAAAGAAATCTTTTTGAAAAGTTGCTGAGGCTGGGATTCGAACTTGGCCCCCTCGCCCCAACCGTCAGCTACTAGTCCGGTATCTTGACCACCATGCCAGTCGAACACAAAGCGCCTGCCACAATTTCTCTTCAAAAGCACTCCCACGGACAGCTATGCAATAGAACTTTGAGGACCCCCCTGCACCCCCTAATTCACCTATAAAAATTTCCTTCAGCTAACATGTTAGGACCATTAAACCCTACTTTGGGTCCGAGATTGAAAATTATAACTTGATATTAAAGGGAGTTAGACGACTTCGAAATTCGAATCCCACCCCGCCATTTTATACTATTTTTTATTTTTATTTTTTCATTATTATTCCATTATGCGTTCTTTAAGTAAAAAAAAGCACGATTCTTCTTGTAGGAGATCTTATGCATGATAAACTGTCGAATATATTGTAAAAATAATTTAAAGCAATGGAAATAAATCAATTTTCCGGGATTTTTCCAGTTTTTACCCATTATTCGATATTTTCCAAATTTAAAAAAAATTATTTTCTATATTTAAGACACTCTAAAATAAAGAAAAGCTCAATAAAAAAATAATATAAAGCAAAATAAGCGGAAGAAAAAAAATGAAATCTTTTTGAAAAGTTGCTGAAGCTGGGATTCGAACCTGGCTCCCCTTGCCTCAGCCGTCAGCTACTAGTCCGGTATCTTGACCACCATGCCACTCGAACACGTGAAGCCTGCCACAATTTCGCTTTATAAGAACTCCCACGGACAGCTATGCAATAGAACTTTGAGGGCCCCCCTGCTCCCCCTAATTCACCTATAAAAATTTCCTTCAGCTAACATGTTAAAACCATTGATCCCTACTTAGGGTCCGAGTTTGAAAATTATAACTTTATATTAAAGGGAGTTAGACGGCTTCGAAATTTGATTTCCACCCCGCCATTTTATACTTTTTATTTTTATTTTTTCATTATTATTCCATTATGCGTTCTTTAACAAAAAAAATGCACGATTCTACTTGTAGGAGATCTTATGCATGATAAACTGTCGAATATATTGTAAAAATAATTTAAAGCAATGGAAATAAATCAATTTTTCGGGATTTTTCCAGTTTTTACCCTTTATTCGATATTTTACCGATTTTAAAAAATTATTTTCTATATTTAAGACCCTCAAAAATATAGAAAAGCTCATTTAAAAAATAATATAAAGCAAAATAAGCGGAAGAAAAAAAAAAATTTTGAAAAGTTGCTGTAGCTGGTATTCGAACCTGGGTCCCTTGCCCCAGTTGTCAGCTACTAGTCCGGTATCTTGACCACCATGCCACTCAAACACGAGAAGCCTGCCACAATTTCGCTTCAAAAGTAATCCCTCGGACAGCTATGCAATAGAACTTTGAGGGCCCCCCTGCACCCCCTAATTCACCTATAAAAATTTCCTCCATATAACATGTTAAGACCATTGACCCCTACTTAGGGTCCGAGTTTGATAATTATAACTTGATATTAAAGGGAGTTAGACGACTTCGAAATTCGAAACCCTCCCCGCCGTTTTATTTTTTTTTTTTTTTTCATTATTATTCCATTATGCGTTCTTTAACAAAAAAAGATGCACGATTCAACTTGTAGGAGACCTTATGCATGATAAACTGTCGAATATATTGTAAAAATAATTTAAAACAATAGAAATAAATCAATTTTCAGGGATTTTGCCAGTTTTTACCCATTATTCGATATTTTCCCAATTTAAAAAAAATTATTTCCTATATTTAAGACACTCTAAAATATAGAAAAGCTCATTTAAAAAATAATATAAAGAAAAATAAGCGGAAGAAAAAAAAGAAATTTTCTTGAAAAGTTGCTGAAGCTGGGATTCGAACCTGGGCCCCCTCGCCCCAGCCGCCAGCTACTAGTCCGGTATCTTGACCACCATGCCAGTCGAACACAAGAAGCCTGCCACACTTTCGCTTCAAAAGTACCCCACGAACAGCTGTGCAATAGACCTTTGAGGGCCCCCCTGCACCCCCTAATTCACCTATAAAAATTTCCTTCAGCTAACATGTTAGGACCATTGACCCGTACTTAGGGTCCGAGTTTGAAAATTATAACTTGAGATTAAAGGAAGTTAGACGACTTCGAAATTCGAACCCCTCCCCGCCATTTTATTTTTTTTTTTAATTTTTTTTTTTTCATTATTATTTTATTATGCGTTCTTTCTCAAAAAAAGATGCACGATTCTACTTGTAGGAGACCTTATGCATGATAAACTGTCGAATATATTGTAAAAATAATTTAAAACAATAGAAATAAATCAATTTTCAGGGATTTTTCCAGTTTTTACCCATTATTCGATAATTTCACAATTTAAAAAAAATTATTTTCTATATTTAAGACCCTCTAAAATATAGAAAAGCTCATTTAAGATATAATATAAAACAAAATAAGCGGAAGAAAAAAAAAGAAATCTTTTTGAAAAGTTGTGGAAGCTGGGATTAGAACCTGGGTCCCCTCTCCACAGCAGTCAGCTACTAGTCCGGTATCTTGATCTCCATGCCACTCGAACACGAGATGCCTGCCACAATTTCGCTTCAAAAGTCCTCTCACGGACAGCTATGCAATAGACCTTTGAGGGCCCCCCTGCACCCCCTAATTCACCTATAAAAATTTCCTCCATATAACATGTTAAGACCATTGACCCATACTTAGGGTCCGAGTTTGATAATTATAACTTGATATTAAAGGGAGTTAGACGACTTCGAAATTCGAAACCCTCCCCGTCGTTTTATTTTTTTTTTTTTTTTTCATTATTATTCCATTATATGTTCTTTAACAAAAAAAAATGCACGATTCAACTTGTAGGAGATCTTATGCATGATAAACTGTCGAATATATTGTAAAAATATTTTAAAACAATAGAAATAAATCAATTTTCCGGGATTTTTCCAGTTTTTACCCATTATTCGATATTTTTCCGATTTAAAAAAATTATTTTCGATATTTAAGACCCTCAAAAATATAGAAAAGCTCATTTAAAAAATAATATAAAGCAAAATAAGCGGAAGAAAAAAAAAAGAAATATTTTGGAAAGTTGTTGAAGCTGGGATTCGAACCTGGGTCCCCTCGCCCCAGCCATCAGCTACTAGTCCGGTATCTTGACCTCCATGCCACTCGAACACGAGAAGCCTGCCACAATTTCGCTTCAAAAGTCCTCTCACGGACAGCTATGCAATAGACCTTTGAGGGCCCCCCTGCACCCCCTAATTCACCTATAAAAATTTCCTTCAGCTAACATATTAGGACCATTAAACCCTACTTTGGGTCCGAGTTTGAAAATTATAACTTGATATTAAAGGGAGTTAGACGGCTTCGAAATTCGAATCCCACCCCGCCATTTTATACTATTTTTTATTTTTATTTTTTCATTATTATTCCATTATGCGTTCTTTAAGTAAAAAAAAAGCACGATTCTTCTTGTAGGAGATCTTATGCATCATAAACTGTCGAATATATTGTAAAAATAATTTAAAGCAATGGAAATAAATCAATTTACCGGGATTTTTCCAGTTTTTTCCCATTATTCGATATTTTCCAAATTTAAAAAAAATTATTTTCTATATTTAAGACACTCTAAAATAAAGAAAAGCTCAATAAAAAAATAATATAAAGCAAAATAAGCGGAAGAAAAAAAATGAAATCTTTTTGAAAAGTTACTGAAGCTGGGATTCGAACCTGGCTCCCCTCGCCACAGCCGTCAGCTACTAGTCCGGTATCTTGACCACCATGCCACTCGAACACGAGAAGCCTGCCTCAATTTCGCTTTAAAAGAACTCCCACGGACAGCTATGCAATAGAACTTTGAGGGCCCCCCTGCACCCCCTAATTCACCTATAAAAATTTCCTTCAGCTAACATGTTAGGACCATTGACCCGTACTTAGGGTCCGAGTTTGAAAATTATAACTTGAGATTAAAGGAAGTTAGACGACTTCGAAATTCGAACACCTCCCCGCCATTTTATTTTTTTTTTTTATTTTTTTTTTTCATTATTATTTTATTATGCGTTCTTTCTCAAAAAAAGATGCACGATTCTACTTGTAGGAGACCTTATGCATGATAAACTGTCGAATATATTGTAAAAATAATTTAAAACAATAGAAATAAATCAATTTTCAGGGATTTTTCCAGTTTTTACCCATTATTCGATAATTTCACAATTTAAAAAAAATTATTTTCTATATTTAAGACCCTCTAAAATATAGAAAAGCTCATTTAAAATATAATATAAAACAAAATAAGCGGAAGAAAAAAAAAGAAATCTTTTTGAAAAGTTGCTGAAGCTGGGATTCGAACCTGGCTCCCCTTGCCTCAGCCGTCAGCTACTAGTCCGGTATCTTGACCACCATGCCACTCGAACACGTGAAGCCTGCCACAATTTCGCTTTATAAGAACTCCCACGGACAGCTATGCAATAGAACTTTGAGGGCCCCCCTGCTCCCCCTAATTCACCTATAAAAATTTCCTTCAGCTAACATGTTAAAACCATTGATCCCTACTTAGGGTCCGAGTTTGAAAATTATAACTTTATATTAAAGGGAGTTAGACGGCTTCGAAATTTGATTTCCACCCCGCCATTTTATACTTTTTATTTTTATTTTTTCATTATTATTCCATTATGCGTTCTTTAACAAAAAAAATGCACGATTCTACTTGTAGGAGATCTTATGCATGATAAACTGTCGAATATATTGTAAAAATAATTTAAAGCAATGGAAATAAATCAATTTTTCGGGATTTTTCCAGTTTTTACCCTTTATTCGATATTTTACCGATTTAAAAAAATTATTTTCTATATTTAAGACCCTCAAAAATATAGAAAAGCTCATTTAAAAAATAATATAAAGCAAAATAAGCGGAAGAAAAAAAAAAATTTTGAAAAGTTGCTGTAGCTGGTATTCGAACCTGGGTCCCTTGCCCCAGTTGTCAGCTACTAGTCCGGTATCTTGACCACCATGCCACTCAAACACGAGAAGCCTGCCACAATTTCGCTTCAAAAGTAATCCCTCGGACAGCTATGCAATAGAACTTTGAGGGCCCCCCTGCACCCCCTAATTCACCTATAAAAATTTCCTCCATATAACATGTTAAGACCATTGACCCCTACTTAGGGTCCGAGTTTGATAATTATAACTTGATATTAAAGGGAGTTAGACGACTTCGAAATTCGAAACCCTCCCCGCCGTTTTATTTTTTTTTTTTTTTTCATTATTATTCCATTATGCGTTCTTTAACAAAAAAAGATGCACGATTCAACTTGTAGGAGACCTTATGCATGATAAACTGTCGAATATATTGTAAAAATAATTTAAAACAATAGAAATAAATCAATTTTCAGGGATTTTGCCAGTTTTTACCCATTATTCGATATTTTCCCAATTTAAAAAAAATTATTTCCTATATTTAAGACACTCTAAAATATAGAAAAGCTCATTTAAAAAATAATATAAAGAAAAATAAGCGGAAGAAAAAAAAGAAATTTTCTTGAAAAGTTGCTGAAGCTGGGATTCGAACCTGGGCCCCCTCGCCCCAGCCGCCAGCTACTAGTCCGGTATCTTGACCACCATGCCAGTCGAACACAAGAAGCCTGCCACACTTTCGCTTCAAAAGTACCCCACGAATAGCTGTGCAATAGACCTTTGAGGGCCCCCCTGCACCCCCTAATTCACCTATAAAAATTTCCTTCAGCTAACATGTTAGGACCATTGACCCGTACTTAGGGTCCGAGTTTGAAAATTATAACTTGAGATTAAAGGAAGTTAGACGACTTCGAAATTCGAACCCCTCCCCGCCATTTTATTTTTTTTTTTTTATTTTTTTTTTTTCATTATTATTTTATTATGCGTTCTTTCTCAAAAAAAGATGCACGATTCTACTTGTAGGAGACCTTATGCATGATAAACTGTCGAATATATTGTAAAAATAATTTAAAACAATAGAAATAAATCAATTTTCAGGGATTTTTCCAGTTTTTACCCATTATTCGATAATTTCACAATTTAAAAAAAATTATTTTCTATATTTAAGACCCTCTAAAATATAGAAAAGCTCATTTAAGATATAATATAAAACAAAATAAGCGGAAGAAAAAAAAAGAAATCTTTTTGAAAAGTTGTGGAAGCTGGGATTAGAACCTGGGTCCCCTCTCCACAGCAGTCAGCTACTAGTCCGGTATCTTGATCTCCATGCCACTCGAACACGAGATGCCTGCCACAATTTCGCTTCAAAAGTCCTCTCACGGACAGCTATGCAATAGACCTTTGAGGGCCCCCCTGCACCCCCTAATTCACCTATAAAAATTTCCTCCATATAACATGTTAAGACCATTGACCCATACTTAGGGTCCGAGTTTGATAATTATAACTTGATATTAAAGGGAGTTAGACGACTTCGAAATTCGAAACCCTCCCCGTCGTTTTATTTTTTTTTTTTTTTTTCATTATTATTCCATTATATGTTCTTTAACAAAAAAAAATGCACGATTCAACTTGTAGGAGATCTTATGCATGATAAACTGTCGAATATATTGTAAAAATATTTTAAAACAATAGAAATAAATCAATTTTCCGGGATTTTTCCAGTTTTTACCCATTATTCGATATTTTTCCGATTTAAAAAAATTATTTTCGATATTTAAGACCCTCAAAAATATAGAAAAGCTCATTTAAAAAATAATATAAAGCAAAATAAGCGGAAGAAAAAAAAAAGAAATATTTTGGAAAGTTGTTGAAGCTGGGATTCGAACCTGGGTCCCCTCGCCCCAGCCATCAGCTACTAGTCCGGTATCTTGACCTCCATGCCACTCGAACACGAGAAGCCTGCCACAATTTCGCTTCAAAAGTCCTCTCACGGACAGCTATGCAATAGACCTTTGAGGGCCCCCCTGCACCCCCTAATTCACCTATAAAAATTTCCTTCAGCTAACATATTAGGACCATTAAACCCTACTTTGGGTCCGAGTTTGAAAATTATAACTTGATATTAAAGGGAGTTAGACGGCTTCGAAATTCGAATCCCACCCCGCCATTTTATACTATTTTTTATTTTTATTTTTTCATTATTATTCCATTATGCGTTCTTTAAGTAAAAAAAAAGCACGATTCTTCTTGTAGGAGATCTTATGCATCATAAACTGTCGAATATATTGTAAAAATAATTTAAAGCAATGGAAATAAATCAATTTACCGGGATTTTTCCAGTTTTTTCCCATTATTCGATATTTTCCAAATTTAAAAAAAATTATTTTCTATATTTAAGACACTCTAAAATAAAGAAAAGCTCAATAAAAAAATAATATAAAGCAAAATAAGCGGAAGAAAAAAAATGAAATCTTTTTGAAAAGTTACTGAAGCTGGGATTCGAACCTGGCTCCCCTCGCCACAGCCGTCAGCTACTAGTCCGGTATCTTGACCACCATGCCACTCGAACACGAGAAGCCTGCCTCAATTTCGCTTTAAAAGAACTCCCACGGACAGCTATGCAATAGAACTTTGAGGGCCCCCCTGCACCCCCTAATTCACCTATAAAAATTTCCTTCAGCTAACATGTTAGGACCATTGACCCGTACTTAGGGTCCGAGTTTGAAAATTATAACTTGAGATTAAAGGAAGTTAGACGACTTCGAAATTCGAACACCTCCCCGCCATTTTATTTTTTTTTTTTATTTTTTTTTTTCATTATTATTTTATTATGCGTTCTTTCTCAAAAAAAGATGCACGATTCTACTTGTAGGAGACCTTATGCATGATAAACTGTCGAATATATTGTAAAAATAATTTAAAACAATAGAAATAAATCAATTTTCAGGGATTTTTCCAGTTTTTACCCATTATTCGATAATTTCACAATTTAAAAAAAATTATTTTCTATATTTAAGACCCTCTAAAATATAGAAAAGCTCATTTAAAATATAATATAAAACAAAATAAGCGGAAGAAAAAAAAAGAAATCTTTTTGAAAAGTTGCTGAAGCTGGGATTTGAACCTGGGTCCCCTCTCCACAGCAGTCAGCTACTAGTCCGGTATCTTGACCTCCATGCCACTCGAACACGAGATGCCTGCCACAATTTCGCTTCAAAAGTCCTCTCACGGACAGCTATGCAATAGACCTTTGAGGGCCCCCCTGCACCCCCTAATTCACCTATAAAAATTTCCTCCATATAACATGTTAAGACCATTGACCCATACTTAGGGTCCGAGTTTGATAATTATAACTTGATATTAAAGGGAGTTAGACGACTTCGAAATTCGAAACCCTCCCCGCCGTTTTATTTTTTTTTTTTTCATTATTATTCCATTATATGTTCTTTAACAAAAAAAAATGCACGATTCAACTTGTAGGAGATCTTATGCATGATAAACTGTCGAATATATTGTAAAAATATTTTAAAACAATAGAAATAAATCAATTTTCCGGGATTTTTCCAGTTTTTACCCATTATTCGATATTTTTCCGATTTAAAAAAATTATTTTCGATATTTAAGACCCTCAAAAATATAGAAAAGCTCATTTAAAAAATAATATAAAGCAAAATAAGCGGAAGAAAAAAAAAGAAATATTTTTGAAAAGTTGTTGAAGCTGGGATTCGAACCTGGGCCCCCTCGCCCCTGCCGTCAGTTACTAGTCCGGTATCTTGACCACCATGCCACTCGAACACGAGAAGCCTGCCGCAATTACGCTTCAAAAGTCCTATTACGGACAGCTATGCAATAGACCTTTGCGGGCCCCCCTGCATCCCCTAATTCACCTATAAAAATTTCCTTCAGCTAACATGTTAGGACCATTGACCCGTACTTAGGGTCCGAGTTTGAAATTTATAACTTGAGATTAAAGGAAGTTAGACGACTTCGAAATTCGAACCCCTCCCCGCCATTTTATTTTTTTTTTTTATTTTTTTTTTCATTATTATTTTATTATGCGTTCTTTCTCAAAAAAAGATGCACGATTCTTCTTGTAGGAGACCTTATGCATGATAAACTGTCGAATATATTGTAAAAATAATTTAAAACAATAGAAATAAATCAATTTTCAGGGATTTTTCCAGTTTGTACCCATTATTCGATAATTTCCCAATTTAAAAAAAATTATTTTCTATATTTAAGACCCTCTAAAATATAGAAAAGCTCATTTAAAAAATAATATAAAGCAAAATAAGCGGAAGAAAAAAAAAGAAATCTTCTTGAAAAGTTGCTGACGCTGGGATTTGAACCTGGGTCCCCTCTCCACAGCCGTCAGCTACTAGTCCGGTATCTTGACCTCCATGCCACTCGAACACGAGATACCTGCCACAATTTTGCTTCAAAAGTCCTCTCACGGACAGCTATGCAATAGACCTTTGAGGGCCCCCCTGCACCCCCTAATTCACCTATAAAAATTTCCTCCATATAACATGTTAAGACCATTGACCCATACTTAGTGTCCGAGTTTGATAATTATAACTTGATATTAAAGGGAGTTAGACGACTTCGAAATTCGAAACCCTCCCCGCCGTTTTATTTTATTTTTTTTTTTTCATTATTATTCCATTATGCGTTCTTTAACAAAAAAAGATACACGATTCAACTTGTAGGAGACCTTATGCATGATAAACTGTCGAATTTATTGTAAAAATTATTTAAAACAATAGAAATAAATCAATTTTCAGGGATTTTTATCAATTTTTACCCATTGTTCGATATTTTACAAATTTAAAAAAATTATTTTCTATATTTCAGACCCTCTAAAATATAGAAAAGCTCATTTAAAAAATAATATAAAGCAAAATAAGCGGAAGAAAAAAATGAAACATTTTTATGAAGTTGCCGAAGCTGGGATTCGAACCTAAACCCCCTCTACCCTGCCGTCAGTTACTAGTCCGGCATCTTGACCACCATGCCACCCGAACACGAGAAGCCTGACACAATTTAGCTTCAAAAGTCCTCCCACGGACAGCTATGCAATAGACCTTTGAGGCCCCCCCCCTTCACCCCCTAATTCACCTATAAAAATTTCCTTCAGCTAACATGTTAAAACCATTGATCCCTACTTAGGGTCCGAGTTTGAAAATTATAACTTGATATTAGAAGGAGTTAGACGGCTTCGAAATTCGAATCCCATCCCGCCATTTTATACTATTTCTTATTTTTATTTTTTCATTATTATTCCATTATGCGTTCTTTGACCAAAAAAAAATGCACAATTCTACTTGTAGGAGATCCCATGCATGATAAACTGTCGAATATATTGTAAAAATAATTTAAAGCAATGGAAATAAATCAATTTCCCGGGATTTTTCCAGTTTTTACCCATTATTCGATATTTTTCCGATTTAAAAAAATTATTTTCTATATTTAAGACCCTCAAAAATATAGAAAAGCTCATTTAAAAAATAATATAAAGCAAAATAAGCGGAAGAAAAAAAAAGAAATATTTTTGAAAAGTTGTTGAAGCTGGGATTCTAACCTGGGCCCCCTCGCCCCAGCCGTCAGTTACTAGTCCGGTATCTTGACCACCATGCCACTCGAACACGAGAAGCCTGCCACAATTTCGCTTCAAAAGTCCTACCACGGACAGCTATGCATTAGACCTTTGAGGGCCCCCCTGCACCCCCTAATTCACCTATAAAAATTTCCTGCAGCTTACATGTTAAAACCATTGATCCCTACTTAGGGGCCGAGTTTGAAAATTATAACTTAATATTAAAGGGAGTTAGACGGCTTCGAAATTCGAATCCCACCCCGCCATTTTATACTATTTTTTATTTTTATTTTTTCAATATTATTCCATTATGCGTTCTTTAACAAAAAAAAATGCACGATTCAACTTGTAGGAGATCTTATGCATGATAAACTGTCGAATATATTGTAAAAATATTTTAAAGCAATGGAAATAAATCAATTTTCCGGGATTTTTCCAGTTTTTACCCATTATTCGATATTTTTCCGATTTAAAAAAATTATTTTCTATATTTAAGACCCTCAAAAATATAGAAAAGCTCATTTAAAAAATAATATAAAGCAAAATAAGCGGAAGAAAAAAAAAAATTTTTTTTGAAAAGTTGCTGTAGCTGGGATTCGAACTTGGGTCCCTTGCCCCAGTTGTCAGCTACTAGTCCGGTGTCTTGACCACCACGCCTCTCGAACACGAGAAGTCTGCCACAATTTCGCTTCAAAAGTCCTATCACGGACAGCTATGCAATAGAAATTTGAGGGCCCCCCTGCACCCCCTAATTCACCTATAAAAAGTTCCTTCAGCTAACATGTTAGGACCATTGACCCGTACTTAGGGTCCGAGTTTGAAAATTATAACTTGAGATTAAAGGAAGTTAGACGACTTCGAAATTCGAACCCCTCCCCGCCATTTTATTTTTTTATTTTTTTTTTTTTTTCATTATTATTTTATTATGCGTTCTTTCACAAAAAAAGATGCACGATTCTACTTGTAGGAGACCTTATGCATGATAAACTGTCGAATATATTGTAAAAATAATTTTAAACAATAGAAATAAATCAATTTTCAGGGATTTTTCCAGTTTTTACCCATTATTCGATAATTTCCCAATTTGAAAAAAATTATTTTCTATATTTAAGACCCTCTAAAATATAGAAAAGCTCATTTAAAAAATAATATAAAGCAAAATAAGCGGAAGAAAAAAAAAGAAATTTTTTTGAAAAGTTGCTGAAGCTGGGATTTGAACCTGGGTCCCCTCTCCACATCCGTCAGCTACTAGTCCGGTATCTTGACCGCCATGCCACTCGAACACGAGAAGCCTGCCACAATTTCGCTTCAAAAGTCCTCTCACGGACAGCTATGCAATAGACCTTTGAGGGCCCCCCTGCACCCCCTAATTCACCTATAAAAATTTTCTTTAGCTAACATGTTAGGACCATTGACCCCTACTTTGGGTCCGAGTTTGAAAATTATAAATTGATATTAAAGGGAGTTAGACGGCTTCAAAATTCGAATCCCACCCCGCCATTTTATACTTTTTTTTTCATTATTATTCCATTATGCGTTCTTTAACAAAAAAAGATGCACGATTCAACTTGTAGGAGACCTTATGCATGATAAACTGTCGAATTTATTGTAAAAATAATTTAAAACAATAGAAATAAATCAATTTTCAGGGATTTTTATCAATTTTTACCCATTGTTCGATATTTTACCAATTTAGAAAAATTATTTTCTATATTTAAGACCCTCTAAAATATAGAAAAACTCATTTAAAAAATAATATAAAGCAAAATAAGCGGAAGAAAAAAATGAAACATTTTTGTGAAGTTGCCGAAGCTGGGATTCGAACCTAAACCCCCTCTACCCAGCCGTCAGTTACTAGTCCGGTATCTTGACCACCATGTCACTCGAACACGAGAAGCCTGACACAATTTAGCTTCAAAAGTCCTCCCACGGACAGCTAAGCAATAGACCTTTGAGGCCCCCCCCCCCCTGCACCCCCTAATTCACCTATAAAAATTTCCTTCAGCTAACATGTTAAAACCATTGATCCCTACTTAGGGTCCGAGTTTGAAAATTATAACTTGATATTAAAGGGAGTTAGACGGCTTCAAAATTCGAAACCCACCCCGCCATTTTATACTTTTTTTTTCATTTTTATTCCATTATGCGTTCTTTAACAAAAAAAGATGCACGATTCAACTTGTAGGAGACCTTATGCATGATAAACTGTCGAATATATTGTAAAAATAATTTAAAACAATAGAAATAAATCAATTTTCAGGGATTTTTCCAGTTTTTACCCATTATTCAATAATTTCCTAATTTAAAAAAAATTATTTTCTATATTTAAGACCATCTAAAATATAGAAAAGCATATTTAAAAAATAATATAAAGCAAAATAAGCGGAAGAAAAAAAAAGAAATATTTTTTAAAAGTTGCTGAAGCTGGGATTCGAACCTGGGCCCCTTCGCCCTACCCGTCAGTTACTAGTCGGGTATCTTGACCACCATGCCACTCGAACACGAGAAGCCTGCCACAATTTAGCTTCAAAAGTCCTCCCACGGACAGTTATGTAATAGACCTCTGAGGGCCCCCCTGCACCCCCTAATTCACCTATAAAAATTTCCTTCAGCTTACATGTTAAAACCATTGACCCGTACTTAGGGTCCGAGTTTGAAAATTATAACTTGATATTAAAGGGAGTTAGAAGACTTCGAAATTTAACCCCTCCCCGCCATTTTATTTTTTTTAATTTTTTTTTTCATTATTATTCCATGATGCGTCCTTTAACAAAAAAAGATGCACGATTCTACTTGTATGAGACCTTATGCATGATAAACTGTCGAATATATTGTAAAAATATTTTAAAATAATAGAAATAAATCAATTTTCAGGGATTTTTCCAGTTTTTACGCATTATTCGATATTTTCCCACTTTAAAAAAAATTATTTTCTATATTTAAGACCCTCTAAAATATAGAAAAGCTCATTTAAAAAATAATATAAAGCAAAATAAGCGGAAGAAAAAAATGAAACATTTTTGTGAAGTTGCCGAAGCTGGGATTCGAACCTGGACCCCCTCACCCCAGCCGTCAGTTACTAGTCCGGTATCTTGACCACCATGCCACTCGAACACGAGAAGTCTGACACAATTTAGCTTCAAAAGTCCTCCCACGGACAGCTATGCAATAGACCTTTGAGGCCCCCCCTGCACCCCCTAATTCACCTATAAAAATTTCCTTCAGCTAACAAGTTTGGTCCATTGACCCCTACTTAGGGTCCGAGTTTCAAAATTATAACTTGATATTAAAGGGAGTTAGAAGACTTCGAAATTCGAGCCTTGTCCCGCCATTTTATTTTATTTTATTTTTTATTTCATTCCGCCATTTTATTTATTTATTATAAATCATGCATTCAAATAATTGTTCTTAGACGGGTTTCTATTCGTGTTAATTTTATCGTAAATTAATGCTTTTTTCGTTCAATTATTGCGATTATAAATTTAAGGTCTCACTTTTTGATACAATTTCTTTTTGCACATTTCTTCGTAAATATAAGTTATTTTTCTGTCATCTTTTGGGGAATTAGCGACATTCCCAATTCCGAAATTTTAATATAATCGGAAAGTAACAAGAAAAATTATAAAAGTAGAGAAAAAATTGAATTTTTAAACTGCTCACTGTTTGTAATTTCGTTTAAAATTTTTTGTAGGTTAGAGGATTTTTTATAGGAAAACGTTTTTTATTTGAAATTTATAAGACCTCTGAAAATTCAAGAAATAACAATAACAGCTGCAACGAAATAAACATAGAATCTATATATATATATTTCTCTTACACGGCACCAAAAAAAAGCCTCATTACAACTCCCCGAATGGCAACGTTAGAAAATCGACCAATGATTGCTGCTAAAAATGTCACATGGCAAATGTCACATGAGGTGGCTCAACATATGGCGCTTTTAAAAACGGAAACAATAACCAGAGTGAGCATTATCAGTTTGTTCAATTCAGATTCATGCCCTAAAAACATGAAAATATTTAATTTAAACTCAATTAGGAATTAATTAATTAATTGAAGTGAGAATGCTTAAAAAGGCCGCTGTTGAATTGATATTTTTCTACTGGGAGCTACCTAAACGTCTAAAAACGTCTAAGTGTTTGTACTAAATGCATTGAATTTCTTTATATTTCGCGTTTATTTATGCATTGAATTTTCACGCTTTAAAATGCAGAATATTAGTGAAGCTGCTAGGGCTTTTAAACGTAATGAAAGAAAACGTGTTCGAAGAGCCCAAGAAAGTGTTGAGGAATGTTATGGAAGACGTAGATTACAGAGATCAAGTGCGATAATAACTGTTCAAGATGTAACAGTAGATGTCGAAGAGTATAATATCTGCCAAAATCAAAACTCCCCGATTAGAAATGCAGCATGGCGACCTCCACATGGTATTTCTCGAGTAATGCTAACAGCCATTCATTTTAATTTATTGTATGTAAAACATCTTTATTTTGTTCTTAACTGTTATGCTTTATTTTGTTCTAAACTGTTATGCTTTATTTTGTTCTAAATGTTGCTTTATCACAAATGTTAATTAATATAGAAATTGATTTCAATAATGCTGATCACCAAAAAATATTTCATTTGGCGATAAAACAAATTTTTGTGTTCTTGAAAATTAAAGACTTTTTGAGGGTTATTATCTCACAAGGAAAAGTTAGGGTTTTATATTTTTAAATAATAATTTTTTTTCTAAAACTTTCAAAATTTCTAGCATTAACTAATTTATTATACACATTTAGTTGAATTTAGGTGAGTAACTGCAATATTTGATAATTTATTTTGCTAATATGTTTCTCATTTAGCTAATGTTTTGATTTTTTCACCATGTACAATCTAAATAGCTAATACACTTTTTTAAAAGCCAATAAGAACATTGATAGAATTCTTCTACATAAGTACAATACTATGTCTTTGATGATAAAATACTATGTCTTTCATGATAATATACTATGTCGTTGTGCTAGAACATTGCGTTCATTGGCGAGTGAGCGCAGCGAGCCATGGTTCACAGCGTGAACCACATAGGATTGCGTAGCAATTCTCGGGGGTTGGCGAGCGTTAGCGAGCAGGGGGCGGAGCCTCCTAGTCTTATTTATACTACATATTGTTTTTTTTTCTTTTTTTTAAGTTTCACTTTTTGTTTAAACCCTATAAATTTTCTTTAATAAAAATATTTAATTTGATTTTAAATTACTCATTAAAGTACATTTGTATTTTTTTTTCTTTACTCTTCATTCAGTGAGCATTACAGTTTTTCTCATAGAATTTTTATTCCTTTTCCCCAATATTTAAGGATCGATATATGAAACATTTATTTTTTGTCGAATTAATTACTAATTAAAAAACGCAAAAACGGGTACTCAGCTAGTAATAGATAAAAAAAAAAGAAATTAAACCTCTATTATGCCTTTAACAAAATAATAAACAAATTCCTCAAAGAAAAATTAATCACGAAAAATAAAATATTTAACGGATCATCATTCGAAGACACTTTGATAACTGTGGCAACATTTTAGTCACATAATATTGACTCCAACTTGCTGAAGAATTTGGTTATTATTTATTAGATGTGCTGGTTCGTGTGCTCAATTTAGGCTGGGAAGATTGCCGTATCGTGATCTGTGGCCGAATAATCGCTATGTCTTGACCACTTCAAGGCGGCGGACAGCGAGAAACTAAAAGAAACGTCACAAAATGAGACCAACTCGAAGGGTGTAACTCATAGCCACTCCCAAGCAAACATCTACACGTTTCTCTTAATAATTTTTCCCTTTTAAAACCAATTTGGTGCGTTGGAGATTGTAGTTGGCGTTTTAGATCACGATACGGAAATACCCCCTTTATTATTCTTATTAAACCTTAGTCAAATAATCCCGACATTGTAGGTTCGAAATCTGCACCCGACTCGCAACAACCATAGTGCTGATGTAACGTATCCTTAGTGGTAGACGGATCATGGGTTAGATTCCCCTTGTCGTCAGGCTAGCCGTGGGAGTTTTCGTGAATCTCTTTTCCATGTAACTCAAATGCGGGTTAGTTCCATGATAAAATCCACCACGTAGGTAAATTTCTCCCAAAACTTGGCCTAGAAGTTCCGTTGTCTTCTGGATTTGGTTAAAAATTACAAGACTACTGATTTGAACATTACTAGTCGTGAAAAAAAAATCAGATCGGCTGTTTAATAAAGTAAAGTAAAATACAGAGAGTGTCCTCTGTGGTAGACGGATCATGGGTTAAAGTCCTTTTGCGGATAGGCTAACCGAGGGAGGTTTTTGCGGTTTTATTCTCCATGAAACTGCAATGAGGGTTAGTTTTATCAAAAAAGTCCGTCATGCAGGCAAAATTTCTCCGAATATTTGATCCAGGGATTCCCTTGTCAAAGGGCCGGATTTAAGCATGGTGGGGCCCTAAGCTACTGAAAATGATGGGGCCCTTATAAGTTCAATTCCATTTCTATACACCTAAAGTAAACTGTCACTATTTTTTATTGTTGAGTATTAACATTATATTATTAAAAAATTTGATAACATTGTTAAATATATTAATTGTGATGAGACTATTATGTAGAACCTTTATTTTATTGATATATCTTTTGAACGAGGGGAAAAAGTTACAAAAGAAACACATTTTAAGCACAGAGTAAAAATTTGGCATGCTGAGCCGCTATATATTTACCAGAGATTTTTTTTTTTAGATTCATTTTGAATATATTTTATGTGCAATTTTTTAATGATTTTTTAGCGAATTTTTTTCTTAATTGTTTTTTCTTTACGTTACAAAATGTATGAGACATGAAATTTTGAATGTGCGTAGAAAATATGTAAAGAGTTAGAAAGAAAACAAGAAAATACAATTTGATTATTAGTTTTATTTTTTTTATAACCACCGGAGAACAACCGACTCAATTTTGGGTTCACGCTCTATCAACCATGCTATCCCGGCCAAATTTGTTATTTTTTTTTATAACAGTCATTGCACAAACGACATAATTTCGAGTTTACAACTACTAATATTCAATTCCGTAGCCTTTTGAACCCAATCCAGAAGGCAAGGGAAATGCTAGATTAGAACCCAGAGGTATTTATTTGTTATGAGAACTTGGAGGACTTTGTGACTCCGACAGATTTAACATGCACCAGTCACCATTTCATACATGAGTATTCTTCTGCGGGCTGGATTCAAACTCCCATTCTCACGAATCCGACTCCAACGCCCTATCAACCATACCATGCCTGTCGCATGTAAACTCTCTTTACACACATAGTATCCCCAAGTGATTTTGCGCACGCTGATTGGCTTTCACGGCAACGCCATCTGTGACGTATGGCTATTTCAATCTGCTGTGCTTGTTATTTTCAGTATAGAGTAATTTCTATATTCTAGCTTTTGTGTGCGAACTTAAAATGTCAGTTTTTTTAACAGAGAAACTGCCTTCTTCATTTAAAAATGAAGTAAAAAATAGTTCCTCAAATACCATTACCCTTAGAAGTAATGTCCTAAATTTAGACGATTGCAATAGGTGGGTAAGGGCATTTGGGGAACTTACCAATACGAAATGGAATTCTAGAACATCCAAACCTCATGGAAAAAGGTTTGTTTGTAGGTAAATAACTAGTTTAGTTATTTTCAAAAAAAAATTGTAATTAATTTTTATGGGAAATGCTTTTTTCGTTAAATTTATGATTATTACATGCATGAATTCTTATGAAGCTAATATCCTTCTAATTTATTGAATAACATTGAAATCGAATTTAATTGCCTTGCTTAATTCTTATACTCACTATAAAATGAGAATTGAATAGTTTTCACTTGATATTTATTTAATTAAATTAATGTTCATCGAATTAAATTAATATTTTATTTATTTTTTGTGGATTACTAAAATTAAATTGTAAAATTTTAAATTTAAGATTTTTTTAGTGGCGCCATCTATTATTATAAATTGAAACTAAGAGATGTGCATTATGCCTACTTATTTATAAGTTATTTTTAATGTTTTTTGTTGTTGTTGAATGTTTTATAATGACGAAAAACTATTAATTGGCATCTAAGAAATCAAGTAGATGTCTTTTAAAATGCCTCTTTTATTATTTTTTGATTGCATAATTCCCATCAAAATAAAAGTCAATGATTATGAATTGTCCCCTAAATTAATACCATAAGTAATTAGAGAATAAATTATCAAAAAATTCTCTCTTTTAATTCTAGTACATTTCCATTGGATTGTTAATATTTTTTTATTACTTAATTGCAGGAAATTATTTTTTTGTCACCGCAGTGCGTTTATGAAAGTGCCACAGGAGAAATGTAAAAGAACTTTTTCAAAAACTTTTACAATTTTTTTGCTGAATCATAATTAAATTTTTTAAACATTTTAGAATATTTTCCTCTAAGATATGATAAAATCTTTTCTAAGTAATCAAACATGATTTTAAAAGCTTTTACATACATTTTAAAATCTCATATAAAAAATTCAAACTTAACTGAGTGGTTCTGCAATCATACTTAATAAATTTAAGTAAGAGTTTTTAATTTCTAAGTGCATAAGGATATTCACAATGCTACTCAATTTGAATATTAATCAATTATTATATATATATTACATTAAAGCTAACTAATAAAACTTTAATTTATGATAATTATTATTATAATTATACTAATATTATTATTAATTTTTATTATATTAATTTGATGTTTTACCAAAACATGATTGTTTACCTTGCATTTAACTAAAATTCATAACATTAATGTTAAAAAATATTAGCATAAAATTTAAAGCAAATTAGATTTAAATAAATGTGTTATTATTATTAAAATACAATTAATAACGCTGTTTAATTTTTTGAAAAAAACTTTAATATTTGTTATAAAATTAGTATGAGAAATATACTGGAACTGATTTATGATTGATATACATTTTGGGAACAAACTACGGAAAAATGTTATTGAGGAGGAGCTACAAAAAGACTTAACAGAAGACAATGCCGAGAAAGCCAATCAGCACTCTCAAAATCTCTTAGGGATATTATGTGTGTAAAAAGAGTTTACATGCATCCCGGTCAAATTTATTAGTTTATTTTATAACAGTCATTGCCCAGCCGACTCAATTTCGAGTTTACGACTACTAATATTCAACTCCGTGGCCTTGTCGTTTTGAACCCTATCCAGCAGTCCCTGGAGCAGATGGGGGCCGTTGTATAAATGCTGTTTGTAAAAATAAAAGGAACATTTCGTAAGCTGATATTATTTAATTAATGTTTATATTGAAAATATTTCTTCACTATTTTTGCTTTTTTTAAAATTATTTTAAGTGCATTTGTTAAATTTTAGTGCAAGAAAAAAAATTGTCACTATTTGTGTAAATTTTTGGCTTATATTTTTAAGGATTTATTAAAGGGTCTATTAAATATCAGAGAGAATAAATGTCATACGGGTTTAAAATATCAGCTCTGCTCTTGATCGTGTATAGTGGCTAGGATGTGAAAGAGCAACTTTCCCGGGCATCCAGCCGAAACGAGCATTCAACATATCAATGGAACACACTAAAGCTTTATATCAATTAGCAATTAGTTTTAGATAATTACAATTGCAGAATAAGTATCTTATTATAGAATGAAATGTTTTAAAAGGCAAATATCTGTTAATGTTTATTATTTAATCAACGAAAAAACAGTAAAATTGGGTCGGCTGTTCAACGACTGCTATAGAATTGTGTACAGAGTAGTGTGTATACAGAGAAGTGTGGCTGAGGGAATATAGAGCACTTGCCTCTAAATGAGGTGACCTGAGTTCGATCCCAATGATAGCTGCTCAATTCGAACTAAGCCCCCAGCTCACACCGACCACAGTTCAAATGAAAAATATCCTCCGTGGTAGACGGGTCACGGGTTAGACAAAACATATGCCGTCAAGCTAACTGTGGAAGGTTTTCCTCTCCATGTAATGCAAATGTAGGCTATATACTGCAAAAAATCCTCCACGAAGGTAAAATTCTCCCCAATACTTGATCTAGGAGTTCCCTTATCTTCTTGATTGGGTTCAAAATTACAAGGCTACAGAGTTGAACATTAGTAGTCGTAAGCCCTAAAATTGGATCGGCTGTTCAACGATGGTAATAAAATAAAATACTGAGAAGGACAGTGCAAGCGCTAACTCTACTCTTAGAATTATATTATTTATTCTAATTTCTGCTTCGCGCGCAGGTCGTCGGGTTACCGAAGCGGGGGTGCCATCCCCTCCGCAGAGGATCAAAATTTATGATGGCATGTCTTCGGATCATCCTCCGGGATGTTTCCCAAACTGTAGCCAATAGCCCATTGTGCAGCTCTACGTGCGACGTAAATTAACAACCACAACAATCTAATTTCTGCTCCTCTAATTCGTGCTTTATTCTAATTCGTACTAACTCTACTCTTAGAATTACATTATTTATTTTAATTTCTGCTCTTTTTTTAAAGAAGTTTACCAAATTGTCTGCCCCGCAATGCTATCTTACGTTTTATAAAATTTGAATTCCAAGAAAAAACTGTCCCGCAGTGGACTGATCATTAAGACACGGTTCCCAGCAGATCACCGAAGTCAAGCATCACTGGCTGCTATCAGTGTGCGGGTGGGTGACCCACTTGGATCAGTCTGCGTAGGGACCGAGGGTGTGCGGTATTGGTCCTCGTTAAACTGTGCTACCGTAAAGTGCTCGACTTAGCGTGCAGGTCGTCGGGCTACCGACGCCGGGGTGCAATCCCCTCTGCAGAGGATCAAAATTGTGATGGCATGTCTTCGGATCATCCTCAGGGATGTTTCCCAGACCGTCGCCAATAGCCCATTGTGCAGCTCTAGTGCGACATAAATGAACTACAACAACAACAACAACCAAGAAAAAACTAATAATGGATAGAAAACTAGTAAGCTATAAGCGTAAAAATATTTTCACACAATCCTTCGAAACTGGCTTAGTGTAAACAAATTTTTTTATTTGAATTGTTGATATTATTACGAAAAGAGAATTTTTAAATTAAAAAAATTCGACTAAAATAAAAAAAGTTCTTTGAAACTACAAATTTCGGGGTGCACAACCTTTTTTAATACTTGCTCTGCATGTTGACTAGTGATAGGTTGCATGTTCTAGTATTTTGTTATAGTAATTTTTTATATAAATATTGCATCCAGAACCGAAATTATCTGCAGAAAATAGTATTTCAATTTTTGCTTTATTTGGGTCGATAGTTCACTTGTTATTATTGAGCTAGTTTTAGTTTAAAATTTATTATAAAAGCTCTCTTTTATTGTGAAGTTTTATTTGGAGAAAAATTATTGAATTGTGTAGGATATTGTTAATGGCGTAAACCTATTTGGTGTAGTAAATATATCTTATATAGTTCTGTAACGAAGTAAACAAGAAATTTACTCATTAGTAAGAGTTTAAAAAACTGAAATAATTCATTTGCTAGTTTAAAACAGTGCTTAACATTCAAGAAACCAGTTTATTTATTTTCTTGATAAATTTGTGTATATTGTGTAATACTTAGCTTTGTTTATCTGAAATATTCCAATGTTTTTAAACATTACTTCTCAGAATTCCAATTGCTGTTTTCAATTGGAATATTATCTTTATTTCATTGTTTTGTAACTTTTGTATTAAGATATAAAGTCTGTGGTGCTCATTCTAGACCTTCAAAAGGGCAGGGCATTAGAAACTGTATAGAGCCCCTAAAAAAAGGGCACCCATCATACAAATATTTGCTTGACTTTTAAGACACCCAAATTATACAAAGTTTTTAATTTTATCACTAAAAATTTTTTTCTTTGAGATAATTAGTTTAAATTAAAAAAAATTATTCCCTAGTTAAATTGGTACATTCCATAAATTGGTTTTAAAGTGAACTTAATTATCAAAGTTTGAAGCTCATGAAAAAATGTCTATATGGTTTGAGAGTTGTTGTGAAATTTACATTTTTGTAAAATCATCATATTGTTTTTCTTTTCATGTTGATAACTATGCTTATTCCTGCACTTAATTAAAAAAAAATTTGCTTTCTTATCGAGAACATCCTTGAAATATTTTTAGAAGCTGAAGATTGCAAACATAAAAGAATTGATGGACATTGGTAGTTAAAAATCTAAGAAGCTATCAGCTGATCTAATGGTAATTAAAAAATAACCTAAGCCAATAATTCTCTTTCTTGTGTGTTTCAAAATTTATAATAACTACTGAAACCAAACTTTAAGTTTATCAATTGATAAATCATGTCAATTGATCATGTGCCTACAATATGAATTTTTAACATGTGGTGTCAGCACTGTAAAATGCATATTTATCAACTAGCTTAATTTAATAGAATATTATTATCCCATATCTGTTAAATATGCTACAGCAGATACGATGCTGTAAAATTTGTATTTCACCATTTGTTAGGCTAAATTTTATTGTTATTGTTTTATTTTTTAATTGTTTATTGCATAAACTAATGTTATCAAATTTGTATTGTAATATAAATATTTAATATGCATAAAATGAATATTTATCAACTAACTTAAATAATTAAGTAATTTCAGGCTTGATCTGTGTACTGTAAAATTTCTATTCAAAATTAGTTACTTATAAGTTGTATTTTCCTACATTTAGATATTATATTACATTTAGATATTATATTATATAATACTCTGGATATTTACCCAGGTAAATAGTTAAAATTCATAAATACCTGTGTATTTCTGAATTTTATTGAAAATTCTACGATCATGTTCTTTTGGGTGTTAAAAAATTATTTATATTTAAGGTACAATTAAGTTTTACTTAGATGGTCAGAAGTTAATTAGTTCTTAACTAAGAAGAAAAATTCCTTCATAAATTATTAAAATCATTGTATTTTAGTTTTTATTTGAAAGTGGCTATGGTTTAATCATCCTGAAGTTCACAGTTTGATTAATAATTTCCAATATTATTGGTTTCTCATCTTAGAAATATATTTTTAAAATGTAAAATATTTTTCAGATTTTAAGTAATTTATTTTAGAAAATTTATCATACAAAAATTTCTCTGCATATGAATACTATGCAATCTAACTCCGATCTATATTTAGTTGTAAAACAAAAAAAAAAAAACTGTTTCTTAAAAAACAGCTTGAAAGCTTTTTTCTATAACTCAAACAGAAAATTATTAGAAAATAAGCATTTAGTGGAGCATTTTTTAAAAATAAAGTATTTAATTAAAAAATAACTTTAAAATCGCATAAAAAAAGTCATTAATATTCCCTATTCGGAAAAAGAGATACTTATACAAATTTTACCATTGTGTAATTGTCATTTATTTCTCTTTAAAATGGAATATGAATAAATAGGCAGTGCTTTTAAGGGATGGTGGCTATTTTTACAGAACAGGTAAAGAGGGTGCATTTATAGAGATCAAAGGGTAGACAGGGCTTCTGAAATCGTTTAAGGAAAACACTGCATAAATCCTACATACTAATATAAATACATACTAACATGAGATATAAATATATACGGATCACATGACACCCCCTAAAAAGTGCATCCCTAAAAAAGCGTTAGACTTCCATAATTCTATAAACAAACATTGAAGAAAAACTTATCTTAAAAAACTAATTAAATTTTTAATATTGTCCATTGCACTGTATTTTTATTACAACTCACCAAAGAGTTTAATTTAAAGAAATATTTAATTAAAACTTAATGCTGTAAATTTAATTAAAAACTCATAACAATGTTAATAATCAATGTTTTATATAAAACTGAAAATTAAATGAAAATGAAACTTATGAAACATTACCTCACTTGCCCAGACAGCAGTGTCAGATGCTTAAATATTTATTAGTCTAAATTTGTTTGTTTTTTTGTTCATTAAATCGCATTAAGTTTTAAACTTTTAGTTCTATTGACCTGTACAAATTAGAACAACACCTCCCCATCTAGAGAGCAAAGTTATAAGTTTTGCACCACTCTGTAAATTTAAGATAGCTGCAAAAGCTCACTTTGAAATTAAAATATCGACATTTTGCTTTAAACTATATCTTCTGAAACAATTAACAGCCTTTCTCTAAATATTTTCCTGCTCACTTATTTTGATAGATTTTTTCTATAATTTTTTTCTTGAAATTCTAAGTAATAAAGGCTCATAGTTTTACTAGTTCCTTAGTTTTGTGATTAAAGGAGTAAATGAGATGTAAGTACTAATTTTTCCATACATAAAAGTTATTTTAAATTTGTTATTATATTTACATAAATGAATATCTTTGGGCTAAGTCTGTGTGCCAAATACGATGAAATTTGGCATAATAATTCAAAGCACTGAGACGATCATTGTCAGTGTTATAGCATTTTGTGATGAATTGTTCAAGCAGGATAGGCAAACAACGAAATAGAATTTTCTGACTAGTTAAGCATTACCCATTATTTTGAATTTAACTTTTGACAGTTCGACTTTTCAACTATTTTAAATATGACACCTGTTGTAATATTTGTACTTAAGGCATATCAAAGATAATTTCATTGATTTGTAGCTTACAGATCTATTTGTAAGAAAGAGTAAGGAGTTTACTGCTAGTACATTGAATTATTTTTTAATTGCTATAGAATAATCATTCAGAATAAATTTAATCATGACTAAAATTTTTGAGAATGATGCCCATCACTCAAACCTTATATGCTATTAGTTTATGTAAAAGTGAATATTAAATTTAGTTTATGATTTTTATTCTTCATAACATGAACTACTCATTCCATCAGGGTATGTTAAAATACTTGTCTGGATTTTAGTGATTTGATTGAAAACTATAAGTATAAAGTCTGTCTTCATGCTGAACAGTTTATAATAAAATCTGTTATGTACTTACAACAAACATCAACCAGGAAATACAAAGCTTATTAAACATGAACTATTCCTAGTTATGTTAAATTCGAAAAGTGAAATTTCAATGCAAAAATTTAACATTTAAAAGTTTATTTACAAATACCTTACTATACAATAATGGAAGATAAACAAGGCAATGAAATTGATCTTGTTTATCTTCCATTAACTGTTTTTTCATATTTCTTAGTTTACATGAATTAAGTACATTTCATTTACCTCTATTTCATTTGGTATTTCTCATATTGCAGGTTTTATTAAAAAAAGAATTTAAAAAAAAAGCATTTTATTTTTTATTTTTATGAAATTTTAAATTAGATAACTTCTGGTACTTGTATCAGAAACATTACCAACCATATCATCTATTTAGTTACACTTGAAATTCATGTTTAAGAAAGTATTTTTAAAAATACTTGACACATCTCTATTGGAATCACCCTACACTTTTTGAAGTAAGTTTTGAAACAAATGTTTTTATTTTATTCACAAAATTTACATTATAGTTAATTTTTTAAGTATTTTTTCCTATGCTTCAGTTAACAGAATAAAAATTTTACTATTGTATGTTTCAGTTATTGTTTCCACGTGAAGAAGATGAAATAATATCCCGTGCAAAACTTTTAGACAACTTAAAAACTGCATTAAGGATGCAACTGTAGGTAAAAGTTAAAATCCTTTTTGCACAAGTATTGTAGTGATATGTAATGGTATAATATATAATATAATACCATTAGCAAAATATAATAAGTATTTTAATGATTAACTAGAGCATCTTCAATAAATCCCAAAAGGGTGTTTGACCTCTTTAGTAATTTTGTTCTAATTTTGAAAATTTATGGGTTGTAGCACATTCTTAAATTGCTCCAACGTGGATTTAAATTCATTTCATTACATTTTTTATTCTTATGATTTATAATTTGTTCCCAAATGAAAATGTTTTTTGTGAATAAAATAAATACATAGTAAAAGCTTGATTAGCCAGAATGTGTGTGAAGTTGTTTTGCAACCACCATCCTTAATAAATTTGTACATATAGAATTCTTATAAGAAATTAATTGAAAAATAGAGGATGAGATGGGTTAGGCTTTTGTAGTTGGAAAGTAATAGTATTTAGTTCGGAGAAAAATGAAGATTGTAATCAAAACCTGACAAATTATTAACAAAGAATGCAAGATTAAAGACGTAACTTGTTGAGTTAACAGAGAATTTATAAGAAGAATGGAATTTGAAAAATAATTTTTCAAATTTCATCAAACAATGAAACTACTTGTATTTTTTTTTTATCCTGCCTTCATCAACTGTTATTCATCAGATTTTTTTATAGCATTTATCAAGAATTCCAAAAATATGAATTATGAAGGATCATTAGATAATATTGTTATCAACTACCTTTTAATTTTTCAAACTTTCATTAATTTAATTTTTTTCTTTCAATATTCACTATTGTAATATTCTTTTATAATCTCATAATAATGGTAATACAATCTGATAATAATGCTAATATAATCTGATAATGATTTATGTTTATTCAATTGCTTAGAAAAACTAATTTTTTTCTAAATTATCATTTAGTTTTAAATATAATTTTATTTGCAGCTTTGTGATGAGGTTTTTAGAACAAAATGGATTGTCTGGATTATTGAACTTCTTACTCAGTATGGATTACAACACAACAGAAAGTCTTATTCACACCTCACTAATAGGGCGAGTGAAAACACTCATGAATAATTCCCTAAGTATATTGTGTATTTTAACATTTCAAGAAAGTTGAATAAAAAGTTCAACTGCTGAAGAGACTGGAGCATATTTTTTAATACCAATCAAAAGTATAAATAAATCTATAATATTTTACAAACAGATCATCTTTTCATGAAATGTTTTACGGAGCTTTTTGAGTAGGCATGTGGAAAAATCTTATAACTTATTGACAAGAGTTTAGTCCTCTAAAGTGTTAATTATTTTGGAAATAGTCATTGTTAATAAAGGTACCTAAATATTAAGGCAGAAATACTTTTTTTCCACAAAAAATATATAATTTTGAAAGTATTGGATTAGTACAGATAAATAAATTTTCTTCTATTGCAATGAAAGCAAAAAAAAAAAAAAAAAAAAATTATGTTTGCAAGTGATTGTATTATTTGATAATTTTAACAAGCTCTTAGTAATTAAAACATGTGAAAAATTAAAATGGTTTTTACTATATAATAATTGATTTAAACAATCTATATGTAACTTATAGAAAAATTCAGAAATTGAATTAAAAAATTTTTTTTTGTCTGAAAAGACTAAAAAAAGCAACTATTTTCAGGAAAAGGAGACTATTAGGAGACTTTTCTGTACTCCTAGCAATGTTTTTAGCATAATTGGGTTGAAAACCTGCAGCCTGCAAAATCTTCTGAAGACACTGAGTTTCTTTTCTTAGGAAATGTAAAATAAAAATAATAAAATTAAAAAAAATTAAATAAATAATTAAAACATTAAAAAATAAAAAGTTTTCGATTGCAAATTTGAGTCATCACTTTTTAATGCATTCAATTTGCATAGATTCTAAGTCTATTTCATTTCTCGATTGCCTTTTGAACGGTTATTGCTAAGAAATTCTGCATGATTTGAAAGATCCCAATTTTTAATACAGTGTATGAATTTTGAATTTGAGTAATCACTTTTCACAATATATATATATATATATATATATATATATGAAATTTCTTAGAAAAAGTGTGTGTGGTTTTTTTTAATGAAAAAGTTTTTTTTGAATGAATTCTAGTAATTAAAAGTATTTAATTTTCTGCAAATATGCAAATTTTTTTATATAAAAATTTAGTGCTAGAACACTAACGTTGACATAAAGATTATCGTATTTGCCACCAACTTGACTAAATGTATCATGGAATATGACAATTAAGTCATTTAATAAAATTTTAGTCTTATTTTTGCTGAATTTTTGTTCTTATTTAGGCAACTATTTTCATGTTTTAGGCTACTAAAAGCAACTATTTTGTTCATTTTTTTCTGTGGCAACCCTGTTTTAATCATTTAAGAAGGAAAATACTAAGTATTACAGTTTCTATTTAATAATTTTGATGTATATCTCTGTTGGCACCTTGAAGCCCACCCAGCTTAAAATTGAAGGGTTCCAGATTGTCTAGGAGGTGAATGCATGCACAATGCTGTCCAAATTGCCTCCATCATGCTATCGATCACAAAATTTTCGATTCTTAACAATCATCATCGCCTTGTTCACGACCAATGTCAGTGGAAAATGTTTTTTAATTTCTTATCTTAAATCTATTAAGTTGCTATTGTGTGTGATTTAAGTTACCAAAAAATCTAATTTTTAAGATGGAATTTACCTCCTCCCCCGAATTTCATGGTGTTCCGAATGTCTGAATTTGTAACAACATCCCCGCTCACATATTTGATTAAAATGTAAAATGTTTTTATCTGTGTTCTTTAAAAATTATGGTGTTCTTTCAGAAAATGAAAGAAAAAAACTTTTCTAGAGGGAATTATCTTTTAAACTTCTGATTGCAGAATTTTTGTTATTTTTTTTTATTCCGAAACGAGAGCAGAAAAATCAGGAGTATTTCTTTCCTTTCCAATGAACAAGAAAAGTATCTGCAGAAAAAAAAAGAAAAAAATTGCTTTTGGATTTTTTTGCAGTTATTATATTGCTTCAACTCTTTCTTTACTATTTTTTTAATTTCAAAATCTATAAATATTAAGATGCAGAGTGTAACAGTTTTATTTTTGTACTATAATTTTAAATTTTTGAAAAAATGCCTTTATGATTTTGTTTTTAAAAGAAACAGCTACTAATAGCTATGTAACTATGTCAAATATTTTCACTGTACACTTTAACTATTATTTTTGCATAATACTTTGAAGTAATTTAAGTCAAACCTGTAGTTTTTTTTAGTTATAAAAATATTGAGAATATTTATTTAGAACATTTTTTTTAAAAAATTTCAGTTATGGTTAAATAATGTAATGAGCAGTTAGTTTTTTTTATTTTGATTTATTATTGATTAATGTTGATTTTAAAGTATTAAGAGTACCATGTTTCTAGAAAAAACAACTATTTCAATAATTTTGGCTATTTTTTTATAGCTGATATATATTGTAAATCATCATGTGTATAATAAAAGTATTGTGCATGATTTAATATCTAATAAAATTTACCCAATGACAAAAAAGAACTTGCCACAGGTTTTTGACAGTTTATAATGCTTATTAATTATGATAATGCTTTATATCACAACGGGAAATAAATATATCTTATATATCTTAACTAAAATATTTATTGAAAGTAAATTAGTTTCAAATTTACTCTTTTCCTCTTAAATAATTTTTCTCTTTTATATAACCATAGCTTGACACTTTTCCTTAGGCCTTCATAAATGTGCCCTTCAAATTACTTTCACTGACTAGTGTAGTTATTGTTAATGCTATTATCTTTAATTACTGCAAATTAAATTTTTATTACTCCTTTTATTATCCTAGTAATCTAATTTTAAGGACCTTTTGCTTTAAATAAGTTGCTTAATAATACAGTCAAAGTTTAATTAGGCCTTAGTTTTGCTGAAATTGAAACATTCGTTTATTTTGTTTTAGCTGATGCAACAGAAGAAAAAGATATGAAACTCCTAAGAATGAGTTTGTGAAAATATCTGAAGAAGATGCTCTATATTCAAAAAAGTAATATTGATTAAAATTGCATTGCTTGCATAATGACCGTATTTTATCATTATTCATTTAAATGAGAAAATTTATGAATCATATTTTTATTCATGAATTGATTGTCATTTTTTCAGTCGAAATTTTCAGTCTTGAATTAGATGGATACTTATTATTTTGAAACTAAGATTTTTCCTTTTCTAATTGTTACAATTGCTGTAAATATTTTGGGTTCTTCTTTATTTATTAATAAGCATGCTATAGCTGAATAATTAAGGAAGAGTTGAGCCAGTCCCACTTTTACTTGAAGAAACTGTTGATGTCAGAATAACAGGGCGGATTGTGCTCCGGAAAAAATCCGGATTTCCGGAATTTTCGCTAACAGTGATCCGAAAGTTTCCGGAGATCGAAGGTTCAGATGTTTCAAAAAATCATTGATCACAGAAGTTTCCGGAAATCAAATTTTCAAAGGTGGAACTTAAAAACAGTTTATTTTATTTGTTTGTAAGGGAGAGCCAGAGAGATACTTTATAAGCTTATATTCATGAATTATATTCATTTTTTTATCAGTAAATAGTTGTTATAATCATAAACTCAAGAAAGAAAGACATATTTGTAAATTTTGATTACTTCTCCAGGTCACTATATGTGTAAAATTTTAAATATATTTTAAATAAACTAAGAAATATTAAGAGAAAGGAAAAAAAAAACTTTGTTTAAATTTTTTTCAATTTAAAATGCGCTTTTTTTTATTATTATTATTCAAGAAATTTTCCGGAATTTTAACTTGGGCTCACAATCACCCCTGCTAAGGCCTGATCAGGTGCTAGCAATTAAAATAAACCCTTTTATTTCACTTTCTATTTTTTTCAGTCTTTGCTCGAAAAAGCCACCAATACAATGAAGTGAAATGGTGGTATTTTTCAGTAAACTTGTTTTGTTCTGAAATTTATTCCCCTGTGCCATTTTTACTTGCAACTTTCTTTTTTCCTGTTTGGAAATTGAACATAGAAAAAAAAATTAATTGTTGTGGAGTTGCATTGATTATGTGATTGAATTTTTAATTCTTACATTTCTAATATGATTATTGGGAAGTTTTTAAATTTATTTGAAATTGTTCCTTAAAGAATTGTGCATTTATCTTAAGGCCTGGCTTTCAAATAAAATCCTAGATTGGTGCTTGAGGTTTTTGTTTCTTTCTTGTTTTTGGTTTCTTTTATTTCTTTTAAAAGTAAATTATCATTTTGTAATATTGCTGTTTTTGTGGTTGTGTGTTTAATTTTTTTAAATAAATATTTAATGCCTTTTGTTCAAGGTTAAGAGGATGAGATATATCGCAGAATGATTAAAGAAATTCTAGCAACAGGCTTGTAGGGAGAATACACCAATCCAGAGTTTTTAGGAAAAGTTTAATCTGATACAATGTATTTAAAATATAAGGTTTCAGTATTACACTTAAATTATTCCGCAGGAAGGCAAAAAGCCGTTAAATTTTTCACATATTGCTATGGAATAAAAAATAAAATATGTAAATTGATGCTCTTGAGTTATTTGCAAATAACAGAATTTCTATTTTTAAATCGGTAATAATTTTTAAATCCTCCAATCAATTTTAAAATCACTTAATGTAAGGTTTTGTAAAACAATTTATCTATGAAAGTAACTAGTTAAATTGACTTCTCTCTAATTGTTAAATGAATTATGTAAAAAAAAAAATTATAAATTTTTTTGTCCTACCAAAAATGTTATTTACAAACATAATTCAAACTTCTGTATTTTAGGAAGGTTGTTTGTAATTTCTTTATATTTTGTAAGTCTTTTATTGTTTCTGAATGAAGATAGTTGTTTTGAAACTATAAAATAAATAGTTTATGATGATAGATATGTTTATGAGAATGAAGTGTTTGCATCTTTAAACTTATTAATAAAGTAAAACAAGTTTCTTAAGGATAATGTTTGCTAACAAAAAGCAGTATTGCCATTTTGTTTAACTAACATATTCAGCTTTTAGTACCTACCACAGGTATTATATACAGTCGTTTAAGTTATGAGTTTCAGTTCTGTTGCTGTTATTTTATATCCATTTCTTTTACTTAAAATGAAGTTGGTATCATTTCCTTAGTACTAAATTTACATTTATTTTTACCAATTCTTATAAGATAAACATGAAAATATACCAAGCAAAAGCTCTGATTTTTTTTAAAATAAAGAGTGGGGTAAAAACACTTTGTTTCTTTTATTAATTTTTTTAAAAATAACTATTAATTTATATCATAATTTATAAACAGAATTGTGAGTAACATGGTTTTACCACAATTTAAATTGTTAGTCGCATTTGATTCACTATCTTTTCTTAACCATTAGTGTTGAATTATTGTTTTAGGATTTTGAAATATAATCTTATTTGTGGTTCATGAGCATTGGAAAGTAGATGAAAGAGTTTTTTTGTCCTAAGTAATTACAAACTCTTTTGACTATTTCTGTTAAAAGAATGACATTGAATGTTTGAAAAACATATTGATACTAGCTAAATTAGAATAAAACATTTAAAAGCACACCAAAGGCTTAAAGCATTGATTTATTTTTACAATCTAAAAGTACCAATATAATAAATATATTATATTGCACCCATGTTCATAAATTACTAATTAAAAAGAAGGATACTGTTTTACTGGTTTGCAAATATTTTGCTTCTTCTACAGTCATATATTTTGTAAGTAGATATGACATAGCATGGTTGCTATTATGAATTTGTTCAGCTTTTTTTCTTAATGGATAAAATTATTTTCCAAAGGTATTTTTGTAGTTCTTAAAACTTAATGAGAACAATATTTGATTATCACTATATTAATAAAAGAATTATTTGTTCAGAACAATAAGTGAATATTTATATTTCATTTCAGTGTTTTATTTTCAGAAAGTTTTTCTTTCAATTTAACTTTTAATTTTTTTAAGAGATATTTAAGTCATATGTTCCGAAAAGTCAAAAGTTCATCAATCAAAGTTTTTTTTGTTTTTTTTTGTTTCTTCTAAATATTCTTTCATATTTTCTGTTTATGGTTATGGTTTGATTTGTTTAGGTAATGTTCTCTGGCATAATTTAGAACCTCTAACTCAAAACTTTTAATAATAATAAAACATTACTTATTTTATTAAAAAAATATGCATCACAAAAAAGTTTCTGTTTTATTATAAATTTAAATTTATGTCAAGGTGTTGGTCTTAGTTGTAAAATTTGCAAATCCGTGTTATTAATTCTCAGTTCACATAATATTTTAAGAGTAGAAGAAAGTATTCTACTTTTAGTAGGATATTAATATATCTTCAAACCTTTATACATTTTTGCTTTAGAATCTGTTTTTTCAAATCAAGTCTATAATTTGTTGGCATTTCTTTCTTTTAAAGAATGAAGGTGCTGACAGTAACTTATTAAGAATATGATGTTCTGACTTAGGGTTGCACAACCTGTGGCCTCTAACTGTTGATGTGTAGTCTGTTCCCCTCCCCCAAATTTCATGGTGTTCTGAATATCTGAATTTGTAAAAGAATTTCCACTCACAGTCATGTTTTATTAAAATATAAAATGTTTTAATCATGTTCTTTAAAAATTATGGTGTTCTTTCAAAAAATTAAAGAAAAAACATCATTTCTAGAGTGAATTATCTTTTAAACTTCTGTAATTTCAGAATTTTTATTATTATTTATTATTTTTATTTTGTCAATTTAAAATTCTAGTTGAATCAAGCCAGTCATTGGCGAATTTTTTTTAAATCCGAAATTAGAATGGAAAAATCAGGAGTATTTCTTTCCTTTCCGATGAACAGGCAAAGTATCTTTAGATTATAATTCTGTAGAAGAAAAAATTATTTGCTTTTGCATTTTTTTCAGCTATTTTATTGTTTCAACTATTTTTTTTATGTTTCTTAAATTTAAAATCTGCAAATATGAAGATGCAGAGTATAACTGTTTTGGTTATACCTATCATTTAAATTAATGTTATTATAATGCTTTTTAAATTTATTGTTCTGTTTTTGTCAGGAGAAAACAGTAACTTCCTTAAGTCATGAAAAGTTCTTGGAATTAGTCATGAAAAGTCATGAATTTGAAAATCTAAAATGTAGCAGATACCTTGCAGTTAATATTTTCAGAAAGTAATCACAACATTTATTTTTGTTTAAAGCAAACCTATACCATTGCCTGTATTTTGCTCATTTGAGATTGTGCATTACAAGCATTGTAAAAAGGTTTACAATAAAAGGTGTAATATGTAAACATTTTAATGGGGCATTTTAAAAGAAGAAAATACAAAAATTGAAGAGATGCTAAAGTTAAATTTCGGATATTGATGAATAAGCAATAGAAAAAGCTATATTAAGCATTTACAAATCTTGTTTTTACAAAGACTATACAGGACCTTTCAGATGAAACTTTATATAAGATTCTTTTCTACAGTGATGTAATTTTTTTTCGTTTACCATAATGTAGATGTTTTTCAGTTAAAATTTAAACATCAAGTCAATCAAATAATTTTTTTGCTATTATCATTATTTTACTGTTATATTATTTTAAACATAATGCGAATAAAAATTTAGGTACTTGTCTCAAATTTCAGCCAAATAATTTAAATTTAAAGTAATAAACACAATTTTGATAATATAAATATTGTTTATTGTCATTGCTAAAAGGAAATTGCTTCTAATATCATATCCTTTCATTTTGATGCAATTAAACGAATACGAAACATTTTGTAACAAATCTATTATTGCAAAGAATAGTGACCTTTATCATCGCATGTAAGAGAAGAAATCATATGCCAGGAACAAATTAATAAAGCAGGAAAATATCAAAACGAAATTTTGAGAAAAATGAATCTTAGAGCACATTATTATTAGTACAAAAGTCTTGTCATTTATTAAATATAAAAGAAAATTCTTGTTTTGTATCACTCTAAAGATAAAAATCCATAAATTCTTGATAAATTAAAAGTAACCAAATTTTAAATACTTTCAACAGTTTCATAAGGAGGAACCTAAGTACTATGAAATTTTTTCAACATAATATGTTTCATCAATGCTCATGTATCTACCAACCCACTTTTTCTATTATTCTAAAGATTTATTGCAAAGTTGCAGAATAAATACTTGACCTTATTTCTTTCTGAATTTTTAAATTCTTATTTGAGTTAATAATAAATAAGAATAAAAAAAATCCTGATTAACATTACAGCTATTTTGCGAAACAACTATTTAATTTGAAAACTAATCATACTAAGAAATAAACCTCATCTAATTATAAAAGCAATATGTTCTTACCATTATCTTTTTGCATAAACGTCTCTATAATCTTTTGGTAAAACACAATTAAAAAAAAAATATTTGTTATTAAATATGTTTTTAAATGCTTACAATTTTTTTATTACTTTTGTTGTTAAGAAAATTTTTTTCTTTTAATTAAAAAAATTCTTGTCTCTTTAATATATCTTTCCATAAATTTACCACCATTTAGAGTTTATTCTTTCAATTGGAATTCTTTGTTTATATTTTTAGCTTTCTATTTGTTAGATTCTAAGATCTTAAACAATTAGGAAGATTAAATTTAATTTAGAAACCTTAGATATTCTTAGTTTGAAATCTGAAATTACTTGTGGGGTAAGTTTTTCTCTTTGCATGATGTCTTTGAAACATTCATTTTAAATTCATGTAGTGCTCACATTATAATTTGTTTTTGTAATTTTTTTGTACCATTTCATTAGTTTTTAAAGCAAAGGAAAGAACACTAAAGTTGCAAAAAGGATCACAGGTTTGCTTGAAAATATGATTACTATGATTTGAGGCATTGAATAATTTCTTTTTAACTAAATTTTTCAAGCTAGATAAATGATATTTGTTTACATTTTAGTCAGTTTTAAAAGGTTAATTGCTTTAATCATTTCTTTAAATTTTAAGATAAATGCACTAGTGTTCAAAAATAAGAGAATTTTCATATTTGGTAGCCTATCTCCATTATAACAGACCAGATTTTAATACACTATTAAGTTGATATCTGGCTGGAAAATTGATTCAACTAATATCCCCTCTTTTTAAAGTTTAAACTAGGTAAGCTTGATGGCTGCCCAAGTTCCATTAAAATGAAATCGCCACCCGATTACATTCTGTAAAGGTTAACATTGAACTTTAAGGCATCAAATTCCTAGTTCTTTTCTTATATAATTATGAATTATTCAAACCAGGCACTCACTATTTACCTACAAACTAAAAAAAATCAACTGCTATAGCAGAGGAAGTTTGATAATCTTGGCAGGCATTATACTAAGTAATTATAAATCTTTCTATGTTCTTTAGAGAGGCAAATTACCTAGTGTGCAGCATATGAGTAAAATCTAAAACTCTATGATTGCTTTGATCAACAATAGACACTCACTTAGAGCTGTTTGCTCTCACAATTTTCTCGAAATTGAAGTTATACGCCAGATGAATTGGCCACTCAGATCTTGGAATTGGCCATTCGAGCACATAAAAGTAGTCTAATAAAATCGCTCAGCAAATTCCTCGACATTTGTCCAGATACTGGAAGATTGCGGCTTCTTTGAATGCTGAACCACTTTAGTAATGCTTTTTCAGCATCCTTGGGATCTGCTTTTCTCAACTTTTTTCTGCCATTTAATTCTTTTTCATGAGCAGAAATTGTTAATTGCCTATTTTTCCATATGTTACAAAGTGTAGATTTGGATAGTTTATATTCCCTGCAAATATCAGCTTGATTACATCCTGATTATGCCCATTTTATAATCAATGAAGAACATTTTACGTTTACTGTTCGCCATAGTTAAATTTGAGACACTTGTTTGCAAGCTTTTTTTAACTGAACTGAGAGCAAAATGGAGTTGAAATGAGGGCCTTATCAACACATATTAGTGTCCAACCCTTTGACCAATAATGAATAATTACTCTTTCCCTCTGACAGAAAATGCATATTGATCCCACTGACACCTTACAGGTGCATCATCTGCCTGGGTAGGAAACATCTACTTGATTTGTTTAGGGATGGGAAAGTAAGATAAAGGAAGCAAACAAGAAAAAAATGCTTACCGCTACCTTCCCCTCAACAGATGGCTTTAAAAATCGGTATATGTATTTATTTTGAAGTAGAAATTTTAAAATTATTACAAAAAAATGAAGAAAAAAATCAGTCGAAGACAGAAAAAGTTCATTTTATCCAACTTAATCACTTTTTTGGTTCACTATATCCACAAAAAATAACATTATACGGGTATAGCAGGGCACGGAGCCGAATATTTCATTCACTATATCCGGGAGTTCACTATAGCGGGGTTTGACTGTATTATATCAACTTATCCAAAACGAATTTCATTAAAATTTACCAGTTCACTAAGTTCCAGAGATTAATAACCAAATCTGTAAAGTTCTCCAAATTTTTAACAGCGTAGATTTTGACTTTGTCATGATTGCAGCTGAATCTGGCATTTCTTTTAAATAAGCAATTTTTTTTAATGTATTTTATCTGGCTTCTAATGAATGCACAAAGCTAATACAATTATAACTTTTGATCTAATGATTGAATTTTCACGCAGAAGACAGAGTTAAAAATAGCACATTTTTTCAGAGCCAGAATGTAAGGTACATTTTTCGATAATAACAAATAGAACTCTTTTGAAACTTTTGTTTCCAACTGATTGGTTTAAAATCATATTCAAATTAAAGTAAACTTTTTATTTAATTAATTAATTTATTAATTATTTAAGATTTAATCTGTAGTCTTCTTTGCGTTCGAAAGTTTTTTTCATGTAATTAGCAAAAGAAATAGTATTAAGGAAGAAATATTCCCCCAAAATTTGTGAAACCTTTAAATAATTAAAATAATTTTTTCTTTTACAGTTTAAAGACGCTTTGAAAATTGAAGGAGATATTCATCATGTTCGACTGGCAGTAAAAGTCAAGTGCGTACTACTCATATATTTTATTTTAATCTGTGCAAAATTTCTTAATTTTATTAATTGAAGATGCTTTCTTTTAATTTTAAATTCTTTAAAACCTTTGTGTTTTCTTTAAGAGTCATATGAGTTTCCAAATTATATGTAATTTAATTTGTATGTCAAAATGTATTTTACTATTGCTTATTTCATTCAAAATTAATGACTTTAAAGGGAGAGTAAGAACATAATTATTTGATATAATAATTCTAACATTTCAAATGGTTTTTTGATAAATAAATTGTGATATTTCAAGATAATCACTCTGCAGAATTCCTGTCCTAACAAGAAAATTAATCTACTAATTGTCTAACTATTCTCTTGAAAAGCAGACATACCATATTTCTGTCCTTGTACTGGAAACTGTAACTTCAAGGTGTGCTCTATTAAAATATGTTGATTTTGTTTATTAAGAATAAAATTATCCACAGAGGCGAATAAGAAATTCAGAAACAGTAGGCTGACAAGGATATAAAAATTTAAAATTCATCTTTAAATATTTGATGGGGAAAAAATGAAATTCTTATTTTCAACTACTGGATCACTGAGGAGTTTTGTGCAGGGGAGAAAATTTCTAATTTTTTCCATTTCTCTAGTGATTTAAAACAGAAGACATACTAATTGAAAATAAATTAAGCTATAAATCTACCACAGTATTAATTTTTACCATCTTGGATAATATGAGATTAAGATAAACTTAATAAATGTGTGAAATGGAAATTAGTTAGTTTCAAAACTAATTAATTTAGTTATTAATTAATTTTATGAGCCAAAACTAGTATGTTGGTTTAAAATGAAAATAATACCTATTTTATCTAATTGTTACAAATTTTATTTTATAAATTTTTTTTTTAACTACACGCTTTGAAAATGTTTATTTTTTGTAAAATAAAAATAATAAGTATCCTTTTTTTTAAAAATTATTTTATTCCACATTTTCCATTATTAGTAAAAAATAATTTCATTTTAATTTTTGATTTTATCCAGGGTTGGCAGGTTTTTGACATGTGACAGTTTTTGACAGTTTAATCCATGGTTTAAACCGTCACATCAAAAACCTCACTGTCAAAAATGTCAAAAACCTATATTCATATGTGAAATTTAATTAATGCATAAAATTTATATATTTTTATAAAGGATAGTGTTTCTAAATATGTTCTAGAAAAAATAAATTTTAAATTTTGAAGAAACACTTATATTTTAAATAGTAACCAAAATCTTGTACTTTTGAAAACTCACATCTTTTGTAATATTATGTATTCATTTTCATGTGTTATTGAAAATCTGCAGTGATATTATTAAGAAATTTATTTATAACCAAATTTAGTGTATAGTATAGATTATACTAAAAATTAGACATTTTTAGAGATAAACATTAGCAGTTTTGTACATTAGACATCTTTTAAAGAAAAATCTTTTAAACAGGTTGGGCACATGCAACATTCACAATCAGGGAATTTTTGTCTATTTTTTGCTCTTCTAAAGTAAACTGGGGGGAGGGGGATTAGTGAACTGCTTTCAACATACTTTGTTTGGTGGTGGAAAAATGTTCAAAACTAGTTATGTGCTACCGTATGCTGTGAGGAGCAAATGAACTAGACTATTGAATTTTGAATTAAATTTCTACTTCCATCATTTTCATTTTGATTATGTAGTGTGATGCATGTTCTAATTTTTAAAATTATGTATTAAATTAGGATAATTAAAAAATTTCCATTATAATTTGTTTAAATATTTCATGGATCAGTGACTGTAATGTTCTTCTGTTTAGTTTGACTTTTGTGATTGGTTGTTAGTTTTTCAGAAAAATCAGTAATTCTGAATTTTAAATCTTCAATTTTTTTAAATTCATAGTTAACATAAGACAATACAAATTTAAGTGCTTTCTGTTAAATACACAGAGTTAGTGTCGATTTACAGTATATTCAGCCTATTCATTTACTATGCTGAAAATTTAGCTTATCCAAATACTTGTAAATTTCATTTTGCTGAATACTATATAGTTTTGTTGATATCTAAATATTCAGCTGTTGAATAATTACTTCTTGCTTTCAAGATATACATTATTTGTATTCTTTGTACTTGTACTTGTAATACAAGTGGAGAAAAAAAAATTAAGAGATAAAAATTGTTTTAAAATGATAAGTGTAATAATTATAAATAAATATAATAAACAATATGAATTATATTTATCATTATTCATAAATATAACTACTTTTAAATTCAAATTAACATACAGGATAATAAGGATATTCGGTCTAGCATTAAGAATTTTTTTTTATATACTTGTATCAAGTTTGTATTTATACAACATAACTTGTAAGCTCCTTATAAATATAAATATTAGTTATATGTTCCTTATATGTCAAAAATGCATGGTAATAAACTTTTAATTTTCTTAAATATCAAAAAAAAAAATTTTTTTTTCTTCAAAATATAAATATTTAAACAATTTTTGTGCAAAATTTTTCTGCACATGCATTTGAATATAAATTTCTGAGATTTTAAATCTGTTATTTTACCTTAAATTTAATTAAAAAATATTTTAAAACCTGCTGATTACCTATAGTATAATTAAATTTCAATGTAATGCATGACAACTGTTGGTAGTTTTGAAGTTTATATATTTTCTTGGCAAACTTCAGTTTTTGACGTTTTCGACAGGTTTTTGACAGTTTAAACCAGTATTATACCCTTGTCATGTCAAAAACCACTTTTTGACGTCAAAAACCCAACCCTGATTTTATCATATAAAAAAAAAAAAAAATTGTATGAAACATTTAAAGAAATTTATTTTTTCTTACTTTCAGACACTTGCAGAAAATAATCTCTGTTGAATGGTAAAAATTATTACTTCTCAAAACAAAAGCAAATCATTCCTTAGTAATCCAGCTAAAAAAACTAAGTACTAGTCAGTACCTTGTCTCAATCTTAATTTTATATAAATTAATTTATATAAAATTATATTCCTCTAAATTCTTTTTTTATTAAAAATAACCGCTTTTACTTTATATTGTAGAAAGTTTTTGGCATGCAGTAATTTTTTAGTAAACTCAAAAATATTAAATATCATAAAGTGACAAAAAATAAGAAAATGACAATGAGAGGAAAACCATTGGCAAATCCTAGTCCCGGTAATGACTGGTTCAAAGCTGTTCACATTACTGGTTTAAAATATTTTCAGTGATAGACAAATTATGAATCAGAGTTGCCCTCGAGCTAAGCTTAAGAGTTTTTTGTGGATTCCTTTCTATATAACACAAATTTCATTTAAAATGTCTTCTATGAAGGCATATTTGTACCTATGTTTGGTCCAGGAGTTAACTTGTCTTCTGGCAATTGTTCAATTTTTCAAGGTATAGTTAATTTATGATATATAAGGAAATCTTGGTTAAGTGGACACTCTTGGGACAAAATTGTCATAAGGGAAAAAATTGTCTGCTTACAAGGGTTCTCCATTTATAGGAAGGGTACATTAATAACTCCATAAATTGTTTTTAGAATAACAATTGTTGAGAATGTTTTTAGAATAACTCCATAAATTGTTCTTAGAACAATGACTTAGAAATAATTATGTAAACTTATTTGCACATTGATATTTATTTGAACTTTAAAAATTAAAATATTTACAATGCAAAAGGAATAGATGAAGAAATTTGATACTAATTTCTTTTTAAACCTTCATCTGACATATATCCCAGGCTCTAAGTAATCATATTTATATCTGGCTTCGGTTTTCTTGAGCTGATTCCAACCTTCAAAAGTGAGCTTGAATAAGTCCTTCATGAGAAACCTTGTTCCATCTCCTCTTCTTCCCATGCTTTGCTCTATTTTGACATTGGAAACTAAGAATTTTTCCATCAGTCAGCAAAAGGAAGAAGCCTTTGTGGGGTATGAGTAGGGAAGGATTTAATAGCAGTTCCAGTTGAGGAAACATTAAAGTTCTCTTGAAATAGTGTTTTTTTTTTTTTTTTTTTTTTTTTTTTTTTAATTTTCTTTTAGAATTGTACAAAAAAAGGATATTTAAAAATTATTTTATTTTACTTTATTTATTAATTTTTGCATTTCAAAGATAGAGATTGAGATTTAAGATAGAAATTCAGGTGTACTAATACACACAAAATAGAAATATTATATGGAGATATGCAAACCGTTGTTTTAATTTTGTAAAAGAAGAAATGTCTAAATCTTATGTGTACTGTACATTAGAAACCAGAAAATTAAATCAAGTAATAATACTATATATAAATCCCATATTATAATATTGGTCATTAAATTTCATATTGTATTTACTTACCTTCTGTATGAAATCTAAAGTAGGCGCTATATATAGTTCAATTGAAACACTTGGAATCAAAAGTGTTTGTCAGTGCAAAACAAAACTTCACATCACTCTCATAATTATATTCTATTGGTTAAAATTCATATATTGGAAATAGAGATGAGATAGGCTCAGCCTCTAGTTTGTTTATTGAAAAAAGATTTTGGTTTGGCTTAATAAAAATCAAAAGAATCGTGATCTATTTTTTTTTTTGTTGGTGCTTTTGCTTTGTGAGTTTAACACTAATTGTCAAATGACTTTTGATCTTTTATACCTTATGTATCGTGCACAAAGTAAAAAGGACCACTCTGAATAGATTTTGATTTAATGATCAGATCTTCACCTTTTGGGACTCAATCCTAATGGTTTAAGGGGGTGACCTAAAATATGCTGATTAATTAATGCAGACGATATTTTAAGTCACACACATAAATGTATTTTCTCTGTATAAACATACTTTTTTTGTTGATGGTTTCGAATTTCAGATCCCCAGAATATAGGATCTAACGGTATTCTGGAAAATATAGTCTATAGGCTGGTCAAGAGACCCTTCCTCAGTTTAAACCCCTTAATGTTAATTTTACCTTTTGCCTATTTCACCATCAGTCTGAGAACTTTTTAAGCAAATTAAAAAGTTTTTACTTATAATTATAAATTATTTTTATGAAGGTTCCATGCAAAATAAAACTTTTAGTATACATACATTACTTTTGTATAATAGTAATAATCCAAAAAGTATTGGATTGTAAGGTATTTAAGTTTTTAGATCATTTTTAAAGAATGCAGTTGTAAATTTCTAAATGCAAAATTTTAGCGAAATCGTTTGAATAGTTTCTGAAAAATCTAATTTTGAAAAAGATGTATTTTTTAAATTTAATTTCTCTAGAAATTATTTGACCAATTTTGCTCAAAATTTTTATTTTTCCAGGCAAAAATACAGTCTTCAAAATAATGTTAAAATTGTATACCATGCAATTCAAATTTTTTTACTACTAAGTAAAATAATAAAAAATAGTAAGTAGTCACTAAAAGTAATTTTTGCATGGAATTATTTTTGGCAAAATTAAGTTAATAATTAATTATAAGTAAAATTCTTCAATATGCTTAAATTTTTTTCAATATATGGCGAAATACACTAAAAGTAAAATTAACACTTAAAGGATCTAAACTATTGAGACCATATTTCCTAGGCTGCTGCCACTCCTATATTTTAAGTATCAGAAATTCAAATCTTTCAAAAAGTTTATTCAGAGACGGTTCGTTTTTGTGTCTGATTTCGTAATTTTAAATGCCGTCTGCACCAAATCATTAGCAATATTTAATGTCACCCCCCCAAACCCTTAAGTCTATGTTCTTGAACTAATCATTAGATAAAAAGTTATTCAAGGTGGTCCATTTATTTTTTTGTGCATTGTACATATTTATCATCTTTGTAATTATTAAAATAAAATTAAGTAGCTTAACAATCCCTGAAACTTTATTTTACAGATATTTAATGGCAATAGAATGAAGATGTTTCACAGTCTGTAGAATTAGGCAGCACTTGTTTTTGTAAGTTTGAAAAGTGAGTTAAAGATGATGTGTATTTGATACCTTTCACTATGACTGAATTGGCATTGATCAAGTTAAAGCAGGGAGATAGTGTAACTGCTAAAGAACTCTTGGAACCAGTTCGGTATGTTGCTTAACATGTTAAATTTATTGTTGTAACTTTCATACCTGTTTGTTCTTCTTATTATTATCTGATTCTAAATAATTTTCTTTAATAAATTTATGTCTATATGCATACATTTATAGATATTTTTTTCAAAATAACGATAACCCATTATTTTTGTGTGTTATTCAGAATCTCCCAGTGCTTAAAAAATTTCAACATTTTTTCATAATACATGTCTTGCTTAGCATGTTGGATTAAAGAATACATGTCTGAATTAGACTTTTGCATGCACCAACATCTTTTCTTAGCGCCTATTTAAAATATATGAATGTGCCAGTTATTAATATGTTAAAAAAATAACATTATTGTATTTATTTCAGTACAGATCAGAAATATCCAGCATTGTTAACAAGGAATTATTTAACATGAATAGGTATTAAAAGAGGAAAAATCATAATTTAAGCCACTTGGATTTTTTTTTTAAATGTCACTGATTTAAACAAAATTTTTTTTTTATCTAATATGCAATTAGTTATCATTTTTGAGTAAAATTTAATGCTTCTTAAACCTATTTATCATTTATCTAAAATCTGTATTTATAAGTTTATGTATTTTTGGAAGGTAGGAAAAACCATTTTCAAATTTTTTATGTTCAACGGCAACAAAATACCTTTCTCTTCATGTGTTCTATTTCAGCAGTGCCGGAATTGTTCCTTTTCTTTTGTTGTTATCATACCAGAACTACTTGTCACTACAAATAAAAAAGAAAAAGTGATAGAACTTCTATTTCTTAGTCTTTTATTATAATTAGTTTACATTTCAGAGTTAGAGGGAAAAATTTTTTTAACGAAGTTCACAACAAATATTTTAGTAATTTCATGACATTAATTATGACATCACAATAACATTAATTATACCGATCTTTTCTATGAATATTCTTGAGGATGTTGTTGCAACTCAAATGCTTCCAAATTAATGATGAGCCATATATTTAGCCATCTAATATTGAACAGATAACAGAAGAAAAGCTTACTTATGTCTCTGTGAGAGACTTGCTTTTTTAATTTTGGTGACTGTCCTAGTATACTCAGATGAAAAATAAACTGGAAAATGAAAAAGCCAGGAAGTTAATATTTTTAATTTAAAGTCAATTATTTTTAGAATAAACTAAATACACCTGAATTATTTGATTTGCTTTGAATTATTTGATTTGCTATGAATTTTATTTGATTTGCTAGGAACTATCAGACATATTTTAAACAATATATCCATTATTTTAGGAACTTTTTTTCTCCTTTTAGGTGTTTTTTTAAATTTTTGTAATTTTCTTCAAGAGCTCAATGCAAAAATTTTAAAATTAATTCAAATTATGCTTACATTTTAAGTTTTAAACTCTTATTCAGACAAAATAAATAAGATTTGAAAGATTCATTCAAATATATTAAGTAGAGAAAATTTGGGCGTTAATGAATTAAGGGGTTCACACTTTTTTGTAGCTTTCCTGCTTAAACTTTTGAATTTATATTTCCCAGATTATTCCTAATCCAAAATGTGAGTTTTAGAAATTCAACGAAAAAAAGGATACTTTTATGTCTGATTTCGTAACTTATAGAGCAATTAATACTATTTTATAATCACTAATGTTTCATTTAATGACTCGCAAATTAACCAAAATTTTTATACTTTATTAGCAATTGTAATAATCCGTATAATTATAAGCTTCTTAATTTTTATTATTTTGCTACTTCAAAAAATGATTACTTTTTCAAATAGCATTTTCCTTTAGTTTAATTTCCAAGATTGAGTAATATTTATTTCGACATAGTGTTATTTTCGTTTAAAAAAAAAAAAAAAAAAAAACAGAGCATCATTTTTGTAACCATGTCACATTTGAAAAACTTAAAAATTTAACTGTCTTTCATTAAAGCAGCTAAATTGTCGTTACATTTCTTCATCTGATATAGTAGTGAATGACATAAATATTTAGTAACTATGACTTAAAAGAAAGTAAAAAGATCTTTAATTGAGTTGGATTCTTTGATCTACTACGTATTTAAAGTTTCAATTTTTTGGAGACCTATCTAGATTTTTGTATTGCTCGGATGTATCCGTCTGTAGCTTCATGTTTGCATATTTTATTCTAAGTCTCTGCCTCATATTTTCACACCCTGAGAACAACAGGATTAAGATTTTGGACAGAATACATGGGTTTTACTGTCTTAAACTCTTAAAGTGTCCAAAAACTTTGGTAAAATTTCTATAGGTGTAACCATTGTACACATAATAGTTACACATATTAATAAATATTTAATGTTTTTTATACAGTATGCTTTAACTTATAAAAGAAAAATAATATAATCTGAAAAATATTTAAGTTTTGAAGCTCCACAATTCATTGAACAACAAAATTGAATACCTTATCCTTTGAATATGAATAAATATGCTTTTAATACAGATAAATTATGTTTTTGTATAAGGATAAATTATGCAATGTTAAAAATAATAATAAACTTTTTAAATAAAACAAAAACTTGTCTTCATTTCGTTTCATATTCAAAAATTAACTTTTTATTTATCAGAATATTTTTTTTTAAATTGTGACATAATTTTAATAAAAGGATTTTGGACAAGACGGTTTAAACTGTAGATTAATCCATTCTGTTCTACACCTTGCCTGGGAGTGGTATATAAGAATTTTTTATTAATAATTTTGAAAACACATTGAAAATTCAAGAAACTGCTTTTTGGATCTTAAATTGAGTTGTTGAATTCCCGATTAAAATGATTTTTTCTTTTTTAGGTTTTGTTCATGACTTCCCTCCCTATTTCAGCTCACCTTCCCATGAATGTTGAAAAAGAATTTGTTCTTCAGTCTGAACAGTAACCACCTCTGGTCAACCCCATTGACGATAAACTTGGTATTATCTTTTTATCTGATCTTGAAAATTCCCCTAGCCATTCATCTAGTCCAGTGTCAGTGACAGTGGTATTACTATCCCAAGTAGGGGTGAGGGGTCACTGCTTAGACAGGCTTTTGGCTTTGGTAGGGGGGAGAAAGGGAATCTTTTTCTTCAGTCTATTGTATTAGCCCTAGAGAGAAGAGAAGCTATCTTGTTCCAGATGTGCTATTCTTGTTTCCATAGCAGCAGATGGCCTCAGACTTTGTGGGGGGGAGTTATTACCATAGACAAACTATACTTGCCACCTATTTTGTTCCTGGGTGACTATGGCGACTCTTTTAAGCAAAAAAAGTGTCTAAAGTCTTTTTTTTCTTCAAAAATAGTGACTTTTTTAATATTTAGGCGACTATTTCTTCATATATTGTGGCATATAAATATAATACGCGAATGATTTTTTGGCACTTTTCCCTTTTATTAATTTGTGAAAAAAACGATCTAGTTTTTTGTGTAATTTAAAAAGTGAATGTTCCTATTCGTATTCACACGTTCGAGAAATTAAATATGGTGATACTTGTATTCATTCAATTTCAAAGCATTGCCGAGCAAAAAGAATAAGTTTCGTCTCTGGTTTCCTCATAATTCAAAACATCACTTGTCACATAAATTCAAAATTCATACAGACAATAAGAAAGTAATTTTAAAATTTTTTACATTGTTTTCCCGAAGTCACAGATTTTTATTTTTTTAATACTCACTTATCCAAATCTGTGCAAAGAATCTATATCTATATTAGCAATATTGTTATAAACTTATATTACTAATATAGATACAGCGTTTTAATTTCTGATAATGATAGGGGAGAGTGGGGTCAGTTGTAACATTTTTTACTTAACTATTTTTACCTAACAAAAAATCCAAAAAATTATTAGTATTAATTGACAGACGAGTAAAGTAGACTATCCTCTACTAGAAAAAAAAGTAAATACATTATTTTAAATGTTATTATATTAGTTTTCAACAATTTTTGACAGTCGTGCACTTGTTACAATTATCCCCACTTACGGGGTCAATTGTAACAGCTCATAAATTCAACTAAAACATAGTTTATTATACATATTATCATAGTTGTGATATATTTTTTTATTGATCAAAATAGTAGTGATATATTAGGAGTAAAAATAATAATGAGCAGAGACCTAAAGGGTTAAACTTTTAACTTTAAGGGGTTAAAAATTTCAATTTATGCTGTGAAAGGTGTCAAATAAAATAATGCACATGCAACATAATATAAATGATGTAAGAAACTATCGGTGGTTCTTAAAGAGTTAAGTAATGGTTTGTGAACGTAATATTATTTATTTTCAGCTGTTACAATTGTCCCTTTACTTATTGTTACAATCATCCCCAAGACGCCATTTCAGCTTCATTTGTTAAAAACAATGCTAATCTTTTTTTTAAATGTTAATTAAGGTGTCCACTTACATATTTGGTTAATAATTTTTATTTGTTTAAACAAAATTACTTTGTTACAATATAATATTCTAATGCCAAAAAAGCACTTACGTTGCGTGAAAATATCTTTTGTGATGTGACTCTTTCAAAATTACATAAAAATGGTTGCCAGCAGGGGTGTGCATGTAGATTTATTAAATACACCTTGTGCGCCACCTAGGAACCAAATCTAGAACCAGACACTCGAAATTTTTGCTCTGTTACAGTCGTACCCTTTTACAATTGACCCCACTCTCCCCTATAGCTTATAATTTTGATTTTTATTCAGTTATGCTTTAATATGTAAGAATCGAAATTTCATAAAATAAGACAATGAAGGAAGTTTATAATTTTTTTTTCTTTTGTCACAAAACTGGAGTTTATAATTTCTTAATTGCAAAAAGTGTTAGCAATCTGTAAATATGCTCCTACATACACATTGTTCTTACCATAGACAAACTATAATGGATTTTGTGTTTTCCTTTTATAGGTTCGGATAAATCTCTCCAACCTAACGTGAACTTTGTTCTGTATATCCCTTCTAGACATCAGTCTCTACTCAGGATATCAGATATGAGGGTGAGTTTCCTGAATTTTTTATTTTTTTTTTTAAATCAAGAAAATTATATTTTATTTTAATTAATTGATCTTTTCTTTTAAAGAATTTTATACACTTACCAACAAAAACTCAGATAAAATGTATAAATAATACCCCCGTGGCAGTGACATTGTCACAGTAGATTATAGAGTTTTGTGCAGCAGAGCAAAATGTAACCTAAAGCAAAAAAAGGAAGATAAAAAAGCACTTAAAAGTGCAATAACTTTCAACAAATTGGAATTTCAAAAAAAAAAAAAAAGGAAGAAAAAAACGCTGTGCATAAACAAGCGTGGCCTTTTCAACATTCCTAGTTTCAACTCTGAAGTTGTATTCCTGCTGTCTGTAGAGCGGCCCACATAGTATTTTTTCCTACAAGTTCACCTATATAATTTCAAGTTTCTAAATTGTTTAGTTTTTGCACAACGAAACAAAATTTAACGTTAAATTGTACGCCCAAAACAGTAGCCTTTCCGATTTTTTAATAGAGAGAGAATTGAGTGAAGCCTTGTTTAAATGCTTCACTGGTCTCCTAAGTGGTAAATAATAAATGTTTCATTATTTGTATTAATATTGAATAATTCCGCATATCATTATCCGTATTCTGCTTCGCTACTAAAAGCAGATTTATGATATCAAGATTCCCTCGGGTCTAGGAAAACCCAGAATTCTCAGGGAATTTTATTTTAACTTTAAAAAGCAGGGAATAGTCGGGAAAGATTGCAATTTCTGGCAAAAAGTTGGAGAATTCTTGTATCATTCGAGAAAAATAACCAATCTTAGAATTGTCAGTTACACTAATCAGTGATTGAGATTCAAGTTCAATAATTCCAATGTCTATTACAATTATTTGTTGTAAAAATTTCTTATTTTAGGGAAACTGGCTCATTTAACGATTTTTTTCCTTCTAAAAGTCTTATAACGCAATAAGCCTTACAAATTAAAAACTCTTGTTTTCTAATGACAAATTACATGGTATAGATTAGGGGTGCACAACCGTTTTTGAGTGAAGGGCCACATGCTCAGCAGATTGACCAAAAAAGGGCCGCAGGCCAAAATATTTAGACAGACATGTTGGCAGCAATTGTTGGTAGTAATTGTTATGTAAACATCATTGTTCTCGGGATTAAATTCTTTTTGTCAGTTAACCTTGTAATAATTTTGCATGAAATTGAATAATTTTAAATGTTTAAAATGAGTAACTGCAAAACTGATGACTTAGGGGGGAAAAACAGAATCAGAATCAATTTATCAAAAATTGTTTTTTAGATAAATTGAAATAATTAAAAATTTTGGAAAAATCATTTTTATTTTTATCATATTACATAATACAAAAGTCCATTTAAACATGAATTTTAACATTAAAAAATTTGTTCACAGAATTAAATTTAAAAAAATAAATATTTTGTCCATAAAGAAAATTCAATTTAAATGCTTTGATTTAAAGAAAGATAAAGGTTAAAAATGATTAAAATTGAAACAAAACCCCTTCGGCTAAAAAGAAATAGCATTTAGTAGGGAATATACTTTAACTTTAAAACAATTATTTTAAATTAATCATAAGAGGCAGGGTCTGAGAGAGGGAAGAAAAAGAAGAAGAAAAACATTTATTTTGAAGGAATTATTTTACTTATTAAAAAAAAAACTATTAAGATACTTGTTTTCAATTCCTTATGACCAATACTTTTTTAAAATGACACTTACTATTTACACATATATATTTAAAATCAATTAAAATTTACATTACTTTTTGAAACTTATTTTGATTAAATTTTTAAAGTTAAAATTTAATGATATAGAAATCATTTCCCAGCATATGATCATAAATGATCTGAAATGGTTATCCTGTAATTTGCAAAGTTTTTAAATATTGTGATAATTTTATCTACTTGATCATATGGTAGCTTTTTCGAGTTATTAAATAAAAATTTTAATGATTTTGTTTGAAGACTGCTCTGTAATTTTTAACAGGCCAAATTCATTGTGGAAAACTGCCTTTCGACAGAAGCTGTTACTAAGTTTATTACTGCCTACACGGCAGTAATAAACTTAGGGTAAATAACTTCATCAGTTTTGGAATCTATCACAAATGGTGTTCTTCCTTTCCTGATTTTTAAATCTCGTGAATACAAATAGCGATGTGTTATTTATTTTTAAATAGCTTGAATACAAATTTTTATGTGTGATTTTTAAATTGCGCAAATAAAAACCGCTATGCATGGTTATCAAATAGTGCAAATAGTGATATGTGGTTTTTAAACTGAGAGAAGACTCATAACGTATGATTTTTGAAACGACTGAATACGAATCGCGATGGATGATTTTTAAATCTCGTTATTGTTAAAACGAAATGCGATGTGCAATTTTAAGATCGCGTAAATGCGAGTTATGATGTGCGACTTTTAAATTGCAAGAAGAATCATAACGTATTATTTTTAAAACGCCTAAATTCGATTCGCAATATGTAATTTTTAAATCACATGACAGCAAAAAGAATAGTTTAAGTGTGTGCTGTTAAACTTCCACATGTTCATGGGGCTAAAAAAATATGCACATAGCTGCCAACTCTACTGGGTTTTCCAGTAGACTACTGGATTTTGCCAGTTTCTCCTGGTCTACTGGTTTAATAAAAATTCTCCTGGTTTTTGCATCTTTTAGAAAATTCCCTAAAACTGAGTAAGTTTTCTTAAAAAAAAAAAAATCCCTTTTAAATTAGAATTTTTACACCATTTATTGCTTTGCTTGAATATTTAAACAAATATTACTAATACTTAATGAAACAAGCCTCATTTATATCAGTTTAAGGCTTATTTATTTATTTTTGTTTTCAGTTTATTTTTATTATTATTTATTAGTATTATTATTTTATTTTTTTCAATAAATTTTTTTCTGAATTCCCTTTTTAAACTAATTTTAAAAAAGTCTTTCAACTATCAATCATAAATTACTTGTTTATTAGTATTCAAAATTATGAGTTTACATAATAAAAAAATATTAAGTACATTTATTGTCTTATTTATAAATGGAAAATGTTGAAGATCATTTATAGTGTTTAGTGTAGTAAAATTTTTGTATTTTGATTAAAATAAAAATTCCCTAAAAGTAAAATATTTAGTTTAGTTTGCAATAGTTATCAGGAAATTTATATTTCGTAAATTCTACTGGATTTTTTCCTATCCATGTTGGCAGCTATGTATGCATATGTTTTGAATAATTTTTTTGCAAATGGGACCGTGTTTTATGTAAATTTACACATCTCGTTTTTTTTTTTTTTTATTCTCTTCAGGAAGGTGTCGATTTTGATAAGATACGTAATTACTTTTCAAATTACAAAAAAAATAATAAATAAATAAACACAAACTAATTGCGTGATTTGCAATATTGTGTTAAAATATCAGGATATTCTAAATCACAATAATGGAAAAAAAGAAGAAAAAAACACTTTCGAAAAACCTCTTATATTTATGTTAAAATCAACGCAAATAGCACACGCAAAAAGTAATTATTTTAATGCACGATTCAAAACTTGCCTGTTGTCTGACTAGTATTAAAAATATAAGAATTTTCTTAATTCACAGAGTAAAAACTACCAAACAAAACTATCAAAATCCTTTCATATTTACAATAAAATCGGCGTAAATAAAGCGTATCAAAAAGTGATGTACTTAAATGCGGGATTCGAAATTAAGACGTCGCTATAGCGTATAAAATATATCGGGACTTTAAAAACCTTGTAGCAATAGTACCAATAGTTGCCAAAACGACGGTTGAAAAATAACTTGACATGCTATAATACTGGCACAAATAAACCACGTCAAAAAATTGTAATCTAAATTAGCGAATCTTTACTCACGATTCGTAATAATGTCGTGTTAAAGCATCGAAAAATTAAAAACCATGCATTAATGCTAAGCAGTAACTGCCGAAAAAGGAACAAAAGTAATTTAGATTTGCTATGAAGTTTGCGCAAATAAAGCGTTTACAATTTTCAAAATTCGCGATTTCAGAAACTTCGTGAAAATGGGTAGCAATAACTACTTAAAAGTCATTGGATTAACGCTGAAATTGGCCTACATGAAAACGTCAAAAAGTGATAACGAAAATTCGAAATTTGTGTATCGTAATAATGATGTATTAAAAATGTTAGGATTCTCAAAACTATGCGCAAATCCGTAGCGCTAACTATCGGAGAAAAAGCGATCGAAAAACTACATTGATTGAGACTGGGTGCATCCAAAACTTGAATATATAAATGTAAAATTTCCAAATTTTTTTAAAGGAAAAAAAAAATTGGAATGAATTTTTTTCATTTCGTTCAGATTCCTCTGGTTGTGCACCCCTATTATAGATAAAACATGGTCTAGATTTCATTGAAATTTACTTGAAATGTCTGGACAAGTCAGGGAAAAATTTTAAGTGGGAACCCTTTATATTTTGGAGGAATATGTTTTAAGGTCATTATTTATATGTGTACCTGTAAAGAAGACTCCAGTATTTTACGACTATCTCCTGTTTACTCCTATATTCCCAAATTTCTCCGTATTTGTCGAAGAAATTTAAAAAAAAAACTTTTGGGCGATCAAATATCCACTGATGGCAAAAATAATTCTTTTATCTCAGAACAGGTTACCAGTGTGAGAATATGGCCAGTGCTGCAGTATGTTGAGTGTTAATAGTTTAAGTAATTATGCATAATGGTTTAAAGAAATTATATTTAGATTAAGATTTATATGCATACTTTTTACTTCAATGAATGTAAGTGCTTATTGCCAGCTTCTCTTGGTTCAATTCTCCCAGTTTTTGTATTTTTTAGAAAATTCACTAAAATTGATTCAGTTTCCTATGAAATAGAATTTTTGTACAGGCTTGATTTAAATAAGTATTACTTATACACAATGAAGCGAACCTTATTTACAGAAAACAGTTCAAAACCCTTTTATACAGTTCATTTTTATTCAGAACTCTCTTTTTAAATTAATTTAAAATCTTCTCACAATGTTTGATGAATTAAATGCCTATTGATATTTGAAATAAATACATTGAGAATGCAGTTTTAATGCCTTATCAAATAGTTCTATTGATAAAAATATACTTATGTGGCCAATAACTAACTCTCTGAGTTTTTAGTCAAGTATTTCTATTTTATGTCGATTTAGGTCTTTCTTTTCGTACCAAAAAAAAAATCTCAATTCTGAACAAAATTATGCTAAAAAATTATATTAATTCTATGAAAAATTATTTTACTAATTGGTATAGTTTGAATCTATATGTCATGTACTTTTTTAATTAATATGAAAAAAAATTGTGCCTGTTAATGTATTGATGTACTAAAACAATTTCCTTTCATCCTACTGTTAAAATATGTTGTAATATTCCTGAATTTTCCCTCTAAGTATTTGACTTTGGAATAAACTTACAAAAATAAATAGTATGCAGAGGAATATTATCATTTGAAATAATAAGAATTATACAAAATTAAATAAGCTTATTTATTCTCAAAAATACAACTCATTTCTGTTGCTTATGATAACTCAATTTTTAAAAACTATTAGGTTCCAGCTTTAAAAAGCGTGATTTCTGTTGGTGTTGCTTCTTCATAGTTTTATTGTACCATGAGTACTCAAGATGGGTAATCTCTCTTTGAAAATAACCATTTAATGTACAGTATCTGATGAAATGATATTTTTATTCATTTAGAATGATCTAAAAATTCTAATTCTGCAACTTGAAATTAGAATTGTTATAATTGAAGCACAAAGATCATTACTAGTGTGATGAAACTAAATCACTAAGTAACATTTCTATTTCTATCAATGATTTTTCGACCTCATTAATTTACCTCCGAAGTGTTTAACAAAGATCCTAAAAATTAGTTTAGAAAACACTATACCTTAGATTAGAATTTATAGTCATCTTTTTAGAAAGCAAAATCATTCGTATGGGAAACTGTAAAAAAACGTTTGGTGGAAGACTGCGGTAGATAGTTTCACACCTAAAATACCTAAAAAAAAACTAAAAGTGTTTAAAGTAGGGGTGCACAATCTTTTTAAGAGAAGGGCCACTTGGACAGCAGGTTGACCAATTTGCTTGTCCAAGTATTTAGACAGATATTAACAATTATAGTATTTTTCATACAGAAACATCAATATACTAGATACTAAATTTTTTCTTATCAGTTAATTCAATAAAATTAAATTATTTTAAACATTAGACATAAAATTATAAATTAAAATTCAACAAATGCAAATCTGATATTTTTTTTAAAATTTCCTTTTCATTAAAAAAAGAGAAAAAATACCGATTAAACAAAATGAAAAAAAAAAAAACGCTGGAAAAAAATTAAATTTGCAATTCAAAATTCTCGGATTCTTTTTTTCTAAAAAAATTTTTTTATTTTTGATATTGTCTTGGGCTGCAGATCAAGAGATAGCGCACCCCTAGTTTAAAGTATTTTTTTAATCTATTTTAAGAAAGGTAATTCTGGAACTTATTGAATAAAATTTTTAATTCATGTATTTAATTATTTTTTTAAAAAATGTACTATCATTTATGTGAAAAATACAGTAATTTCTGTTTTTAGAAAAGTAATAATCATTTATTTTTATTCTTAGAGTGTAGCTAACTTTGAAAGTAAAATGACAGCTCTAGAAAGCAATGTGAAAGAGCTCAAAGATCAACAATCTAATCTACGAACAACAGCTTAAAATTTCTCAGGAGAATTAGATGTTGTAAAAGGGAGAGGTTATTCAATTATTGTCTTTTAAATTTAAATGTCTCTTACTCATTTATTGTGTTGATATTGACGAATATTTTTACGAATTTCTTGTCTAATAGCTAAATAATAGTTAAAATTCTGATTATTTAACATCCACAAAAGACTGCAGATATATTGGAAAATCAAAATCCATGGATTATCTTGGTTGCCTTTTAGATAAACTTTCTAAAAGATTATGATTTATACTCTGAATTAAGTTATTAAAAGTAAATACATTATTGCAATCATAAAATGACAGTTTATATCATGTTTGTATGACATAGTGCTGGACTTCGCGTGCAGATCGTCGGGCTACCGCAGCGGGGGCGCAATCCTCTCTGCAGAGGATTAAAATTGTGATGGCATGTCTTCGGATCATCCTCAGGGATGTTTCCCAGACCGTCGCCAATAGCCCATTGTGCAGCTCTAGTGTGACGTAAATGAACAACAACAACAACAGTGCTTTTTAGAAAAAAAAATTTCAAATCTATGTGAATGATTTAATAAAGTTTTTACTTTTGTTACGCTGCATAGGTATTTACAGTTGATCATCATGGTTTGCTTTTGTACTTATCCGAATCATACTTTATGAATCACAATTAAATTATGTGATAATGTAATTTTGTTGAATTCAGAAGGAAATATAATTTATATTCATATGATGTATACATCATATGATCAGTACTATTACTAATTATGAAGAAATGTTATATGGATTTTAAAAAAATATTAAGATGGCAAGTAATTTCCTGTGATATAATTGATTGAAACTCTTAGAGTCATGTCAGATTATCAGAATTATACTTCTTCTTTTCCAACTCAAAAGCCCTGTGAGCTTTCTCTACAATAAAGTTCCATGTTTCTCCAGTTTAATATTTTTTTCTGGTTCTTCCTCAACCTGATCCAGCCATCTTAACTTTGATCTTCCTCCTTTCCTTTCATGATTTTCTAAGGCATGTCTTATCCACTATAATCTTCTAGCTTTGATAAATCATATGATGTTTTTCCTTTTTAATTTTTCCATTAATTGTTACTTTAACTAATGCTTCAAAAATTCTTCTAATTATACTATGTTCAAAATTTCTAATATATGTTCATATTGTTGAAGAAAGCCTAGGTTTCAGACCCATATGTTACTATTGGTCTTATTAGGGTTTTATATATTATACATATTCTCAAAATTAATTTCCGTTTTAGTAATCATTATTTGTAAATATTTCCATTTTGTGTCCGTGGAATTTCACATTTATTGTTCATTTTGTGACCGTGATAAGTAAAGGATACCCTAAAAGATTTTATCAATTTTTAGACCTTGTATTTGCATACCTGCCAACTTTTAAGCATTTGGTGTAAAATTTTATTTCTGTATTTAAAGTGGTAGTAAAATGTATGCTTTCTATATATTCCTTGCATTTATAAACTTAATTTATAATCTTTTTGATCCACCACTATTTTTAAAAAAATTAAGCACATTTATTAATATGTAATACTGTTCTGTTAATCCGCCTAAGCTCGCTCAAAATACAGCGCATGCTTCTTCATAAAATTGTAATTTAGATTCCATTTTTCTACCACTGGAGAAAATCATCCTCAAAAGGTTTAAAAGTTGGCAGATATGTATTTGTGTTTGCTCTTCTGTCTTTGTCTTTATCATGATCTTTATTTTGGTTTGACCTATTTCATTTGCTTTTCCTGTAATTTCTTTTATTTGTTCTATTAGTCTACTTTTTTTTCTTGCATTAGTTCCTATATTGTGTGCATGGGCACAGACTTTTGTTGACTTTGTGAATATATTGCCTAGTTGTCGAATGATGTGATTCTCAAAAGTAAGGTGATATTGAAAAGCATAAATAATAGGGATTCACCTTGCTGAGCACATTTGTTAAACTCAAACGAAAATTTAGCTCTTCCACTTATATTTAAGTCTGTGATGATGGAATTATAGCATTTGTTTCCCTATATTTCAAGAAAAATGCAAATATACTAAGAAATTTATCTGCTGTATCTGTGAGCAATGCTTTCGACATTAATGATATTAAAAATTTCCAGAACCAGACTTTATATTTATTAGACTATGTATGTTAAAATATTTTTTCTCTAAAAAAAGCATGAATTTATAGTTTAAAGCTAAAATATTTTCATGAACGCAAATCAATAAATGCTATACATATATGCTTAAACAAATGTTTTTGAGTATGTTGCTGGTTATTTTTTTCCTTATTCCACAAAGTATGGGGATTTTTGTAGATTTTTGAAATTTGCTAATATTTTTACTGTTCAATTTTATTTATTTTAGGTTACAGTTCAAGAATTGTCTAATTCTTCTGAATCAACTTCAAAATCATCTGTAGATACATCAGGGAACGATGCTAAAGTCCAGGCTGCTGTTCAACAAGGGGTAAGTTGAATTTGAAAAAAAATCTTACTTTTTTTTAAATTAGAACTATCAAACATCAGTGTTTCTCTTCCTAGGTTCAGTAGAAAAAAACATCGAATTTATATACCAGTATAAGTTAGACGTAATATGATGCCTCCTAATTTTCTATACACTTTATGTCCTGAGTAGATTAACGGTAGAGCTGCCTATTTACCTTCAAATCTTTGGCTAATGCATGCATTTTTAAAAATGTCATAAATTGAAAATTATCTGTAGATTATATGTACTCAGTAAATAAAATGATGCTAGCCAATCAATTATTTATTTACTTCGCTTTCTAGCTTCCATTGAAGAATGTTTATTTTTTTCCTAATTTTGCTTAACAGGTATAAGCAAAATTCAAATCAATATTTGTTTAATTCCCTCTTGTCACACCATTTGAAAAATAAAATGATGTAATAAAAACATTCATATTTCAGTTACTTCACGATATAAAAATTTATAATAGATAAAATGCATAAGCTATATAATAACAGGATATTTGCTTCTGTTTTTAAATTCTGTCCATGGGCTGAATCTATTTAAGGCTCAAGTTTGCTCCGATGCTTCTTTGGTGGTAATTGTTTTCCATTTTGATGAAATGATTCAAAATGTTTTTGTTTTTTTAACTTTATAAAATTCTCCAAAAATTAGTTGGTTATAATTTGATAATAATAGATTTTATATTGCATTCTTTTTCTGGAAGCTTTTGTACTTCCATTCACAGAAATTTGTGAATTATTTTTTCTCAGCAAACCTACTAATCACTCATTTTTTTTTACAATCGCTAACAGCAATGTTTGTCGACAAATTGTTACAATTGTTGCATTAATGCTATTTTTTTCTGTTTCATTTTAACCTTTTATAACATATTTCAATTTTTAAAATAGAACTCTTTTATTTCCAAAAATAGAACTCTTTTACTCCAAATAGAACTCTTTTTATTAGAAAATATCTAGTACTCGCTATGTGGCAAGTCTACCAAAAAAGTGGCGAAAAGTGTTAAATGAACAAGTGCTTATTTTAAAAATTGTTTAATATAAATTATGTCTATGTAAAAAAATACTCTGGGAATTCAGAATCCATCAATTCATGGTTGAAAAAATCATGTAAAAGGAGAATTCTATTATAATTCACATATTTCGATGTTGTAATATATGTTGCCCCTCCCCATAAATATTTTTACTTATCGTTCTTTAAAAGTCACTAAATTTTGTCGCATATTTTTTTTTTTATTGTTTAAGTAAATTTTTACAGCTTTAGATTATATCTAATAGGAATTTTTTTTTGAAAAAATAATTTTATAAAAATAAAAAAAGTTAGCAAAATGTGACTTTTAAATGTCTTAAGTGGCATATTTTTGTATCCATTGATATCAGTCAGCAACTCAATAGGTTTAAGGAAAAAGCAGCTGCTAAGACATTCTAGTCTCCCAGAATACTAACTAAAAATATAAATTTTCAAGTATACTTTTTAGTTAGAGTAAACATTCAGGCATATTTTGATACGAAAATGTATTTACAATTCAGTGCTTCTAATTTTAATACATCGCAAAAGGTTATATGAAGCCAACAGAAAATTTTAGAATTTTTTTTAAACGTCCGTAATAAAAATTGAACCAACTTTCCAGCTTTGCTCTTCGTTCACCATAAACACCCTTTTGAATTGACGATATTATTGTTTATTTACAAATTAACATTTACAAATTAATATAAATGATATATAAAAACATACACATCAGTCTATATTTAAGGAATTTAAATAAAAATTATTTATTCATTGTTTTGCAATAATTTAAACATGAAAATTTAATATGGTAACAATATTGTTTGTATTAAAGTTTAAACATTCTGAAATGTAAAATTTTAGCTGAGCTAAAAGGACCAGATAATTTCATTTTTAATTGTTTTAACATGGCAAATTTGTTAACAGACAATTATTTTTTTAATCTTTCTCATTGTTACAGAAAAATTCTGTCACAGACGAAAATTCTAACTAAAGAAAACAGCTGTAATGTAAAGCTAAATGTAAAGTAGAGAAAACAGCTAGTGAAGTAAAGTTTAAAGTAAAAAGTGGAAAGCGTAATGTGGAAATCTTGCTAACCAAAAAATTAAATGTTAAAGAAAATGCCCCTCTCAGTAAACCATATAATATAAATTATAGAGTAAATTAAAATATAATGAAAGTTCTGACTAAAACCAATATAAGACCAAGAGTAAACTATAATTCAAATGACGTGTGAAATTTAGTTGCCTCTTTTTCAATACTATTAAAATAGTCATCCACATTATTTATGTAAAGCATCTATCAAAATCTCATGTACACTGCACGGTTCATTTCTAACTTGCTGTATGATGAAATGGTGTCTCTTGTTTAAGCATTGTTAGGGCGTTTTTTTAAAGAGTTTTGCTTTTCTTAGTTTGAATGGGAAGGACTAAAATCTTTGGATGTAGAAAACGCAGAAATTTACCAAAATTCAAATTTAATACATGTTGGACTAGATATCACAAATAAGATGACATCCTTATCTTCTTCAGGAAAAAATTCAATGTATTTAGGTGCCAGGTCTATGGCATGTGTAGAAAAGTTATTAAAGGCATTGCCTCTTAAAAATAGGTTACTGTACCATCTTAAAGTGTTGCGTCCTGTAATGAGAATGGAAGACACTTCTATTAAGTCAATAAGATATCTAGCAACAGTAACTCCATTCATTATAAATCCAGATTAGGCATCTTTGTTACTGTTACGTGGAGAACCAGAAGGTTATTCTTCTGACTCAAATGAATATGCACCAATTGATGTGTTTTGGAACTATTTTGTGACTTGTGATTTGATGTGTTTTTGTGTGTACTTGGACTATTTTGTGAAGAAAGATAATTTGGAAAATATCAAATATCCTCTTATAACAAAGCTTTTTAAAGCTCTTTTGTGCATACCACATGGGAATGACGATGTTGAAAGAGGTTTTAGTACCAGAGAGGTTTTAGTTTTGTTCATATGTGTGAATAAAAAGCTACTTGACAATAGGGCAAGTTTAAATTTGCATAGTGTTAATAGTTTGAGACAAGTTTTCACATATCAGCTGGGAATTTAAATAACTTTAAAGTTGACAAAGATATGATTAAAGGGACCTGTGCAGAATTGAAAAATTATTCTGCTTGATTAGAGGTTGAGAAAAAAGAAAGCGAATAGAATGTGAAAACACTGAAACTGAGGAAAGCAGATTCAAAGCTGCTGAAATTGATTTGCTAAAAAAATTGAAGGCTTCTCAAGATCTCTTAGCCACAGCTGAAAAAAATATTAAAGATGAGTTAATAAAGACATGTCGATTATAGAAAGTGGACAGATCCTCTTATCTGAGGCTAAGTCGCGGATAGCAGAATATTTAACAGCATTGGAAGATACCAAAAAGAAACTTAATTTGTTTATGCAGGGACCTTCAAAAAAGTGATAAAAATTAAGATATGTTATTAATGAACAAAATTAAAAACTCTTGTTATTAAGTTATTGTTTAAATTCCTTTTATTAAATATGCTCCAAATCTTTGTTTTGCTGCTCCAAAATTGCTTTTTTGTTGCTCCAAAGATGCTCCAAAACAATGTTTTGCCACTTGCACCACTTCCAAAAAATCTAATTTTTAAAATACAGTCCCCTCTACCCAATTTCATCCTGTTCCAAATATCTGAATTCCTAACAAAATCACCACTCAGGAATATTTTATTAGAATATAAAATTATTTTATCATGTTCTTTAAAAATTATGGTGTTCTTTCAAAAATGAAAGAAAAAACATCATTTCTAGAGGGAATTATCTTTTAAACTCTTCTGTGATTTAAGAATTTTTATTATTTTTTTTTTTAAATTTTATCAATTTAAAATTCTAGCTAAAGCAAACTAGTCATTGGCTTTCTGCCAATGACTGCAATTGTGCAGTCGTAGTCGCCAAGGGAATCAGCTGGATGACATACGCTGGATCGGCAGCCTTGTACCCTTCTTCAGTATTTAAGAAGCTTCGAACTTTGCTCTGTGCACACTCATACTTAATTTTACGTTTCTGTTTTTATCTTGTTACGTTTCAGTTAGTAATAAATGTTGTTTGATTTTTGTCATAGTTGTCTTCGAATTAATATGAGAGGGTTCCTCCCCCTCAATCTAATTTAAAAGTTATGTTATTCGTATTTTTACAATTTAAAAATCGTGCATCGCAATCTTATTTCACGTGATTTCAGAATCTAATATTTCAATTCGTATTCACATGAGTTAAAAATTTAATGTCACGATTCGTATTCACAAGTTTTTTTAAGTCCAATGTCAAGATTCATATTCATGAGTCTTTGAAACCCAATATCATGGCTCATATTTACCCATATCAAACATCTATTTTTGTATTTAAAGGTGATTTGAAAACTACGCAGTGCGATTCATATTAACAAAATCTAAAAATTACATGCATCATGGTTTGTATTTGCACAATATAAAAAGTATAAGTTTTAAAATCCAATAGCTTGATTCATATTGCACATTTTTAAAATCCAATATCGCAATTCCACTGAGAAGTATTTTTTTTTCTTGAATTAGTTTCTATAAAGGTGTTATATTTTCCATTAGTATTTCATTTAATTATTAATGTCAGTTAAAAGGATTATTATGTTAAATATGAAACATGTATGGCATATAAATTAATATCTCACTTTTGTGCAGAGAAAATTTTCAGGATCTTTTACTTTGTGTCACAATCACCTCTTCTTCATGTTGGATGTACTCAGAAATTTCTGATACCGTCTAATGGCCAACATCTTTAACAGTAATGCAATTTTAAAAATTTTATATGAATGGAAAAACTTTTGATAACGTAAGGCATTTCTTTTAAACTGTGTTCAAATGGGTCAAGGAGACCAGGGAAAACCTGGAATTATCAGGCAATTTGTTTACAAAGACCTGGAATATTCCTACATAATACCTAGAAAATAACCAGTATTAAAATTGTCAGTAACAGTAACCAGTTATTGAGATTCAAGTTAAATAATTCTGACATCTGTTACAATTATTTGTTGTAAAAGTTTCACATTTTAGTCAAACTGAAATGTTCCCTTTGTTCATTTAATAATAATCTTTTACACAGAAAATCTAATATTTCACATTATAAATAAAAGAATCAAAGTTTTCTGATGAACGTAGGGCTCAATTTTCATTTGAATTTACAAGGGAATTTTTTTTCTGAAATTTAGTGGGAACCCTGTTTAAGCATTCTCAAAATATGAACAACATTACAAAATTCATTTTTAAAAATTTAAAAAAAAATTTAAGTATGAAATAAAGTAATTTTTGAAATTTTACAAAATACAAAAAATAATCCCATGTTTATTTTAAAATATTATAACATGGGGTGCATTGTAGAAGAAAAGAGCAATTTGGTGTCTACTGACTGACAATTTTTTAGAGTTATATTTTATCACCCTGTGACTGATTAGCAACCGTTATTCCGCTACGCTATTTCATTTATTGTAGCATTTGTTTTTAAGTAGTTTGTTGAACTGTTCCTTATTTCTGAGTTTTTCCTGCAATTAAAATCTGTATAGTTATCCTAATACATGAGCATAGTGATTGTGTATTCCCTCTTGATATATTGTTTATAATATGTAACAGGGAATTTTTTGTTAAGATTTGAGTGGCAATCCTTAATCGGTCTTTATTAGTTTTCTGTAGATTTTTAAAATATGTTGAAAATAAACGTAACTGAGCTTAAAATCCATAATGATAAATTGGTATTGAAAACATTTTTCTTTTAATTGTATGTCTTAAAATTCTTAACAATAATTTGAACAATATTTAATAATTTAAACCAGTGATTCCCAAAGTGGTCTATATCGTCTCCCAGGATTCGATGACAACCTGCAAGGGGTCCATGTCGAGTAAAAAAAAAAAAAAATTGGGGGTCAACGATAGTGGATCTCATATAGGCAGGTAGTGACTTTTAATTTTGGCATTTCATGAATGGAATAATCAACATACAGTGATAGTACTTAATTACTTACATTATATTACCTTATAATATAAAAGCATATATCTATCTACATTCTACATAATTTATAAAAGTAGCTATGAAGTAAAAGTTTTATGAAAATTTAAGTTATTAGGATTATTTTTTTGATGTCTGAAACTGAATTATTATAAACTAGCAGTTGCCTGCAGCTCTGCCTGTGTACTTTTGTATTTTCTCTGCATGTAAGATTTTATTTTGTAACAAGAAAGTATATTTCTGTGGTAAATTGTAGTCTAACCTGTGTTAACTCTTTAGCTAGCTATACTGCTAACTTTATCTACGCACAAGATCACGTAGATTTGCTGCCTACTTTTTACATGAAAACGTAATAAACAGACTGACAATACCCTACTATGGTTTTGTATACAAACTCGTTTCCGCAATTATAATATTTGTAGCGGATACGGGTTATATAGTGGAATTATTTTATTCCATTTATATTTTAAATTAGATTGAATTTAATTAATAAATGTATAAAATAACAAGTTTTTTTCTACAATATACTTCACTACAGCTAGAAATTTAAGTATTTCCCTGTGAGTAGCACTGTACCAGCTATCAAAAATACATTACAAAATTAAGTTGATGAATTTACAAAAAAATCAATATCAGGAAAGCAGGGGGTCTATCCAAAATGGAAAAACATGGCAAAGGATCTGCGAAACAAAAAGGTTCAGGAACCTCTGGTTTAAACAATATTTTACTAGTATAAAATAATCCTTTTTTCTTGAATAATATCTAATTTCATGCTTGAAATTCATACAAACCCATCAGTACAAAGACCAAGGATTTTAATTCAAGTATGCCATAATTTTATAGTTCTCCAAATTTTAAAGGTTTAGTTTATACTGTTGTCTAAATATCTCATTTATCCTAATGTCTAATTTTGACGTATCTTATTTATTTATGTCATCTAAGATTTTTGATTAAATCAGATAATGATTTGGATATGTTGTTAATGGATATGTTTGGATAAGGAAAAGTAACTGAATATAAAATTTAAAGACTCATTACTTTAAAAAAAATTATTTTCTAGTGAAGGCAAATGAATGATCATGTTGTATTTTCCCTCTCGCTTTCTGAATGTACTATTACGCTTTCCCAACTAGGAGATACACAACTGCCAGTTACCTAAGTGCAAATAGAATTTAGTTTAGGTGTCTCATTGAAATATGTTTGATCAATATTCAAGTAATCATCTCTATGTACAAAAAAAAAAAAATATCGTAAGAGCTACCATCTACTCCAATGCCGCTATTTTGTGTTTTTAACTTAATGTTGCATTTTGCTTTGCTGCCCAAAAACTATATCACTTAGAAGCTTAAATTACTAAGGTATGTAGAAGACTGTTCAGGAATTATGATGCTATAAAAAAATTAACATTCCATTATTTGTTCAAGAATTATTAACTGTTGAACTTGTTGTAAAAATACAGGCCCCTCTACAGTCCTTAAGAATTCAACTACTGAGTTGATATTTGGCATGCTGAAAGGGCCACATTTGTATATGAACTTAACACAAAGTTTTTTTTTTCTAAAATTCCAATTTGATTAAATGGCATTGCAATTTTAAGTGCCTTTTTTGCAAATTCTTTTTCTACTTCTCCCCATGTTTTTGTTGTTGATTTACCTTAAATTATACTGTGTTGCCTAACATCTAGAAGACTTAGAAACTTAAAATTACGAAGGTGTGAAGAATAGTACACAAAATGTTCTAAGGAATTAGGTATATATGATTCCACTGTTAGTTTAAGAATTATTAACTGTTAAACTTGTAGTAAAAAAAAGAAGAAAAAAAAACACATGTTCGTCAATCTACTATCTGTAAAACGTAACTACAGAGGTAAAATTTAATTAGCTAGTTGTACCATTTTATACTTTGATTTATTCTCAGCCTTTTTAAAAATTCGCATTTGTTCAAAAGCTATTGCAAACTTAAGTCAGTTTTTTTCAGCTCATTTTTCTTTAAATATCGACTATTTATCCATTATTGTAAAGAAAATTTATTTAAAAATTCTTGCTAGAGTCAAATCAATCTGAAGTAGCAAAAGAAAAAAAGAGATTGTGTGTTGCCCATTATAAGTCTTAACATTTATAGTGACATTTTTTAAAAATAAAATTCAATCCAGAGTTTCCTATTTTAGTTTTAGGACAAGTAAAATTACTTCTCATTTATTTACATGTTAACGAAATATTCTGTGTTTTTGTGGAAAATATTGATGTTTAAGAAATAAAAATCAATTATGAGTGTTTGGAAAGTGGAGATTCCCAGTATATTAAATTTGTTAAGTGTAATCTCTCTAGGTATCTTAAATATAAAAAAAAGTTTATTTTAAATGCATGTAAAATAAACTTATTTTTAGTAAATGAAAAGTTTTTTTTTTTTTTTTTAAAGGAAAAGTTTTTTTTAAGGAAGTATTAATTTAACAGGGGAAGAAAGCTTTATTTCAAACCCAAAGCTTTCGTTGTTTTTCTGGAGAGCATATTTGTAAAGAAAGCACATTTTATGTCATCTTTAATTAAACAATCAACCTCATAAGTGTCCCAGTTATTATTATCATTCGAAAAATTGAGAATATATATATATTTAAAAGAGAGTTTTTTTCTGAATTCAATTAAAACTTTTTCACTCCAAAAATACTTGGACTAACAAAATCTTACCATTTAATAAGTTATAAATCTCAATATTTATAGAAAAATTTAAAAAAAAAAAAAAAAACTTAATAGATAGTTATAAGTACTATTCCCAATTTTAGTTGTGGTATATTTCATCCACAAATAAAGCAAAGCCTCCTAATATATTAAATTTGTTAAGTGTAATCTCTTTTGATATTTTAAATTTTAAATATATATATATTTACTTTAAATGTATGTAAAAAAACAACTTATCTGTGTAAAGGAAAAGTTTTTTTAAAAAAAAGAAGTATTAATTTAAAGTGGAAAAAAAGAAGTGCATCACCTTTATTTCAAACCAAAAGCTTTAATTTTTTTTCACTGGAGAGCATATTCGTAAAGAAAGCACATTTGATTAAACAATCATCTTTGTAAGTGTCCTAGTTTTTTCCATTAAAAGCAAAAAAAAAAAAAAAATTTATGAAAAGAAAAAAAATAGTTTTTTCTGAATTCAATTAGGGTTTTTTTCCACTCCAGAAATACTCGGATTATCTCTTAGTACATTTATCCACTGATATTCCTACATTTATTGATTTTTCAAAAGAAATCAATTAAAATAATAAAAGAGAAAAAGTTAATAAGTAAAAGATCCTTTTGCAATAAATTTCTGACTAACTCCCTGGCATTACAGTCCATGTTGGACCATGGTCTTACTAACAATTTTCCTCCAAAGTCGCCTGTCTTTAGCTCTTTGTTTCCAGTTTTGGACTTTTAGAGTCTTAAGGTCTTTTTCTACCTCGTAACCATCTCTTGGCCGATCTTCCTCTTTTCCTCTGGCACTGCCCCTTGAATATTTTCTTAATGCCTCTGTTTTCCTCCATCCTTTCAAGGTGTCCTAGCCATTGACTTCTCTTTGCTTTTATGTAATTTATTATACCTTTTTCTTTAAATGGTCTTGCAATTTCAAAATTGTATCGCCTTCTCCACAGATCACCCTCTTTGACCGGTTCAAAAATAGTTCTAAGAATTTTCCTTTCCGGGTAATCAGCATTTTTTCTTGTTTCTGGGTTGGAGTCCATGTCTCTGATCCATAGATAAAGGTTGGTCTGATTATAGTTTTATAAACCTGAAGCCTCGTTATTACTTTTGATGTTAGCAATCTCTTAAGTGCAAAATAACTGCGATTTCTAGCATTTAGTCTTTGCTTAATCTCTGGCATAATATTATTGCTTTCAGTGACGACTGAACCCAAGTACTTAAATTCCCTAACTCAATAAATTTCACTTAGAATATTATTTGACATGTCTTCAATTTAATATTGTAAAAACAATTATAATTTTAATTGCATACTTTATTAGTTATTTATTTTTATCTTCTAGGCTTACTAAATATTTAGCTTTTTATCTGCACATTTTAAATTTTGTTCTTTTTAGGGGTTCTTCTTTTATTCAGTTGCTGAAAAATGTCGGACCTGACAAATGCTTTAAAATCCTACTGTTTGCCCTGACTGAACAAAAGATACTTTTCCATTCACAGGGCCTGATGTTTTGACTGGTGTAGCTGAAGCTGTAGTAATGGTAACTGTTATTCTATGTAGATTTATAAGACTCCTTTTAAGCATGGTTAAGATCAGAGGAAATTTTCTCTTTTCACGCTTGCTATTAAAATGTGTATTACCGAAAATTAGACCAAATTAATTGTTTTGTTCTTCTAAAAATTATCGTGACATGTTAGGTGTGTAGTGATTGGCTCTCGGCTAGAGAGCGAGTTGTTCACGCCCCTAATTAAATAATTAAAATGAAGAGTATATACATATTTATATAACCGTCATTGTACAGCCGACCCAATTTTTGGGTTTACGACTATTAACGGTCACCTCTGTATCCTAAGTATAAAGTTAAGTAAAGGGTTGTCAACAGCTCACAGACTGAAAATTTTATTTTCAATCATTAAAAGAAATTCACTAATTTTGCTTTCTAGAAGCATAGTATCCTTTTTAGGCTAATTATATTATATATATTATATTTAGGCTAATTATATTATATTCTTGTTTATATTAGGCTAATTTATAAACTTAAAAATTATTCTATCAATGCACACACATAAAATTAAGATGGAAGCAAGTTAAGACAAACCAGAAATAGTGAAAATCAGAACTCATTTGTCTTGTATACAGTTAAAAACAAATTTTGTGATTACAGTTAAAATATATTTTATAGTTGCCCCACTTAATAAATATGAACTGTTATTTAAGAAAAGTCAATTAGCTATTTATTAGCAATTTTTTATACTATTTATAAGAAGAAATGACAATGATCAGGAATTACCCCAGTGATCAATAATTACCCCATCTATAAGGGGCAACATTTGATAGAGTTTCCTATAATCAATTATAATGTTTACAGTAGAGGTGAAACAATTAAACAAAAGCTTACACTATTTTTATATCAAAGAAAAAGAAAGTAACTCAAAATATTTATTATTAAGAGAAGGAGGAGGATCTTTGCAGAAATGTACACATTTTGAAACCCATCTTTGAAATAGAAAATACAGAAAGCAGTTTAAAAGATACTTATTTTGTTAGATTAAACAAAAAACTATTATTAAGTAAATGTAGTTATACTTTAGGAAAGTGTACAAGCATTCTTGTCCATGTCTCAAATTAAAAAAATATATTTATATTTTTGTAAATAAAACTTAGGTGATCATTATTTTCCCTAGAAGCAGAGTGATCGTGAATTACCCCGGGTCACCCTATTTCACAAAATATGGGATAAAGTTCATGTCACTGAGACAAAATAATGTTTCACTATATGTTCTTACCTTTTCTGTTGACTACTGGATTGGCATTTCTTGGATCTTTCATCCTCTCTTTCCATAAAAGAAAAAGAATTAATTAGAATATGATCGTCATAAAAACAGTTAAAAATCAACAAAATCAAAACTATTTCTTATATTTTATAATTTTTGTTAAAAATAATTTTTTTACTTAAATGAAATTAATTTTGATTTAAATGAAGGAGAAAGATCATGTATTAAAATTATGGCAAATATTTTTATTTTTAGTAATAACAATAAGTTGCATGTCTAACAACTATCTTTTTTATGCCCAATGCATATTGTATTTTAGCATAAACTACTGATGATTTTGATTAAAAATAATTATCAATGGAAAAGACTATAAAATTTAGTCGTGAATTGTAGGGGAAAATTTAGAGGACAGGTCTAAATCTAAAGTAAATAATTAGACTTGAAATTTTAACTTATTATGCATCGTTTTTTGAAGTTGGATAAAATATGTGAACTACTAAATATTTAATAATATTATAATAAAATTACAAAATAATAATAAGTTAAATATTTTTCTAAAATAATGAAGTTGTTTTTAAAGTAAAAAAAATTCTCCTACAATTTTTTTGATTCTAATTTAGAAAAAGAATAAGATATGTATGAAAAAATAAGACATTAGCCAATTAGAATTAAAATAAATGGATAAATTCTAAATAAAGCTTTTGTTGTTCAGGCTTCCCACTCAATTTTAGAAATAAAATTTCCTGAATTTTTGAGGAAAGTTTCCAACAATTTCTGGATTATATCTACACAGTTATCATCACAAATTAAATTTTAATTAAACAATTAATTAAAGTTACTTTATTGTTGAAAATGTGTCAAATATAAGTTTCTTAAAAACAAAATTTTTAAAGGTGAAGGCTGAACGGTATATTTTAGAATTAACAACTATATAAAAACAGATAAAAACTCAAAATAGTAAATTAAAATAATAACCATGAAATAATATTCTAATTTCAATTCAAAATAATTGAACCTTAATTTTGAAGTAAATTAATTTTATAACAAATTTAATTTTACAACGTAATAATAGTTTTATAACAAATTAATTCATTTTATAACAAATTTAATTGTAAAATTAAACTTAATATAAAGATTTGAAATGTTCTTATACCTTTACAGCAATTCATTAAATGCAAAAAAAATAAAAATAAAAGTAACAAAATAAAAATTAGAAATAAGGTCCTTCTATATAATATATCATTTTGTTATTCATTTATTTAGTAAACAAAATATATTATATTGAGTATCAAAACAAATAAATTGTTTATAAATATTTGTTTTATTTATTTATTTTTTGATGGTTTAAAAATTATTTAAAATTACTTCTCATATCTAATCAAAAGTATTTTTTGAAACAATAATTGACACCCTCGGTTTAGATTATTCAAATAATATTTTTTTACAGTCCTTCAAAGAAAAAAAATGGCTACCGAAATTAAGCAAATTATTAAATTAAGCAATGCTTCTGAAAAATGAAAGAAACATTTGTTATTAATGACTAAGAAATTATAAATTCTTCTTTTGTTAGATAGAGTTAATTGAACTTTTATTTATGAAAAAATCTTCTAATTCATTTTAAAACTAAACTAGCAGTTTACAGGAGAGCATAAAATGAAATAGCCAACTAAAGAATTATTGTTATAAAACATAATTTCTAAAAACTTAACAAATACAATTAAAACGAATAAAACTAATTATGAAAAGTATGTGATTAATAAAATAAATGCATTAGCTGAAGAGAAAAAACATTTTACTTACTTGCTCTTTTAAAGTGTTTAATTTTCTCTTTTTGCAAAGAAGAAAGTAGACCCCTTTGGGACTAGGAACTAAGCAAAGATTAATTTGGTGAGAAAGTTTTAAAAAAAGGAGTATTCATCTCTTTTTTTTCAAAAACTTTCTCGCCAAAAGAATCTGTACAATCAAGGACCACCTACTGGGCAGATTTTCGCTACTTGAAAAGAATGTATCTTAGAATTGGGGGTAGGGAACAAAATGTGCTTCCTTCCCGTCTCTCTCCCACATTCTTTTTACTTCAAGAACTTCAAACATACTTATCTGGTGATTTCAAACAGTAATCAAGTAATCAATATCTATTTTGAATTATTAAAAACTATTTCTGCTCCTCATAATAAAAAACAAATATGCACTGAAACCTTTTATTAACTATTAGCGATAAGCAAGCTTACTAAATTAAAAAATTATTGAAATTAAAATTCATTTCAGTACTTTTCGTAAGCAAATTTTTTATACATATAAACTGGGAAATAATGCTTACATATATGTTTTGATTGGCGGAGCAGTAAATTAGAATATTGTTTCTTTATAATGAACAGTAAAGCTGCTATAATTAAACACATTTAAGTAAATAAACCATTTTTTTATTTTTCATCAGCTTTTCAACAGTTTTAGTATATAAAAAACACGTTCTCTTTTTATGAAATATTTTTTATAAATAATTAAGTATCTTTATTTGGGCAAATTTATTTACATTAGCAAACTGGCTGTGCAAAATATAATATTAGCATTACAAAATTATAAATTAATAAAAAATATATATATTTTCGTCCAAAAGTCTTTATAAATTTTTTCCCTCGTTAAAAAAAAAGTTATGTTTTTTTGTAAATGAATGCGTGAAGACTGTTATTTTATATCATTCACTTACATCACTTCATTATTGACATCACTTCATTATTCACTTCTATCATTCACTTACCACTTCAATCACTTCATTATTGACATCACTTCATTATTCACTTCTATCATTCACTTACCACTTCAATCACTTCATTATTGACATCACTTCATTATTCACTTATATCATTCACGTACCACTTCAATCACTTCATTATTGCAAGCTTATGAATTGTAAAAATATTAACAACAAAATGTCTTTTTTTCCACGTAAGTTGATAATTTACTTAGTCATTTATAATTCAGTCAAATACATTTCATTTTCATTTGCCAATTAGTAGTATAAATTGTCTTACCATATTAAGTAATGCTTTATCATTCTGTATTTATACTCATTTAAATTTTGAAATTGAATAATAGTATTAGAACAAAAGATAAAATTTATATTTAGCTTATTGGTTTTGTTTAACTATTTTTTCTTGATTTTATTTCAATAGCATGTTTTTCTTGTCAGACAATATATTTGATTTTTTATATATCTCAATTAATTATTAATATTTTCTTCAAACTTCAATCTCTGTTTTTTATCCGCGCATTCTGTTAAATTGATTTTAAATAAATCTTAGTTCTGGAACTAGGTTATTATTATTTTGCAGATTTAAACTTATTTTTCTTCAATAATGTATTTTTTCATGGTATGCATATAAGTAACTAAAGTATACCATTAACTAAATAAGCAAGAAAGGTTTAAGCAATTAAAGTATATCTTGTCCTACGTTTAAAGTTCTTGATTTTAATTTTTTAAAGAAAAATTTTTTCCCCAGAGAATATTGTTTTTTATTTATTTATATTTTAAAAAAGAAAATTTTTTTTATGGGGATGCTTGAATTCTTTTTTTTAAAAAAAAATTTTTTGTAAAATATTCTATAGTGAGAGAATTTGTTATCATGAGTTATATTGAGAAATTTTAAAAAGTTAGCTTTATATTTATTTATTTGAGAAATTTTTAATAATTTTTTGTGTGGCTTAGTTGTTTCAAGAAGATTTTATTAGTAAACTTTAATTCTTTAAGTAAACAAGTTCTCAAATATTTTAATATTTGTTTGATTTTACGCATCCTTTTAATAGCGTGAAAGGTTTTAATTCTAATTTTTTCCTTAAATTGAGTGGTTTCATTCCTTTTATTTAAGAGAGTATTTTTTTTTATAACAAGACTTCATTTATTTTTAGCAAAAATTATATGGAACACAGTGAAAGAGCGTCCGGCAACCTAATTCCATACATTTCCACATAGAAAGGCACTGCCACTCGTGTTTCGGAAAGAAGGATTGGGACCCTTGACTAATCCTTTGCAATCAAGTTTATTCTAGTTTGATTTTCTGTAAAAAAATTAATTCAATTTTAGGTCAGAGATTGTGAATTATTTATTTTTTTGTAAATATTACTTTTATTTTACAAACCTACTTAGCTAGCAGTAAAATATTTATTTTCAAAGATCATATTTTAAGTTTCATGTATTTTAAATTTTTTTTCTTTGTAACCTATTTATAATTCCTGATTCCTCTTTTTTTATTTTAGCATTTCTTACCTTCAGTCACCATACTTTTACATAAATGAAATTAATTTATTAGGAATTTTGCATATTTCGCCCTATTTTATTTGAGTGATTATAGGTATTCTTTAACCCTGTATTATATGTTTATTGACGAATGTAAGTTACTCAAAATTTTCACAAGAATCAACTTTCAAAATGTGTAATTCTGCAGTATCATGCCATGACATGACATATCATTAAATTTCCACCATTATTCAACTGTATCACAACTTATGTTGGGATTGGCTTTTCACCAGAAAATTAATTCTTGAAAGCATTGATAGCTCAATTAAAGATATAAAAACTAATTTACTTTCATTTTATGATTTAAAATTTATTGTGAATATTAAAATGAGAAAAACTAAAACAAAACTTGACATGTAATAAATTTTTTGCACCATAAGAAATATTCAAGGACAAGGATTGACAGAACACGAAGTCTAATTGAGAGTATTGACCTGTAGTGCACATATAAAAGAAGTATTTAAATAATTTCTGAAATTAAGCTGTACTCCATGCTACACAATTTATTTTCTCATTTTAAAATGAGCTGAAAATTTGTGATTTGTTTATTTTGTTCAGCTTACTTAGTATGTTGCCTAATGTATCTCTTATCTTTCATGAAATAAATACTTATAAAAAGCAAAACACTATTTGGTCTTTATTTTTTTTAAATTGTGTCTTTAATTTTGTTCAATGCATATTAAGTCTAATGAGTGTTCACATAAATTAGTTGGTGTGAAATATTTATTTATACATTTTAAGAAAAATGATGTAGAGAGAATTTCAAAATTTCTGAAAAAATGAATTTATAAATCTTACAACATTTGCAATACAGCTTTTTCTGGAGCCTGTAGTGTGAGGACTAATTAGTATATATTTGTACTGCTTTTCACGATGGAAGCATGTGACAAATTAAATAATTTACTTTTAACAAAACAAGGTCGTTTTTGTTTTTCATAAACCAGGAAATCTCTCATAGGAGAGAGTGTTCATAAATGAGTCAATTTTCAGTTAGTTTTGTAATATTTTCGATTTGATTTTATGTTTATTTTATATATTTGGTTATCTGAATACTGAATACTTACTGTGAATAATAGATAAACAAAAAATAGAAATTTAGCCCATTCAATTCCAACACGTGAGGTTGAATGTGCCATTGATAGTTATGAATGGGCCACATGAAATTCTATTAAAAAGTAAGTATCAATTTCTTTTATTAACTAAATATAACAGATAATGATTTATCAAAATTAATTTTACATCAGTTAAAATTTATATCCTTGGTCTGTTTTTGACTTGAAAACACTGTCCATCTGAAACAAAAACTTATTTTAATTAAATTTCAAGTAATCAATTTTTAATAAACTAATATTCTGAAGAATTTAACATCAGGCAACATTTTTCTTCAGAAATGAATATCAATTATGCCTTTTGAACTGCCATTTAATCTAAAATCTTTAACAGCCATTTTAATAGTTTCATACATCAAAAAAAAAGAATTCTAAATAGGAAAAAAAACCAAGCAAAAGCAGAATAATCTTCATAATCAGGGCAAAGGAGGTCCATTCAGTCGAACGTATACTTATTGCACATGTATTCAGAATTCTGAAGATCATTTAAATTCAAGCATTGACACATTTAAAGTTAGTCTACAAAGGGTTTTGTAGTTGTCATCAAATAACAGATATTTTTTAGGTAGTATTTTGTTCAGAGAAAAAAAAAGAAGTCACAAATTTTTCACGTTTGATGTGTTCGACAGAGCAAGTAACTCCACTTATCGGCAGCATTTAAATTTATTTCATGTAAATAAAAATACTTTTTCGTATATTATGAGTGGCCAATTCATTACCACACTCCCCAATTTTTTATGTATATTAATTGTCACTTCAAAAGTGATATCTTGGCACAAAAAACAGAGATGCAAAAATATAGATTTTGTTATATTAATATACCAAGTGTTTTTCATCAAATATTTAAATGCTTGTATAAAAAATAATCTTTGTTTTACCAAAACAGATTTTAAGAATAACAGGTTTAAATTTAGAAAACTGTATTTTCATTTGAAATCACAAAACAGAAGCAGATTACATTAGTCTAATTATAAATTTGCAGCAAGTAATATGTATGCATATACTTATAGTATATATGCATATACAGATGTGCAAAAAAACTACATTTTTGTACTTAATTACAACTACTTTATTATAAATATAGTTAACTACAACCACTTATTTTTAAAAAATATAGCGATTACTTTCCTATCTTTAGAAGACGAACTTTGCTGGAGAACTTAAATCACACACTTGTTGAAAATGGTTTTGAATAAGGAAATTGTTTATTTAAACATGAATTATTATGAAATATTTATTCATGTTTACAGGAGCGAGTATGTAATTCTAAACCATTTTTAACAAATTACTTTAACCTTTAGCTTTATGTATTTCTCAACAGTATTTAAGAAACACTAAAAAATCATAAATTATTTTCAATTTTGATAGGTGTTTAATGCTTTTTTATTTACTCTAAAATACAAAGTGATTAAAAAATTACAGAAAATTTATATATTCCCTTCTATTGAATTAACATCAATGCTTCAGAAATGTACATTCACATATAATTTTAAACACAACAATAATTTTATTTTTAAAAGTGAGAAAAAAATAATTATGCATTAAATAGAAATGATTTTTTTTTTTTAAAAAAAATCAACATAATGTTCTGAGAAGAAACTCTACAACATAGGAATTCAAATTAAAATTGGTGGATGTATAATGTCAAGGAGAAAAATATTTTTTTGACGTAACAAGGTTTTCACAATATTGAGTGTATACTGTAATACACAATTCTCATTTCATCCTGATATATTTAAGTAAAAGCTTAATCCTTAATTAGAAAATATTCTTTGATTGTTGAATAATTTTCCTTCTATGCATTTTTTTAAGAGATATGTCTTAACAAAACAAAAATAAATTATATAAAAGCTGACTTTTTTTCATAAGAATTTGCAAAATCAACAATCCTGCTCATAAGTCAAACATTTTAAAAAGGTAGCCATTTCTTTATATTGCGGACAATTTTAGTTACAATAACCAGATATTATAATAATAATTTTTATTTTTATCCAACTTTTATCTGGGGTAGAAAATGCTTCATTGATGATACCACTACAATTCATTTATCAGTAAAAAAAATTGTGACAATTTATTACAAGTTTCCAGCCAACATTAGCTTCTATAAGTACGTCTTAGTATAAAACAGGACCTAGAATAACACAACAATAAAACAACATATTAATATATACATAATCACATATATTTGATAAACAGATTAAGACTGCATCTACTAATCAATAAGCACTATCTAAATTAATTTGATTTAAATTGTTCGATTTTAAATATCAATGAAATTTTCTTTCAAAGAACTAAGCTTGATAAAAAAAAACTTGTTTAAAGAATCAGAAAATAAATATATAGTTTTTTTTTTTTTTAATTAGGAGCAGAAAATTGTTTTAATCATTTATGTACTTCAATATCAAATTTATTTTCGAAGGGATAGCATAGAACAATTTTAAACTATAGCTATATTAGATAATGGACATAAAGAACATATAGCAATTATTTTATACCAATTAGTGCAAAGCAACTCGTTAAACCTATATATTAAATAGAAAGATCTAATGAAAAAAATATGCATGCTTCAAATTGTCTGATCCAACTTTATAATTTTTTTTCGTCCTATTTTATACTTTTTACATATGCTGTACTCTTACTTACCACTAAAAAATAAATAAAAAGATAAAAATTATCAAAAGAAAATGTATCTCATTTATTTATCATTTCTTGAAGATGCATATTAAGGGAAAGCTGCTATTTTATAGAATATCTATCCAAGGTACTTAATTCACTTTATGTACAAGCTTACTACTATTTCACTGCAACTGTTTCAGTTTAAATAAATTTCGAATTTAATGCTACTGTATTTAATTAAAAACTTCTTAAATTTAGAAAATATGTCCAATAGTACATTAGTAGAAGTCATTTGATTGAAATACTGATAAGTATTGAACAATAGAAACTAGCACTTGACTTGAAGAAAAGCCGCAGTTTTGGGAAACTTACTTTTATCGAAGAACGCAAGGATTTTGTGTCACTTTGATGATTGTTCTCTCTCTAAAAATTAAATATTGTGCCCTCTTTCCCTGCCTAAGACCTGTTTTTATCCTTCCTCTCGGCAACGACGTTAGATATATGTTACGGTGAATGACCGAAATCTCGACAATGTCGACATTCACCGGTGAATGTCAACAATCATATAGTCGCTTTGGTGAATGTCCGAAATATTTATTACATTCGATTTGATATGAATTTATTCTTGGATATAATTACATTTATTCGATATTTTAATACTTACTGACGATAGATCAGAAGAAACATCAGTGTTTGGAGTATCGGACCAAACATTTACATTTGCCCGGTATACATTTGCTCGGTATAACCTACCCTGATGTTTTATTAAGGTTAAGTGCCACTGCCCGGTATACCCGACACTGATGTTTTTTTTTAAGGTCAAGTGCCATTGCCCGGTATATATTTGCCCCGATACTCCAAACACTGATGTTTCTTCTAATCTATCGTCAGTAAGTATTAAAATACAGAATAAATATATCAAATAAATATAATATCAACGAATAAAATTGGATATAACAAATACTTCGGACATTCACCGCAGCGACTATGTGATTGTTGACATACACCGGTGAGGGTCCGAATGTACAACAATGTAATGAAATATTCGATCTGTCACCTAATTATTTGGTGTTTCTCGACATTCACCAGTAAAAGTCAACAACCACCTATTTCGATCATTCGCCGTAACATATATATATATATATATATATATATATATATATATAAAAGAATGCATCAACGTGACACATAAAAAAAAGAAAGATACTAAAAGAAAGAGCCAGAACAGATTTACAAAGACATATTGTTAGCTCAAAAGACAATATAAAATTTATCATTTAATTCAGTCAATTAAGTATAAAAATATTATACAATCGTATAAACTTAAAAAACAATATTCTGTTAATCTTTAAAGACATTCTAATTTATAAAATTTGAAACACAAGAAAGATTTTTTTTTAAAAGTAGCTGACTCAATTTTAACTGTTAGTCATTAAGATGACTTTGATGTGCAAGACATTCCAAAGATTAATATTTTTCAGAATTCTTATTTCAATGCCCACCACTTTTGGCAACATATGCACGTGACAGGCACTATTGTTTATTTCTGTTTTGTGGGTCCCATCAAGGTAGATGTCAATGCCAACCCTAAGGTAGATGTCAATGTCAACCCTAAAAGGACAGATAAATTACACCTATGCACTAAGCGGGATTCGAACCCAGTACCTTCCAGGTACAAGACCAATTACAGCGTGGTCAACACTTTAAAAAACATAAAACACCATATTTGAATTAATTGTATTAATTTATTAACACAGAAACTGTTCTACACGAACAGTTTCTGTGTTAATAAATTCGATTAAAAGCACAATAAAATTGGACATATATCCAAATTTTAGTACAGTATTTATTTCAAATCAATGCTTGAAATTGGTTAGGATCAGTGACTTAGATTTTGTACCAATATGATATTTAAACATAAAATGCCAATTCTATACATGTCATTATATTCTTCTCAACAAAAACTACAAATTCAATAGTATACAAATCTTACTTTCTGTTTTAAATTAATTATAGTAAAAAAAAAGTTGTGTTACCTGTAGGCAAAAAAGGAACGAAACTTGATTTACAGCATTTTTGAAAACAATTTACAAAAATAGCTCCTTTTTTTTAAATTAACTTTTATTGAGTACACACTTAAGTACATTAATATTGATAAAAATGATTCAGAAATTAAGCATTCAATGTACTTTTTATTCCCATTTAAATTATAATTGATTTATTCTAAGAAGGAAGAATACAGTTTTTCACTTGATTAAAAGAACAAAGCACTATTAATTCAGGTTATAAAGTAGCAGTGAAGCATAAGCAACTAATTCATATAATGAGGATTAAACGGTTTAACTCCATTTAAATTGATTTGAAATGAGGTCAGCAATCTCCAAAGACAGTATTTGGCCGCTTTTCATCAAATAGTAAAGAAATAGAATAAAAATGCCCTTTTAACACGAAAAAGACAGTCTTACAGTAACAATATTTTACGAAATCAGACACAAAAATGCACTTTCTCTGAGTAAACCAACCTATTTTTTTTAGTGATGTAGATGTCTGACCCCCAAGATATTGGGGCAGCTGGAACTCTGGAAATACGGTTCCAATAGTTTGGACAGAAGATAATTCCAAAATTTGGATCCCTTCATGTTAATTTTTTTTTGTTCAGTACTTTTTAAACGAATTGAAAAACTTTTGCTCACAATAGAAAAATTCGTTTATTTAAATTTAATTCCACTCAAAATATATCTTTTAGTAAATGATATTTGTTTTTTTATTTAATATAACTTAAAATTTTTGAATTGTATAGTAGATGTTTTTTTTATATCATTTTAAAAAGTGCAATTTTAAATAGGAAAATTTCAGTAAAATCAGTCAATTAGTGAAAAGTTAAATTTTGAAAAAAATTTCTACCTTGCAGTTCAATTTTTCGACTATTATTAAATAAAATAATTAGCATTTACTAAAAGTTATATTTTGCATATAACAATAAACTATTTTTTCTTTAGGAAATAGCGAATAATAGCTAATAAACGGATAAATTTCGGATAATTTTTATTTATTTATTTATTTTTATTTCTATTAGTTTTTAGACTTCTTTTCAATATTTTAAAGCGAATAAAGTATTCTATATGTTAAAAGAACTTTTCTTCTTGGTAAAAGAGCGAATAATGGCTGAAAAAGGGACAAAAGTCGCGTTAGAAGGCACGCGCACATCAGACCCCGTAGCACCCTAGAATATTAACCTATAAATTTCAAACTCCGCCCTAAATTAGAGTTTAATGTATCTAACATATATACCGAAGGATTATTTTATACCCCAATTAGTGGGCCCACAATAGGCCAAAATAAGTTTTGTTTACTTTCCGGGAGGAGGTGTTTTAAGCTAAATATTCGCGAAGCAGGCATGTGAAGCATGGCGCAAATGGTAAAGCTGCGTGGCAAGTCAGATCTGTTGTCCCGGCGTTCATGGGTTCGAAACACTGCGAGGGTCGACGTTCAAATTTTTTCTTTTTTTTTATTATTTTTTTTTAAATATATTTTTTGATATTTTAACGTGAATCAAAGGTTCTGCATATAACAATAAACTATTTTTTCTTTGGGAAATAGCGAATAATAGCTAATAAACGGATACATTTCGGGTAATTTTTATTTATTTATTTATTTTTATTTCTATTATTTTTTAGACTTCTTTTCAATATTTTAAAGAGAATAAAGTATTCTATTTGTAAAAAGAACTATTTTTTTTAGTTAAAGAGCGAATAATGGCTGAAAAAGGGATATAAGTCGTGTTAGAAGGCACACGCACATCAGACCCCGTAACTCCCTAGAATATTAACCTATAAATTTCAAACTCCGCCCTAAATTAGGGTTTAATGTATCGAACATATATACCGAAGGATTTTTTTATACCCCAATTAGTGGGCCCACAATAGGCCAAAATAAGTTTTGCTTACTTTCCGGGAGAAGGTGTTTTAAGGTAAATATTCGCGAAGCAGGCATGTGAAGCATGGCGCAATTGGTAAAGCTGCGTGGCAAGTCAGATTTGTTGTCCCGGCGTTCATGGGTTCGAAACACTGCGAGGGTCGACGTTCAAATTTTTTCTTTTTTTTATTATTTTTTTTAAATAAATTTTTTGATATTTTAACGTGAATCAAAGGTTCTGCATATAACAATAAACTATTTTTTCTTTGGGAAAAAGCGAATAATAGCTAATATACGGATAAATTTCGGATAATTTTTATTTATTTATTTATTTTTATGTCTATTATTTTTTAGACTTCTTTTCAATATTTTAAAGAGAATAAAGTATTCTATATGCAAAAAGAACTTTTCTTCTTGGTTAAAGAGCGAATAACGGCTGAAAAAGGGACAAAAGTCGTGTTAGAAGGCACGCGCACATCAGACCCCGTAACTCCCTAGAATATTAACCTATAAATTTCAAACTCGGCCCTAAATTAGAGTTTAATGTATCGAACATATATACCGAAGGATTTTTTTATACCCCAATTAGTAGGCCCACAATAGGCCAAAATAAGTTTTGTTTACTTTCCGGGAGGAGGTGTTTTAAGCTAAATAATCGCGAAGCAGGCATGTGAAGCATGGCGCAATTGGTAAAGCTGCGTGGCAGGTCAGATTTGTTGTCGCGGCGTTCGTGGGTTCGAAACACTGCGAGGGTCGTCGTTCAAATTTTTTCTTTTTTTTTATTATTTTTTTTAAATATATTTTATGATATTTTAACGTGAATCAAGTGATCTGCATATAACAATAAACTATTTTTTCTTTGGGAAAGAGCGAATAATGGCTAATAAACGGATAAATTTCAGATAATTTTTATTTATTTATTTAATTTGATGTCTATTATTTTTTAGACTTCTTTTCAATATTTTAAAGAGAATAAAGTATTCTATATGTAAAAAGAACTTTTCTTCTTGGTTAAAGAGCGAATAATGGCTGATAAAGGGACAAAAGTCGTGTTAGAAGGCAAGCGTACATCAGACCCCGTAACTCCCTAGAATATTAACCTATAAATTTCAAACTCCACCCTAAATTAGATTTTAATGTATCGAACATATATACCGAAGGATTTTTTTATACCCCAATTAGTGGGCCCACAATAGGCCAAAATAAGATTTGTTTACTTTCCGGGAGGAGGTGATTTAAGCTAAATATTTGCGAAGCAGGCATGTGAAGCATGGCGCAATTGGTAAAGCTGCGTGGCAAGTCAGATTTGTTGTCCCGGCGTTCATGGGTTCGAAACACTGCGAGGGGCGACGTTCAAATTTTTTCTTTTTTTTTAAATATTTTTTTTAAATATATTTTTTGATATTTTAACGTGAATCAAAGGTTCTGCATATAACAATAAACTATTTTTTATTTGGGAAATAGCGAATAATAGCTAATAAACGGATAAATATCGGATAATTTTTATTTATTTATTTATTTTTATTTCTATTATTTTTTAGACTTCTTTTCAATATTTTAAAGAGAATAAAGTATTCTATATGTAAAAAGAACTTTTCTTCTTGGTTAAAGAGCGAATAATGGCAGATAAAGGGACAAAAGTCGTGTTAGAAGGCAAGCGTACATCTGACCCCGTAACTCCCTAGAATATTAACCTATAAATTTCAAACTCCACCCTAAATTAGATTTTAATGTATCGAACATATATACCGAAGGATTTTTTTATACCCCAATTAGTGGGCCCACAATAGGCCAAAATAAGATTTGTTTACTTTCCGGGAGGAGGTGATTTAAGCTAAATATTTGCGAAGCAGGCATGTGAAGCATGGCGCAATTGGTAAAGCTGCGTGGCAAGTCAGATTTGTTGTCCCGGCGTTCATGGGTTCGAAGCACTGCGAGGGTCGACGTTCAAATTTTTTCTTTTTTTTTTAATTATTTTTTTTAAATATATTTTTTGATATTTTAACGTGAATCAAAGGTTCTGCATATAACAATAAACTATTTTTTCTTTGGGAAATAGCGAATAATAGCTAATAAACGGATAAATTTCGGATAATTTTTATTTATTTATTTATTTTTATTTCTTTTATATTTTTAGACTTCTTTTCAATATTTTAAAGAGAATAAAGTATTCTATATGTAAAAAGAACTTTTCTTCTTGGTTAAAGAGCGTATAATGGCTGAAAAGGGACAAAAGTCGTGTTAGAAGGCACGCGCACATCAGACCCCGTAACTCCCTAGAATATTATCCTATAAATTTCAAACTCCGCCCTAAATTAGAGTTTAATGTATCGAACATATATACCGAAGGATTTTTTTATACCCCAATTAGTGGGCCCACAATAGGCCAAAATAAGATTTGTTTACTTTCCGGGAGGAGGTGATTTAAGCTAAATATTTGCGAAGCAGGCATGTGAAGCATGGCGCAATTGGTAAAGCTGCGTGGCAAGTCAGATTTGTTGTCGCGGCGTTCATGGGTTCGAAACACTGCGAGGGTCGACGTTCAAATTTTTCTTTTTTTTTATTATTTTTTTTTAAATATATTTTATGATATTTTAACGTGAATCAAGTGTTCTGCATATAACAATAATCTATTTTTTCTTTGGGAAATAGCGAATAATGGCTAATAAACGGATACATTTCGGGTAATTTTTATTTATTTATTTATTTTTATTTCTATTATTTTTTAGACTTCTTTTCAATATTTTAAAGAGAATAAAGTATTCTATTTGTAAAAAGAACTATTTTTTTAGTTAAAGAGCGAATAATGGCTGAAAAAGGGATAAAAGTCGTGTTAGAAGGCACACGCACATCAGACCCCGTAACTCCCTAGAATATTAACCTATAAATTTCAAACTCCGCCCTAAATTAGGGTTTAATGTATCGAACATATATACCGAAGGATTTTTTTATACCCCAATTAGTGGGCCCACAATAGGCCAAAATAAGTTTTGCTTACTTTCCGGGAGAAGGTGTTTTAAGGTAAATATTCGCGAAGCAGGCATGTGAAGCATGGCGCAATTGGTAAAGCTGCGTGGCAAGTCAGATTTGTTGTCCCGGCGTTCATGGGTTCGAAACACTGCGAGGGTCGACGTTCAAATTTTTTCTTTTTTTTATTATTTTTTTTAAATAAATTTTTTGATATTTTAACGTGAATCAAAGGTTCTGCATATAACAATAAACTATTTTTTCTTTGGGAAATAGCGAATAATAGCTAATATACGGATAAATTTCGGATAATTTTTATTTATTTATTTATTTTTATGTCTATTATTTTTTAGACTTCTTTTCAATATTTTAAAGAGAATAAAGTATTCTATATGCAAAAAGAACTTTTCTTCTTGGTTAAAGAGCGAATAACGGCTGAAAAAGGGACAAAAGTCGTGTTAGAAGGCACGCGCACATCAGACCCCGTAACTCCCTAGAATATTAACCTATAAATTTCAAACTCGGCCCTAAATTAGAGTTTAATGAATCGAACATATATACCGAAGGATTTTTTTATACCCCAATTAGTGGGCCCACAATAGGCCAAAATAAGATTTGATTACTTTCCGGGAGGAGGTGATTTAAGCTAAATATTTGCGAAGCAGGCATGTGAAGCATGGCGCAATTGGTAAAGCTGCGTGGCAAGTCAGATTTGTTGTCCCGGCGTTCATGGGTTCGAAACACTGCGAGGGTCGACGTTCAAATTTTTTCTTTTTTTTAAATTATTTTTTTTAAATATATTTTTTGATATTTTAACGTGAATCAAAGGTTCTGCATATAACAATAAACTATTTTTTATTTGGGAAATAGCGAATAATAGCTAATAAACGGATAAATTTCGGATAATTTTTATTTATTTATTTATTTTTATTTCTATTATTTTTTAGACTTCTTTTCAATATTTTAAAGAGAATAAAGTATTCTATATGTAAAAAGAACTTTTCTTCTTGGTTAAAGAGCGAATAATGGCTGATAAAGGGACAAAAGTCGTGTTAGAAGGCAAGCGTACATCAGACCCCGTAACTCCCTAGAATATTATCCTATAAATTTCAAACTCCGCCCTAAATTAGATTTTAATGTATCGAACATATATACCGAAGGATTTTTTTATACCCCAATTAGTGGGCCCACAATAGGCCAAAATAAGATTTGTTTACTTTCCGGGAGGAGGTGATTTAAGCTAAATATTTGCGAAGCAGGCATGTGAAGCATGGCGCAATTGGTAAAGCTGCGTGGCAAGTCGGATTTGTTGTCCCGGCGTTCATGGGTTCGAAACACTGCGAGGGTCGACGTTCAAATTTTTTCTTTTTTTTTAATTATTTTTTTTAAATATATTTTTTGATATTTTAACGTGAATCAAAGGTTCTGCATATAACAATAAACTATTTTTTATTTGGGAAATAGCGAATAATAGCTAATAAACGGATAAATTTCGGATAATTTTTATTTATTTATTTATTTTTATTTCTATTATTTTTTAGACTTCTTTTCAATATTTTAAAGAGAATAAAGTATTCTATATGTAAAAAGAACTTTTCTTCTTGGTTAAAGAGCGAATAATGGCTGATAAAGGGACAAAAGTCGTGTTAGAAGGCAAGCGTACATCAGACCCCGTAACTCCCTAGAATATTAACCTATAAATTTCAAACTCCACCCTAAATTAGATTTTAATGTATCGAACATATATACCGAAGGATTTTTTTATACCCCAATTAGTGGGCCCACAATAGGCCAAAATAAGATTTGTTTACTTTCCGGGAGGAGGTGATTTAAGCTAAATATTTGCGAAGCAGGCATGTGAAGCATGGCGCAATTGGTAAAGCTGCGTGGCAAGTCAGATTTGTTGTCCCGGCGTTCATGGGTTCGAAACACTGCGAGGGTCGACGTTCAAATTTTTTCTTTTTTTTTAATTATTTTTCTTAAATATATTTTTTGATATTTCAACGTGAATCAAAGGTTCTGCATATAACAATAAACTATTTTTCTTTGGGAAATAGCGAATAATAGCTAATAAACGGATAAATTTCGGATAATTTTTATTTATTTATTTATTTTTATTTCTTTTATATTTTTAGACTTCTTTTCAATATTTTAAAGAGAATAAAGTATTCTATATGTAAAAAGAACTTTTCTTCTTGGTTAAAGAGCGAATAATGGCTGATAAAGGGACAAAAGTCGTGTTAGAAGGCAAGCGTACATCAGACCCCGTAACTCCCTAGAATATTATCCTATAAATTTCAAACTCCGCCCTAAATTAGATTTTAATGTATCGAACATATATACCGAAGGATTTTTTTATACCCCAATTAGTGGGCCCACAATAGGCCAAAATAAGATTTGTTTACTTTCCGGGAGGAGGTGATTTAAGCTAAATATTTGCGAAGCAGGCATGTGAAGCATGGCGCAATTGGTAAAGCTGCGTGGCAAGTCAGATTTGTTGTCCCGGCGTTCATGGGTTCGAAACACTGCGAGGGTCGACGTCCAAATATTTTCTTTTTTTTTAATTATTTTTTTTAAATATATTTTTTGATATTTTAACGTGAATCAAAGGTTCTGCATATAACAATAAACTATTTTTTATTTGGGAAATAGCGAATAATAGCTAATAAACGGATAAATTTCGGATAATTTTTATTTATTTATTTATTTTTATTTCTATTATTTTTTAGACTTCTTTTCAATATTTTAAAGAGAATAAAGTATTCTATATGTAAAAAGAACTTTTCTTCTTGGTTAAAGAGCGAATAATGGCTGAGAAAGGGACAAAAGTCGTGTTAGAAGGCAAGCGTACATCAGACCCCGTAACTCCCTAGAATATTATCCTATAAATTTCAAACTCCGCCCTAAATTAGATTTTAATGTATCGAACATATATACCGAAGGATTTTTTTATACCCCAATTAGTGGGCCCACAATAGGCCAAAATAAGATTTGTTTACTTTCCGGGAGGAGGTGATTTAAGATAAATATTTGCGAAGCAGGCATGTGAAGCATGGCGCAATTGGTAAAGCTGCGTGGCAAGTCAGATTTGTTGTCCCGGCGTTCATGGGTTCGAAACACTGCAAGGGTCGACGTTCAAATTTTTTCTTTTTTTTTTAATTATTTTTTTTAAATATATTTTTTGATATTTTAACGTGAATCAAAGGTTCTGCATATAACAATAAACTATTTTTTATTTGGGAAATAGCGAATAATAGCTAATAAACGGATAAATTTCGGATAATTTTTATTTATTTATTTATTTTTATTTCTATTATTTTTTAGACTTCTTTTCAATATTTTAAAGAGAGTAAAGTATTCTATATGTAAAAAGAACTTTTCTTCTTGGTTAAAGAGCGAATAATGGCTGATAAAGGGACAAAAGTCGTGTTAGAAGGCAAGCGTACATCAGACCCCGTAACTCCCTAGAAAATTATCCTATAAATTTCAAACTCCGCCCTAAATTAGATTTTAATGTATCGAACATATATACCGAAGGATTTTTTTATACCCCAATTAGTGGGCCCACAATAGGCCAAAATAAGATTTGTTTACTTTCCGGGAGGAGGTGATTTAAGCTAAATATTTGCGAAGCAGGCATGTGAAGCATGGCGCAATTGGTAAAGCTGCGTGGCAAGTCTGATTTGTTGTCCCGGCGTTCATGGGTTCGAAACACTGCGAGGGTCGACGTTCAAATTTTTTCTTTTTTTTTAATTATTTTTTTTAAATATATTTTTTGATATTTTAACGTGAATCAAAGGTTCTGCATATAACAATAAACTATTTTTTATTTGGGAAATAGCGAATAATAGCTAATAAACGGATAAATTTCGGATAATTTTTATTTATTTATTTATTTTTATTTCTATTATTTTTTAGACTTCTTTTCAATATTTTAAAGAGAATAAAGTATTCTATATGTAAAAAGAACTTTTCTTCTTGGTTAAAGAGCGAATAATGGCTGAGAAAGGGACAAAAGTCGTGTTAGAAGGCAAGCGTACATCAGACCCCGTAACTCCCTAGAATATTATTCTATAAATTTCAAACTCCGCCCTAAATTAGATTTTAATGTATCGAACATATATACCGAAGGATTTTTTTATACCCCAATTAGTGGGCCCACAATAGGCCAAAATAAGATTTGTTTACTTTCCGGGAGGAGGTGATTTAAGCTAAATATTTGCGAAGCAGGCATGTGAAGCATGGCGCAATTGGTAAAGCTGCGTGGCAAGTCAGATTTGTTGTCCCGGCGTTCATGGGTTCGAAACACTGCAAGGGTCGACGTTCAAATTTTTTCTTTTTTTTTTAATTATTTTTTTTAAATATATTTTTTGATATTTTAACGTGAATCAAAGGTTCTGCATATAACAATAAACTATTTTTTATTTGGGAAATAGCGAATAATAGCTAATAAACGGATAAATTTCGGATAATTTTTATTTATTTATTTATTTTTATTTCTATTATTTTTTAGACTTCTTTTCAATATTTTAAAGAGAATAAAGTATTCTATATGTAAAAAGAACTTTTCTTCTTGGTTAAAGAGCGAATAATGGCTGATAAAGGGACAAAAGTCGTGTTAGAAGGCAAGCGTACATCAGACCCCGTAACTCCCTAGAATATTATCCTATAAATTTCAAACTCCGCCCTAAATTAGATTTTAATGTATCGAACATATATACCGAAGGATTTTTTTATACCCCAATTAGTGGGCCCACAATAGGCCAAAATAAGATTTGTTTACTTTCCGGGAGGAGGTGATTTAAGCTAAATATTTGCGAAGCAGGCATGTGAAGCATGGCGCAATTGGTAAAGCTGCGTGGCAAGTCAGATTTGTTGTCCCGGCGTTCATGGGTTCGAAACACTGCGAGGGTCGACGTTCAAATTTTTTCTTTTTTTTTAATTATTTTTTTTAAATATATTTTTTGATATTTTAACGTGAATCAAAGGTTCTGCATATAACAATAAACTATTTTTTATTTGGGAAATAGCGAATAATAGCTAATAAACGGATAAATTTCGGATAATTTTTATTTATTTATTTATTTTTATTTCTATTATTTTTTAGACTTCTTTTCAATATTTTAAAGAGAATAAAGTATTCTATATGTAAAAAGAACTTTTCTTCTTGGTTAAAGAGCGAATAATGGCTGATAAAGGGACAAAAGTCGTGTTAGAAGGCAAGCGTACATCAGACCCCGTAACTCCCTAGAATATTAACCTATAAATTTCAAACTCCACCCTAAATTAGATTTTAATGTATCGAACATATATACCGAAGGATTTTTTTATACCCCAATTAGTGGGCCCACAATAGGCCAAAATAAGATTTGTTTACTTTCCGGGAGGAGGTGATTTAAGCTAAATATTTGCGAAGCAGGCATGTGAAGCATGGCGCAATTGGTAAAGCTGCGTGGCAAGTCAGATTTGTTGTCCCGGCGTTCATGGGTTCGAAACACTGCGAGGGTCGACGTTCAAATTTTTTCTTTTTTTTTAATTATTTTTTTTAAATATATTTTTTGATATTTTAACGTGAATCAAAGGTTCTGCATATAACAATAAACTATTTTTTATTTGGGAAATAGCGAATAATAGCTAATAAACGGATAAATTTCGGATAATTTTTATTTATTTATTTATTTTTATTTCTATTATTTTTTAGACTTCTTTTCAATATTTTAAAGAGAATAAAGTATTCTATATGTAAAAAGAACTTTTCTTCTTGGTTAAAGAGCGAATAATGGCTGAGAAAGGGACAAAAGTCGTGTTAGAAGGCAAGCGTACATCAGACCCCGTAACTCCCTAGAATATTATTCTATAAATTTCAAACTCCGCCCTAAATTAGATTTTAATGTATCGAACATATATACCGAAGGATTTTTTTATACCCCAATTAGTGGGCCCACAATAGGCCAAAATAAGATTTGTTTACTTTCCGGGAGGAGGTGATTTAAGCTAAATATTTGCGAAGCAGGCATGTGAAGCATGGCGCAATTGGTAAAGCTGCGTGGCAAGTCAGATTTGTTGTCCCGGCGTTCATGGGTTCGAAACACTGCAAGGGTCGACGTTCAAATTTTTTCTTTTTTTTTTAATTATTTTTTTTAAATATATTTTTTGATATTTTAACGTGAATCAAAGGTTCTGCATATAACAATAAACTATTTTTTATTTGGGAAATAGCGAATAATAGCTAATAAACGGATAAATTTCGGATAATTTTTATTTATTTATTTATTTTTATTTCTATTATTTTTTAGACTTCTTTTCAATATTTTAAAGAGAATAAAGTATTCTATATGTAAAAAGAACTTTTCTTCTTGGTTAAAGAGCGAATAATGGCTGATAAAGGGACAAAAGTCGTGTTAGAAGGCAAGCGTACATCAGACCCCGTAACTCCCTAGAAAATTATCCTATAAATTTCAAACTCCGCCCTAAATTAGATTTTAATGTATCGAACATATATACCGAAGGATTTTTTTATACCCCAATTAGTGGGCCCACAATAGGCCAAAATAAGATTTGTTTACTTTCCGGGAGGAGGTGATTTAAGCTAAATATTTGCGAAGCAGGCATGTGAAGCATGGCGCAATTGGTAAAGCTGCGTGGCAAGTCAGATTTGTTGTCCCGGCGTTCATGGGTTCGAAACACTGCGAGGGTCGACGTTCAAATTTTTTCTTTTTTTTTAATTATTTTTTTTAAATATATTTTTTGATATTTTAACGTGAATCAAAGGTTCTGCATATAACAATAAACTATTTTTTATTTGGGAAATAGCGAATAATAGCTAATAAACGGATAAATTTCGGATAATTTTTATTTATTTATTTATTTTTATTTCTATTATTTTTTAGACTTCTTTTCAATATTTTAAAGAGAATAAAGTATTCTATATGTAAAAAGAACTTTTCTTCTTGGTTAAAGAGCGAATAATGGCTGATAAAGGGACAAAAGTCGTGTTAGAAGGCAAGCGTACATCAGACCCCGTAACTCCCTAGAATATTAACCTATAAATTTCAAACTCCACCCTAAATTAGATTTTAATGTATCGAACATATATACCGAAGGATTTTTTTATACCCCAATTAGTGGGCCCACAATAGGCCAAAATAAGATTTGTTTACTTTCCGGGAGGAGGTGATTTAAGCTAAATATTTGCGAAGCAGGCATGTGAAGCATGGCGCAATTGGTAAAGCTGCGTGGCAAGTCAGATTTGTTGTCCCGGCGTTCATGGGTTCGAAACACTGCGAGGGTCGACGTTCAAATTTTTTCTTTTTTTTTAATTATTTTTTTTAAATATATTTTTTGATATTTTAACGTGAATCAAAGGTTCTGCATATAACAATAAACTATTTTTTATTTGGGAAATAGCGAATAATAGCTAATAAACGGATAAATTTCGGATAATTTTTATTTATTTATTTATTTTTATTTCTATTATTTTTTAGACTTCTTTTCAATATTTTAAAGAGAATAAAGTATTCTATATGTAAAAAGAACTTTTCTTCTTGGTTAAAGAGCGAATAATGGCTGAGAAAGGGACAAAAGTCGTGTTAGAAGGCAAGCGTACATCAGACCCCGTAACTCCCTAGAATATTATTCTATAAATTTCAAACTCCGCCCTAAATTAGATTTTAATGTATCGAACATATATACCGAAGGATTTTTTTATACCCCAATTAGTGGGCCCACAATAGGCCAAAATAAGATTTGTTTACTTTCCGGGAGGAGGTGATTTAAGCTAAATATTTGCGAAGCAGGCATGTGAAGCATGGCGCAATTGGTAAAGCTGCGTGGCAAGTCAGATTTGTTGTCCCGGCGTTCATGGGTTCGAAACACTGCAAGGGTCGACGTTCAAATTTTTTCTTTTTTTTTTAATTATTTTTTTTAAATATATTTTTTGATATTTTAACGTGAATCAAAGGTTCTGCATATAACAATAAACTATTTTTTATTTGGGAAATAGCGAATAATAGCTAATAAACGGATAAATTTCGGATAATTTTTATTTATTTATTTATTTTTATTTCTATTATTTTTTAGACTTCTTTTCAATATTTTAAAGAGAATAAAGTATTCTATATGTAAAAAGAACTTTTCTTCTTGGTTAAAGAGCGAATAATGGCTGATAAAGGGACAAAAGTCGTGTTAGAAGGCAAGCGTACATCAGACCCCGTAACTCCCTAGAATATTATCCTATAAATTTCAAACTCCGCCCTAAATTAGATTTTAATGTATCGAACATATATACCGAAGGATTTTTTTATACCCCAATTAGTGGGCCCACAATAGGCCAAAATAAGATTTGTTTACTTTCCGGGAGGAGGTGATTTAAGCTAAATATTTGCGAAGCAGGCATGTGAAGCATGGCGCAATTGGTAAAGCTGCGTGGCAAGTCAGATTTGTTGTCCCGGCGTTCATGGGTTCGAAACACTGCGAGGGTCGACGTTCAAATTTTTTCTTTTTTTTTAATTATTTTTTTAAATATATTTTTTGATATTTTAACGTGAATCAAAGGTTCTGCATATAACAATAAACTATTTTTTATTTGGGAAATAGCGAATAATAGCTAATAAACGGATAAATTTCGGATAATTTTTATTTATTTATTTATTTTTATTTCTATTATTTTTTAGACTTCTTTTCAATATTTTAAAGAGAATAAAGTATTCTATATGTAAAAAGAACTTTTCTTCTTGGTTAAAGAGCGAATAATGGCTGATAAAGGGACAAAAGTCGTGTTAGAAGGCAAGCGTACATCAGACCCCGTAACTCCCTAGAATATTAACCTATAAATTTCAAACTCCACCCTAAATTAGATTTTAATGTATCGAACATATATACCGAAGGATTTTTTTATACCCCAATTAGTGGGCCCACAATAGGCCAAAATAAGATTTGTTTACTTTCCGGGAGGAGGTGATTTAAGCTAAATATTTGCGAAGCAGGCATGTGAAGCATGGCGCAATTGGTAAAGCTGCGTGGCAAGTCAGATTTGTTGTCCCGGCGTTCATGGGTTCGAAACACTGCGAGGGTCGACGTTCAAATTTTTTCTTTTTTTTTAATTATTTTTTTTAAATATATTTTTTGATATTTTAACGTGAATCAAAGGTTCTGCATATAACAATAAACTATTTTTTCTTTGGGAAATAGCGAATAATAGCTAATAAACGGATAAATTTCGGATAATTTTTATTTATTTATTTATTTTTATTTCTATTATTTTTTAGACTTCTTTTCAATATTTTAAAGAGAATAAAGTATTCTATATGTAAAAAGAACTTTTCTTCTTGGTTAAAGAGCGTATAATGGCTGATAAAGGGACAAAAGTCGTGTTAGAAGGCAAGCGTACATCAGACCCCGTAACTCCCTAGAATATTATCCTATAAATTTCAAACTCCGCCCTAAATTAGAGTTTAATGTATCGAACATATATACCGAAGGATTTTTTTATACCCCAATTAGTGGGCCCACAATAGGCCAAAATAAGATTTGTTTACTTTCCGGGAGGAGGTGATTTAAGCTAAATATTTGCGAAGCAGGCATGTGAAGCATGGCGCAATTGGTAAAGCTGCGTGGCAAGTCAGATTTGTTGTCCCGGCGTTCATGGGTTCGAAACACTGCGAGGGGCGACGTTCAAATTTTTTCTTTTTTTTTAATTATTTTTTTTAAATATATTTTTTGATATTTTAACGTGAATCAAAGGTTCTGCATATAACAATAAACTATTTTTTATTTGGGAAATAGCGAATAATAGCTAATAAACGGATAAATATCGGATAATTTTTATTTATTTATTTATTTTTATTTCTATTATTTTTTAGACTTCTTTTCAATATTTTAAAGAGAATAAAGTATTCTATATGTAAAAAGAACTTTTCTTCTTGGTTAAAGAGCGAATAATGGCAGATAAAGGGACAAAAGTCGTGTTAGAAGGCAAGCGTACATCTGACCCCGTAACTCCCTAGAATATTAACCTATAAATTTCAAACTCCACCCTAAATTAGATTTTAATGTATCGAACATATATACCGAAAGATTTTTTTATACCCCAATTAGTGGGCCCACAATAGGCCAAAATAAGATTTGTTTACTTTCCGGGAGGAGGTGATTTAAGCTAAATATTTGCGAAGCAGGCATGTGAAGCATGGCGCAATTGGTAAAGCTGCGTGGCAAGTCAGATTTGTTGTCCCGGCGTTCATGGGTTCGAAGCACTGCGAGGGTCGACGTTCAAATTTTTTCTTTTTTTTTAATTATTTTTTTTAAATATATTTTTTGATATTTTAACGTGAATCAAAGGTTCTGCATATAACAATAAACTATTTTTTCTTTGGGAAATAGCGAATAATAGCTAATAAACGGATAAATTTCGGATAATTTTTATTTATTTATTTATTTTTATTTCTTTTATATTTTTAGACTTCTTTTCAATATTTTAAAGAGAATAAAGTATTCTATATGTAAAAAGAACTTTTCTTCTTGGTTAAAGAGCGTATAATGGCTGAAAAGGGACAAAAGTCGTGTTAGAAGGCACGCGCACATCAGACCCCGTAACTCCCTAGAATATTATCCTATAAATTTCAAACTCCGCCCTAAATTAGAGTTTAATGTATCGAACATATATACCGAAGGATTTTTTTATACCCCAATTAGTGGGCCCACAATAGGCCAAAATAAGATTTGTTTACTTTCCGGGAGGAGGTGATTTAAGCTAAATATTTGCGAAGCAGGCATGTGAAGCATGGCGCAATTGGTAAAGCTGCGTGGCAAGTCAGATTTGTTGTCGCGGCGTTCATGGGTTCGAAACACTGCGAGGGTCGACGTTCAAATTTTTCTTTTTTTTTATTATTTTTTTTTTAAATATATTTTATGATATTTTAACGTGAATCAAGTGTTCTGCATATAACAATAAACTATTTTTTCTTTGGGAAATAGCGAATAATGGCTAATAAACGGATACATTTCGGGTAATTTTTATTTATTTATTTATTTTTATTTCTATTATTTTTTAGACTTCTTTTCAATATTTTAAAGAGAATAAAGTATTCTATTTGTAAAAAGAACTATTTTTTTAGTTAAAGAGCGAATAATGGCTGAAAAAGGGATAAAAGTCGTGTTAGAAGGCACACGCACATCAGACCCCGTAACTCCCTAGAATATTAACCTATAAATTTCAAACTCCGCCCTAAATTAGGGTTTAATGTATCGAACATATATACCGAAGGATTTTTTTATACCCCAATTAGTGGGCCCACAATAGGCCAAAATAAGTTTTGCTTACTTTCCGGGAGAAGGTGTTTTAAGGTAAATATTCGCGAAGCAGGCATGTGAAGCATGGCGCAATTGGTAAAGCTGCGTGGCAAGTCAGATTTGTTGTCCCGGCGTTCATGGGTTCGAAACACTGCGAGGGTCGACGTTCAAATTTTTTCTTTTTTTTATTATTTTTTTTAAATAAATTTTTTGATATTTTAACGTGAATCAAAGGTTCTGCATATAACAATAAACTATTTTTTCTTTGGGAAATAGCGAATAATAGCTAATATACGGATAAATTTCGGATAATTTTTATTTATTTATTTATTTTTATGTCTATTATTTTTTAGACTTCTTTTCAATATTTTAAAGAGAATAAAGTATTCTATATGCAAAAAGAACTTTTCTTCTTGGTTAAAGAGCGAATAACGGCTGAAAAAGGGACAAAAGTCGTGTTAGAAGGCACGCGCACATCAGACCCCGTAACTCCCTAGAATATTAACCTATAAATTTCAAACTCGGCCCTAAATTAGAGTTTAATGAATCGAACATATATACCGAAGGATTTTTTTATACCCCAATTAGTGGGCCCACAATAGGCCAAAATAAGATTTGATTACTTTCCGGGAGGAGGTGATTTAAGCTAAATATTTGCGAAGCAGGCATGTGAAGCATGGCGCAATTGGTAAAGCTGCGTGGCAAGTCAGATTTGTTGTCCCGGCGTTCATGGGTTCGAAACACTGCGAGGGTCGACGTTCAAATTTTTTCTTTTTTTTAAATTATTTTTTTTAAATATATTTTTTGATATTTTAACGTGAATCAAAGGTTCTGCATATAACAATAAACTATTTTTTATTTGGGAAATAGCGAATAATAGCTAATAAACGGATAAATTTCGGATAATTTTTATTTATTTATTTATTTTTATTTCTATTATTTTTTAGACTTCTTTTCAATATTTTAAAGAGAATAAAGTATTCTATATGTAAAAAGAACTTTTCTTCTTGGTTAAAGAGCGAATAATGGCTGATAAAGGGACAAAAGTCGTGTTAGAAGGCAAGCGTACATCAGACCCCGTAACTCCCTAGAATATTATCCTATAAATTTCAAACTCCGCCCTAAATTAGATTTTAATGTATCGAACATATATACCGAAGGATTTTTTTATACCCCAATTAGTGGGCCCACAATAGGCCAAAATAAGATTTGTTTACTTTCCGGGAGGAGGTGATTTAAGCTAAATATTTGCGAAGCAGGCATGTGAAGCATGGCGCAATTGGTAAAGCTGCGTGGCAAGTCAGATTTGTTGTCCCGGCGTTCATGGGTTCGAAACACTGCGAGGGTCGACGTTCAAATTTTTTCTTTTTTTTTAATTATTTTTTTTAAATATATTTTTTGATATTTTAACGTGAATCAAAGGTTCTGCATATAACAATAAACTATTTTTTATTTGGGAAATAGCGAATAATAGCTAATAAACGGATAAATTTCGGATAATTTTTATTTATTTATTTATTTTTATTTCTATTATTTTTTAGACTTCTTTTCAATATTTTAAAGAGAATAAAGTATTCTATATGTAAAAAGAACTTTTCTTCTTGGTTAAAGAGCGAATAATGGCTGATAAAGGGACAAAAGTCGTGTTAGAAGGCAAGCGTACATCAGACCCCGTAACTCCCTAGAATATTAACCTATAAATTTCAAACTCCACCCTAAATTAGATTTTAATGTATCGAACATATATACCGAAGGATTTTTTTATACCCCAATTAGTGGGCCCACAATAGGCCAAAATAAGATTTGTTTACTTTCCGGGAGGAGGTGATTTAAGCTAAATATTTGCGAAGCAGGCATGTGAAGCATGGCGCAATTGGTAAAGCTGCGTGGCAAGTCAGATTTGTTGTCCCGGCGTTCATGGGTTCGAAACACTGCGAGGGTCGACGTTCAAATTTTTTCTTTTTTTTAATTATTTTTCTTAAATATATTTTTTGATATTTCAACGTGAATCAAAGGTTCTGCATATAACAATAAACTATTTTTCTTTGGGAAATAGCGAATAATAGCTAATAAACGGATAAATTTCGGATAATTTTTATTTATTTATTTATTTTTATTTCTTTTATATTTTTAGACTTCTTTTCAATATTTTAAAGAGAATAAAGTATTCTATATGTAAAAAGAACTTTTCTTCTTGGTTAAAGAGCGAATAATGGCTGATAAAGGGACAAAAGTCGTGTTAGAAGGCAAGCGTACATCAGACCCCGTAACTCCCTAGAATATTATCCTATAAATTTCAAACTCCGCCCTAAATTAGATTTTAATGTATCGAACATATATACCGAAGGATTTTTTTATACCCCAATTAGTGGGCCCACAATAGGCCAAAATAAGATTTGTTTACTTTCCGGGAGGAGGTGATTTAAGCTAAATATTTGCGAAGCAGGCATGTGAAGCATGGCGCAATTGGTAAAGCTGCGTGGCAAGTCAGATTTGTTGTCCCGGCGTTCATGGGTTCGAAACACTGCGAGGGTCGACGTTCAAATATTTTCTTTTTTTTTAATTATTTTTTTTAAATATATTTTTTGATATTTTAACGTGAATCAAAGGCTCTGCATATAACAATAAACTATTTTTTATTTGGGAAATAGCGAATAATAGCTAATAAACGGATAAATTTCGGATAATTTTTATTTATTTATTTATTTTTATTTCTATTATTTTTTAGACTTCTTTTCAATATTTTAAAGAGAATAAAGTATTCTATATGTAAAAAGAACTTTTCTTCTTGGTTAAAGAGCGAATAATGGCTGAGAAAGGGACAAAAGTCGTGTTAGAAGGCAAGCGTACATCAGACCCCGTAACTCCCTAGAATATTATCCTATAAATTTCAAACTCCGCCCTAAATTAGATTTTAATGTATCGAACATATATACCGAAGGATTTTTTTATACCCCAATTAGTGGGCCCACAATAGGCCAAAATAAGATTTGTTTACTTTCCGGGAGGAGGTGATTTAAGCTAAATATTTGCGAAGCAGGCATGTGAAGCATGGCGCAATTGGTAAAGCTGCGTGGCAAGTCAGATTTGTTGTCCCGGCGTTCATGGGTTCGAAACACTGCAAGGGTCGACGTTCAAATTTTTTCTTTTTTTTTTAATTATTTTTTTTAAATATATTTTTTGATATTTTAACGTGAATCAAAGGTTCTGCATATAACAATAAACTATTTTTTATTTGGGAAATAGCGAATAATAGCTAATAAACGGATAAATTTCGGATAATTTTTATTTATTTATTTATTTTTATTTCTATTATTTTTTAGACTTCTTTTCAATATTTTAAAGAGAGTAAAGTATTCTATATGTAAAAAGAACTTTTCTTCTTGGTTAAAGAGCGAATAATGGCTGATAAAGGGACAAAAGTCGTGTTAGAAGGCAAGCGTACATCAGACCCCGTAACTCCCTAGAAAATTATCCTATAAATTTCAAACTCCGCCCTAAATTAGATTTTAATGTATCGAACATATATACCGAAGGATTTTTTTATACCCCAATTAGTGGGCCCACAATAGGCCAAAATAAGATTTGTTTACTTTCCGGGAGGAGGTGATTTAAGCTAAATATTTGCGAAGCAGGCATGTGAAGCATGGCGCAATTGGTAAAGCTGCGTGGCAAGTCTGATTTGTTGTCCCGGCGTTCATGGGTTCGAAACACTGCGAGGGTCGACGTTCAAATTTTTTCTTTTTTTTTAATTATTTTTTTTAAATATATTTTTTGATATTTTAACGTGAATCAAAGGTTCTGCATATAACAATAAACTATTTTTTATTTGGGAAATAGCGAATAATAGCTAATAAACGGATAAATTTCGGATAATTTTTATTTATTTATTTATTTTTATTTCTATTATTTTTTAGACTTCTTTTCAATATTTTAAAGAGAATAAAGTATTCTATATGTAAAAAGAACTTTTCTTCTTGGTTAAAGAGCGAATAATGGCTGAGAAAGGGACAAAAGTCGTGTTAGAAGGCAAGCGTACATCAGACCCCGTAACTCCCTAGAATATTATTCTATAAATTTCAAACTCCGCCCTAAATTAGATTTTAATGTATCGAACATATATACCGAAGGATTTTTTTATACCCCAATTAGTGGGCCCACAATAGGCCAAAATAAGATTTGTTTACTTTCCGGGAGGAGGTGATTTAAGCTAAATATTTGCGAAGCAGGCATGTGAAGCATGGCGCAATTGGTAAAGCTGCGTGGCAAGTCAGATTTGTTGTCCCGGCGTTCATGGGTTCGAAACACTGCAAGGGTCGACGTTCAAATTTTTTCTTTTTTTTTTAATTATTTTTTTTAAATATATTTTTTGATATTTTAACGTGAATCAAAGGTTCTGCATATAACAATAAACTATTTTTTATTTGGGAAATAGCGAATAATAGCTAATAAACGGATAAATTTCGGATAATTTTTATTTATTTATTTATTTTTATTTCTATTATTTTTTAGACTTCTTTTCAATATTTTAAAGAGAATAAAGTATTCTATATGTAAAAAGAACTTTTCTTCTTGGTTAAAGAGCGAATAATGGCTGATAAAGGGACAAAAGTCGTGTTAGAAGGCAAGCGTACATCAGACCCCGTAACTCCCTAGAATATTATCCTATAAATTTCAAACTCCGCCCTAAATTAGATTTTAATGTATCGAACATATATACCGAAGGATTTTTTTATACCCCAATTAGTGGGCCCACAATAGGCCAAAATAAGATTTGTTTACTTTCCGGGAGGAGGTGATTTAAGCTAAATATTTGCGAAGCAGGCATGTGAAGCATGGCGCAATTGGTAAAGCTGCGTGGCAAGTCAGATTTGTTGTCCCGGCGTTCATGGGTTCGAAACACTGCGAGGGTCGACGTTCAAATTTTTTCTTTTTTTTTAATTATTTTTTTTAAATATATTTTTTGATATTTTAACGTGAATCAAAGGTTCTGCATATAACAATAAACTATTTTTTATTTGGGAAATAGCGAATAATAGCTAATAAACGGATAAATTTCGGATAATTTTTATTTATTTATTTATTTTTATTTCTATTATTTTTTAGACTTCTTTTCAATATTTTAAAGAGAATAAAGTATTCTATATGTAAAAAGAACTTTTCTTCTTGGTTAAAGAGCGAATAATGGCTGATAAAGGGACAAAAGTCGTGTTAGAAGGCAAGCGTACATCAGACCCCGTAACTCCCTAGAATATTAACCTATAAATTTCAAACTCCACCCTAAATTAGATTTTAATGTATCGAACATATATACCGAAGGATTTTTTTATACCCCAATTAGTGGGCCCACAATAGGCCAAAATAAGATTTGTTTACTTTCCGGGAGGAGGTGATTTAAGCTAAATATTTGCGAAGCAGGCATGTGAAGCATGGCGCAATTGGTAAAGCTGCGTGGCAAGTCAGATTTGTTGTCCCGGCGTTCATGGGTTCGAAACACTGCGAGGGTCGACGTTCAAATTTTTTCTTTTTTTTTAATTATTTTTTTTAAATATATTTTTTGATATTTTAACGTGAATCAAAGGTTCTGCATATAACAATAAACTATTTTTTATTTGGGAAATAGCGAATAATAGCTAATAAACGGATAAATTTCGGATAATTTTTATTTATTTATTTATTTTTATTTCTATTATTTTTTAGACTTCTTTTCAATATTTTAAAGAGAATAAAGTATTCTATATGTAAAAAGAACTTTTCTTCTTGGTTAAAGAGCGAATAATGGCTGAGAAAGGGACAAAAGTCGTGTTAGAAGGCAAGCGTACATCAGACCCCGTAACTCCCTAGAATATTATTCTATAAATTTCAAACTCCGCCCTAAATTAGATTTTAATGTATCGAACATATATACCGAAGGATTTTTTTATACCCCAATTAGTGGGCCCACAATAGGCCAAAATAAGATTTGTTTACTTTCCGGGAGGAGGTGATTTAAGCTAAATATTTGCGAAGCAGGCATGTGAAGCATGGCGCAATTGGTAAAGCTGCGTGGCAAGTCAGATTTGTTGTCCCGGCGTTCATGGGTTCGAAACACTGCAAGGGTCGACGTTCAACTTTTTTCTTTTTTTTTTAATTATTTTTTTTAAATATATTTTTTGATATTTTAACGTGAATCAAAGGTTCTGCATATAACAATAAACTATTTTTTATTTGGGAAATAGCGAATAATAGCTAATAAACGGATAAATTTCGGATAATTTTTATTTATTTATTTATTTTTATTTCTATTATTTTTTAGACTTCTTTTCAATATTTTAAAGAGAATAAAGTATTCTATATGTAAAAAGAACTTTTCTTCTTGGTTAAAGAGCGAATAATGGCTGATAAAGGGACAAAAGTCGTGTTAGAAGGCAAGCGTACATCAGACCCCGTAACTCCCTAGAAAATTATCCTATAAATTTCAAACTCCGCCCTAAATTAGATTTTAATGTATCGAACATATATACCGAAGGATTTTTTTATACCCCAATTAGTGGGCCCACAATAGGCCAAAATAAGATTTGTTTACTTTCCGGGAGGAGGTGATTTAAGCTAAATATTTGCGAAGCAGGCATGTGAAGCATGGCGCAATTGGTAAAGCTGCGTGGCAAGTCAGATTTGTTGTCCCGGCGTTCATGGGTTCGAAACACTGCGAGGGTCGACGTTCAAATTTTTTCTTTTTTTTTAATTATTTTTTTTAAATATATTTTTTGATATTTTAACGTGAATCAAAGGTTCTGCATATAACAATAAACTATTTTTTATTTGGGAAATAGCGAATAATAGCTAATAAACGGATAAATTTCGGATAATTTTTATTTATTTATTTATTTTTATTTCTATTATTTTTTAGACTTCTTTTCAATATTTTAAAGAGAATAAAGTATTCTATATGTAAAAAGAACTTTTCTTCTTGGTTAAAGAGCGAATAATGGCTGATAAAGGGACAAAAGTCGTGTTAGAAGGCAAGCGTACATCAGACCCCGTAACTCCCTAGAATATTAACCTATAAATTTCAAACTCCACCCTAAATTAGATTTTAATGTATCGAACATATATACCGAAGGATTTTTTTATACCCCAATTAGTGGGCCCACAATAGGCCAAAATAAGATTTGTTTACTTTCCGGGAGGAGGTGATTTAAGCTAAATATTTGCGAAGCAGGCATGTGAAGCATGGCGCAATTGGTAAAGCTGCGTGGCAAGTCAGATTTGTTGTCCCGGCGTTCATGGGTTCGAAACACTGCGAGGGTCGACGTTCAAATTTTTTCTTTTTTTTTAATTATTTTTTTTAAATATATTTTTTGATATTTTAACGTGAATCAAAGGTTCTGCATATAACAATAAACTATTTTTTATTTGGGAAATAGCGAATAATAGCTAATAAACGGATAAATTTCGGATAATTTTTATTTATTTATTTATTTTTATTTCTATTATTTTTTAGACTTCTTTTCAATATTTTAAAGAGAATAAAGTATTCTATATGTAAAAAGAACTTTTCTTCTTGGTTAAAGAGCGAATAATGGCTGAGAAAGGGACAAAAGTCGTGTTAGAAGGCAAGCGTACATCAGACCCCGTAACTCCCTAGAATATTATTCTATAAATTTCAAACTCCGCCCTAAATTAGATTTTAATGTATCGAACATATATACCGAAGGATTTTTTTATACCCCAATTAGTGGGCCCACAATAGGCCAAAATAAGATTTGTTTACTTTCCGGGAGGAGGTGATTTAAGCTAAATATTTGCGAAGCAGGCATGTGAAGCATGGCGCAATTGGTAAAGCTGCGTGGCAAGTCAGATTTGTTGTCCCGGCGTTCATGGGTTCGAAACACTGCAAGGGTCGACGTTCAAATTTTTTCTTTTTTTTTTAATTATTTTTTTTAAATATATTTTTTGATATTTTAACGTGAATCAAAGGTTCTGCATATAACAATAAACTATTTTTTATTTGGGAAATAGCGAATAATAGCTAATAAACGGATAAATTTCGGATAATTTTTATTTATTTATTTATTTTTATTTCTATTATTTTTTAGACTTCTTTTCAATATTTTAAAGAGAATAAAGTATTCTATATGTAAAAAGAACTTTTCTTCTTGGTTAAAGAGCGAATAATGGCTGATAAAGGGACAAAAGTCGTGTTAGAAGGCAAGCGTACATCAGACCCCGTAACTCCCTAGAATATTATCCTATAAATTTCAAACTCCGCCCTAAATTAGATTTTAATGTATCGAACATATATACCGAAGGATTTTTTTATACCCCAATTAGTGGGCCCACAATAGGCCAAAATAAGATTTGTTTACTTTCCGGGAGGAGGTGATTTAAGCTAAATATTTGCGAAGCAGGCATGTGAAGCATGGCGCAATTGGTAAAGCTGCGTGGCAAGTCAGATTTGTTGTCCCGGCGTTCATGGGTTCGAAACACTGCGAGGGTCGACGTTCAAATTTTTTCTTTTTTTTTAATTATTTTTTTTAAATATATTTTTTGATATTTTAACGTGAATCAAAGGTTCTGCATATAACAATAAACTATTTTTTATTTGGGAAATAGCGAATAATAGCTAATAAACGGATAAATTTCGGATAATTTTTATTTATTTATTTATTTTTATTTCTATTATTTTTTAGACTTCTTTTCAATATTTTAAAGAGAATAAAGTATTCTATATGTAAAAAGAACTTTTCTTCTTGGTTAAAGAGCGAATAATGGCTGATAAAGGGACAAAAGTCGTGTTAGAAGGCAAGCGTACATCAGACCCCGTAACTCCCTAGAATATTAACCTATAAATTTCAAACTCCACCCTAAATTAGATTTTAATGTATCGAACATATATACCGAAGGATTTTTTTATACCCCAATTAGTGGGCCCACAATAGGCCAAAATAAGATTTGTTTACTTTCCGGGAGGAGGTGATTTAAGCTAAATATTCGCGGAGCAGGCATGTGAAGCATGGCGCAATTGGTAAAGCTGCGTGGCAAGTCAGATTTGTTGTCCCGGCGTTCATGGGTTCGAAACACTGCGAGGGTCGACGTTCAAATTTTTTCTTTTTTTTTAATTATTTTTTTTAAATATATTTTTTGATATTTTAACGTGAATCAAAGGTTCTGCATATAACAATAAACTATTTTTTCTTTGGGAAATAGCGAATAATAGCTAATAAACGGATAAATTTCGGATAATTTTTATTTATTTATTTATTTTTATTTCTATTATTTTTTAGACTTCTTTTCAATATTTTAAAGAGAATAAAGTATTCTATATGTAAAAAGAACTTTTCTTCTTGGTTAAAGAGCGTATAATGGCTGATAAAGGGACAAAAGTCGTGTTAGAAGGCAAGCGTACATCAGACCCCGTAACTCCCTAGAATATTATCCTATAAATTTCAAACTCCGCCCTAAATTAGAGTTTAATGTATCGAACATATATACCGAAGGATTTTTTTATACCCCAATTAGTGGGCCCACAATAGGCCAAAATAAGATTTGTTTACTTTCCGGGAGGAGGTGATTTAAGCTAAATATTTGCGAAGCAGGCATGTGAAGCATGGCGCAATTGGTAAAGCTGCGTGGCAAGTCAGATTTGTTGTCCCGGCGTTCATGGGTTCGAAACACTGCGAGGGTCGACGTTCAAATTTTTTCTTTTTTTTTTAATTATTTTTTTTAAATATATTTTTTGATATTTTAACGTGAATCAAAGGTTCTGCATATAACAATAAACTATTTTTTATTTGGGAAATAGCGAATAATAGCTAATAAACGGATAAATTTCGGATAATTTTTATTTATTTATTTATTTTTATTTCTATTATTTTTTAGACTTCTTTTCAATATTTTAAAGAGAATAAAGTATTCTATATGTAAAAAGAACTTTTCTTCTTGGTTAAAGAGCGAATAATGGCTGATAAAGGGACAAAAGTCGTGTTAGAAGGCAAGCGTACATCAGACCCCGTAACTCCCTAGAATATTATCCTATAAATTTCAAACTCCGCCCTAAATTAGAGTTTAATGTATCGAACATATATACCGAAGGATTTTTTTATACCCCAATTAGTGGGCCCACAATAGGCCAAAATAAGATTTGTTTACTTTCCGGGAGGAGGTGATTTAAGCTAAATATTTGCGAAGCAGGCATGTGAAGCATGGCGCAATTGGTAAAGCTGCGTGGCAAGTCAGATTTGTTGTCCCGGCGTTCATGGGTTCGAAACACTGCGAGGGTCGACGTTCAAATTTTTTCTTTTTTTTTAATTATTTTTTTTAAATATATTTTTTGATATTTTAACGTGAATCAAAGGTTCTGCATATAACAATAAACTATTTTTTATTTGGGAAATAGCGAATAATAGCTAATAAACGGATAAATTTCGGATAATTTTTATTTATTTATTTATTTTTATTTCTATTATTTTTTAGACTTCTTTTCAATATTTTAAAGAGAATAAAGTATTCTATATGTAAAAAGAACTTTTCTTCTTGGTTAAAGAGCGAATAATGGCTGATAAAGGGACAAAAGTCGTGTTAGAAGGCAAGCGTACATCAGACCCCGTAACTCCCTAGAATATTAACCTATAAATTTCAAACTCCACCCTAAATTAGATTTTAATGTATCGAACATATATACCGAAGGATTTTTTTATACCCCAATTAGTGGGCCCACAATAGGCCAAAATAAGATTTGTTTACTTTCCGGGAGGAGGTGATTTAAGCTAAATATTTGCGAAGCAGGCATGTGAAGCATGGCGCAATTGGTAAAGCTGCGTGGCAAGTCAGATTTGTTGTCCCGGCGTTCATGAATTCGAAACACTGCGAGGGTCGACGTTCAAATTTTTTCTTTTTTTTTAATTATTTTTTTTAAATATATTTTTTGATATTTTAACGTGAATCAAAGGTTCTGCATATAACAATAAACTATTTTTTCTTTGGTAAATAGCGAATAATAGATATAATAGCGAATAATAGATATAGATTTCTTTGGAAAATAGCGAATAAACGGATAAATTTCGGATAATTTTTATTTATTTATTTATTTTTATTTCTTTTATATTTTTAGACTTCTTTTTAATATTTTAAAGAGAATAAAGTATTCTATATGTAAAAAGAACTTTTCTTCTTGGTTAAAGAGCGTATAATGGCTGAAAAGGGACAAAAGTCGTGTTAGAAGGCACGCGCACATCAGACCCCGTAACTCCCTAGAATATTATCCTATAAATTTCAAACTCCGCCCTAAATTAGAGTTTAATGTATCGAACATATATACCGAAGGATTTTTTTATACCCCAATTAGTGGGCCCACAATAGGCCAAAATAAGATTTGTTTACTTTCCGGGAGGAGGTGATTTAAGCTAAATATTTGCGAAGCAGGCATGTGAAGCATGGCGCAATTGGTAAAGCTGCGTGGCAAGTCAGATTTGTTGTCCCGGCGTTCATGGGTTCGAAACACTGCGAGGGTCGACGTTCAAATTTTTTCTTTTTTTTAAATTATTTTTTTTAAATATATTTTTTGATATTTTAACGTGAATCAAAGGTTCTGCATATAACAATAAACTATTTTTTATTTGGGAAATAGCGAATAATAGCTAATAAACGGATAAATTTCGGATAATTTTTATTTATTTATTTATTTTTATTTCTATTATTTTTTAGACTTCTTTTCAATATTTTAAAGAGAATAAAGTATTCTATATGTAAAAAGAACTTTTCTTCTTGGTTAAAGAGCGAATAATGGCTGATAAAGGGAGAAAAGTCGTGTTAGAAGGCAAGCGTACATCAGACCCGTAACTCCCTAGAATATTATCCTATAAATTTCAAACTCCGCCCTAAATTAGATTTTAATGTATCGAACATATATACCGAAGGATTTTTTTATACCCCAATTAGTGGGCCCACAATAGGCCAAAATAAGATTTGTTTACTTTCCGGGAGGAGGTGATTTAAGCTAAATATTTGCGAGGCAGGCATGTGAAGCATGGCGCAATTGGTAAAGCTGCGTGGCAAGTCAGATTTGTTGTCCCGGCGTTCATGGGTTCGAAACACTGCGAGGGTCGACGTTCAAATTTTTTCTTTTTTTTTAATTATTTTTTTTAAATATATTTTTTGATATTTTAACGTGAATCAAAGGTTCTGCATATAACAATAAACTATTTTTTATTTGGGAAATAGCGAATAATAGCTAATAAACGGATAAATTTCGGATAATTTTTATTTATTTATTTATTTTTATTTCTATTATTTTTTAGACTTTTTTTCAATATTTTAAAGAGAATAAAGTATTCTATATGTAAAAAGAACTTTTCTTCTTGGTTAAAGAGCGAATAATGGCTGAAAAAGGGACAAAAGTCGTGTTAGAAGGCAAGCGTACATCAGACCCCGTAACTCCCTAGAATATTAACCTATAAATTTCAAACTCCGCCTTAAATTAGATTTTAATATATCGAACATATATACCGAAGGATTTTTTTATACCCCAATTAGTGGGCCCACAATAGGCCAAAATAAGATTTGTTTACTTTCCGGGAGGAGGTGTTTTAAGCTAAATATTCGCGAAGCAGGCATGTGAAGCATGGCGCAATTGGTAAAGCTGCGTGACAAGTCAGATTTGTTGTCCCGGCGTTCATGGGTTCGAAACACTGCGAGGGTCGACGTTCAAAATTTTTCTTTTTTTTTATTATTTTTTTTTAAATATATTTTTTGATATTTTAACGTGAATCAAGTGTTCTGCATATAACAATAAACTATTTTTTCTTTGGGAAATAGCGAATAATAGCTAATAAACGGATAAATTTCGGATAATTTTTATTTATTTATTTATTTTTATGTCTATTATTTTTTAGACTTCTTTTCAATATTTTAAAGAGAATAAAGTATTCTATATGCAAAAAGAACTTTTCTTCTTGGTTAAAGAGCGAATAACGGCTGAAAAAGGGACAAAAGTCGTGTTAGAAGGCACGCGCACATCAGACCCCGTAACTCCCTAGAATATTAACCTATAAATTTCAAACTCGGCCCTAAATTAGAGTTTATTGTATCGAACATATATACCGAAGGATTTTTTTATACCCCAATTAGTAGGCCCACAGTAGGCCAAAATAAGTTATGTTTACTTTCCGGGAGGAGGTGTTTTAAGCTAAATATTCGCGAAGCAGGCATGTGAAGCATGGCGCTATTGGTAAAGCTGCGTGGCAGGTCAGATTTGTTGTCGCGGCGTTCATGGGTTCGAAACAATGCGAGGGTCAACGTTCAAATTTTTACTTTTTTTTTATTATTTTTTTAAATATATTTTATGATATTTTAGCGTGAATCAAGTGATCTGCATATAACAATAAAGTATTTTTTCTTTGGGAAATAGCGAATAATGGCTAATAAACGGATAAATTTCGGATAATTTTTATTTATTTATTTAATTTGATGTCTATTATTTTTTAGACTTCTTTTCAATATTTTAAAGAGAATAAAGTATTCTATATGTAAAAATAACTTTTCTTCCTGGTTAAAGAGCGAATAATGGCTGAAAAAGGGACAAAAGTCGTGTTAGAAGGCACGCGCACTTCAGACCCCGTAACTCCCTAGAATATTAACCTATAAATTTCAAACTCCGCCCTAAATTAGAGTTTAATGTATCGAACATATATACCGAAGGATTTTTTCATACCCGAATTAGTGGGCCCACAATAGGCCAAAATAAGTTTTGTTTACTTTCCGGGAGGAGGTGTTTTAAGCTAAATATTCGCGAAGCAGGCATGTGAAGCATGGCGCAATTGGTAAAGCGGCGTGGCAAGTCAGATTTGTTGTCCCGGCGATCATGGGTTCGAAACACTGCGAGGGTCGACGTTCAAATTTTTTCTTTTTTTTATTATTATTTTTTAAATATATTTTTTGATATTTTAACGTGAATCAAGTGTTCTGCTTATAACAATAAACTATTTTTTCTTTGGGAAATAGCGAATAATGGCTAATAAACGGATAAATTTCGGATAATTTTTATTTATTTATTTATTTTTATTTATATTATTTTTTAGACTTCTTTTCAATATTTTAAAGAGAATAAAGTATTCTATATGTAAAAAGAACTTTTCTTCTTGGTTAAAGAGCGAATAATGGCTGAAAAAGGGACAAAAGTCGTGTTAGAAGGCAAGCGTACATCAGACCCCGTAACTCCCTAGAATATTATCCTATAAATTTCAAACTCCGCCCTAAATTAGATTTTAATGTATCGAACATATATACCGAAGGATTTTTTTATACCCCAATTAGTGGGCCCACAATAGGCCAAAATAAGATTTGTTTACTTTCCGGGAGGAGGTGATTTAAGCTAAATATTTGCGAAGCAGGCATGTGAAGCATGGCGCAATTGGTAAAGCTGCGTGGCAAGTCAGATTTGTTGTCCCGGCGTTCATGGGTTCGAAACACTGCGAGGGTCGACGTTCAAATTTTTTCTTTTTTTTTAATTATTTTTTTTAAATATATTTTTTGATATTTTAACGTGAATCAAAGGTTCTGCATATAACAATAAACTATTTTTTATTTGGGAAATAGCGAATAATAGCTAATAAACGGATAAATTTCGGATAATTTTTATTTATTTATTTATTTTTATTTCTATTATTTTTTAGACTTCTTTTCAATATTTTAAAGAGAATAAAGTATTCTATATGTAAAAAGAACTTTTCTTCTTGGTTAAAGAGCGAATAATGGCTGATAAAGGGACAAAAGTCGTGTTAGAAGGCAAGCGTACATCAGACCCCGTAACTCCCTAGAATATTATCCTATAAATTTCAAACTCCGCCCTAAATTAGATTTTAATGTATCGAACATATATACCGAAGGATTTTTTTATACCCCAATTAGTGGGCCCACAATAGGCCAAAATAAGATTTGTTTACTTTCCGGGAGGAGGTGATTTAAGCTAAATATTTGCGAAGCAGGCATGTGAAGCATGGCGCAATTGGTAAAGCTGCGTGGCAAGTCAGATTTGTTGTCCCGGCGTTCATGGGTTCGAAACACTGCGAGGGTCGACGTTCAATTTTTTTCTTTTTTTTTTAATTATTTTTTTTAAATATATTTTTTGATATTTTAACGTGAATCAAAGGTTCTGCATATAACAATAAACTATTTTTTATTTGGGAAATAGCGAATAATAGCTAATAAACGGATAAATTTCGGATAATTTTTATTTATTTATTTATTTTTATTTCTATTATTTTTTAGACTTCTTTTCAATATTTTAAAGAGAATAAAGTATTCTATATGTAAAAAGAACTTTTCTTCTTGGTTAAAGAGCGAATAATGGCTGATAAAGGGACAAAAGTCGTGTTAGAAGGCAAGCGTACATCAGACCCCGTAACTCCCTAGAATATTATCCTATAAATTTCAAACTCCGCCCTAAATTAGATTTTAATGTATCGAACATATATACCGAAGGATTTTTTTATACCCCAATTAGTGGGCCCACAATAGGCCAAAATAAGATTTGTTTACTTTCCGGGAGGAGGTGATTTAAGCTAAATATTTGCGAAGCAGGCATGTGAAGCATGGCGCAATTGGTAAAGCTGCGTGGCAAGTCAGATTTGTTGTCCCGGCGTTCATGGGTTCGAAACACTGCGAGGGTCGACGTTCAAATTTTTTCTTTTTTTTTAATTATTTTTTTTAAATATATTTTTTGATATTTTAACGTGAATCAAAGGTTCTGCATATAACAATAAACTATTTTTTATTTGGGAAATAGCGAATAATAGCTAATAAACGGATAAATTTCGGATAATTTTTATTTATTTATTTATTTTTATTTCTATTATTTTTTAGACTTCTTTTCAATATTTTAAAGAGAATAAAGTATTCTATATGTAAAAAGAACTTTTCTTCTTGGTTAAAGAGCGAATAATGGCTGATAAAGGGACAAAAGTCGTGTTAGAAGGCAGGCGTACATCAGACCCCGTAACTCCCTAGAATATTAACCTATAAATTTCAAACTCCACCCTAAATTAGATTTTAATGTATCGAACATATATACCGAAGGATTTTTTTATACCCCAATTAGTGGGCCCACAATAGGCCAAAATAAGATTTGTTTACTTTCCGGGAGGAGGTGATTTAAGCTAAATATTTGCGAAGCAGGCATGTGAAGCATGGCGCAATTGGTAAAGCTGCGTGGCAAGTCAGATTTGTTGTCCCGGCGTTCATGGGTTCGAAACACTGCGAGGGTCGACGTTCAAATTTTTTCTTTTTTTTTAATTATTTTTTTTAAATATATTTTTTGATATTTTAACGTGAATCAAAGGTTCTGCATATAACAATAAACTATTTTTTATTTGGGAAATAGCGAATAATAGCTAATAAACGGATAAATTTCGGATAATTTTTATTTATTTATTTATTTTTATTTCTATTATTTTTTAGACTTCTTTTCAATATTTTAAAGAGAATAAAGTATTCTATATGTAAAAAGAACTTTTCTTCTTGGTTAAAGAGCGAATAATGGCGTATAAAGGGACAAAAGTCGTGTTAGAAGGCAAGCGTACATCAGACCCCGTAACTCCCTAGAATATTAACCTATAAATTTCAAACTCCACCCTAAATTAGATTTTAATGTATCGAACATATATACCGAAGGATTTTTTTATACCCCAATTAGTGGGCCCACAATAGGCCAAAATAAGATTTGTTTACTTTCCGGGAGGAGGTGATTTAAGCTAAATATTTGCGAAGCAGGCATGTGAAGCATGGCGCAATTGGTAAAGCTGCGTGGCAAGTCAGATTTGTTGTCCCGGCGTTCATGAATTCGAAACACTGCGAGGGTCGACGTTCAAATTTTTTCTTTTTTTTTAATTATTTTTTTTAAATATATTTTTTGATATTTTAACGTGAATCAAAGGTTCTGCATATAACAATAAACTATTTTTTCTTTGGAAAATAGCGAATAATAGCTAATAAACGGATAAATTTCGGATAATTTTTATTTATTTATTTATTTTTATTTCTTTTATATTTTTAGACTTCTTTTTAATATTTTAAAGAGAATAAAGTATTCTATATGTAAAAAGAACTTTTCTTCTTGGTTAAAGAGCGTATAATGGCTGAAAAGGGACAAAAGTCGTGTTAGAAGGCACGCGCACATCAGACCCCGTAACTCCCTAGAATATTATCCTATAAATTTCAAACTCCGCCCTAAATTAGAGTTTAATGTATCGAACATATATACCGAAGGATTTTTTTATACCCCAATTAGTGGGCCCACAATAGGCCAAAATAAGATTTGTTTACTTTCCGGGAGGAGGTGATTTAAGCTAAATATTTGCGAAGCAGGCATGTGAAGCATGGCGCAATTGGTAAAGCTGCGTGGCAAGTCAGATTTGTTGTCCCGGCGTTCATGGGTTCGAAACACTGCGAGGGTCGACGTTCAAATTTTTTCTTTTTTTTTAATTATTTTTTTTAAATATATTTTTTGATATTTTAACGTGAATCAAAGGTTCTGCATATAACAATAAACTATTTTTTCTTTGGGAAATAGCGAATAATAGCTAATAAACGGATAAATTTCGGATAATTTTTATTTATTTATTTATTTTTATTTCTTTTATATTTTTAGACTTCTTTTCAATATTTTAAAGAGAATAAAGTATTCTATATGTAAAAAGAACTTTTCTTCTTGGTTAAAGAGCGTATAATGGCTGAAAAGGGACAAAAGTCGTGTTAGAAGGCACGCGCACATCAGACCCCGTAACTCCCTAGAATATTATCCTATAAATTTCAAACTCCGCCCTAAATTAGAGTTTAATGTATCGAACATATATACCGAAGGATTTTTTTATACCCCAATTAGTGGGCCCACAATAGGCCAAAATAAGATTTGTTTACTTTCCGGGAGGAGGTGATTTAAGCTAAATATTTGCGAAGCAGGCATGTGAAGCATGGCGCAATTGGTAAAGCTGCGTGGCAAGTCAGATTTGTTTTCCCGGCGTTCATGGGTTCGAAACACTGCGAGGGTCGACGTTCAAATTTTTTCTTTTTTTTTAATTATTTTTTTTAAATATATTTTTTGATATTTTAACGTGAATCAAAGGTTCTGCATATAACAATAAACTATTTTTTATTTGGGAAATAGCGAATAATAGCTAATAAACGGATAAATTTCGGATAATTTTTATTTATTTATTTATTTTTATTTCTATTATTTTTTAGACTTCTTTTCAATATTTTAAAGAGAATAAAGTATTCTATATGTAAAAAGAACTTTTCTTCTTGGTTAAAGAGCGAATAATGGCTGATAAAGGGACAAAAGTCGTGTTAGAAGGCAAGCGTACATCAGACCCGTAACTCCCTAGAATATTATCCTATAAATTTCAAACTCCGCCCTAAATTAGATTTTAATGTATCGAACATATATACCGAAGGATTTTTTTATACCCCAATTAGTGGGCCCACAATAGGCCAAAATAAGATTTGTTTACTTTCCGGGAGGAGGTGATTTAAGCTAAATATTTGCGAGGCAGGCATGTGAAGCATGGCGCAATTGGTAAAGCTGCGTGGCAAGTCAGATTTGTTGTCCCGGCGTTCATGGGTTCGAAACACTGCGAGGGTCGACGTTCAAATTTTTTCTTTTTTTTTAATTATTTTTTTTAAATATATTTTTTGATATTTTAACGTGAATCAAAGGATCTGCATATAACAATAAACTATTTTTTATTTGGGAAATAGCGAATAATAGCTAATAAACGGATAAATTTCGGATAATTTTTATTTATTTATTTAATTTGATGTCTATTATTTTTTAGACTTCTTTTCAATATTTTAAAGAGAATAAAGTATTCTATATGTAAAAAGAACTTTTCTTCCTGGTTAAAGAGCGAATAATGGCTGAAAAAGGGACAAAAGTCGTGTTAGAAGGCACGCGCACTTCAGACCCCGTAACTCCCTAGAATATTTACCTATAAATTTCAAACTCCGCCCTAAATTAGAGTTTAATGTATCGAACATATATACCGAAGGATTTTTTCATACCCGAATTAGTGGGCCCACAATAGGCCAAAATAAGTTTTGTTTACTTTCCGGGAGGAGGTGTTTTAAGCTAAATATTCGCGAAGCAGGCATGTGAAGCATGGCGCAATTGGTAAAGCGGCGTGGCAAGTCAGATTTGTTGTCCCGGCGATCATGGGTTCGAAACACTGCGAGGGTCGACGTTCAAATTTTTTCTTTTTTTTATTATTATTTTTTAAATATATTTTTTGATATTTTAACGTGAATCAAGTGTTCTGCTTATAACAATAAACTATTTTTTCTTTGGGAAATAGCGAATAATGGCTAATAAACGGATAAATTTCGGATAATTTTTATTTATTTATTTATTTTTATTTCTATTATTTTTTAGACTTCTTTTCAATATTTTAAAGAGAATAAAGTATTCTATATGTAAAAAGAACTTTTCTTCTTGGTTAAAGAGCGAATAATGGCTGAAAAAGGGACAAAAGTCGTGTTAGAAGGCAAGCGTACATCAGACCCCGTAACTCCCTAGAATATTAACCTATAAATTTCAAACTCCGCCCTAAATTAGATTTTAATGTATCGAACATATATACCGAAGGATTTTTTTATACCCCAATTAGTGGGCCCTCAATAGGCCAAAATAAGTTTTGTTTACTTTCCGGGAGGAGGTGTTTTAAGCTAAATATTTGCGAAGCAGGCATGTGAAGCATGCCGCAATTGGTAAAGCTGCGTGGCAAGTCAGATTTGTTGTCCCGGTGTTCATGGGTTCGAAACACTGCGAGGGTCGACGTTCGAATTTTTTCTTTTTTTTTTATTATTTTTTTTAAATATATTTTTTGATATTTTAACGTGAATCAAAGGTTCTGCATATAACAATAAACTATTTTTTCTTTGCGGAATAGCGAATAATGGCTAATAAACGGATAAATTTCGGATAATTTTTATTTATTTATTTATTTTTATTTCTATTATTTTTTAGACTTCTTTTCAATATTTTAAAGAGAATAAAGTATTCTATATGTAAAAAGAACTTTTCTTCTTGGTTAAAGAGCGAATAATGGCTGAAAAAGGGTCAAAAGTCGTGTTAGAAGGCAAGCGTACATCAGACCCCGTAACTCCCTAGAATATTAACCTATAAATTTCAAACTCCGCCCTAAATTAGATTTTAATGTATCGAACATATATACCGAAGGATTTTTTTATACCCCAATTAGTGGGCCCTCAATAGGCCAAAATAAGTTTTGTTTACTTTCCGGGAGGAGGTGTTTTAAGCTAAATATTTGCGAAGCAGGCATGTGAAGCATGCCGCAATTGGTAAAGCTGCGTGGCAAGTCAGATTTGTTGTCCCGGTGTTCATGGGTTCGAAACACTGCGAGGGTCGACGTTCGAATTTTTTCTTTTTTTTTTATTATTTTTTTTAAATATATTTTTTGATATTTTAACGTGAATCAAAGGTTCTACATATAACAATAAACTATTTTTTCTTTGCGGAATAGCGAATAATGGCTAATAAACGGATAAATTTCGGATAATTTTTATTTATTTATTTATTTTTATTTCTATTATTTTTTAGACTTCTTTTCAATATTTTAAAGAGAATAAAGTATTCTATATGTAAAAAGAACTTTTCTTCTTGGTTAAAGAGCGAATAATGGCTGAAAAAGGGACAAAAGTCGTGTTGGAAGGCAAGCGTACATCAGACCCCGTAACTCCCTAGAATATTAACCTATAAATTTCAAACTCCGCCCTAAATTAGATTTTAATGTATCGAACATATATACCGAAGGATTTTTTTATACCCCAATTAGTGGGCCCACAATAGGCCAAAATAAGTTTTGTTTACTTTCCGGGAGGAGGTGTTTTAAGCTAAATATTTGCGAAGCAGGCATGTGAAGCATGGCGCAATTGGTAAAGCTGCGTGGCAAGTCAGATTTGTTGTCCCGGCGTTCATGGGTTCGAAACACTGCGAGGGTCGACGTTCAAATTTTTGCTTTTTTTTTTATCATTTTTTTTAAATATATTTTTTGATATTTTAACGTGAATCAAAGGTTCTGCATATAACAATAAACTATTTTTTCTTTGGGGAATAGCGAATAATAGCTAATAAACGGATAAATTTCGGATAATTTTTATTTATTTATTTATTTTTATTTCTTTAATTTTTTAGACTTCTTTTCAATATTTTAAAGAGAATAAAGTATTCTATATGTAAAAAGAACTTTTCTTCTTGGTTAAAGAGCGTATAATGGCTGAAAAGGGACTAAAGTCTTGTTAGAAGGCACGCGCACATCAGACCCCGTAACTCCCTAGAATATTAACCTATAAATTTCAAACTCCGCCCTAAATTAGAGTTTAATGTATCGAACATATATACCGAAGGATTTTTTTATACCCCAATCAGTGGGCCCACAATAGGCCAAAATAAGTTTTGTTTACTTTCCGGGAGGAGGTGTTTTAAGCTAAATATTCGCGGAGCAGGCATGTGAAGCATGGCGCAATTGGTAAAGCTGCGTGGCAAGTCAGATTTGTTGTCCCGGCGTTCATGGGTTCGAAACACTGCGAGGGTCGACGTTCAAATTTTTTCTTTTTTTTTTATTATTTTTTTTAAATATATTTTTTGATATTTTAACGTGAATCAAAGGTTCTGCATATAACAATAAACTATTTTTTCTTTGGGAAATAGCGAATAATAGCTAATAAACGGATAAATTTCGGATAATTTTTATTTATTTATTTATTTTTATTTCTATTATTTTTTTGGCTTCTTTTTAATATTTTAAAGAGAATAAAGTATTCTATATGTAAAAAGAACTTTTCTTCTTGGTTAAAGAGCGAATAATGGCAGAAAAAGGGACAAAAGTCGTGTTAGAAGGCACGCGCACATCAGACCCCGTAACTCCCTAGAATATTAACCTATAAATTTCAAACTCCGCCCTAAATTAGAGTTTAATGTATCGAACATATATACCGAAGGATTTTTCTATACCCCAATTAGTGGGCCCACAATAGGCCAAAATAAGTTTTGTTTGTTTTCCGGGAGGAGGTGTTTTAAGCTAAATATTTGCGAAGCAGGCATGTGAAGCATGGCGCAATTGGTAAAGCTGCGTGGCAAGTCAGATTTGTTGTCCCGGCGTTCATGGGTTCGAAACACTGCGAGGGTCGACGTTCAAATTTTTTCTTTTTTTTTTATTATTTTTTTTAAATATATTTTTTGATATTTTAACGTGAATCAAAGGTTCTGCATATAACAATAAACTTTTTTTTCTTTGGGGAAGAGCGAATAATAGCTAATAAACGGATAAATTTCGGATAATTTTTATTTATTTATTTATTTTTATTTCTTTAATTTTTTAGACTTCTTTTCAATATTTTAAAGAGAATAAAGTATTCTATATGTCAAAAGAACTTTTCTTCTTGGTTAAAGAGCGTATAATGGCTGAAAAGGGACTAAAGTCGTGTTAGAAGGCACTCGCACATCAGACCCCGTAACTCCCTAGAATATTAACCTATAAATTTCAAACTCCGACCTAAATTAGAGTTTAATGTATCGAACATATATACCGAAGGATTTTCTTATACCCCAATTAGTGGGCCCACAATAGGCCAAAATAAGTTTTGTTTACTTTCCGGGAGGAGGTGTTTTAAGCTAAATATTTGCGAAGCAGGCATGTGAAGCATGGCGCAATTGGTAAAGCTGCGTGGCAAGTCAGATTTGTTGTCCCGGCGTTCATGGGTTCGAAACACTGCGAGGGTCGACGTTCAAATTTTTTCTTTTTTTTTATCATTTTTTTTAAATATATTTTTTGATATTTTAACGTGAATCAAAGGTTCTGCATATAACAATAAACTAATTTTTCTTTGGGGAATAGCGAATAATAGCTAATAAACGGATAAATTTCGGATAATTTTTATTTATTTATTTATTTTTATTTCTTTAATTTTTTAGACTTCTTTTCAATATTTTAAAGAGAATAAAGTATTCTATATGTAAAAAGAACTTTTCTTCTTGGTTAAAGAGCGTATAATGGCTGAAAAGGGACTAAAGTCTTGTTAGAAGGCACGCGCACATCAGACCCCGTAACTCCCTAGAATATTAACCTTTAAATTTCAAACTCCGCCCTAAATTAGAGTTTAATGTATCGAACATATATACCGAAGGATTTTTTTATACCCCAATCAGTGGGCCCACAATAGGCCAAAATAAGTTTTGTTTACTTTCCGGGAGGAGGTGTTTTAAGCTAAATATTCGCGGAGCAGGCATGTGAAGCATGGCGCAATTGGTAAAGCTGCGTGGCAAGTCAGATTGGTTGTCCCGGCGTTCATGGGTTCGAAACACTGCGAGGGTCGACGTTCAAATTTTTTATTTTTTTTTTATTATTTTTTTTAAATATATTTTTTGATATTTTAACGTGAATCAAAGGTTCTGCATATAACAATAAACTATTTTTTCTTTGGGGAAGAGCGAATAATAGCTAATAAACGGATAAATTTCGGATAATTTTTATTTATTTATTTATTTTTATTTCTTTAATTTTTTAGACTTCTTTTCAATATTTTAAAGAGAATAAAGTATTCTATATGTAAAAAGAACTTTTCTTCTTGGTTAAAGAGCGTATAATGGCTGAAAAGGGACTAAAGTCGTGTTAGAAGGCACTCGCACATCAGACCCCGTAACTCCCTAGAATATTAACCTATAAATTTCAAACTCCGACCTAAATTAGAGTTTAATGTATCGAACATATATACCGAAGGATTTTTTTATACCCCAATTAGTGGGCCCACAATAGGCCAAAATAAGTTTTGTTTACTTTCCGGGAGGAGGTGTTTTAAGCTAAATATTTGCGAAGCAGGCATGTGAAGCATGGCGCAATTGGTAAAGCTGCGTGGCAAGTCAGATTTGTTGTCCCGGCGTTCATGGGTTCGAAACACTGCGAGGGTCGACGTTCAAATTTTTTCTTTTTTTTTTATCATTTTTTTTAAATATATTTTTTGATATTTTAACGTGAATCAAAGGTTCTGCATATAACAATAAACTATTTTTTCTTTGGGGGAAGAGCGAATAATAGCTAATAAACGGATAAATTTCGGATAATTTTATTTATTTATTTATTTTTATTTCTTTAATTTTTTAGACTTCTTTTTAATATTTTAAAGAGAATAAAGTATTCTATATGTAAAAAGAACTTTTCTTCTTGGTTAAAGAGCGAATAATGGCAGAAAAAGGGACAAAAGTCGTGTTAGAAGGCACGCGCACATCAGACCCCGTAACTCCCTAGAATATTAACCTATAAATTTCAAACTCCGCCCTAAATTAGAGTTTAATGTATCGAACATATATACCGAAAGATTTTTCTATACCCCAATTAGTGGGCCCACAATAGGCCAAAATAAGTTTTGTTTACTTTCCGGGAGGAGGTGTTTTAAGCTAAATATTTGCGAAGCAGGCATGTGAAGCATGGCGCAATTGGTAAAGCTGCGTGGCAAGTCAGATTTGTTGTCCCGGCGTTCATGGGTTCGAAACACTGCGAGGGTCGACGTTCAAATTTTTTCTTTTTTTTTTATTATTTTTTTTAAATATATTTTTTGATATTTTAACGTGAATCAAAGGTTCTGCATATAACAATAAACTTTTTTTTCTTTGGGGAAGAGCGAATAATAGCTAATAAACGGATAAATTTCGGATAATTTTTATTTATTTAATTATTTTTATTTCTTTAATTTTTTAGACTTCTTTTCAATATTTTAAAGAGAATAAAGTATTCTATATGTAAAAAGAACTTTTCTTCTTGGTTAAAGAGCGTATAATGGCTGAAAAGGGACTAAAGTCGTGTTAGAAGGCACTCGCACATCAGACCCCGTAACTCCCTAGAATATTAACCTATAAATTTCAAACTCCGACCTAAATTAGAGTTTAATGTATCGAACATATATACCGAAGGATTTTTTTATACCCCAATTAGTGGGCCCACAATAGGCCAAAATAAGTTTTGTTTACTTTCCGGGAGGAGGTGTTTTAAGCTAAATATTCGCGGAGCAGGCATGTGAAGCATGGCGCAATTGGTAAAGCTGCGTGGCAAGTCAGATTTGTTGTCCCGGCGTTCATGGGTTCGAAACACTGCGAGGGTCGACGTTCAAATTTTTTATTTTTTTTTTTATTATTTTTTTTAAATATATTTTTTGATATTTTAACGTGAATCAAAGGTTCTGCATATAACAATAAACTATTTTTTCTTTGGGAAATAGCGAATAATAGCTAATAAACGGATAAATTACGGATAATTTTTATTTATTTATTTATTTTTATTTCTATTATTTTTTTGGCTTCTTTTCAATATTTTAAAGTGAATAAAGTATTCTATATGTAAAAAGAACTTTTCTTCTTGGTTAAAGAGCGAATAATGGCAGAAAAAGGGACAAAAGTCGTGTTAGAAGGCACGCGCACATCAGACCCCGTAACTCCCTAGAATATTAACCTATAAATTTCAAACTCCGCCCTAAATTAGAGTTTAATGTATCGAACATATATACCGAAGGATTTTTTTATACCCGAATTAGTGGGCCCACAATAGGCCAAAATAAGTTTTGTTTACTTTCCGGGAGGAGGTGTTTTAAGCTAAATATTCGCGAAGCAGGCATGTGAAGCATGGCGCATTGGTAAAGCTGCGTGGCAAGTCAGATTTGTTGTCCCGGCTTTCATGGGTTCGAAACACTGCGAGGGTCGACGTTCAAATTTTTTCTTTTTTTTATTATTATTTTTTAAATATATTTTTTGATATTTCAACGTGAATCAAGTGTTCTGCATATAACAATAAACTATTTTTTCTTTGGGAAATAGCGAATAATGGCTAATAAACGGATAAATTTCGGATAATTTTTATTTATTTATTTATTTTTATTTCTATTATTTTTTAGACTTCTTTTCAATATTTTAAAGAGAATAAAGTATTCTATATGTAAAAAGAACTTTTCTTCTTGGTTAAAGAGCGAATAATGGCTGAAAAAGGGACAAAAGTCGTGTTAGAAGGCAAGCGTACATCAGACCCCGTAACTCCCTAGAATATTAACCTATAAATTTCAAACTCCGCCCTAAATTAGAGTTTAATGTATCGAACATATATACCGAAGGATTTTTTTATACTTCAATTAGTGGGCCCACAATAGGCCAAAATAAGTTTTGTTTACTTTCCGGGAGGAGGTGTTTTAAGCTAAATATTTGCGAAGCAGGCATGTGAAGCATGGCGCAATTGGTAAAGCTGCGTGGCAAGTAAGATTTGTTGTCCCGGCGTTCATGTGTTCGAAACACTGCGAGGGTCGACGTTCAAATTTTTTCTTTTTTTTTATTATTTTTTTTAAATATATTTTTTGATATTTTAACGTGAATCAAAGGTTCTGCATATAACAATAAACTATTTTTTCTTTGGGAAATAGCGAATAATAGCTAATTAACGGATAAATTTCAAATAATTTTTATTTATTTATTTATTTTTATTTATTTTATTTTTTAGACTTCTTTTCAATATTTTAAAGAGAATAAAGTATTCTATATGTAAAAAGAACTTTTCTTCTTGGTTAAAGAGCGTATAATGGCTGAAAAGGGACAAAAGTCGTGTTAGAAGGCACGCGCACATCAGACCCCGTAACTCCCTAGAATATTAACCTATAAATTTCAAACTCCGCCCTAAATTAGAGTTTAATGTATCGAACATATATACCGAAGGATTTTTTTATACCCGAATTAGTGGGCCCACAATAGGCCAAAATAAGTTTTGTTTACTTTCCGGGAGGAGGTGTTTTAAGCTAAATATTTGCGAAGCAGGCATGTGAAGCATGGCGCAATTGGTAAAGCTGCGTGGCAAGTCAGATTTGTTGTCCCGGTGTTCATGGGTTCGAAACACTGCGAGGGTCGACGTTCAAATTTATTCTTTTTTTTTTTATTATTTTTTTTAAATATATTTTTTGATATTTTAACGTGAATCAAAGGTTCTGCATATAACAATAAACTATTTTTTCTTTGGGGAATAGCGAATAATAGCTAATAAACGGATAAATTTCGGATAATTTTTATTTATTTATTTATTTTTATTTCTTTAATTTTTTAGACTTCTTTTCAATATTTTAAAGAGAATAAAGTATTCTATATGTAAAAAGAACTTTTCTTCTTGGTTAAAGAGCGTATAATGGCTGAAAAGGGACTAAAGTCGTGTTAGAAGGCACGCGCACATCAGACCCCGTAACTCCCTAGAATATTAACCTATAAATTTCAAACTCCGCCCTAAATTAGAGTTTAATGTATCGAACATATATACCGAAGGATTTTTTTATACCCCAATTAGTGGGCCCACAATAGGCCAAAATAAGTTTTGTTTACTTTCCGGGAGGAGGTGTTTTAAGCTAAATATTCGCGGAGCAGGCATGTGAAGCATGGCGCAATTGGTAAAGCTGCGTGGCAAGTCAGATTTGTTGTCCCGGCGTTCATGGGTTCGAAACACTGCGAGGGTCGACGTTCAAATTTTTTCTTTTTTTTTTATTATTTTTTTTAAATATATTTTTTGATATTTTAACGTCAATCAAAGGTTCTGCATATAACAATAAACTATTTTTTCTTTGGGAAATAGCGAATAATAGCTAATAAACGGATAAATTTCGGATAATTTTTATTTATTTATTTATTTTTATTTCTATTATTTTTTAGACTTCTTTTCAATATTTTAAAGAGAATAAAGTATTCTATATGTAAAAAGAACTTTTCTTCTTGGTTAAAGAGCGAATAATGGCTGATAAAGGGACAAAAGTCGTGTTAGAAGGCAAGCGTACATCAGACCCCGTAACTCCCTAGAATATTAACCTATAAAGTTCAAACTCCACCCTAAATTAGATTTTAACGTATCGAACATATATACCGAAGGATTTTTTTATACCCCAATTAGTGGGCCCACAATAGGCCAAAATAAGATTTGTTTACTTTCCGGGAGGAGGTGATTTAAGCTAAATATTTGCGAAGCAGGCATGTGAAGCATGGCGCAATTGGTAAAGCTGCGTGGCAAGTCAGATTTGTTGTCCCGGCGTTCATGGGTTCGAAACACTGCGAGGGTCGACGTTCAAATTTTTTCTTTTTTTTTAATTATTTTTTTTAAATATATTTTATGATATTTTAGCGTGAATCAAGTGATCTGCATATAACAATAAAGTATTTTTTCTTTGGGAAATAGCGAATAATGGCTAATAAACGGATAAATTTCGGATAATTTTTATTTATTTATTTAATTTGATGTCTATTATTTTTTAGACTTCTTTTCAATATTTTAAAGAGAATAAAGTATTCTATATGTAAAAAGAACTTTTCTTCCTGGTTAAAGAGCGAATAATGGCTGAAAAAGGGACAAAAGTCGTGTTAGAAGGCACGCGCTCTTCAGACCCCGTAACTCCCTAGAATATTAACCTATAAATTTCAAACTCCGCCCTAAATTAGAGTTTAATGTATCGAACATATATACCGAAGGATTTTTTTATACCCGAATTAGTGGGCCCACAATAGGCCAAAATAAGTTTTGTTTACTTTCCGGGAGAAGGTGTTTTAAGCTAAATATTCGCGAAGCAGGCATGTGAAGCATGGCGCAATTGGTAAAACTGCGTGGCAAGTCAGATTTGTTGTCCCGGCGATCATGGGTTCGAAACACTGCGAGGGTCGACGTTCAAATTTTTTCTTTTTTTTATTATTATTTTTTAAATATATTTTTTGATATTTTAACGTGAATCAAGTGTTCTGCTTATAACAATAAACTATTTTTTCTTTGGGAAATAGCGAATAATGGCTAATAAACGGATAAATTTCGGATAATTTTTATTTATTTATTTATTTTTATTTCTATTATTTTTTAGGCTTTTTTTCAATATTTTAAAGAGAATAAAGTATTCTATATGTAAAAAGAACTTTTCTTCTTGGTTAAAGAGCGAATAATGGCTAAAAAAGGGACAAAAGTCGTGTTAGAAGGCAAGCGTACATCAGACCCCGTAACTCCCTAGAATATTAACCTATAAATTTCAAACTCCGCCCTAAATTAGATTTTAATGTATCGAACATATATACCGAAGGATTTTTTTATACCCCAATTAGTGGGCCCACAATAGGCCAAAATAAGTTTTGTTTACTTTCCGGGAGGAGGTGTTTTAAGCTAAATATTTGCGAAGCAGGCATGTGAAGCATGGCGCAATTGGTAAAGCTGCGTGGGAAGTCAGATTTGTTGTCCCGGCGTTCATGGGTTCGAAACACTGCGAGGGTCAACGTTCAAATTTTTTCTTTTTTTTTTATTATTTTTTTTAAATATATTTTTTGATATTTTAACGTGAATCAAAGGTTCTGCATATAACAATAAACTATTTTTTCTTTGGGGAATAGCGAATAATAGCTAATAAACGGATAAATTTCGGATAATTTTTATTTATTTATTTATTTTTATTTCTTTAATTTTTTAGACTTCTTTTCAATATTTTAAAGAGAATAAAGTATTCTATATGTAAAAAGAACTTTTCTTCTTGGTTAAAGAGCGTATAATGGCTGAAAAGGGACTAAAGTCGTGTTAGAAGGCACGCGCACATCAGACCCCGTAACTCCCTAGAATATTAACCTATAAATTTCAAACTCCGCTCTAAATTAGAGTTTAATGTATCGAACATATATACCGAAGGATTTTTTTATACCCCAATTAGTGGGCCCACAATAGGCCAAAATAAGTTTTGTTTACTTTCCGGGAGGAGGTGTTTTAAGCTAAATATTCGCGGAGCAGGCATGTGAAGCATGGCGCAATTGGTAAAGCTGCGTGGCAAGTCAGATTTGTTGTCCCGGCGTTCATGGGTTCGAAACACTGCGAGGGTCGACGTTCAAATTTTTTCTTTTTTTTTTATTATTTTTTTTAAATATATTTTTTGATATTTTAACGTCAATCAAAGGTTCTGCATATAACAATAAACTATTTTTTCTTTGGGAAATAGCGAATAATAGCTAATAAACGGATAAATTTCGGATAATTTTTATTTATTTATTTATTTTTATTTCTATTATTTTTTAGACTTCTTTTCAATATTTTAAAGAGAATAAAGTATTCTATATGTAAAAAGAACTTTTCTTCTTGGTTAAAGAGCGAATAATGGCTGATAAAGGGACAAAAGTCGTGTTAGAAGGCAAGCGTACATCAGACCCCGTAACTCCCTAGAATATTAACCTATAAATTTCAAACTCCACCCTAAATTAGATTTTAATGTATCGAACATATATACCGAAGGATTTTTTTATACCCCAATTAGTGGGCCCACAATAGGCCAAAATAAGATTTGTTTACTTTCCGGGAGGAGGTGATTTAAGCTAAATATTTGCGAAGCAGGCATGTGAAGCATGGCGCAATTGGTAAAGCTGCGTGGCAAGTCAGATTTGTTGTCCCGGCGTTCATGGGTTCGAAACACTGCGAGGGTCGACGTTCAAATTTTTTCTTTTTTTTTAATTATTTTTTTTAAATATATTTTATGATATTTTAGCGTGAATCAAGTGATCTGCATATAACAATAAAGTATTTTTTCTTTGGGAAATAGCGAATAATGGCTAATAAACGGATAAATTTCGGATAATTTTTATTTATTTATTTAATTTGATGTCTATTATTTTTTAGACTTCTTTTCAATATTTTAAAGAGAATAAAGTATTCTATATGTAAAAAGAACTTTTCTTCCTGGTTAAAGAGCGAATAATGGCTGAAAAAGGGACAAAAGTCGTGTTAGAAGGCAAGCGTACATCAGACCCCGTAACTCCCTAGAATATTAACCTATAAATTTCAAACTCCGCCTTAAATTAGATTTTAATGTATCGAACATATATACCGAAGGATTTTTTTATACCCCAATTAGTGGGCCCACAATAGGCCAAAATAAGATTTGTTTACTTTCCGGGAGGAGGTGTTTTAAGCTAAATATTCGCGAAGCAGGCATGTGAAGCATGGCGCAATTGGTAAAGCTGCGTGACAAGTCAGATTTGTTGTCCCGGCGTTCATGGGTTCGAAACACTGCGAGGGTCGACGTTCAAAATTTTTCTTTTTTTTTATTATTTTTTTTTAAATATATTTTTTGATATTTTAACGTGAATCAAGTGTTCTGCATATAACAATAAACTATTTTTTCTTTGGGAAATAGCGAATAATAGCTAATAAACGGATAAATTTCGGATAATTTTTATTTATTTATTTATTTTTATGTCTATTATTTTTTAGACTTCTTTTCAATATTTTAAAGAGAATAAAGTATTCTATATGCAAAAAGAACTTTTCTTCTTGGTTAAAGAGCGAATAACGGCTGAAAAAGGGACAAAAGTCGTGTTAGAAGGCACGCGCACATCAGACCCCGTAACTCCCTAGAATATTAACCTATAAATTTCAAACTCGGCCCTAAATTAGAGTTTATTGTATCGAACATATATACCGAAGGATTTTTTTATACCCCAATTAGTAGGCCCACAGTAGGCCAAAATAAGTTATGTTTACTTTCCGGGAGGAGGTGTTTTAAGCTAAATATTCGCGAAGCAGGCATGTGAAGCATGGCGCTATTGGTAAAGCTGCGTGGCAGGTCAGATTTGTTGTCGCGGCGTTCATGGGTTCGAAACACTGCGAGGGTCGACGTTCAAATTTTTTCTTTTTTTTTAATTATTTTTTTTAAATATATTTTATGATATTTTAGCGTGAATCAAGTGATCTGCATATAACAATAAAGTATTTTTTCTTTTGGAAATAGCGAATAATGGCTAATAAACGGATAAATTTCGGATAATTTTTATTTATTTATTTATTTTTATTTCTATTATTTTTTAGACTTCTTTTCAATATTTTAAAGAGAATAAAGTATTCTATATGTAAAAAGAACTTTTCTTCTTGGTTAAAGAGCGTATAATGGCTGAAAAGGGACTAAAGTCGTGTTAGAAGGCACGCGCACATCAGACCCCGTAACTCCCTAGAATATTAACCTATAAATTTCAAACTCCGCCCTAAATTAGAGTTTAATGTATCGAACATATATACCGAAGGATTTTTTTATACCCCAATTAGTGGGCCCACAATAGGCCAAAATAAGTTTTGTTTACTTTCCGGGAGGAGGTGTTTTAAGCTAAATATTCGCGGAGCAGGCATGTGAAGCATGGCGCAATTGGTAAAGCTGCGTGGCAAGTCAGATTTGTTGTCCCGGCGTTCATGGGTTCGAAACACTGCGAGGGTCGACGTTCAAATTTTTTCTTTTTTTTTTATTATTTTTTTTAAATATATTTTTTGATATTTTAACGTCAATCAAAGGTTCTGCATATAACAATAAACTATTTTTTCTTTGGGAAATAGCGAATAATAGCTAATAAACGGATAAATTTCGGATAATTTTTATTTATTTATTTATTTTTATTTCTATTATTTTTTAGACTTCTTTTCAATATTTTAAAGAGAATAAAGTATACTATATGTAAAAAGAACTTTTCTTCTTGGTTAAAGAGCGAATAATGGCTGATAAAGGGACAAAAGTCGTGTTAGAAGGCAAGCGTACATCAGACCCCGTAACTCCCTAGAATATTAACCTATAAATTTCAAACTCCACCCTAAATTAGATTTTAATGTATCGAACATATATACCGAAGGATTTTTTTATACCCCAATTAGTGGGCCCACAATAGGCCAAAATAAGATTTGTTTACTTTCCGGGAGGAGGTGATTTAAGCTAAATATTTGCGAAGCAGGCATGTGAAGCATGGCGCAATTGGTAAAGCTGCGTGGCAAGTCAGATTTGTTGTCCCGGCGTTCATGGGTTCGAAACACTGCGAGGGTCGACGTTCAAATTTTTTCTTTTTTTTTAATTATTTTTTTTAAATATATTTTATGATATTTTAGCGTGAATCAAGTGATCTGCATATAACAATAAAGTATTTTTTCTTTGGGAAATAGCGAATAATGGCTAATAAACGGATAAATTTCGGATAATTTTTATTTATTTATTTAATTTGATGTCTATTATTTTTTAGACTTCTTTTCAATATTTTAAAGAGAATAAAGTATTCTATATGTAAAAAGAACTTTTCTTCTTGGTTAAAGAGCGAATAATGGCTAAAAAAGGGACAAAAGTCGTGTTAGAAGGCAAGCGTACATCAGACCCCGTAACTCCCTAGAATATTAACCTATAAATTTCAAACTCCGCCCTAAATTAGATTTTAATGTATCGAACATATATACCGAAGGATTTTTTTATACCCCAATTAGTGGGCCCACAATAGGCCAAAATAAGTTTTGTTTACTTTCCGGGAGGAGGTGTTTTAAGCTAAATATTTGCGAAGCAGGCATGTGAAGCATGGCGCAATTGGTAAAGCTGCGTGGGAAGTCAGATTTGTTGTCCCGGCGTTCATGGGTTCGAAACACTGCGAGGGACAACGTTCAAATTTTTTCTTTTTTTTTTATTATTTTTTTTAAATATATTTTTTGATATTTTAACGTGAATCAAAGGTTCTGCATATAACAATAAACTATTTTTTCTTTGGGGAATAGCGAATAATAGCTAATAAACGGATAAATTTCGGATAATTTTTATTTATTTATTTATTTTTATTTCTTTAATTTTTTAGACTTCTTTTCAATATTTTAAAGAGAATAAAGTATTCTATATGTAAAAAGAACTTTTCTTCTTGGTTAAAGAGCGTATAATGGCTGAAAAGGGACTAAAGTCGTGTTAGAAGGCACGCGCACATCAGACCCCGTAACTCCCTAGAATATTAACCTATAAATTTCAAACTCCGCCCTAAATTAGAGTTTAATGTATCGAACATATATACCGAAGGATTTTTTTATACCCCAATTAGTGGGCCCACAATAGGCCAAAATAAGTTTTGTTTACTTTCCGGGAGGAGGTGTTTTAAGCTAAATATTCGCGGAGCAGGCATGTGAAGCATGGCGCAATTGGTAAAGCTGCGTGGCAAGTCAGATTTGTTGTCCCGGCGTTCATGGGTTCGAAACACTGCGAGGGTCGACGTTCAAATTTTTTCTTTTTTTTTTATTATTTTTTTTAAATATATTTTTTGATATTTTAACGTCAATCAAAGGTTCTGCATATAACAATAAACTATTTTTTCTTTGGGAAATAGCGAATAATAGCTAATAAACGGATAAATTTCGGATAATTTTTATTTATTTATTTATTTTTATTTCTATTATTTTTTAGACTTCTTTTCAATATTTTAAAGAGAATAAAGTATTCTATATGTAAAAAGAACTTTTCTTCTTGGTTAAAGAGCGAATAATGGCTGATAAAGGGACAAAAGTCGTGTTAGAAGGCAAGCGTACATCAGACCCCGTAACTCCCTAGAATATTAACCTATAAAGTTCAAACTCCACCCTAAATTAGATTTTAACGTATCGAACATATATACCGAAGGATTTTTTTATACCCCAATTAGTGGGCCCACAATAGGCCAAAATAAGATTTGTTTACTTTCCGGGAGGAGGTGATTTAAGCTAAATATTTGCGAAGCAGGCATGTGAAGCATGGCGCAATTGGTAAAGCTGCGTGGCAAGTCAGATTTGTTGTCCCGGCGTTCATGGGTTCGAAACACTGCGAGGGTCGACGTTCAAATTTTTTCTTTTTTTTTAATTATTTTTTTTAAATATATTTTATGATATTTTAGCGTGAATCAAGTGATCTGCATATAACAATAAAGTATTTTTTCTTTGGGAAATAGCGAATAATGGCTAATAAACGGATAAATTTCGGATAATTTTTATTTATTTATATAATTTGATGTCTATTATTTTTTAGACTTCTTTTCAATATTTTAAAGAGAATAAAGTATTCTATATGTAAAAAGAACTTTTCTTCCTGGTTAAAGAGCGAATAATGGCTGAAAAAGGGACAAAAGTCGTGTTAGAAGGCACGCGCTCTTCAGACCCCGTAACTCCCTAGAATATTAACCTATAAATTTCAAACTCCGCCCTAAATTAGAGTTTAATGTATCGAACATATATACCGAAGGATTTTTTTATACCCGAATTAGTGGGCCCACAATAGGCCAAAATAAGTTTTGTTTACTTTCCGGGAGAAGGTGTTTTAAGCTAAATATTCGCGAAGCAGGCATGTGAAGCATGGCGCAATTGGTAAAACTGCGTGGCAAGTCAGATTTGTTGTCCCGGCGATCATGGGTTCGAAACACTGCGAGGGTCGACGTTCAAATTTTTTCTTTTTTTTATTATTATTTTTTAAATATATTTTTTGATATTTTAACGTGAATCAAGTGTTCTGCTTATAACAATAAACTATTTTTTCTTTGGGAAATAGCGAATAATGGCTAATAAACGGATAAATTTCGGATAATTTTTATTTATTTATTTATTTTTATTTCTATTATTTTTTAGGCTTTTTTTCAATATTTTAAAGAGAATAAAGTATTCTATATGTAAAAAGAACTTTTCTTCTTGGTTAAAGAGCGAATAATGGCTAAAAAAGGGACAAAAGTCGTGTTAGAAGGCAAGCGTACATCAGACCCCGTAACTCCCTAGAATATTAACCTATAAATTTCAAACTCCGCCCTAAATTAGATTTTAATGTATCGAACATATATACCGAAGGATTTTTTTATACCCCAATTAGTGGGCCCACAATAGGCCAAAATAAGTTTTGTTTACTTTCCGGGAGGAGGTGTTTTAAGCTAAATATTTGCGAAGCAGGCATGTGAAGCATGGCGCAATTGGTAAAGCTGCGTGGGAAGTCAGATTTGTTGTCCCGGCGTTCATGGGTTCGAAACACTGCGAGGGTCAACGTTCAAATTTTTTCTTTTTTTTTTATTATTTTTTTTAAATATATTTTTTGATATTTTAACGTGAATCAAAGGTTCTGCATATAACAATAAACTATTTTTTCTTTGGGGAATAGCGAATAATAGCTAATAAACGGATAAATTTCGGATAATTTTTATTTATTTATTTATTTTTATTTCTTTAATTTTTTAGACTTCTTTTCAATATTTTAAAGAGAATAAAGTATTCTATATGTAAAAAGAACTTTTCTTCTTGGTTAAAGAGCGTATAATGGCTGAAAAGGGACTAAAGTCGTGTTAGAAGGCACGCGCACATCAGACCCCGTAACTCCCTAGAATATTAACCTATAAATTTCAAACTCCGCCCTAAATTAGAGTTTAATGTATCGAACATATATACCGAAGGATTTTTTTATACCCCAATTAGTGGGCCCACAATAGGCCAAAATAAGTTTTGTTTACTTTCCGGGAGGAGGTGTTTTAAGCTAAATATTCGCGGAGCAGGCATGTGAAGCATGGCGCAATTGGTAAAGCTGCGTGGCAAGTCAGATTTGTTGTCCCGGCGTTCATGGGTTCGAAACACTGCGAGGGTCGACGTTCAAATTTTTTCTTTTTTTTTTATTATTTTTTTTAAATATATTTTTTGATATTTTAACGTCAATCAAAGGTTCTGCATATAACAATAAACTATTTTTTCTTTGGGAAATAGCGAATAATAGCTAATAAACGGATAAATTTCGGATAATTTTTATTTATTTATTTATTTTTATTTCTATTATTTTTTAGACTTCTTTTCAATATTTTAAAGAGAATAAAGTATTCTATATGTAAAAAGAACTTTTCTTCTTGGTTAAAGAGCGAATAATGGCTGATAAAGGGACAAAAGTCGTGTTAGAAGGCAAGCGTACATCAGACCCCGTAACTCCCTAGAATATTAACCTATAAATTTCAAACTCCACCCTAAATTAGATTTTAATGTATCGAACATATATACCGAAGGATTTTTTTATACCCCAATTAGTGGGCCCACAATAGGCCAAAATAAGATTTGTTTACTTTCCGGGAGGAGGTGATTTAAGCTAAATATTTGCGAAGCAGGCATGTGAAGCATGGCGCAATTGGTAAAGCTGCGTGGCAAGTCAGATTTGTTGTCCCGGCGTTCATGGGTTCGAAACACTGCGAGGGTCGACGTTCAAATTTTTTCTTTTTTTTTAATTATTTTTTTTAAATATATTTTATGATATTTTAGCGTGAATCAAGTGATCTGCATATAACAATAAAGTATTTTTTCTTTGGGAAATAGCGAATAATGGCTAATAAACGGATAAATTTCGGATAATTTTTATTTATTTATTTAATTTGATGTCTATTATTTTTTAGACTTCTTTTCAATATTTTAAAGAGAATAAAGTATTCTATATGTAAAAAGAACTTTTCTTCCTGGTTAAAGAGCGAATAATGGCTGAAAAAGGGACAAAAGTCGTGTTAGAAGGCACGCGCTCTTCAGACCCCGTAACTCCCTAGAATATTAACCTATAAATTTCAAACTCCGCCCTAAATTAGAGTTTAATGTATCGAACATATATACCGAAGGATTTTTTTATACCCGAATTAGTGGGCCCACAATAGGCCAAAATAAGTTTTGTTTACTTTCCGGGAGAAGGTGTTTTAAGCTAAATATTCGCGAAGCAGGCATGTGAAGCATGGCGCAATTGGTAAAACTGCGTGGCAAGTCAGATTTGTTGTCCCGGCGATCATGGGTTCGAAACACTGCGAGGGTCGACGTTCAAATTTTTTCTTTTTTTTATTATTATTTTTTAAATATATTTTTTGATATTTTAACGTGAATCAAGTGTTCTGCTTATAACAATAAACTATTTTTTCTTTGGGAAATAGCGAATAATGGCTAATAAACGGATAAATTTCGGATAATTTTTATTTATTTATTTATTTTTATTTCTATTATTTTTTAGACTTTTTTTCAATATTTTAAAGAGAATAAAGTATTCTATATGTAAAAAGAACTTTTCTTCTTGGTTAAAGAGCGAATAATGGCTGAAAAAGGGACAAAAGTCGTGTTAGAAGGCAAGCGTACATCAGACCCCGTAACTCCCTAGAATATTAACCTATAAATTTCAAACTCCGCCTTAAATTAGATTTTAATGTATCGAACATATATACCGAAGGATTTTTTTATACCCCAATTAGTGGGCCCACAATAGGCCAAAATAAGATTTGTTTACTTTCCGGGAGGAGGTGTTTTAAGCTAAATATTCGCGAAGCAGGCATGTGAAGCATGGCGCAATTGGTAAAGCTGCGTGACAAGTCAGATTTGTTGTCCCGGCGTTCATGGGTTCGAAACACTGCGAGGGTCGACGTTCAAAATTTTTCTTTTTTTTTATTATTTTTTTTTAAATATATTTTTTGATATTTTAACGTGAATCAAGTGTTCTGCATATAACAATAAACTATTTTTTCTTTGGGAAATAGCGAATAATAGCTAATAAACGGATAAATTTCGGATAATTTTTATTTATTTATTTATTTTTATGTCTATTATTTTTTAGACTTCTTTTCAATATTTTAAAGAGAATAAAGTATTCTATATGCAAAAAGAACTTTTCTTCTTGGTTAAAGAGCGAATAACGGCTGAAAAAGGGACAAAAGTCGTGTTAGAAGGCACGCGCACATCAGACCCCGTAACTCCCTAGAATATTAACCTATAAATTTCAAACTCGGCCCTAAATTAGAGTTTATTGTATCGAACATATATACCGAAGGATTTTTTTATACCCCAATTAGTAGGCCCACAGTAGGCCAAAATAAGTTATGTTTACTTTCCGGGAGGAGGTGTTTTAAGCTAAATATTCGCGAAGCAGGCATGTGAAGCATGGCGCTATTGGTAAAGCTGCGTGGCAGGTCAGATTTGTTGTCGCGGCGTTCATGGGTTCGAAACACTGCGAGGGTCGACGTTCAAATTTTTTCTTTTTTTTTAATTATTTTTTTTAAATATATTTTATGATATTTTAGCGTGAATCAAGTGATCTGCATATAACAATAAAGTATTTTTTCTTTTGGAAATAGCGAATAATGGCTAATAAACGGATAAATTTCGGATAATTTTTATTTATTTATTTATTTTTATTTCTATTATTTTTTAGACTTCTTTTCAATATTTTAAAGAGAATAAAGTATTCTATATGTAAAAAGAACTTTTCTTCTTGGTTAAAGAGCGTATAATGGCTGAAAAGGGACTAAAGTCGTGTTAGAAGGCACGCGCACATCAGACCCCGTAACTCCCTAGAATATTAACCTATAAATTTCAAACTCCGCCCTAAATTAGAGTTTAATGTATCGAACATATATACCGAAGGATTTTTTTATACCCGAATTAGTGGGCCCACAATAGGCCAAAATAAGTTTTGTTTACTTTCCGGGAGAAGGTGTTTTAAGCTAAATATTCGCGAAGCAGGCATGTGAAGCATGGCGCAATTGGTAAAACTGCGTGGCAAGTCAGATTTGTTGTCCCGGCGATCATGGGTTCGAAACACTGCGAGGGTCGACGTTCAAATTTTTTCTTTTTTTTATTATTATTTTTTAAATATATTTTTTGATATTTTAACGTGAATCAAGTGTTCTGCTTATAACAATAAACTATTTTTTCTTTGGGAAATAGCGAATAATGGCTAATAAACGGATAAATTTCGGATAATTTTTATTTATTTATTTATTTTTATTTCTATTATTTTTTAGACTTTTTTTCAATATTTTAAAGAGAATAAAGTATTCTATATGTAAAAAGAACTTTTCTTCTTGGTTAAAGAGCGAATAATGGCTGAAAAAGGGACAAAAGTCGTGTTAGAAGGCAAGCGTACATCAGACCCCGTAACTCCCTAGAATATTAACCTATAAATTTCAAACTCCGCCTTAAATTAGATTTTAATGTATCGAACATATATACCGAAGGATTTTTTTATACCCCAATTAGTGGGCCCACAATAGGCCAAAATAAGATTTGTTTACTTTCCGGGAGGAGGTGTTTTAAGCTAAATATTCGCGAAGCAGGCATGTGAAGCATGGCGCAATTGGTAAAGCTGCGTGACAAGTCAGATTTGTTGTCCCGGCGTTCATGGGTTCGAAACACTGCGAGGGTCGACGTTCAAAATTTTTCTTTTTTTTTATTATTTTTTTTTAAATATATTTTTTGATATTTTAACGTGAATCAAGTGTTCTGCATATAACAATAAACTATTTTTTCTTTGGGAAATAGCGAATAATAGCTAATAAACGGATAAATTTCGGATAATTTTTATTTATTTATTTATTTTTATGTCTATTATTTTTTAGACTTCTTTTCAATATTTTAAAGAGAATAAAGTATTCTATATGCAAAAAGAACTTTTCTTCTTGGTTAAAGAGCGAATAACGGCTGAAAAAGGGACAAAAGTCGTGTTAGAAGGCACGCGCACATCAGACCCCGTAACTCCCTAGAATATTAACCTATAAATTTCAAACTCGGCCCTAAATTAGAGTTTATTGTATCGAACATATATACCGAAGGATTTTTTTATACCCCAATTAGTAGGCCCACAGTAGGCCAAAATAAGTTATGTTTACTTTCCGGGAGGAGGTGTTTTAAGCTAAATATTCGCGAAGCAGGCATGTGAAGCATGGCGCTATTGGTAAAGCTGCGTGGCAGGTCAGATTTGTTGTCGCGGCGTTCATGGGTTCGAAACACTGCGAGGGTCGACGTTCAAATTTTTTCTTTTTTTTTAATTATTTTTTTTAAATATATTTTATGATATTTTAGCGTGAATCAAGTGATCTGCATATAACAATAAAGTATTTTTTCTTTTGGAAATAGCGAATAATGGCTAATAAACGGATAAATTTCGGATAATTTTTATTTATTTATTTAATTTGATGTCTATTATTTTTTAGACTTCTTTTCAATATTTTAAAGAGAATAAAGTATTCTATATGTAAAAAGAACTTTTCTTCCTGGTTAAAGAGCGAATAATGGCTGAAAAAGGGACAAAAGTCGTGTTAGAAGGCACGCGCACTTCAGACCCCGTAACTCCCTAGAATATTAACCTATAAATTTCAAACTCCGCCCTAAATTAGAGTTTAATGTATCGAACATATATACCGAAGGATTTTTTTATACCCGAATTAGTGGGCCCACAATAGGCCAAAATAAGTTTTGTTTACTTTCCGGGAGGAGGTGTTTTAAGCTAAATATTCGCGAAGCAGGCATGTGAAGCATGGCGCAATTGGTAAAACTGCGTGGCAAGTCAGATTTGTTGTCCCGGCGATCATGGGTTCGAAACACTGCGAGGGTCGACGTTCAAATTTTTTCTTTTTTTTATTATTATTTTTTAAATATATTTTTTGATATTTTAACGTGAATCAAGTGTTCTGCTTATAACAATAAACTATTTTTTCTTTGGGAAATAGCGAATAATGGCTAATAAACGGATAAATTTCGGATAATTTTTATTTATTTATTTATTTTTATTTCTATTATTTTTTAGACTTTTTTTCAATATTTTAAAGAGAATAAAGTATTCTATATGTAAAAAGAACTTTTCTTCTTGGTTAAAGAGCGAATAATGGCTGAAAAAGGGACAAAAGTCGTGTTAGAAGGCAAGCGTACATCAGACCCCGTAACTCCCTAGAATATTAACCTATAAATTTCAAACTCCGCCTTAAATTAGATTTTAATGTATCGAACATATATACCGAAGGATTTTTTTATACCCCAATTAGTGGGCCCACAATAGGCCAAAATAAGATTTGTTTACTTTCCGGGAGGAGGTGTTTTAAGCTAAATATTCGCGAAGCAGGCATGTGAAGCATGGCGCAATTGGTAAAGCTGCGTGACAAGTCAGATTTGTTGTCCCGGCGTTCGTGGGTTCGAAACACTGCGAGGGTCAACGTTCAAAATTTTTCTTTTTTTTATTATTTTTTTTTAAATATATTTTTTGATATTTTAACGTGAATCAAGTGTTCTGCATATAACAATAAACTATTTTTTCTTTGGGAAATAGCGAATAATAGCTAATAAACGGATAAATTTCGGATAATTTTTATTTATTTATTTATTTTTATGTCTATTATTTTTTAGACTTCTTTTCAATATTTTAAAGAGAATAAAGTATTCTATATGCAAAAAGAACTTTTCTTCTTGGTTAAAGAGCGAATAACGGCTGAAAAAGGGACAAAAGTCGTGTTAGAAGGCACGCGCACATCAGACCCCGTAACTCCCTAGAATATTAACCTATAAATTTCAAACTCGGCCCTAAATTAGAGTTTATTGTATCGAACATATATACCGAAGGATTTTTTTATACCCCAATTAGTAGGCCCACAGTAGGCCAAAATAAGTTATGTTTACTTTCCGGGAGGAGGTGTTTTAAGCTAAATATTCGCGAAGCAGGCATGTGAAGCATGGCGCTATTGGTAAAGCTGCGTGGCAGGTCAGATTTGTTGTCGTTGCGTTCATGGGTTCGAAACAATGCGAGGGTCGACGTTCAAATTTTTACTTTTTTTTTATTATTTTTTTAAATATATTGTATGATATTTTAGCGTGAATCAAGTGATCTGCATATAACAATAAAGTATTTTTTCTTTGGGAAATAGCGAATAATGGCTAATAAACGGATAAATTTCGGATAATTTTTATTTATTTATTTAATTTGATGTCTATTATTTTTTAGACTTCTTTTCAATATTTTAAAGAGAATAAAGTATTCTATATGTAAAAAGAACTTTTCTTCCTGGTTAAAGAGCGAATAATGGCTGAAAAAGGGACAAAAGTCGTGTTAGAAGGCACGCGCACTTCAGACCCCGTAACTCCCTAGAATATTAACCTATAAATTTCAAACTCCGCCCTAAATTAGAGTTTAATGTATCGAACATATATACCGAAGGATTTTTTCATACCCGAATTAGTGGGCCCACAATAGGCCAAAATAAGTTTTGTTTACTTTCCGGGAGGAGGTGTTTTAAGCTAAATATTCGCGAAGCAGGCATGTGAAGCATGGCGCAATTGGAAAAGCGGCGTGGCAAGTCAGATTTGTTGTCCCGGCGATCATGGGTTCGAAACACTGCGAGGGTCGACGTTCAAATTTTTTCTTTTTTTTATTATTATTTTTTAAATATATTTTTTGATATTTTAACGTGAATCAAGTGTTCTGCTTATAACAATAAACTATTTTTTCTTTGGGAAATAGCGAATAATGGCTAATAAACGGATAAATTTCGGATAATTTTTATTTATTTATTTATTTTTATTTCTATTATTTTTTAGACTTCTTTTCAATATTTTAAAGAGAATAAAGTATTCTATATGTAAAAAGAACTTTTCTTCTTGGTTAAAGAGCGAATAATGGCTGAAAAAGGGACAAAAGTCGTGTTAGAAGGCAAGCGTACATCAGACCCCGTAACTCCCTAGAATATTAACCTATAAATTTCAAACTCCGCCCTAAATTAGATTTTAATGTATCGAACATATATACCGAAGGATTTTTTTATACCCCAATTAGTGGGCCCTCAATAGGCCAAAATAAGTTTTGTTTACTTTCCGGGAGGAGGTGTTTTAAGCTAAATATTTGCGAAGCAGGCATGTGAAGCATGCCGCAATTGGTAAAGCTGCGTGGCAAGTCAGATTTGTTGTCCCGGTGTTCATGGGTTCGAAACACTGCGAGGGTCGACGTTCGAATTTTTTCTTTTTTTTTATTATTTTTTTTAAATATATTTTTTGATATTTTAACGTGAATCAAAGGTTCTGCATATAACAATAAACTATTTTTTCTTTGCGGAATAGCGAATAATGGCTAATAAACGGATAAATTTCGGATAATTTTTATTTATTTATTTATTTTTATTTCTATTATTTTTTAGACTTCTTTTCAATATTTTAAAGAGAATAAAGTATTCTATATGTAAAAAGAACTTTTCTTCTTGGTTAAAGAGCGAATAATGGCTGAAAAAGGGTCAAAAGTCGTGTTAGAAGGCAAGCGTACATCAGACCCCGTAACTCCCTAGAATATTAACCTATAAATTTCAAACTCCGCCCTAAATTAGATTTTAATGTATCGAACATATATACCGAAGGATTTTTTTATACCCCAATTAGTGGGCCCTCAATAGGCCAAAATAAGTTTTGTTTACTTTCCGGGAGGAGGTGTTTTAAGCTAAATATTTGCGAAGCAGGCATGTGAAGCATGCCGCAATTGGTAAAGCTGCGTGGCAAGTCACATTTGTTGTCCCGGTGTTCATGGGTTCGAAACACTGCGAGGGTCGACGTTCGAATTTTTTCTTTTTTTTTTATTATTTTTTTTAAATATATTTTTTGATATTTTAACGTGAATCAAAGGTTCTGCATATAACAATAAACTATTTTTTCTTTGCGGAATAGCGAATAATGGCTAATAAACGGATAAATTTCGGATAATTTTTATTTATTTATTTATTTTTATTTCTATTATTTTTTAGACTTCTTTTCAATATTTTAAAGAGAATAAAGTATTCTATATGTAAAAAGAACTTTTCTTCTTGGTTAAAGAGCGAATAATGGCTGAAAAAGGGACAAAAGTCGTGTTAGAAGGCAAGCGTACATCAGACCCCGTAACTCCCTAGAATATTAACCTATAAATTTCAAACTCCGCCCTAAATTAGATTTTAATGTATCGAACATATATACCGAAGGATTTTTTTATACCCCAATTAGTGGGCCCTCAAAAGGCCAAAATAAGTTTTGTTTACTTTCCGGGAGGAGGTGTTTTAAGCTAAATATTTGCGAAGCAGGCATGTGAAGCATGCCGCAATTGGTAAAGCTGCGTGGCAAGTCAGATTTGTTGTCCCGGTGTTCATGGGTTCGAAACACTGCGAGGGTCGACGTTCGAATTTTTTCTTTTTTTTTTTATTATTTTTTTTAAATATATTTTTTGATATTTTAACGTGAATCAAAGGTTCTGCATATAACAAGAAACTATTTTTTCTTTGCGGAATAGCGAATAATGGCTAATAAACGGATAAATTTCGGATAATTTTTATTTATTTATTTATTTTTATTTCTATTATTTTTTAGACTTCTTTTCAATATTTTAAAGAGAATAAAGTATTCTATATGTAAAAAGAACTTTTCTTCTTGGTTAAAGAGCGAATAATGGCTGAAAAAGGGACAAAAGTCGTGTTAGAAGGCAAGCGTACATCAGACCCCGTAACTCCCTAGAATATTAACCTATAAATTTCAAACTCCGCCCTAAATTAGATTTTAATGTATCGAACATATATACCGAAGGATTTTTTTATACCCCAATTAGTGGGCCCTCAAAAGGCCAAAATAAGTTTTGTTTACTTTCCGGGAGGAGGTGTTTTAAGCTAAATATTCGCGAAGCAGGCATGTGAAGCATGGCGCAATTGGTAAAGCTGCGTGGCAAGTCAGATTTGTTGTCGCGGCGTTCATGGGTTCGAAACACTGCGAGGGTCGACGTTCAAATTTTTTCTTTTTTTTTTATTATTTTTTTTAAATATATTTTTTGATATTTTAACGTGAATCAAAGGTTCTGCATATAACAAGAAACTATTTTTTCTTTGCGGAATAGCGAATAATGGCTAATAAACGGATAAATTTCGGATAATTTTTATTTATTTATTTATTTTTATTTCTATTATTTTTTAGACTTCTTTTCAATATTTTAAAGAGAATAAAGTATTCTATATGTAAAAAGAACTTTTCTTCTTGGTTAAAGAGCGAATAATGGCTGAAAAAGGGACAAAAGTCGTGTTGGAAGGCAAGCGTACATCAGACCCCGTAACTCCCTAGAATATTAACCTATAAATTTCAAACTCCGCCCTAAATTAGATTTTAATGTATCGAACATATATACCGAAGGATTTTTTTATACCCCAATTAGTGGGCCCACAATAGGCCAAAATAAGTTTTGTTTACTTTCCGGGAGGAGGTGTTTTAAGCTAAATATTTGCGAAGCAGGCATGTGAAGCATGGCGCAATTGGTAAAGCTGCGTGGCAAGTCAGATTTGTTGTCCCGGCGTTCATGGGTTCGAAACACTGCGAGGGTCGACGTTCAAATTTTTTCTTTTTTTTTATTATTTTTTTTAAATATATTTTTTGATATTTTAACGTGAATCAAAGGTTCTGCATATAACAATAAACTATTTTTTCTTTGGGGAATAGCGAATAATAGCTAATAAACGGATAAATTTCGGATAATTTTTATTTATTTATTTATTTTTATTTCTTTAATTTTTTAGACTTCTTTTCAATATTTTAAAGAGAATAAAGTATTCTATATGTAAAAAGAACTTTTCTTCTTGGTTAAAGAGCGTATAATGGCTGAAAAGGGACTAAAGTCTTGTTAGAAGGCACGCGCACATCAGACCCCGTAACTCCCTAGAATATTAACCTATAAATTTCAAACTCCGCCCTAAATTAGAGTTTAATGTATCGAACATATATACCGAAGGATTTTTTTATACCCCAATCAGTGGGCCCACAATAGGCCAAAATAAGTTTTGTTTACTTTCCGGGAGGAGGTGTTTTAAGCTAAATATTCGCGGAGCAGGCATGTGAAGCATGGCGCAATTGGTAAAGCTGCGTGGCAAGTCAGATTTGTTGTCCCGGCGTTCATGGGTTCGAAACACTGCGAGGGTCGACGTTCAAATTTTTTCTTTTTTTTTTATTATTTTTTTTAAATATATTTTTTGATATTTTAACGTGAATCAAAGGTTCTGCATATAACAATAAACTATTTTTTCTTTGGGAAATAGCGAATAATAGCTAATAAACGGATAAATTTCGGATAATTTTTATTTATTTATTTATTTTTAGTTCTATTATTTTTTTGGCTTCTTTTCAATATTTTAAAGAGAATAAAGTATTCTATATGTAAAAAGAACTTTTCTTCTTGGTTAAAGAGCGAATAATGGCAGAAAAAGGGACAAAAGTCGTGTTAGAAGGCACGCGCACATCAGACCCCGTAACTCCCTAGAATATTAACCTATAAATTTCAAACTCCGCCCTAAATTAGAGTTTAATGTATCGAACATATATACCGAAGGATTTTTCTATACCCCAATTAGTGGGCCCACAATAGGCCAAAATAAGTTTTGTTTACTTTCCGGGAGGAGGTGTTTTAAGCTAAATATTTGCGAAGCAGGCATGTGAAGCATGGCGCAATTGGTAAAGCTGCGTGGCAAGTCAGATTTGTTGTCCCGGCGTTCATGTGTTCGAAACACTGCGAGGGTCGACGTTCAAATTTTTTCTTTTTTTTTTATTATTTTTTTTAAATATATTTTTTGATATTTTAACGTGAATCAAAGGTTCTGCATATAACAATAAACTATTTTTTCTTTGGGAAATAGCGAATAATAGCTAATTAACGGATAAATTTCAAATAATTTTTATTTATTTATTTATTTTTATTTATTTTATTTTTTAGACTTCTTTTCAATATTTTAAAGAGAATAAAGTATTCTATATGTAAAAAGAACTTTTCTTCTTGGTTAAAGAGCGTATAATGGCTGAAAAGGGACAAAAGTCGTGTTAGAAGGCACGCGCACATCAGACCCCGTAACTCCCTAGAATATTAACCTATAAATTTCAAACTCCGCCCTAAATTAGAGTTTAATGTATCGAACATATATACAGAAGGATTTTTTTATACCCCAATTAGTGGGCCCACAATAGGCCAAAATAAGTTTTGTTTACTTTCCGGGAGGAGGTGTTTTAAACTAAATATTCGCGAAGCAGGCATGTGAAGCATGGCGCAATTGGTAAAGCTGCGTGGCAAGTCAGATTTGTTGTCCCGGCGTTCATGGGTTCGAAACACTGCGAGGGTCGACGTTCAAATTTTTTCTTTTTTTTTTATTATTTTTTTTAAATATATTTTTTGATATTTTAACGTGAATCAAAGGTTCTGCATATAACAATAAACTATTTTTTCTTTGGGAAATAGCGAATAATAGCTAATAAACGGATAAATTTCGGATAATTTTTATTTATTTATTTATTTTTATTTCTATTATTTTTTTGGCTTCTTTTCAATATTTTAAAGAGAATAAAGTATTCTATATGTAAAAAGAACTTTTCTTCTTGGTTAAAGAGCGAATAATGGCAGAAAAAGGGACAAAAGTCGTGTTAGAAGGCACGCGCACATCAGACCCCGTAACTCCCTATAATATTAACCTATAAATTTCAAACTCCGCCCTAAATTAGAGTTTAATGTATCGAACATATATACCGAAGGATTTTTTTATACCCGAATTAGTGGGCCCACTATAGGCCAAAATAAGTTTTGTTTACTTTCCGGGAGGAGGTGTTTTAAGCTAAATATTCGCGAAGCAGGCATGTGAAGCATGGCGCATTGGTAAAGATGCGTGGCAAGTCAGATTTGTTGTCCCGGCTTTCATGGGTTCGAAACACTGCGAGGGTCGACGTTCAAATTTTTTCTTTTTTTTATTATTATTTTTTAAATATATTTTTTGATATTTCAACGTGAATACAGTGCTCTGCATATAACAATAAACTATTTTTTCTTTGGGAAATAGCGAATAATGGCTAATAAACGGATAAATTTCGGATAATTTTAATTTATTTATTTATTTTTATTTCTATTATTTTTTAGACTTCTTTTCAATATTTTAAAGAGAATAAAGTATTCTATATGTAAAAAGAACTTTTCTTCTTGGTTAAAGAGCGAATAATGGCTGAAAAAGGGACAAAAGTCGTGTTAGAAGGCAAGCGTACATCAGACCCCGTAACTCCCTAGAATATTAACCTATAAATTTCAAACTCCGCCCTAAATTAGATTTTAATGTATCGAACATATATACCGAAGGATTTTTTTATACCCCAATTAGTGGGCCCACAATAGGCCAAAATAAGTTTTGTTTACTTTCCGGGAGGAGGTGTTTTAAGCTAAATATTTGCGAAGCAGGCATGTGAAGCATGGCGCAATTGGTAAAGCTGCGTGGCAAGTCAGATTTGTTGTCCCGGCGTTCATGGGTTCGAAACACTGCGAGGGTCGACGTTCAAATTTTTTCTTTTTTTTTATTATTATTTTTTAAATATATTTTTTGATATTTTAACGTGAATCAAGTGTTCTGCTTATAACAATAAACTATTTTTTCTTTAGGAAATAGCGAATAATGGCTAATAAACGGATAAATTTCGGATAATTTTTATTTATTTATTTTTATTTCTATTATTTTTTAGACTTCTTTTCAATATTTTAAAGAGAATAAAGTATTCTATATGTAAAAAGAACTTTTCTTCTTGGTTAAAGAGCGAATAATGGCTGAAAAAGGGACAAAAGTCGTGTTAGAAGGCAAGCATACATCAGACCCCGTAACTCCCTAGAATATTAACCTATAAATTTCAAACTCCGCCCTAAATTAGATTTTAATGTATCGAACATATATACCGAAGGATTTTTTTATACCCCAAATAGTGGGCCCACAATAGGCCAAAATAAGTTTTGTTTACTTTCCGGGAGGAGGTGTTTTAAGCTAAATATTCGCGGAGCAGGCATGTGAAGCATGGCGCAATTGGTAAAGCTGCGTGGCAAGTCAGATTTGTTGTCCCGGCGTTCATGGGTTCGAAACATTGCGAGGGTCGACGTTCAAATTTTTTCTTTTTTTTTATTATTTTTTTTAAATATATTTTTTGATATTTTAACGTGAATCAAAGGTTCAGCATATAACAATAAACTATTTTTTCTTTGGGAAATAGCGAATAATAGCTAATAAACGGATAAATTTCGGATAATTTTTATTTATTTATTTATTTTTATTTCTATTATTTTTTTGGCTTCTTTTCAATATTTTAAAGAGAATAAAGTATTCTATATGTAAAAAGAACTTTTCTTCTTGGTTAAAGAGCGAATAATGGCAGAAAAAGGGACAAAAGTCGTGTTAGAAGGCACGCGCACATCAGACCCCGTAACTCCCTAGAATATTAACCTATAAATTTCAAACTCCGCCCTAAATTAGAGTTTAATGTATCGAACATATATACCGAAGGATTTTTTTATACCCGAATTAGTGGGCCCACTAAAGGCCAAAATAAGTTTTGTTTACTTTCCGGGAGGAGGTGTTTTAAGCTAAATATTCGCGAAGCAGGCATGTGAAGCATGGCGCATTGGTAAAGCTGCGTGGCAAGTCAGATTTGTTGTCCCGGCTTTCATGGGTTCGAAACACTGCGAGGGTCGACGTTCAAATTTTTTCTTTTTTTTATTATTATTTTTTAAATATATTTTTTGATATTTCAACGTGAATACAGTGCTCTGCATATAACAATAAACTATTTTTTCTTTGGGAAATAGCGAATAATGGCTAATAAACGGATAAATTTCGGATAATTTTAATTTATTTATTTATTTTTATTTCTATTATTTTTTAGACTTCTTTTCAATATTTTAAAGTGAATAAAGTATTCTATATGTAAAAAGAACTTTTCTTCTTGGTTAAAGAGCGAATAATGGCTGAAAAAGGGACAAAAGTCGTGTTAGAAGGCAAGCGTACATCAGACCCCGTAACTCCCTAGAATATTAACCTATAAATTTCAAACTCCGCCCTAAATTAGAGTTTAATGTATCGAACATATATACCGAAAGATTTTTTTATACCCCAATTAGTGGGCCCACAATAGGCCAAAATAAGTTTTGTTTACTTTCCGGGAGGAGGTGTTTTAAGCTAAACATTCGCGGAGCAGGCATGTGAAGCATGGCGCAATTGGTAAAGCTGCGTGGCAAGTCAGATTTGTTGTCCCGGCGTTCATGGGTTCGAAACACTGCGAGGGTCGACGTTCAAATTTTTTCTTTTTTTCTTATTATTTTTTTTAAATATATTTTTTGATATTTTAACGTGAATCAAAGGTTCTGCATATAACAATAAACTATTTTTTCTTTGGGAAATAGCGAATAATAGCTAATAAACGGATAAATTTCGGATAATTTTTATTTATTTATTTATTTTTATTTCTATTATTTTTTTGGCTTCTTTTCAATATTTTAAAGAGAATAAAGTATTCTATATGTAAAAAGAACTTTTCTTCTTGGTTAAAGAGCGAATAATGGCAGAAAAAGGGACAAAAGTCGTGTTAGAAGGCACGCGCACATCAGACCCCGTAACTCCCTAGAATATTAACCTATAAATTTCAAACTCCGCCCTAAATTAGAGTTTAATGTATCGAACATATATACCGAAGGATTTTTTTATACCCCAATTAGTGGGCCCACAATAGGCCAAAATAAGTTTTGTTTACTTTCCGGGAGGAGGTGTTTTAAGCTAAATATTCGCGGAGCAGGCATGTGAAGCATGGCGCAATTGGTAAAGCTGCGTGGCAAGTCAGATTTGTTGTCCCGGCTTTCATGGGTTCGAAACACTGCGAGGGTCGATGTTCAAATTTTTTCTTTTTTTTATTATTATTTTTTAAATATATTTTTTGATATTTCAACGTGAATCAAGTGTTCTGCATATAACAATAAACTATTTTTTCTTTGGGAAATAGCGAATAATAGCTAATAAACGGATAAATTTCGGATAATTTTTATTTATTTATTTATTTTTATTTCTATTATTTTTTTGGCTTCTTTTCAATATTTTAAAGAGAATAAAGTATTCTATATGTAAAAAGAACTTTTCTTCTTGGTTAAAGAGCGAATAATGGCAGAAAAAGGGACAAAAGTCGTGTTAGAAGGCACGCGCACATCAGACCCCGTAACTCCCTAGAATATTAACCTATAAATTTCAAACTCCGCCCTAAATTAGAGTTTAATGTATCGAACATATATACCGAAGGATTTTTTTATACCCCAATTAGTGGGCCCACAATAGGCCAAAATAAGTTTTGTTTACTTTCCGGGAGGAGGTGTTTTAAGCTAAATATTCGCGGAGCAGGCATGTGAAGCATGGCGCAATTGGTAAAGCTGCGTGGCAAGTCAGATTTGTTGTCCCGGCTTTCATGGGTTCGAAACACTGCGAGGGTCGATGTTCAAATTTTTTCTTTTTTTTATTATTATTTTTTAAATATATTTTTTGATATTTCAACGTGAATCAAGTGTTCTGCATATAACAATAAACTATTTTTTCTTTGGGAAATAGCGAATAATGGCTAATAAACGGATAAATTTCGGATAATTTTTATTTATTTATTTATTTTTATTTCTATTATTTTTTAGACTTCTTTTCAATATTTTAAAGAGAATAAAGTATTCTATATGTAAAAAGAACTTTTCTTCTTGGTTAAAGAGCGAATAATGGCTGAAAAAGGGACAAAAGTCGTGTTAGAAGGCAAGCGTACATCAGACCCCGTAACTCCCTAGAATATTAACCTATAAATTTCAAACTCCGCCCTAAATTAGATTTTAATGTATCGAACATATATACCGAAGGATTTTTTTATACCCCAATTAGTGGGCCCACAATAGGCCAAAATAAGTTTTGTTTACTTTCCGGGAGGAGGTGTTTTAAGCTAAATATTTGCGAAGCAGGCATGTGAAGCATGGCGCAATTGGTAAAGCTGCGTGGCAAGTCAGATTTGTTGTCCCGGCGTTCATGGGTTCGAAACACTGCGAGGGTCGACGTTCAAATTTTTTCTTTTTTTTTATTATTATTTTTTAAATATATTTTTTGATATTTTAACGTGAATCAAGTGTTCTGCTTATAACAATAAACTATTTTTTCTTTAGGAAATAGCGAATAATGGCTAATAAACGGATAAATTTCGGATAATTTTTATTTATTTATTTTTATTTCTATTATTTTTTAGACTTCTTTTCAATATTTTAAAGAGAATAAAGTATTCTATATGTAAAAAGAACTTTTCTTCTTGGTTAAAGAGCGAATAATGGCTGAAAAAGGGACAAAAGTCGTGTTAGAAGGCAAGCATACATCAGACCCCGTAACTCCCTAGAATATTAACCTATAAATTTCAAACTCCGCCCTAAATTAGATTTTAATGTATCGAACATATATACCGAAGGATTTTTTTATACCCCAAATAGTGGGCCCACAATAGGCCAAAATAAGTTTTGTTTACTTTCCGGGAGGAGGTGTTTTAAGCTAAATATTCGCGGAGCAGGCATGTGAAGCATGGCGCAATTGGTAAAGCTGCGTGGCAAGTCAGATTTGTTGTCCCGGCGTTCATGGGTTCGAAACATTGCGAGGGTCGACGTTCAAATTTTTTCTTTTTTTTTATTATTTTTTTTAAATATATTTTTTGATATTTTAACGTGAATCAAAGGTTCAGCATATAACAATAAACTATTTTTTCTTTGGGAAATAGCGAATAATAGCTAATAAACGGATAAATTTCGGATAATTTTTATTTATTTATTTATTTTTATTTCTATTATTTTTTTGGCTTCTTTTCAATATTTTAAAGAGAATAAAGTATTCTATATGTAAAAAGAACTTTTCTTCTTGGTTAAAGAGCGAATAATGGCAGAAAAAGGGACAAAAGTCGTGTTAGAAGGCACGCGCACATCAGACCCCGTAACTCCCTAGAATATTAACCTATAAATTTCAAACTCCGCCCTAAATTAGAGTTTAATGTATCGAACATATATACCGAAGGATTTTTTTATACCCCAATTAGTGGGCCCACAATAGGCCAAAATAAGTTTTGTTTACTTTCCGGGAGGAGGTGTTTTAAGCTAAATATTCGCGGAGCAGGCATGTGAAGCATGGCGCAATTGGTAAAGCTGCGTGGCAAGTCAGATTTGTTGTCCCGGCTTTCATGGGTTCGAAACACTGCGAGGGTCGATGTTCAAATTTTTTCTTTTTTTTATTATTATTTTTTAAATATATTTTTTGATATTTCAACGTGAATCAAGTGTTCTGCATATAACAATAAACTATTTTTTCTTTGGGAAATAGCGAATAATGGCTAATAAACGGATAAATTTCGGATAATTTTTATTTATTTATTTATTTTTATTTCTATTATTTTTTAGACTTCTTTTCAATATTTTAAAGAGAATAAAGTATTCTATATGTAAAAAGAACTTTTCTTCTTGGTTAAAGAGCGAATAATGGCTGAAAAAGGGACAAAAGTCGTGTTAGAAGGCAAGCGTACATCAGACCCCGTAACTCCCTAGAATATTAACCTATAAATTTCAAACTCCGCCCTAAATTAGATTTTAATGTATCGAACATATATACCGAAGGATTTTTTTATACCCCAATTAGTGGGCCCACAATAGGCCAAAATAAGTTTTGTTTACTTTCCGGGAGGAGGTGTTTTAAGCTAAATATTTGCGAAGCAGGCATGTGAAGCATGGCGCAATTGGTAAAGCTGCGTGGCAAGTCAGATTTGTTGTCCCGGCGTTCATGGGTTCGAAACACTGCGAGGGTCGACGTTCAAATTTTTTCTTTTTTTTATTATTATTTTTTAAATATATTTTTTGATATTTTAACGTGAATCAAGTGTTCTGCTTATAACAATAAACTATTTTTTCTTTGGGAAATAGCGAATAATGGCTAATAAACGGATAAATTTCGGATAATTTTTATTTATTTATTTATTTTTATTTCTATTATTTTTTTGGCTTCTTTTCAATATTTTAAAGAGAATAAAGTATTCTATATGTAAAAAGAACTTTTCTTCTTGGTTAAAGAGCGAATAATGGCAGAAAAAGGGACAAAAGTCGTGTTAGAAGGCACGCGCACATCAGACCCCGTAACTCCCTAGAATATTAACCTATAAATTTCAAACTCCGCCCTAAATTAGAGTTTAATGTATCGAACATATATACCGAAGGATTTTTTTATACCCCAATTAGTGGGCCCACAATAGGCCAAAATAAGTTTTGTTTACTTTCCGGGAGGAGGTGTTTTAAGCTAAATATTCGCGGAGCAGGCATGTGAAGCATGGCGCAATTGGTAAAGCTGCGTGGCAAGTCAGATTTGTTGTCCCGGCTTTCATGGGTTCAAAACACTGCGAGGGTCGATGTTCAAATTTTTTCTTTTTTTTATTATTATTTTTTAAATATATTTTTTGATATTTCAACGTGAATCAAGTGTTCTGCATATAACAATAAACTATTTTTTCTTTGGGAAATAGCGAATAATGGCTAATAAACGGATAAATTTCGGATAATTTTTATTTATTTATTTATTTTTATTTCTATTATTTTTTAGACTTCTTTTCAATATTTTAAAGAGAATAAAGTATTCTATATGTAAAAAGAACTTTTCTTCTTGGTTAAAGAGCGAATAATGGCTGAAAAAGGGACAAAAGTCGTGTTAGAAGGCAAGCGTACATCAGACCCCGTAACTCCCTAGAATATTAACCTATAAATTTCAAACTCCGCCCTAAATTAGATTTTAATGTATCGAACATATATACCGAAGGATTTTTTTATACCCCAATTAGTGGGCCCACAATAGGCCAAAATAAGTTTTGTTTACTTTCCGGGAGGAGGTGTTTTAAGCTAAATATTTGCGAAGCAGGCATGTGAAGCATGGCGCAATTGGTAAAGCTGCGTGGCAAGTCAGATTTGTTGTCCCGGCGTTCATGGGTTCGAAACACTGCGAGGGTCGACGTTCAAATTTTTTCTTTTTTTTATTATTATTTTTTAAATATATTTTTTGATATTTTAACGTGAATCAAGTGTTCTGCTTATAACAATAAACTATTTTTTCTTTGGGAAATAGCGAATAATGGCTAATAAACGGATAAATTTCGGATAATTTTTATTTATTTATTTTTATTTCTATTATTTTTTAGACTTCTTTTCAATATTTTAAAGAGAATAAAGTATTCTATATGTAAAAAGAACTTTTCTTCTTGGTTAAAGAGCGAATAATGGCTGAAAAAGGGACAAAAGTCGTGTTAGAAGGCAAGCGTACATCAGACCCCGTAACTCCCTAGAATATTAACCTATAAATTTCAAACTCCGCCCTAAATTAGATTTTAATGTATCGAACATATATACCGAAGGATTTTTTTATACCCCAAATAGTGGGCCCACAATAGGCCAAAATAAGTTTTGTTTACTTTCCGGGAGGAGGTGTTTTAAACTAAATATTCGCGAAGCAGGCATGTGAAGCATGGCGCAATTGGTAAAGCTGCGTGGCAAGTCAGATTTGTTGTCCCGGCGTTCATGGGTTCGAAACACTGCGAGGGTCGACGTTCAAATTTTTTCTTTTTTTTTTATTATTTTTTTTAAATATATTTTTTGATATTTTAACGTGAATCAAAGGTTCTGCATATAACAATAAACTATTTTTTCTTTGGGAAATAGCGAATAAAAGCTAATAAACGGATAAATTTCGGATAATTTTTATTTATTTATTTATTTTTATTTCTATTATTTTTTTGGCTTCTTTTCAATATTTTAAAGAGAATAAAGTATTCTATATGTAAAAAGAACTTTTCTTCTTGGTTAAAGAGCGAATAATGGCAGAAAAAGGGACAAAAGTCGTGTTAGAAGGCACGCGCACATCAGACCCCGTAACTCCCTATAATATTAACCTATAAATTTCAAACTCCGCCCTAAATTAGAGTTTAATGTATCGAACATATATACCGAAGGATTTTTTTATACCCGAATTAGTGGGCCCACTATAGGCCAAAATAAGTTTTGTTTACTTTCCGGGAGGAGGTGTTTTAAGCTAAATATTCGCGAAGCAGGCATGTGAAGCATGGCGCATTGGTAAAGATGCGTGGCAAGTCAGATTTGTTGTCCCGGCTTTCATGGGTTCGAAACACTGCGAGGGTCGACGTTCAAATTTTTTCTTTTTTTTATTATTATTTTTTAAATATATTTTTTGATATTTCAACGTGAATACAGTGCTCTGCATATAACAATAAACTATTTTTTCTTTGGGAAATAGCGAATAATGGCTAATAAACGGATAAATTTCGGATAATTTTAATTTATTTATTTATTTTTATTTCTATTATTTTTTAGACTTCTTTTCAATATTTTAAAGAGAATAAAGTATTCTATATGTAAAAAGAACTTTTCTTCTTGGTTAAAGAGCGAATAATGGCTGAAAAAGGGACAAAAGTCGTGTTAGAAGGCAAGCGTACATCACACCCCGTAACTCCCTAGAATATTAACCTATAAATTTCAAACTCCGCCCTAAATTAGATTTTAATGTATCGAACATATATACCGAAGGATTTTTTTATACCCCAATTAGTGGGCCCACAATAGGCCAAAATAAGTTTTGTTTACTTTCCGGGAGGAGGTGTTTTAAGCTAAATATTTGCGAAGCAGGCATGTGAAGCATGGCGCAATTGGTAAAGCTGCGTGGCAAGTCAGATTTGTTGTCCCGGCGTTCATGGGTTCGAAACACTGCGAGGGTCGACGTTCAAATTTTTTCTTTTTTTTTATTATTATTTTTTAAATATATTTTTTGATATTTTAACGTGAATCAAGTATTCTGCTTATAACAATAAACTATTTTTTCTTTAGGAAATAGCGAATAATGGCTAATAAACGGATAAATTTCGGATAATTTTTATTTATTTATTTTTATTTCTATTATTTTTTAGACTTCTTTTCAATATTTTAAAGAGAATAAAGTATTCTATATGTAAAAAGAACTTTTCTTCTTGGTTAAAGAGCGAATAATGGCTGAAAAAGGGACAAAAGTCGTGTTAGAAGGCAAGCATACATCAGACCCCGTAACTCCCTAGAATATTAACCTATAAATTTCAAACTCCGCCCTAAATTAGATTTTAATGTATCGAACATATATACCGAAGAATTTTTTATACCCCAAATAGTGGGCCCACAATAGGCCAAAATAAGTTTTGTTTACTTTCCGGGAGGAGGTGTTTTAAGCTAAATATTCGCGGAGCAGGCATGTGAAGCATGGCGCAATTGGTAAAGCTGCGTGGCAAGTCAGATTTGTTGTCCCGGCGTTCATGGGTTCGAAACATTGCGAGGGTCGACGTTCAAATTTTTTCTTTTTTTTTATTATTTTTTTTAAATATATTTTTTGATATTTTAACGTGAATCAAAGGTTCTGCATATAACAATAAACTATTTTTTCTTTGGGAAATAGCGAATAATGGCTAATAAACGGATAAATTTCGGATAATTTTAATTTATTTATTTATTTTTATTTCTATTATTTTTTAGACTTCTTTTCAATATTTTAAAGAGAATAAAGTATTCTATATGTAAAAAGAACTTTTCTTCTTGGTTAAAGAGCGAATAATGGCTGAAAAAGGGACAAAAGTCGTGTTAGAAGGCAAGCGTACATCAGACCCCGTAACTCCCTAGAATATTAACCTATAAATTTCAAACTCCGCCCTAAATTAGATTTTAATGTATCGAACATATATACCGAAGGATTTTTTTATACCCCAATTAGTGGGCCCACAATAGGCCAAAATAAGTTTTGTTTACTTTCCGGGAGGAGGTGTTTTAAGCTAAATATTTGCGAAGCAGGCATGTGAAGCATGGCGCAATTGGTAAAGCTGCGTGGCAAGTCAGATTTGTTGTCCCGGCGTTCATGGGTTCGAAACACTGCGAGGGTCGACGTTCAAATTTTTTCTTTTTTTTTATTATTATTTTTTAAATATATTTTTTGATATTTTAACGTGAATCAAGTATTCTGCTTATAACAATAAACTATTTTTTCTTTAGGAAATAGCGAATAATGGCTAATAAACGGATAAATTTCGGATAATTTTTATTTATTTATTTTTATTTCTATTATTTTTTAGACTTCTTTTCAATATTTTAAAGAGAATAAAGTATTCTATATGTAAAAAGAACTTTTCTTCTTGGTTAAAGAGCGAATAATGGCTGAAAAAGGGACAAAAGTCGTGTTAGAAGGCAAGCATACATCAGACCCCGTAACTCCCTAGAATATTAACCTATAAATTTCAAACTCCGCCCTAAATTAGATTTTAATGTATCGAACATATATACCGAAGAATTTTTTATACCCCAAATAGTGGGCCCACAATAGGCCAAAATAAGTTTTGTTTACTTTCCGGGAGGAGGTGTTTTAAGCTAAATATTCGCGGAGCAGGCATGTGAAGCATGGCGCAATTGGTAAAGCTGCGTGGCAAGTCAGATTTGTTGTCCCGGCGTTCATGGGTTCGAAACATTGCGAGGGTCGACGTTCAAATTTTTTCTTTTTTTTTATTATTTTTTTTAAATATATTTTTTGATATTTTAACGTGAATCAAAGGTTCTGCATATAACAATAAACTATTTTTTCTTTGGGAAATAGCGAATAATAGCTAATAAACGGATAAATTTCGGATAATTTTTATTTATTTATTTATTTTTATTTCTATTATTTTTTTGGCTTCTTTTCAATATTTTAAAGAGAATAAAGTATTCTATATGTAAAAAGAACTTTTCTTCTTGGTTAAAGAGCGAATAATGGCAGAAAAAGGGACAAAATTCGTGTTAGAAGGCACGCGCACATCAGACCCCGTAACTCCCTAGAATATTAACCTATAAATTTCAAACTCCGCCCTAAATTAGAGTTTAATGTATCGAACATATATACCGAAGGATTTTTTTATACCCGAATTAGTGGGCCCACTAAAGGCCAAAATAAGTTTTGTTTACTTTCCGGGAGGAGGTGTTTTAAGCTAAATATTTGCGAAGCAGGCATGTGAAGCATGGCGCAATTGGTAAAGCTGCGTGGCAAGTCAGATTTGTTGTCCCGGCGTTCATGGGTTCGAAACACTGCGAGGGTCGACGTTCAAATTTTTTCTTTTTTTTATTATTATTTTTTAAATATATTTTTTGATATTTTAACGTGAATAAAGTATTCTGCTTATAACAATAAACTATTTTTTCTTTAGGAAATAGCGAATAATGGCTAATAAACGGATAAATTTCGGATAATTTTTATTTATTTATTTTTATTTCTATTATTTTTTAGACTTCTTTTCAATATTTTAAAGAGAATAAAGTATTCTATATGTAAAAAGAACTTTTCTTCTTGGTTAAAGAGCGAATAATGGCTGAAAAAGGGACAAAAGTCGTGTTAGAAGGCAAGCATACATCAGACCCCGTAACTCCCTAGAATATTAACCTATAAATTTCAAACTCCGCCCTAAATTAGATTTTAATGTATCGAACATATATACCGAAGAATTTTTTATACCCCAAATAGTGGGCCCACAATAGGCCAAAATAAGTTTTGTTTACTTTCCGGGAGGAGGTGTTTTAAGCTAAATATTCGCGGAGCAGGCATGTGAAGCATGGCGCAATTGGTAAAGCTGCGTGGCAAGTCAGATTTGTTGTCCCGGCGTTCATGGGTTCGAAACATTGCGAGGGTCGACGTTCAAATTTTTTCTTTTTTTTTATTATTTTTTTTAAATATATTTTTTGATATTTTAACGTGAATCAAAGGTTCTGCATATAACAATAAACTATTTTTTCTTTGGGAAATAGCGAATAATAGCTAATAAACGGATAAATTTCGGATAATTTTTATTTATTTATTTATTTTTATTTCTATTATTTTTTTGGCTTCTTTTCAATATTTTAAAGAGAATAAAGTATTCTATATGTAAAAAGAACTTTTCTTCTTGGTTAAAGAGCGAATAATGGCAGAAAAAGGGACAAAAGTCGTGTTAGAAGGCACGCGTACATCAGACCCCGTAACTCCCTAGAATATTAACCTATAAATTTCAAACTCCGCCCTAAATTAGAGTTTAATGTATCGAACATATATACCGAAGGATTTTTTTATACCCGAATTAGTGGGCCCACTAAAGGCCAAAATAAGTTTTGTTTACTTTCCGGGAGGAGGTGTTTTAAGCTAAATATTCGCGAAGCAGGCATGTGAAGCATGGCGCATTGGTAAAGCTGCGTGGCAAGTCAGATTTGTTGTCCCGGCTTTCATGGGTTCGAAACACTGCGAGGGTCGACGTTCAAATTTTTTCTTTTGTTTATTATTATTTTTTAATTATATTTTTTGATATTTCAACGTGAATACAGTGCTCTGCATATAACAATAAACTATTTTTTCTTTGGGAAATGGTGAATAATGGCTAATAAACGGATAAATTTCGGATAATTTTAATTTATTTATTTATTTTTATTTCTATTATTTTTTAGACTTCTTTTCAATATTTTAAAGTGAATAAAGTATTCTATATGTAAAAAGAACTTTTCTTCTTGGTTAAAGAGCGAATAATGGCTGAAAAAGGGACAAAAGTCGTGTTAGAAGGCAAGCGTACATCAGACCCCGTAACTCCCTAGAATATTAACCTATAAATTTCAAACTCCGCCCTAAATTAGATTTTAATGTATCGAACATATATACCGAAGGATTTTTTTATACCCCAATTAGTGGTCCCACAATAGGCCAAAATAAGTTTTGTTTACTTTCCGGGAGGAGGTGTTTTAAGCTAAATATTTGCGAAGCAGGCATGTGAAGCATGGCGCAATTGGTAAAGCTGCGTGGCAAGTTAGATTTGTTGTCCCGGCATTCATGGGTTCGAAACACTGCGAGGGTCGACGTTCAAATTTTTTCTTTTTTTTTTATTATTTTTTTTAAATATATTTTTTGATATTTTAACGTGAATCAAAGGTTCTGCATATAGCAATAAACTATTTTTTCTTTGGGGAATAGCGAATAATAGCTAATAAACGGATAAATTTCGGATAATTTTTATTTATTTATTTTTTTTTATTTCTTTAATTTTTTAGACTTCTTTTCAATATTTTAAAGAGAATAAAGTATTCTATAAGTAAAAAGAACTTTTCTTCTTGGTTAAAGAGCGTATAATGGCTGAAAAGGGACTAAAGTCGTGTTAGAAGGCACGCGCACATCAGACCCCGTAACTCCCTCGAATATTAACCTATAAATTTCAAACTCCGCCCTAAATTAGAGTTTAATGTATCGAACATATATACCGAAGGATTTTTTATACCCCAATTAGTGGGCCCACAATAGGCCAAAATAAGTTTTGTTTACTTTCCGGGAGGAGGTGTTTTAAGCTAAATATTCGCGGAGCAGGCATGTGAAGCATGGCGCAATTGGTAAAGCTGCGTGGCAAGTCAGATTTGTTGTCCCGGCGTTCATGGGTTCGAAACACTGCGAGGGTCGACGTTCATATTTTTTCTTTTTTTTTTATTATTTTTTTTAAATATATTTTTTGATATTTTAACGTGAATCAAAGGTTCTGCTTATAACAATAAACTATTTTTTCTTTGGGAAATAGCGAATAATAGCTAATAAACGGATAAATTTCGGATAATTTTTATTTATTTATTTATTTTTATTTCTATTATTTTTTTGGCTTCTTTTCAATATTTTAAAGAGAATAAAGTATTCTATATGTAAAAAGAACTTTTCTTCTTGGTTAAAGAGCGAATAATGGCAGAAAAAGGGACAAAAGTCGTGTTAGAAGGCACGCGCACATCAGACCCCGTAACTCCCTAGAATATTAACCTATAAATTTCAAACTCCGCCCTAAATTAGAGTTTAATGTATCGAACATATATACCGAAGGATTTTTTTATACCCGAATTAGTGGGCCCACTATAGGCCAAAATAAGTTTTGTTTACTTTCCGGGAGGAGGTGTTTTAAGCTAAATATTCGCGAAGCAGGCATGTGAAGCATGGCGCATTGGTAAAGCTGCGTGGCAAGTCAGATTTGTTGTCCCGGCTTTCATGGGTTCGAAACACTGCGAGGGTCGACGTTCAAATTTTTTCTTTTTTTTTTATTATTATTTTTTAAATATATTTTTTGATATTTCAACGTGAATCAAGTGTTCTGCATATAACAATAAACTATTTTTTCTTTGGGAAATAGCGAATAATGGCTAATAAACGGATAAATTTCGGATAATTTTAATTTATTTATTTATTTTTATTTCTATTATTTTTTAGACTTCTTTTCAATATTTTAAAGAGAATAAAGTATTCTATATGTAAAAAGAACTTTTCTTCTTGGTTAAAGAGCGAATAATGGCTGAAAAGGGACAAAAGTCGTGTTAGAAGGCACGCGCACATCAGACCCCGTAACTCCCTAGAATATTAACCTATAAATTTCAAACTCCGCCCTAAATTAGAGTTTAATGTATCGAACATATATACCGAAGGATTTTTTTATACCCCTATTAGTGGGCCCACAATAGGCCAAAATATGTTTTGTTTACTTTCCGGGAGGAGGTGTTTTAAGCTAAATATTTGCGAAGCAGGCATGTGAAGCATGGCGCAATTGGTAAAGCTGCGTGGCAAGTCAGATTTGTTGTCCCGGCGTTCATGGGTTCGAAACACTGCGAGGGTCGACGTTCAAATTTTTTCTTTTTTTTTATTATTTTTTTTAAATATATTTTTTGATATTTTAACGTGAATCAAAGGTTCTGCATATAACAATAAACTATTTTTTCTTTGGGAAATAGCGATTAATAGCTAATAAACGGATAAATTTCAAATAATTTTTATTTATTTATTTATTTTTATTTCTATTATTTTTTAGACTTCTTTTCAATATTTTAAAGAGAATAAAGTATTCTATATGTAAAAAGAACTTTTCTTCTTGGTTAAAGAGCGTATAATGGCTGAAAAGGGACAAAAGTCGTGTTAGAAGGCACGCGCACATCAGACCCCGTAACTCCCTAGAATATTAACCCATAAATTTCAAACTCCGCCCTAAATTAGAGTTTAATGTATCGAACATATATACCGAAGGATTTTTTTTATACCCGAATTAGTGGGCCCACAATAGGCCAAAATAAGTTTTGTTTACTTTCCGGGAGGAGGTGTTTTAAGTTAAATATTCGCGAAGCAGGCATGTGAAGCATGGCGCAATTGGTAAAGCTGCGTGGCAAGTCAGATTTGTTGTCCCGGCTTTCATGGGTTCGAAACACTGCGAGGGTCGACGTTCAAATTTTTTCTTTTGTTTATTATTATTTTTTAATTATATTTTTTGATATTTCAACGTGAATACAGTGCTCTGCATATAACAATAAGCTATTTTTTCTTTGGGAAATGGTGAATAATGGCTAATAAACGGATAAATTTCGGATAATTTTAATTTATTTATTTATTTTTATTTCTATTATTTTTTAGACTTCTTTTCAATATTTTAAAGTGAATAAAGTATTCTATATGTAAGAAGAACTTTTCTTCTTGGTTAAAGAGCGAATAATGGCTGAAAAAGGGACAAAAGTCGTGTTAGAAGGCAAGCGTACATCAGACCCCGTAACTCCCTAGAATATTAACCTATAAATTTCAAACTCCGCCCTAAATTAGATTTTAATGTATCGAACATATATACCGAAGGATTTTTTTATACCCCAATTAGTGGTCCCACAATAGGCCAAAATAAGTTTTGTTTACTTTCCGGGAGGAGGTGTTTTAAGCTAAATATTTGCGAAGCAGGCATGTGAAGCATGGCGCAATTGGTAAAGCTGCGTGGCAAGTTAGATTTGTTGTCCCGGCATTCATGGGTTCGAAACACTGCGAGGGTCGACGTTCAAATTTTTTCTTTTTTTTTTTTATTATTTTTTTTAAATATATTTTTTGATATTTTAACGTGAATCAAAGGTTCTGCATATAGCAATAAACTATTTTTTCTTTGGGGAATAGCGAATAATAGCTAATAAACGGATAAATTTCGGATAATTTTTATTTATTTATTTTTTTTTATTTCTTTAATTTTTTAGACTTCTTTTCAATATTTTAAAGAGAATAAAGTATTCTATAAGTAAAAAGAACTTTTCTTCTTGGTTAAAGAGCGTATAATGGCTGAAAAGGGACTAAAGTCGTGTTAGAAGGCACGCGCACATCAGACCCCGTAACTCCCTCGAATATTAACCTATAAATTTCAAACTCCGCCCTAAATTAGAGTTTAATGTATCGAACATATATACCGAAGGATTTTTTATACCCCAATTAGTGGGCCCACAATAGGCCAAAATAAGTTTTGTTTACTTTCCGGGAGGAGGTGTTTTAAGCTAAATATTCGCGGAGCAGGCATGTGAAGCATGGCGCAATTGGTAAAGCTGCGTGGCAAGTCAGATTTGTTGTCCCGGCGTTCATTGGTTCGAAACACTGCGAGGGTCGACGTTCATATTTTTTCTTTTTTTTTTATTATTTTTTTTAAATATATTTTTTGATATTTTAACGTGAATCAAAGGTTCTGCTTATAACAATAAACTATTTTTTCTTTGGGAAATAGCGAATAATAGCTAATAAACGGATAAATTTCGGATAATTTTTATTTATTTATTTATTTTTATTTCTATTATTTTTTTGGCTTCTTTTCAATATTTTAAAGAGAATAAAGTATTCTATATGTAAAAAGAACTTTTCTTCTTGGTTAAAGAGCGAATAATGGCAGAAAAAGGGACAAAAGTCGTGTTAGAAGGCACGCGCACATCAGACCCCGTAACTCCCTAGAATATTAACCTATAAATTTCAAACTCCGCCCTAAATTAGAGTTTAATGTATCGAACATATATACCGAAGGATTTTTTTATACCCGAATTAGTGGGCCCACTATAGGCCAAAATAAGTTTTGTTTACTTTCCGGGAGGAGGTGTTTTAAGCTAAATATTCGCGAAGCAGGCATGTGAAGCATGGCGCATTGGTAAAGCTGCGTGGCAAGTCAGATTTGTTGTCCCGGCTTTCATGGGTTCGAAACACTGCGAGGGTCGACGTTCAAATTTTTTCTTTTTTTTTATTATTATTTTTTAAATATATTTTTTGATATTTCAACGTGAATCAAGTGTTCTGCATATAACAATAAACTATTTTTTCTTTGGGAAATAGCGAATAATGGCTAATAAACGGATAAATTTCGGATAATTTTAATTTATTTATTTATTTTTATTTCTATTATTTTTTAGACTTCTTTTCAATATTTTAAAGAGAATAAAGTATTCTATATGTAAAAAGAACTTTTCTTCTTGGTTAAAGAGCGAATAATGGCTGAAAAGGGACAAAAGTCGTGTTAGAAGGCACGCGCACATCAGACCCCGTAACTCCCTAGAATATTAACCTATAAATTTCAAACTCCGCCCTAAATTAGAGTTTAATGTATCGAACATATATACCGAAGGATTTTTTTATACCCCTATTAGTGGGCCCACAATAGGCCAAAATATGTTTTGTTTACTTTCCGGGAGGAGGTGTTTTAAGCTAAATATTTGCGAAGCAGGCATGTGAAGCATGGCGCAATTGGTAAAGCTGCGTGGCAAGTCAGATTTGTTGTCCCGGCGTTCATGGGTTCGAAACACTGCGAGGGTCGACGTTCAAATTTTTTCTTTTTTTTTATTATTTTTTTTAAATATATTTTTTGATATTTTAACGTGAATCAAAGGTTCTGCTTATAACAATAAACTATTTTTTCTTTGGGAAATAGCGATTAATAGCTAATAAACGGATAAATTTCAAATAATTTTTATTTATTTATTTATTTTTATTTCTATTATTTTTTAGACTTCTTTTCAATATTTTAAAGAGAATAAAGTATTCTATATGTAAAAAGAACTTTTCTTCTTGGTTAAAGAGCGTATAATGGCTGAAAAGGGACAAAAGTCGTGTTAGAAGGCACGCGCACATCAGACCCCGTAACTCCCTAGAATATTAACCCATAAATTTCAAACTCCGCCCTAAATTAGAGTTTAATGTATCGAACATATATACCGAAGGATTTTTTTTATACCCGAATTAGTGGGCCCACAATAGGCCAAAATAAGTTTTGTTTACTTTCCGGGAGGAGGTGTTTTAAGTTAAATATTCGCGAAGCAGGCATGTGAAGCATGGCGCAATTGGTAAAGCTGCGTGGCAAGTCAGATTTGTTGTCCCGGCTTTCATGGGTTCGAAACACTGCGAGGGTCGACGTTCAAATTTTTTCTTTTTTTTATTATTATTTTTTAAATATATTTTTTGATATTTCAACGAGAATCAAGTGTTCTGCATATAACAATAAACTATTTTTTCTTTGGGAAATAGCGAATAATGGCTAATAAACGGATAAATTTCGGATAATTTTTATTTATTTATTTATTTTTATTTCTATTATTTTTTAGACCTCTTTTCAATATTTTAAAGAGAATAAAGTATTCTATATGTAAAAAGAACTTTTCTTCTTGGTTAAAGAGCGAATAATGGCTGAAAAAGGGACAAAAGTCGTGTTAGAAGGCAAGCGTACATCAGACCCCGTAACTCCCTAGAATATTAACCTATAAATTTCAAACTCCGCCCTAAATTAGATTTTAATGTATCGAACATATATACCGAAGGATTTTTTTATACCCCAATTAGTGGGCCCACAATAGGCCAAAATAAGTTTTGTTTACTTTCCGGGAGGAGGTGTTTTAAGCTAAATATTTGCGAAGCAGGCATGTGAAGCATGGCGCAATTGGTAAAGCTGCGTGGCAAGTCAGATTTGTTGTCCCGGCGTTCATGAGTTCGAAACACTGCGAGGGTCGACGTTCAAATTTTTTCTTTTTTTTTTATTATTTTTTTTAAATATATTTTTTGATATTTTAACGTGAATCAAAGGTTCTGCATATAACAATAAACTATTTTTTCTTTGGGGAATAGCGAATAATAGCTAATAAACGGATAAATTTCGGATAATTTTTATTTATTTATTTATTTTTATTTCTTTAATTTTTTAGACTTCTTTTCAATATTTTAAAGAGAATAAAGTATTCTATATGTAAAAAGAACTTTTCTTCTTGGTTAAAGAGAGTATAATGGCTGAAAAGGGACTAAAGTCGTGTTAGAAGGCACGCGCACATCAGACCCCGTAACTCCCTAGAATATTAACCTATAAATTTCAAACTCCGCCCTAAATTAGAGTTTAATGTATCGAACATATATACCGAAGGATTTTTTTATACCCCAATTAGTGGGCCCACAATAGGCCAAAATAAGTTTTGTTTACTTTCCGGGAGGAGGTGTTTTAAGCTAAATATTCGCGGAGCAGGCATGTGAAGCATGGCGCAATTGGTAAAGCTGCGTGGCAAGTCAGATTTGTTGTCCCGGCTTTCATGGGTTCGAAACACTGCGAGGGTCGACGTTCAAATTTTTTCTTTTTTTTATTATTATTTTTTAAATATATTTTTTGATATTTCAACGTGAATCAAGTGTTCTGCATATAACAATAAACTATTTTTTCTTTGGGAAATAGCGAATAATGGCTAATAAACGGATAAATTTCGGATAATTTTTATTTATTTATTTATTTTTATTTCTATTAATTTTTAGACTTCTTTTCAATATTTTAAAGAGAATAAAGTATTCTATATGTAAAAAGAACTTTTCTTCTTGGTTAAAGAGCGAATAATGACTGAAAAAGGGACAAAAGTCGTGTTAGAAGGCAAGCGTACATCAGACCCCGTAACTCCCTAGAATATTAACCTATAAATTTCAAACTCCGCCCTAAATTAGATTTTAATGTATCGAACATATATACCGAAGGATTTTTTTATACCCCAATTAGTGGGCCCACAATAGGCCAAAATAAGTTTTGTTTACTTTCCGGGAGGAGGTGTTTTAAGCTAAATATTTGCGAAGCAGGCATGTGAAGCATGGCGCAATTGGTAAAGCTGCGTGGCAAGTCAGATTTGTTGTCCCGGCGTTCATGGGTTCGAAACACTGCGAGGGTCGACGTTAAAATTTTTTCTTTTTTTTATTATTATTTTTTAAATATATTTTTTGATATTTCAACGTGAATCAAGTGTTCTGCATATAACAACAAACTATTTTTTCTTTGGGAAATAGCGAATAATGGCTAATAAACGGATAAATTTCGGATAATTTTAATTTTTTTTTTTTTTTTATTTCTTTAATTTTTTAGACTTCTTTTCAATATTTTAAAGAGAATAAAGTATTCTATATGTAAAAAGAACTTTTCTTCTTGGTTAAAGAGCGTATAATGGCTGAAAAGGGACAAAAGTCGTGTTAGAAGGCAAGCGTACATCAGACCCCGTAACTCCCTAGAATATTAACCTATAAATTTCAAACTCCGCCCTAAATTAGATTTTAATGTATCGAACATATATACCGAAGGATTTTTTTATACCCCAATTAGTGGGCCCACAATAGGCCAAAATAAGTTTTGTTTACTTTCCGGGAGGAGGTGTTTTAAGCTAAATATTTGCGAAGCAGGCATGTGAAGCATGGCGCAATTGGTAAAGCTGCGTGGCAAGTCAGATCTGTTGTCCCGGCGTTCATGGTTTCGAAACACTGCGAGGGTCGACGTTCAAATTTTTTCTTTTTTTTTATTATTTTTTTTAAATATATTTTTTGATATTTTAACGTGAATCAAAGGTTTTGCATATAACAATAAACTATTTTTTCTTTGGGAAATAGCGATTAATAGCTAATAAACGGATAAATTTCAAATAATTTTTATTTATTTATTTTTTTTTATTTCTTTAATTTTTTAGACTTCTTTTCAATATTTTAAAGAGAATAAAGTATTCTATATGTAAAAAGAACTCTTCTTCTTGGTTAAAGAGCGAATAATGGCTGAAAAAGGGACAAAAGTCGTGTTAGAAGGCAAGCCTACATCAGACCCCGTAACTCCCTAGAATATTAACCTATAAATTTCAAACTCCGCCCTAAATTAGATTTTAATGTATCGAACATATATACCGAAGGATTTTTTTATACCCCAATTAGTGGGCCCACAATAGGCCAAAATAAGTTTTGTTTACTTTCCCTGAGGAGGTGTTTTAAGCTAAATATTTGCGAAGCAGGCATGTGAAGCATGTCGCAATTGGTAAAGCTGCGTGGCAAGTCAGATTTGTTGTCCCGGCGTTCATGGGTTCGAAACACTGCGAGGGTCGACGTTCAAATTTTTTCTTTTATTTTTTATTATTTTTTTTAAATATATTTTTTGATATTTTAACGTGAATCAAAGGTTCTGCATATAACAATAAACTATTTTTTCTTTGGGGAATAGCGAATAATAGCTAATAAACGGATAAATTTCGGATAATTTTTATTTATTTTTTTTTTTTTATTTCTTTAATTTTTTAGACTTCTTTTCAATATTTTAAAGAGAATAAAGTATTCTATATGTAAAAAGAACTTTTCTTCTTGGTTAAAGAGCGTATAAAGGCTGAAAAGGGACTAAAGTCGTGTTAGAAGGCACGCGCACATCAGACCCCGTAACTCCCTAGAATATTAACCTATAAATTTCAAACTCCGCCCTAAATTAGAGTTTAATGTATCGAACATATATACCGAAGGATTTTTTTATACCCCAATTAGTGGGCCCACAATAGGCCAAAATAAGTTTTGTTTACTTTCCGGGAGGAGGTGTTTTAAGCTAAATATTCGCGGAGCAGGCATGTGAAGCATGGCGCAATTGGTAAAGTTGCGTGGCAAGTCAGATTTGTTGTCCCGGCGTTCATGGGTTCGAAACACTGCGAGGGTCGACGTTCAAATTTTTTCTTTTTTTTTTATTATTTTTTTTTAAATATATTTTTTGATATTTTAACGTGAATCAAAGGTTCTGCATATAACAATAAACTATTTTTTCTTTGGGAAATAGCGAATAATAGCTAATAAACGGATAAATTTCGGATAATTTTTATTTATTTATTTATTTTTATTTCTATTATTTTTTTGGCTTATTTTCAATATTTTAAAGAGAATAAAGTATTCTATATGTAAAAAGAACTTTTCTTCTTGGTTAAAGAGCGAATAATGGCTGAAAAGGGACAAAAGTCGTGTTAGAAGGCACGCGCACATCAGACCCCGTAACTCCCTAGAATATTAACCTATAAATTTCAAACTCCGCCCTAAATTAGAGTTTAATGTATCGAACATATATACCGAAGGATTTTTTTATACCCCTATTAGTGGGCCCACAATAGGCCAAAATATGTTTTGTTTACTTTCCGGGAGGAGGTGTTTTAAGCTAAATATTTGCGAAGCAGGCATGTGAAGCATGGCGCAATTGGTAAAGCTGCGTGGCAAGTCAGATTTGTTGTCCCGGCGTTCATGGGTTCGAAACACTGCGAGGGTCGACGTTCAAATTTTTTCTTTTTTTTATTATTTTTTTTAAATATATTTTTTGATATTTTAACGTGAATCAAAGGTTCTGCATATAACAATAAACTATTTTTTCTTTGGGAAATAGCGATTAATAGCTAATAAACGGATAAATTTCAAATAATTTTTATTTATTTATTTATTTTTATTTCTATTATTTTTTAGACTTCTTTTCAATATTTTAAAGAGAATAAAGTATTCTATATGTAAAAAGAACTTTTCTTCTTGGTTAAAGAGCGTATAATGGCTGAAAAGGGACAAAAGTCGTGTTAGAAGGCACGCGCACATCAGACCCCGTAACTCCCTAGAATATTAACCCATAAATTTCAAACTCCGCCCTAAATTAGAGTTTAATGTATCGAACATATATACCGAAGGATTTTTTTTATACCCGAATTAGTGGGCCCACAATAGGCCAAAATAAGTTTTGTTTACTTTCCGGGAGGAGGTGTTTTAAGTTAAATATTCGCGAAGCAGGCATGTGAAGCATGGCGCAATTGGTAAAGCTGCGTGGCAAGTCAGATTTGTTGTCCCGGCTTTCATGGGTTCGAAACACTGCGAGGGTCGACGTTCAAATTTTTTCTTTTTTTTATTATTATTTTTTAAATATATTTTTTGATATTTCAACGAGAATCAAGTGTTCTGCATATAACAATAAACTATTTTTTCTTTGGGAAATAGCGAATAATGGCTAATAAACGGATAAATTTCGGATAATTTTTATTTATTTATTTATTTTTATTTCTATTATTTTTTAGACCTCTTTTCAATATTTTAAAGAGAATAAAGTATTCTATATGTAAAAAGAACTTTTCTTCTTGGTTAAAGAGCGAATAATGGCTGAAAAAGGGACAAAAGTCGTGTTAGAAGGCAAGCGTACATCAGACCCCGTAACTCCCTAGAATATTAACCTATAAATTTCAAACTCCGCCCTAAATTAGATTTTAATGTATCGAACATATATACCGAAGGATTTTTTTATACCCCAATTAGTGGGCCCACAATAGGCCAAAATAAGTTTTGTTTACTTTCCGGGAGGAGGTGTTTTAAGCTAAATATTTGCGAAGCAGGCATGTGAAGCATGGCGCAATTGGTAAAGCTGCGTGGCAAGTCAGATTTGTTGTCCCGGCGTTCATGAGTTCGAAACACTGCGAGGGTCGACGTTCAAATTTTTTCTTTTTTTTTTATTATTTTTTTTAAATATATTTTTTGATATTTTAACGTGAATCAAAGGTTCTGCATATAACAATAAACTATTTTTTCTTTGGGGAATAGCGAATAATAGCTAATAAACGGATAAATTTCGGATAATTTTTATTTATTTATTTATTTTTATTTCTTTAATTTTTTAGACTTCTTTTCAATATTTTAAAGAGAATAAAGTATTCTATATGTAAAAAGAACTTTTCTTCTTGGTTAAAGAGCGTATAATGGCTGAAAAGGGACTAAAGTCGTGTTAGAAGGCACGCGCACATCAGACCCCGTAACTCCCTAGAATATTAACCTATAAATTTCAAACTCCGCCCTAAATTAGAGTTTAATGTATCGAACATATATACCGAAGGATTTTTTTATACCCCAATTAGTGGGCCCACAATAGGCCAAAATAAGTTTTGTTTACTTTCCGGGAGGAGGTGTTTTAAGCTAAATATTCGCGGAGCAGGCATGTGAAGCATGGCGCAATTGGTAAAGCTGCGTGGCAAGTCAGATTTGTTGTCCCGGCTTTCATGGGTTCGAAACACTGCGAGGGTCGACGTTCAAATTTTTTCTTTTTTTTATTATTATTTTTTAAATATATTTTTTGATATTTCAACGTGAATCAAGTGTTCTGCATATAACAATAAACTATTTTTTCTTTGGGAAATAGCGAATAATGGCTAATAAACGGATAAATTTCGGATAATTTTTATTTATTTATTTATTTTTATTTCTATTAATTTTTAGACTTCTTTTCAATATTTTAAAGAGAATAAAGTATTCTATATGTAAAAAGAACTTTTCTTCTTGGTTAAAGAGCGAATAATGACTGAAAAAGGGACAAAAGTCGTGTTAGAAGGCAAGCGTACATCAGACCCCGTAACTCCCTAGAATATTAACCTATAAATTTCAAACTCCGCCCTAAATTAGATTTTAATGTATCGAACATATATACCGAAGGATTTTTTTATACCCCAATTAGTGGGCCCACAATAGGCCAAAATAAGTTTTGTTTACTTTCCGGGAGGAGGTGTTTTAAGCTAAATATTTGCGAAGCAGGCATGTGAAGCATGGCGCAATTGGTAAAGCTGCGTGGCAAGTCAGATTTGTTGTCCCGGCGTTCATGGGTTCGAAACACTGCGAGGGTCGACGTTAAAATTTTTTCTTTTTTTTATTATTATTTTTTAAATATATTTTTTGATATTTCAACGTGAATCAAGTGTTCTGCATATAACAATAAACTATTTTTTCTTTGGGAAATAGCGAATAATGGCTAATAAACGGATAAATTTCGGATAATTTTAATTTTTTTTTTTTTTTTTATTTCTTTAATTTTTTAGACTTCTTTTCAATATTTTAAAGAGAATAAAGTATTCTATATGTAAAAAGAACTTTTCTTCTTGGTTAAAGAGCGTATAATGGCTGAAAAGGGACAAAAGTCGTGTTAGAAGGCAAGCGTACATCAGACCCCGTAACTCCCTAGAATATTAACCTATAAATTTCAAACTCCGCCCTAAATTAGATTTTAATGTATCGAACATATATACCGAAGGATTTTTTTATACCCCAATTAGTGGGCCCACAATAGGCCAAAATAAGTTTTGTTTACTTTCCGGGAGGAGGTGTTTTAAGCTAAATATTTGCGAAGCAGGCATGTGAAGCATGGCGCAATTGGTAAAGCTGCGTGGCAAGTCAGATCTGTTGTCCCGGCGTTCATGGTTTCGAAACACTGCGAGGGTCGACGTTCAAATTTTTTCTTTTTTTTTATTATTTTTTTTAAATATATTTTTTGATATTTTAACGTGAATCAAAGGTTTTGCATATAACAATAAACTATTTTTTCTTTGGGAAATAGCGATTAATAGCTAATAAACGGATAAATTTCAAATAATTTTTATTTATTTATTTTTTTTTATTTCTTTAATTTTTTAGACTTCTTTTCAATATTTTAAAGAGAATAAAGTATTCTATATGTAAAAAGAACTCTTCTTCTTGGTTAAAGAGCGAATAATGGCTGAAAAAGGGACAAAAGTCGTGTTAGAAGGCAAGCCTACATCAGACCCCGTAACTCCCTAGAATATTAACCTATAAATTTCAAACTCCGCCCTAAATTAGATTTTAATGTATCGAACATATATACCGAAGGATTTTTTTATACCCCAATTAGTGGGCCCACAATAGGCCAAAATAAGTTTTGTTTACTTTCCCTGAGGAGGTGTTTTAAGCTAAATATTTGCGAAGCAGGCATGTGAAGCATGTCGCAATTGGTAAAGCTGCGTGGCAAGTCAGATTTGTTGTCCCGGCGTTCATGGGTTCGAAACACTGCGAGGGTCGACGTTCAAATTTTTTCTTTTATTTTTTATTATTTTTTTTAAATATATTTTTTGATATTTTAACGTGAATCAAAGGTTCTGCATATAACAATAAACTATTTTTTCTTTGGGGAATAGCGAATAATAGCTAATAAACGGATAAATTTCGGATAATTTTTATTTATTTATTTTTTTTTATTTCTTTAATTTTTTAGACTTCTTTTCAATATTTTAAAGAGAATAAAGTATTCTATATGTAAAAAGAACTTTTCTTCTTGGTTAAAGAGCGTATAAAGGCTGAAAAGGGACTAAAGTCGTGTTAGAAGGCACGCGCACATCAGACCCCGTAACTCCCTAGAATATTAACCTATAAATTTCAAACTCCGCCCTAAATTAGAGTTTAATGTATCGAACATATATACCGAAGGATTTTTTTATACCCCAATTAGTGGGCCCACAATAGGCCAAAATAAGTTTTGTTTACTTTCCGGGAGGAGGTGTTTTAAGCTAAATATTCGCGGAGCAGGCATGTGAAGCATGGCGCAATTGGTAAAGTTGCGTGGCAAGTCAGATTTGTTGTCCCGGCGTTCATGGGTTCGAAACACTGCGAGGGTCGACGTTCAAATTTTTTCTTTTTTTTTTATTATTTTTTTTTAAATATATTTTTTGATATTTTAACGTGAATCAAAGGTTCTGCATATAACAATAAACTATTTTTTCTTTGGGAAATAGCGAATAATAGCTAATAAACGGATAAATTTCGGATAATTTTTATTTATTTATTTATTTTTATTTCTATTATTTTTTTGGCTTATTTTCAATATTTTAAAGAGAATAAAGTATTCTATATGTAAAAAGAACTTTTCTTCTTGGTTAAAGAGCGAATAATGGCAGAAAAAGGGACAAAAGTCGTGTTAGAAGGCACGCGCACATCAGACCCCGTAACTCCCTAGAATATTAACCTATAAATTTCAAACTCCGCCCTAAATTAGAGTTTAATGTATCGAACATATATACCGAAGGATTTTTTTATACCCGAATTAGTGGGCCCACAATAGGCCAAAATAAGTTTTGTTTACTTTCCGGGAGGAGGTGTTTTAAGCTAAATATTCGCGAAGCAGGCATGTGAAGCATGGCGCAATTGGTAAAGCTGCGTGGCAAGTCAGATTTGTTGTCCCGGCTTTCATGGGTTCGAAACACTGCGAGGGTCGACGTTCAAATTTTTTCTTTTTTTTATTATTATTTTTTAAATATATTTTTTGATATTTCAACGTGAATCAAGTGTTCTGCATATAACAATAAACTATTTTTTCTTTGGGAAATAGCGAATAATGGCTAATAAACGGATAAATTTCGGATAATTTTTATTTATTTATTTATTTTTATTTCTATTATTTTTTAGACTTCTTTTCAATATTTTAAAGAGAATAAAGTATTCTATATGTAAAAAGAACTTTTCTTCATGGTTAAAGAGCGAATAATGGCTGAAAAAGGGACAAAAGTCGTGTTAGAAGGCAAGCGTACATCAGACCCCGTAACTCCCTAGAATATTAACCTATAAATTTCAAACTCCGCCCTAAATTAGATTTTAATGTATCGAACATATATACCGAAGGATTTTTTTATACCCCAATTAGTGGGCCCACAATAGGCCAAAATAAGTTTTGTTTACTTTCCGGGAGGAGGTGTTTTAAGCTAAATATTTGCGAAGCAGGCATGTGAAGCATGGCGCAATTGGTAAAGCTGCGTGGCAAGTCAGATTTGTTGTCCCGGCGTTCATGGGTTCGAAACACTGCGAGGGGCGACGTTAAAATTTTTTCTTTTTTTTATTATTATTTTTTAAATATATTTTTTGATATTTCAACGTGAATCAAGTGTTCTGCATATAACAATAAACTATTTTTTCTTTGGGAAATAGCGAATAATGGCTAATAAACGGATAAATTTCGGATAATTTTAATTTATTTATTTTTTTTTATTTCTTTAATTTTTTAGACTTCTTTTCAATATTTTAAAGAGAATAAAGTATTCTATATGTAAAAAGAACTTTTCTTCTTGGTTAAAGAGCGAATAATGGCTGAAAAAGGGACAAAAGTCGTGTTAGAAGGCAAGCGTACATCAGACCCCGTAACTCCCTAGAATATTAACCTATAAATTTCAAACTCCGCCCTAAATTAGATTTTAATGTATCGAACATATATACCGAAGGATTTTTTATACCCCAATTAGTGGGCCCACAATAGGCCAAAATAAGTTTTGTTTACTTTCCGGGAGGAGGTGTTTTAAGCTAAATATTTGCGAAGCAGGCATGTGAAGCATGGCGCAATTGGTAAAGCTGCGTGGCAAGTCAGATTTGTTGTCCCGGCGTTCATGGGTTCGAAACACTGCGAGGGTCGACGTTCAAATTTTTTCTTTTTTTTTATTATTTTTTTTAAATATATTTTTTGATATTTTAACGTGAATCAAAGGTTCTGCATATAACAATAAACTATTTTTTCTTTGGGGAATAGCGAATAATAGCTAATAAACGGATAAATTTCGGATAATTTTTATTTATTTATTTATTTTTATTTCTTTAATTTTTTAGACTTCTTTTCAATATTTTAAAGAGAATAAAGTATTCTATATGTAAAAAGAACTTTTCTTCTTGGTTAAAGAGCGTATAATGGCTGAAAAGGGACTAAAGTCGTGTTAGAAGGCACGCGCACATCAGACCCCGTAACTCCCTAGAATATTAACCTATAAATTTCAAACTCCGCCCTAAATTAGAGTTTAATGTATCGAACATATATACCGAAGGATTTTTTTATACCCCAATTAGTGGGCCCACAATAGGCAAAAATAAGTTTTGTTTACTTTCCGGGAGGAGGTGTTTTAAGCTAAATATTCGCGGAGCAGGCATGTGAAGCATGGCGCAATTGGTAAAGCTGCGTGGCAAGTCAGATTTGTTGTCCCGGCTTTCATGGGTTCGAAACACTGCGAGGGTCGACGTTCAAATTTTTTCTTTTTTTTATTATTATTTTTTAAATATATTTTTTGATATTTCAACGTGAATCAAGTGTTCTGCATATAACAATAAACTATTTTTTCTTTGGGAAATAGCGAATAATGGCTAATAAACGGATAAATTTCGGATAATTTTTATTTATTTATTTATTTTTATTTCTATTAATTTTTAGACTTCTTTTCAATATTTTAAAGAGAATAAAGTATTCTATATGTAAAAAGAACTTTTCTTCTTGGTTAAAGAGCGAATAATGGCTGAAAAAGGGACAAAAGTCGTGTTAGAAGGCAAGCGTACATCAGACCCCGTAACTCCCTAGAATATTAACCTATAAATTTCAAACTCCGCCCTAAATTAGATTTTAATGTATCGAACATATATACCGAAGGATTTTTTTATACCCCAATTAGTGGGCCCACAATAGGCCAAAATAAGTTTTGTTTACTTTCCGGGAGGAGGTGTTTTAAGCTAAATATTTGCGAAGCAGGCATGTGAAGCATGGCGCAATTGGTAAAGCTGCGTGGCAAGTCAGATTTGTTGTCCCGGCGTTCATGGGTTCGAAACACTGCGAGGGTCGACGTTAAAATTTTTTCTTTTTTTTATTATTATTTTTTAAATATATTTTTTGATATTTCAACGTGAATCAAGTGTTCTGCATATAACAATAAACTATTTTTTCTTTGGGAAATAGCGAATAATGGCTAATAAACGGATAAATTTCGGATAATTTTTATTTATTTATTTATTTTTATTTCTATTAATTTTTAGACTTCTTTTCAATATTTTAAAGAGAATAAAGTATTCTATATGTAAAAAGAACTTTTCTTCTTGGTTAAAGAGCGAATAATGGCTGAAAAAGGGACAAAAGTCGTGTTAGAAGGCAAGCGTACATCAGACCCCGTAACTCCCTAGAATATTAACCTATAAATTTCAAACTCCGCCCTAAATTAGATTTTAATGTATCGAACATATATACCGAAGGATTTTTTTATACCCCAATTAGTGGGCCCACAATAGGCCAAAATAAGTTTTGTTTACTTTCCGGGAGGAGGTGTTTTAAGCTAAATATTTGCGAAGCAGGCATGTGAAGCATGGCGCAATTGGTAAAGCTGCGTGGCAAGTCAGATTTGTTGTCCCGGCGTTCATGGGTTCGAAACACTGCGAGGGTCGACGTTAAAATTTGTTCTTTTTTTTATTATTATTTTTTAAATATATTTTTTGATATTTCAACGTGAATCAAGTGTTCTGCATATAACAATAAACTATTTTTTCTTTGAGAAATAGCGAATAATAGCTAATAAACGGATAAATTTCGGATAATTTTTATTTATTTATTTTTTTTTATTTCTTTAATTTTTTAGACTTCTTTTCAATATTTTAAAGAGAATAAAGTATTCTATATGTAAAAAGAACTTTTCTTCTTGGTTAAAGAGCGTATAATGGCTGAAAAGGGACTAAAGTCGTGTTAGAAGGCACGCGCACATCAGACCCCGTAACTCCCTAGAATATTAACCTATAAATTTCAAACTCCGCCCTAAATTAGAGTTTAATGTATCGAACATATATACCGAAGGATTTTTTTATACCCCAATTAGTGGGCCCACAATAGGCCAAAATAAGTTTTGTTTACTTTCCGGGAGGAGGTGTTTTAAGCTAAATATTCGCGGAGCAGGCATGTGAAGCATGGCGCAATTGGTAAAGTTGCGTGGCAAGTCAGATTTGTTGTCCCGGCGTTCATGGGTTCGAAACAATGCGAGGGTCGACGTTCAAATTTTTTCTTATTTTTTTATTATTTTTTTTAATTATATTTTTTGATATTTTAACGTGAATCAAAGGTTCTGCATATAACAATAAACTATTTTTTCTTTGGGAAATAGCGAATAATAGCTAATAAACGGATAAATTTCGGATAATTTTTATTTATTTATTTATTTTTATTTCTATTATTTTTTTGGCTTATTTTCAATATTTTAAAGAGAATAAAGTATTCTATATGTAAAAAGAACTTTTCTTCTTGGTTAAAGAGCGAATAATGGCAGAAAAAGGGACAAAAGTCGTGTTAGAAGGCACGCGCACATCAGACCCCGTAACTCCCTAGAATATTAACCTATAAATTTCAAACTCCGCCCTAAATTAGAGTTTAATGTATCGAACATATATACCGAAGGATTTTTTTATACCCGAATTAGTGGGCCCACAATAGGCCAAAATAAGTTTTGTTTACTTTCCCTGAGGAGGTGTTTTAAGCTAAATATTTGCGAAGCAGGCATGTGAAGCAGGTCGCAATTGGTAAAGCTGCGTGGCAAGTCAGATTTGTTGTCCCGGCGTTCATGGGTTCGAAACACTGCGAGGGTCGACGTTCAAATTTTTTCTTTTATTTTTTATTATTTTTTTTAAATATATTTTTTGATATTTTAACGTGAATCAAAGGTTCTGCATATAACAATAAACTATTTTTTCTTTGGGGAATAGCGAATAATAGCTAATAAACGGATAAATTTCGGATAATTTTTATTTATTTATTTTTTTTTATTTCTTTAATTTTTTAGACTTCTTTTCAATATTTTAAAGAGAATAAAGTATTCTATATGTAAAAAGAACTTTTCTTCTTGGTTAAAGAGCGTATAAAGGCTGAAAAGGGACTAAAGTCGTGTTAGAAGGCACGCGCACATCAGACCCCGTAACTCCCTAGAATATTAACCTATAAATTTCAAACTCCGCCCTAAATTAGAGTTTAATGTATCGAACATATATACCGAAGGATTTTTTTATACCCCAATTAGTGGGCCCACAATAGGCCAAAATAAGTTTTGTTTACTTTCCGGGAGGAGGTGTTTTAAGCTAAATATTCGCGGAGCAGGCATGTGAAGCATGGAGCAATTGGTAAAGTTGCGTGGCAAGTCAGATTTGTTGTCCCGGCGTTCATGGGTTCGAAACACTGCGAGGGTCGACGTTCAAATTTTTTCTTTTTTTTTTATTATTTTTTTTAAATATATTTTTTGATATTTTAACGTGAATCAAAGGTTCTGCATATAACAATAAACTATTTTTTCTTTGGGAAATAGCGAATAATAGCTAATAAACGGATAAATTTCGGATAATTTTTATTTATTTATTTATTTTTATTTCTATTATTTTTTTGGCTTATTTTCAATATTTTAAAGAGAATAAAGTATTCTATATGTAAAAAGAACTTTTCTTCTTGGTTAAAGAGCGAATAATGGCAGAAAAAGGGACAAAAGTCGTGTTAAAAGGCACGCGCACATCAGACCCCGTAACTCCCTAGAATATTAACCTATAAATTTCAAACTCCGCCCTAAATTAGAGTTTAATGTATCGAACATATATACCGAAGGATTTTTTTATACCCGAATTAGTGGGCCCACAATAGGCCAAAATAAGTTTTGTTTACTTTCCGGGAGGAGGTGTTTTAAGCTAAATATTCGCGAAGCAGGCATGTGAAGCATGGCGCAATTGGTAAAGCTGCGTGGCAAGTCAGATTTGTTGTCCCGGCTTTCATGGGTTCGAAACACTGCGAGGGTCGACGTTCAAATTTTTTCTTTTTTTTATTATTATTTTTTAAATATATTTTTTGATATTTCAACGTGAATCAAGTGTTCTGCATATAACAATAAACTATTTTTTCTTTGGGAAATAGCGAATAATGGCTAATAAACGGATAAATTTCGGATAATTTTTATTTATTTATTTATTTTTATTTCTATTATTTTTTAGACTTCTTTTCAATATTTTAAAGAGAATAAAGTATTCTATATGTAAAAAGAACTTTTCTTCATGGTTAAAGAGCGAATAATGGCTGAAAAAGGGACAAAAGTCGTGTTAGAAGGCAAGCGTACATCAGACCCCGTAACTCCCTAGAATATTAACCTATAAATTTCAAACTCCGCCCTAAATTAGATTTTAATGTATCGAACATATATACCGAAGGATTTTTTTATACCCCAATTAGTGGGCCCACAATAGGCCAAAATAAGTTTTGTTTACTTTCCGGGAGGAGGTGTTTTAAGCTAAATATTTGCGAAGCAGGCATGTGAAGCATGGCGCAATTGGTAAAGCTGCGTGGCAAGTCAGATTTGTTGTCCCGGCGTTCATGGGTTCGAAACACTGCGAGGGGCGACGTTAAAATTTTTTCTTTTTTTTATTATTTTTTAAATATATTTTTTGATATTTCAACGTGAATCAAGTGTTCTGCATATAACAATAAACTATTTTTTCTTTGGGAAATAGCGAATAATGGCTAATAAACGGATAAATTTCGGATAATTTTAATTTATTTATTTTTTTTTATTTCTTTAATTTTTTAGACTTCTTTTCAATATTTTAAAGAGAATAAAGTATTCTATATGTAAAAAGAACTTTTCTTCTTGGTTAAAGAGCGAATAATGGCTGAAAAAGGGACAAAAGTCGTGTTAGAAGGCAAGCGTACATCAGACCCCGTAACTCCCTAGAATATTAACCTATAAATTTCAAACTCCGCCCTAAATTAGATTTTAATGTATCGAACATATATACCGAAGGATTTTTTATACCCCAATTAGTGGGCCCACAATAGGCCAAAATAAGTTTTGTTTACTTTCCGGGAGGAGGTGTTTTAAGCTAAATATTTGCGAAGCAGGCATGTGAAGCATGGCGCAATTAGTAAAGCTGCGTGGCAAGTCAGATTTGTTGTCCCGGCGTTCATGGGTTCGAAACACTGCGAGGGTCGACGTTCAAATTTTTTCTTTTTTTTTTATTATTTTTTTTAAATATATTTTTTGATATTTTAACGTGAATCAAAGGTTCTGCATATAACAATAAACTATTTTTTTTTTGGGGAATAGCGAATAATAGCTAATAAACGGATAAATTTCGGATAATTTTTATTTATTTATTTATTTTTATTTCTTTAATTTTTTAGACTTCTTTTCAATATTTTAAAGAGAATAAAGTATTCTATATGTAAAAAGAACTTTTCTTCTTGGTTAAAGAGCGTATAATGGCTGAAAAGGGACTAAAGTCGTGTTAGAAGGCACGCGCACATCAGACCCCGTAACTCCCTAGAATATTAACCTATAAATTTCAAACTCCGCCCTAAATTAGAGTTTAATGTATCGAACATATATACCGAAGGATTTTTTTATACCCCAATTAGTGGGCCCACAATAGGCAAAAATAAGTTTTGTTTACTTTCCGGGAGGAGGTGTTTTAAGCTAAATATTCGCGGAGCAGGCATGTGAAGCATGGCGCAATTGGTAAAGCTGCGTGGCAAGTCAGATTTGTTGTCCCGGCTTTCATGGGTTCGAAACACTGCGAGGGTCGACGTTCAAATTTTTTCTTTTTTTTATTATTATTTTTTAAATATATTTTTTGATATTTCAACGTGAATCAAGTGTTCTGCATATAACAATAAACTATTTTTTCTTTGGGAAATAGCGAATAATGGCTAATAAACGGATAAATTTCGGATAATTTTTATTTATTTATTTATTTTTATTTCTATTAATTTTTAGACTTCTTTTCAATATTTTAAAGAGAATAAAGTATTCTATATGTAAAAAGAACTTTTCTTCTTGGTTAAAGAGCGAATAATGGCTGAAAAAGGGACAAAAGTCGTGTTAGAAGGCAAGCGTACATCAGACCCCGTAACTCCCTAGAATATTAACCTATAAATTTCAAACTCCGCCCTAAATTAGATTTTAATGTATCGAACATATATACCGAAGGATTTTTTTATACCCCAATTAGTGGGCCCACAATAGGCCAAAATAAGTTTTGTTTACTTTCCGGGAGGAGGTGTTTTAAGCTAAATATTTGCGAAGCAGGCATGTGAAGCATGGCGCAATTGGTAAAGCTGCGTGGCAAGTCAGATTTGTTGTCCCGGCGTTCATGGGTTCGAAACACTGCGAGGGTCGACGTTAAAATTTTTTCTTTTTTTTATTATTATTTTTTAAATATATTTTTTGATATTTCAACGTGAATCAAGTGTTCTGCATATAACAATAAACTATTTTTTCTTTGGGAAATAGCGAATAATGGCTAATAAACGGATAAATTTCGGATAATTTTAATTTTTTTTTTTTTTTATTTCTTTAATTTTTTAGACTTCTTTTCAATATTTTAAAGAGAATAAAGTATTCTATATGTAAAAAGAACTTTTCTTCTTGGTTAAAGAGCGTATAATGGCTGAAAAGGGACAAAAGTCGTGTTAGAAGGCAAGCGTACATCAGACCCCGTAACTCCCTAGAATATTAACCTATAAATTTCAAACTCCGCCCTAAATTAGATTTTAATGTATCGAACATATATACCGAAGGATTTTTTTATACCCCAATTAGTGGGCCCACAATAGGCCAAAATAAGTTTTGTTTACTTTCCGGGAGGAGGTGTTTTAAGCTAAATATTTGCGAAGCAGGCATGTGAAGCATGGCGCAATTGGTAAAGCTGCGTGGCAAGTCAGATTTGTTGTCCCGGCGTTCATGGTTTCGAAACACTGCGAGGGTCGACGTTCAAATTTTTTCTTTTTTTTTATTATTTTTTTTAAATATATTTTTTGATATTTTAACGTGAATCAAAGGTTCTGCATATAACAATAAACTATTTTTTCTTTGGGAAATAGCGATTAATAGCTAATAAACGGATAAATTTCAAATAATTTTTATTTATTTTTTTTTTTTTATTTCTTTAATTTTTTAGACTTCTTTTCAATATTTTAAAGAGAATAAAGTATTCTATATGTAAAAAGAACTCTTCTTCTTGGTTAAAGAGCGAATAATGGCTGAAAAAGGGACAAAAGTCGTGTTAGAAGGCAAGCGTACATCAGACCCCGTAACTCCCTAGAATATTAACCTATAAATTTCAAACTCCGCCCTAAATTAGATTTTAATGTATCGAACATATATACCGAAGGATTTTTTTATACCCCAATTAGTGGGCCCACAATAGGCCAAAATAAGTTTTGTTTACTTTCCGAGAGGAGGTGTTTTAAGCTAAATATTTGCGAAGCAGGCATGTGAAGCATGGCGCAATTGGTAAAGCTGCGTGGCAAGTCAGATTTGTTGTCCCGGCGTTCATGGGTTCGAAACACTGCGAGGGTCGACGTTCAAATTTTTTCTTTTATTTTTTATTATTTTTTTTAAATATATTTTTTGATATTTTAACGTGAATCAAAGGTTCTGCATATAACAATAAACTATTTTTTCTTTGGGGAATAGCGAATAATAGCTAATAAACGGATAAATTTCGGATAATTTTTATTTATTTATTTTTTTTTATTTCTTTAATTTTTTAGACTTCTTTTCAATATTTTAAAGAGAATAAAGTATTCTATATGTAAAAAGAACTTTTCTTCTTGGTTAAAGAGCGTATAATGGCTGAAAAGGGACTAAAGTCGTGTTAGAAGGCACGCGCACATCAGACCCCGTAACTCCCTAGAATATTAACCTATAAATTTCAAACTCCGCCCTAAATTAGAGTTTAATGTATCGAACATATATACCGAAGGATTTTTTTATACCCCAATTAGTGGGCCCACAATAGGCCAAAATAAGTTTTGTTTACTTTCCGGGAGGAGGTGTTTTAAGCTAAATATTCGCGGAGCAGGCATGTGAAGCATGGCGCAATTGGTAAAGCTGCGTGGCAAGTCAGATTTGTTGTCCCGGCGTTCATGGGTTCGAAACACTGCGAGGGTCGACGTTCAAATTTTTTCTTTTTTTTTATTATTTTTTTAAAATATATTTTTTGATATTTTAACGTGAATCAAAGGTTCTGCATATAACAATAAACTATTTTTTCTTTGGGAAATAGCGAATAATAGCTAATAAACGGATAAATTTCCGATAATTTTTATTTATTTATTTATTTTTATTTCTATTATTTTTTGGCTTATTTTCAATATTTTAAAGAGAATAAAGTATTCTATATGTAAAAAGAACTTTTCTTCTTGGTTAAAGAGCGAATAATGGCAGAAAAAGGGACAAAAGTCGTGTTAGAAGGCACGCGCACATCAGACCCCGTAACTCCCTAGAATATTAAACTATAAATTTCAAACTCCGCCCTAAATTAGAGTTTAATGTATCGAACATATATACCGAAGGATTTTTTTATACCCGAATTAGTGGGCCCACAATAGGCCAAAATAAGTTTTGTTTACTTTCCGGGAGGAGGTGTTTTAAGCTAAATATTCGCGAAGCAGGCATGTGAAGCATGGCGCATTGGTAAAGCTGCATGGCAAGTCAGATTTGTTGTCCCGGCTTTCATGGGTTCGAAACACTGCGAGGGTCGACGTTCAAATTTTTTCTTTTTTTTATTATTATTTTTTAAATATATTTTTTGATATTTCAACGTGAATCAAGTGTTCTGCATATAACAATAAACTATTTTTTCTTTGGGAAATAGCGAATAATGGCTAATAAACGGTTAAATTTCGGATAATTTTTATTTATTTATTTATTTTTATTTCTATTATTTTTTTAGACTTCTTTTCAATATTTTAAAGAGAATAAAGTATTCTATATGTAAAAAGAACTTTTCTTCTTGGTTAAAGAGCGAATAATGGCTGAAAAAGGGACAAAAGTCGTGTTAGAAGGCAAGCGTACATCAGACCCCGTAACTCCCTAGAATATTAACCTATAAATTTCAAACTCCGCCCTAAATTAGATTTTAATGTATCGAACATATATACCGAAGGATTTTTTTATACCCCAATTAGTGGGCCCACAATAGGCCAAAATAAGTTTTGTTTACTTTCCGGGAGGAGGTGTTTTAAGCTAAATATTTGCGAAGCAGGCATGTGAAGCATGGCGCAATTGGTAAAGCTGCGTGGCAAGTCAGATTTGTTGTCCCGGCGTTCATGGTTTCGAAACACTGCGAGGGTCGACGTTCAAATTTTTTCTTTTTTTTTATTATTTTTTTTAAATATATTTTTTGATATTTTAACGTGAATCAAAGGTTCTGCATATAACAATAAACTATTTTTTCTTTGGGAAATAGCGATTAATAGCTAATAAACGGATAAATTTCAAATAATTTTTATTTATTTTTTTTTTTTTATTTCTTTAATTTTTTAGACTTCTTTTCAATATTTTAAAGAGAATAAAGTATTCTATATGTAAAAAGAACTCTTCTTCTTGGTTAAAGAGCGAATAATGGCTGAAAAAGGGACAAAAGTCGTGTTAGAAGGCAAGCGTACATCAGACCCCGTAACTCCCTAGAATATTAACCTATAAATTTCAAACTCCGCCCTAAATTAGAGTTTAATGTATCGAACATATATACCGAAGGATTTTTTTATACCCGAATTAGTGGGCCCACAATAGGCCAAAATAAGTTTTGTTTACTTTCCGGGAGGAGGTGTTTTAAGCTAAATATTCGCGAAGCAGGCATGTGAAGCATGGCGCATTGGTAAAGCTGCATGGCAAGTCAGATTTGTTGTCCCGGCTTTCATGGGTTCGAAACACTGCGAGGGTCGACGTTCAAATTTTTTCTTTTTTTTATTATTATTTTTTAAATATATTTTTTGATATTTCAACGTGAATCAAGTGTTCTGCATATAACAATAAACTATTTTTTCTTTGGGAAATAGCGAATAATGGCTAATAAACGGTTAAATTTCGGATAATTTTTATTTATTTATTTATTTTTATTTCTATTATTTTTTAGACTTCTTTTCAATATTTTAAAGAGAATAAAGTATTCTATATGTAAAAAGAACTTTTCTTCTTGGTTAAAGAGCGAATAATGGCTGAAAAAGGGACAAAAGTCGTGTTAGAAGGCAAGCGTACATCAGACCCCGTAACTCCCTAGAATATTAACCTATAAATTTCAAATTCCGCCCTAAATTAGATTTTAATGTATCGAACATATATACCGAAGGATTTTTTTATACCCCAATTAGTGGGCCCACAATAGGCCAAAATAAGTTTTGTTTACTTTCCGGGAGGAGGTGTTTGAAGCTAAATATTTGCGAAGCAGGCATGTGAAGCATGGCGCAATTGGTAAAGCTGCGTGGCAAGTCAGATTTGTTGTCCCGGCGTTCATGGGTTCGAAACACTGCGAGGGTCGACGTTAAAATTTTTTCTTTTTTTTATTATTATTTTTTAAATATATTTTTTGATATTTCAACGTGAATCAAGTGTTCTGCATATAACAATAAACTATTTTTTCTTTGGGAAATAGCGAATAATGGCTAATAAACGGATAAATTTCGGATAATTTTAATTTTTTTTTTTTTTTTTATTTCTTTAATTTTTTAGACTTCTTTTCAATATTTTAAAGAGAATAAAGTATTCTATATGTAAAAAGAACTTTTCTTCTTGGTTAAAGAGCGTATAATGGCTGAAAAGGGACAAAAGTCGTGTTAGAAGGCAAGCGTACATCAGACCCCGTAACTCCCTAGAATATTAACCTATAAATTTCAAACTCCGCCCTAAATTAGATTTTAATGTATCGAACATATATACCGAAGGATTTTTTTATACCCCAATTAGTGGGCCCACAATAGGCCAAAATAAGTTTTGTTTACTTTCCGGGAGGAGGTGTTTTAAGCTAAATATTTGCGAAGCAGGCATGTGAAGCATGGCGCAATTGGTAAAGCTGCGTGGCAAGTCAGATTTGTTGTCCCGGCGTTCATGGTTTCGAAACACTGCGAGGGTCGACGTTCAAATTTTTTCTTTTTTTTTATTATTTTTTTTAAATATATTTTTTGATATTTTAACGTGAATCAAAGGTTCTGCATATAACAATAAACTATTTTTTCTTTGGGAAATAGCGATTAATAGCTAATAAACGGATAAATTTCAAATAATTTTTATTTATTTTTTTTTTTTTATTTCTTTAATTTTTTAGACTTCTTTTCAATATTTTAAAGAGAATAAAGTATTCTATATGTAAAAAGAACTCTTCTTCTTGGTTAAAGAGCGAATAATGGCTGAAAAAGGGACAAAAGTCGTGTTAGAAGGCAAGCGTACATCAGACCCCGTAACTCCCTAGAATATTAACCTATAAATTTCAAACTCCGCCCTAAATTAGATTTTAATGTATCGAACATATATACCGAAGGATTTTTTTATACCCCAATTAGTGGGCCCACAATAGGCCAAAATAAGTTTTGTTTACTTTCCGGGAGGAGGTGTTTTAAGCTAAATATTTGCGAAGCAGGCATGTGAAGCATGGCGCAATTGGTAAAGCTGCGTGGCAAGTCAGATTTGTTGTCCCGGCGTTCATGGGTTCGAAACACTGCGAGGGTCGACGTTAAAATTTTTTCTTTTTTTTATTATTATTTTTTAAATATATTTTTTGATATTTCAACGTGAATCAAGTGTTCTGCATATAACAATAAACTATTTTTTCTTTGGGAAATAGCGAATAATGGCTAATAAACGGATAAATTTCGGATAATTTTAATTTTTTTTTTTTTTTTTATTTCTTTAATTTTTTAGACTTCTTTTCAATATTTTAAAGAGAATAAAGTATTCTATATGTAAAAAGAACTTTTCTTCTTGGTTAAAGAGCGTATAATGGCTGAAAAGGGACAAAAGTCGTGTTAGAAGGCAAGCGTACATCAGACCCCGTAACTCCCTAGAATATTAACCTATAAATTTCAAACTCCGCCCTAAATTAGATTTTAATGTATCGAACATATATACCGAAGGATTTTTTTATACCCCAATTAGTGGGCCCACAATAGGCCAAAATAAGTTTTGTTTACTTTCCGGGAGGAGGTGTTTTAAGCTAAATATTTGCGAAGCAGGCATGTGAAGCATGGCGCAATTGGTAAAGCTGCGTGGCAAGTCAGATTTGTTGTCCCGGCGTTCATGGTTTCGAAACACTGCGAGGGTCGACGTTCAAATTTTTTCTTTTTTTTTATTATTTTTTTTAAATATATTTTTTGATATTTTAACGTGAATCAAAGGTTCTGCATATAACAATAAACTATTTTTTCTTTGGGAAATAGCGATTAATAGCTAATAAACGGATAAATTTCAAATAATTTTTATTTATTTTTTTTTTTTTTATTTCTTTAATTTTTTAGACTTCTTTTCAATATTTTAAAGAGAATAAAGTATTCTATATGTAAAAAGAACTCTTCTTCTTGGTTAAAGAGCGAATAATGGCTGAAAAAGGGACAAAAGTCGTGTTAGAAGGCAAGCGTACATCAGACCCCGTAACTCCCTAGAATATTAACCTATAAATTTCAAACTCCGCCCTAAATTAGATTTTAATGTATCGAACATATATACCGAAGGATTTTTTTATACCCCAATTAGTGGGCCCACAATAGGCCAAAATAAGTTTTGTTTACTTTCCGAGAGGAGGTGTTTTAAGCTAAATATTTGCGAAGCAGGCATGTGAAGCATGGCGCAATTGGTAAAGCTGCGTGGCAAGTCAGATTTGTTGTCCCGGCGTTCATGGGTTCGAAACACTGCGAGGGTCGACGTTCAAATTTTTTCTTTTATTTTTTATTATTTTTTTTAAATATATTTTTTGATATTTTAACGTGAATCAAAGGTTCTGCATATAACAATAAACTATTTTTTCTTTGGGGAATAGCGAATAATAGCTAATAAACGGATAAATTTCGGATAATTTTTATTTATTTATTTTTTTTTATTTCTTTAATTTTTTAGACTTCTTTTCAATATTTTAAAGAGAATAAAGTATTCTATATGTAAAAAGAACTTTTCTTCTTGGTTAAAGAGCGTATAATGGCTGAAAAGGGACTAAAGTCGTGTTAGAAGGCACGCGCACATCAGACCCCGTAACTCCCTAGAATATTAACCTATAAATTTCAAACTCCGCCCTAAATTAGAGTTTAATGTATCGAACATATATACCGAAGGATTTTTTTATACCCCAATTAGTGGGCCCACAATAGGCCAAAATAAGTTTTGTTTACTTTCCGGGAGGAGGTGTTTTAAGCTAAATATTCGCGGAGCAGGCATGTGAAGCATGGCGCAATTGGTAAAGCTGCGTGGCAAGTCAGATTTGTTGTCCCGGCGTTCATGGGTTCGAAACACTGCGAGGGTCGACGTTCGAATTTTTTCTTTTTTTTATTATTTTTTCATAAATATATTTTATGATATTTTAACGTGAATCAAGTGTTCTGCATATAACAATAAACTATTTTTTCTTTGGGAAATAGCGAATAATGGCTAATAAGCTGATAAATTTCGGATAATTTTTATTTATTTATTTATTTTTATTTCTTTTATTTTTTAGACTTCTTTTCAATATTTTAAAGGGAATAAAGTATTCTATATGTAAAAAGAACTTTTCTTCTTGGTTACAGAGCGAATAATGGCTGAAAAAGGGACAAAAGTCGTGTTAGAAGGCACGCGCACATCAGACCCCGCAACTCCCTAGAATATTAACCTATAAATTTCAAACTCCGCCCTAAATTAGAGTTTAATGTATCGAACATATATACCGAAGGATTTTTTTTATACCCCAATTAGTGGGCCCACAATAGGCCAAAATAAGTTTTGTTTACTTTCCGGGAGGAGGTGTTTTAAGCTAAATATTCGCGAAGCAGGCATGTAAAGCATGGCGCAATTGGTAAAGCTGCGTGGCAAGTCAGATTTGTTGTCCCGGCGTTCATGGGTTCGAAACACTGCGAGGGTCGACGTTCAAATTTTTTTTTTTTTTTATTATTTTTTTTAAATATATTTTTTGATATTTTAAAGTGAATCAAAGGTTCTGCATATAACAATAAACTATTTTTTCTATGGGAAATAGCGAATAATAGCTAATAAACGGATAAATTTCGGATAATTTTTATTTATTTATTTATTTTTATTTCTATTATTTTTAAAACTTTCTTTCAATATTTTAAAGAGAATAAAGTATTCTATATGTAAAAAGAACTTTTCTTCTTGGTTAAAGAGCGAATAATGGCTGAAAAAGGGACAAACGTCGTGTTAGAAGGCACGCGCACATCAGACCCCGTAACTCCCTAGAATATTAACCTATAAATTTCAAACTCCGCCCTAAATTAGAGTTTAATGTATCGAACATATATACCGAGGGATTTTTTTATACCCCAATTAGTAGGCCCACAATAGGCCAAAATAAGTTTTGTTTACTTTCCGGGAGGAGGTGTTTTAAGCTAAATATTCGCGAAGCAGGCATGTGAAGCATGGCGCAATTGGTAAAGCTGCGTGGCAAGTCAGATTTGTTGTCCCGGCGTTCATGGGTTCGAAACACTGCGAGGGTCGACGTTCAAATTTTTTCTTTTTATTTTATTATTTTTTTTAAATATATTTTTTGATATTTTAACGTGAATCAAAGGTTCTGCATATAACAATAAACTATTTTTTCCTTGGGAAATAGCGAATAATAGCTAATAAACGGATAAATTTCGGATAATTTTTATTTATTTATTTATTTTTATTTCTAATATGTAAAAAGAACTTTTCTTCTTGGTTAAAGAGCGAATAATGGCAGAAAAAGGGACAAAAGTCGTGTTAGAAAGCACGCGCACATCAGACCCCGTAACTCCCTAGAATATTAACCTATAAATTTTAAACTCCGCCCTAAATTAGAGTTTAATGTATCGAACATATATACCGAAGGATTTTTTTATACCCGAATTAGTGGGCCCACAATAGGCCAAAATAAGTTTTGTTTACTTTCCGGGAGGAGGTGTTTTACGCTAAATATTCGCGAAGCAGGCATGTGAAGCATGGCGCAATTGGTAAAGCTGCGTGGCAAGTCAGATTTGTTGTCCCGGCGTTCATGGGTTCGAAACACTGCGAGGGTCGACGTTCAAATTTTTTCTTTTTTTTTTATTATTTTTTTTAAATATATTTTTTGATATTTTAACGTGAATCAAAGGTTCTGCATATAACAATAAACTATTTTTTCTTTGGGAAATAGCGAATAATAGCTAATAAACGGATAAATTTCAAATAATTTTTATTTATTTATTTATTTTTATTTATTTTATTTTTTAGACTTCTTTTCAATATTTTAAAGAGAATAAAGTATTCTATATGTAAAAAGAACTTTTCTTCCTGGTTAAAGAGCGAATAATGGCTGAAAAAGGGACAAAAGTCGTGTTAGAAGGCACGCGCACATCAGACCCCAAAACTCCCTAGAATATTAACCTATAAATTTCAAACTCCGCCCTAAATTAGAGTTTAATGTATCGAACATATATACCGAAGGATTTTTTTATACCCGAATTAGTGGGCCCACAATAGGCCAAAATAAGTTTTGTTTACTTTCCGGGAGGAGGTGTTTTAAGCTAAATATTCGCGAAGCAGGCATGTGAAGCATGGCGCAATTGGTAAAGCTGCGTGGCAAGTCAGATTTGTTGTCCCGGCTTTCATGGGTTCGAAACACTGCGAGGGTCGACGTTAAAATTTTTTCTTTTTTTTATTATTATTTTTTTTAAATATATTTTTTGATATTTTAACGTGAATCAAAGGTTCTGCATATAACAATAAACTATTTTTTCTTTGGGAAATAGCGAATAATAGCTAATAAACGGATAAATTTCAAATAATTTTTATTTATTTATTTATTTTTATTTATTTTATTTTTTAGACTTCTTTTCAATATTTTAAAGAGAATAAAGTATTCTATATGTAAAAAGAACTTTTCTTCCTGGTTAAAGAGCGAATAATGGCTGAAAAAGGGACAAAAGTCGTGTTAGAAGGCACGCGCACATCAGACCCCGTAACTCCCTAGAATATTAACCTATAAATTTCAAACTCCGCCCTAAATTAGAGTTTAATGTATCGAACATATATACCGAAGGATTTTTTTATACCCCAATTAGTAGGCCCACAATAGGCCAAAATAAGTTTTGTTTACTTTCCGGGAGGAGGTGTTTTAAGCTAAATATTCGCGAAGCATTCATGTGAAGCATGGCGCAATTGGTAAAGCTGCGTGGCAAGTCAGATTTGTTGTCGCGGCGTTCATGGGTTCGAAACACTGCGAGGGTCGACGTTCAAATTTTTTCTTTTTTTTATTATTTTTTCTTAAATATATTTTATGATATTTTAACGTGAATCAAGTGTTCTGCATATAACAACAAACTATTTTTTCTTTGGGAAATAGCGAATAATGGCTAATAAGCTGATAAATTTCGGATAATTTTTATTTATTTATTTATTTTTATTTTTATTATTTTTTTGGCTTCTTTTCAATATTTTAAAGAGAATAAAGTATTCTATATGTAAAAAGAACTTTTCTTCTTGGTTAAAGAGCGAATAATGGCTGAAAAGGGACTAAAGTCGTGTTAGAAGGCACGCGCACATCAGACCCCGTAACTCCCTAGAATATTAACCTATAAATTTCAAACTCCGCCCTAAATTAGAGTTTAATGTATCGAACATATATACCGAAGGATTTTTTTATACCCCAATTAGTGGGCCCACAATAGGCCAAAATAAGTTTTGTTTACTTTCCGGGAGGAGGTGTTTTAAGCTAAATATTCGCGAAGCAGGCATGTGAAGCATGGCGCAATTGGTAAAGCTGCGTGGCAAGTCAGATTTGTTGTCCCGGCGTTCATGGGTTTGAAACACTGCGAGGGTCGACGTTCAAATTTTTTCTTTTTTTTTTATTATTTTTTTTAAATATATTTTTTGATATTTTAACGTGAATCAAAGGTTCTGCATATAACAATAAACTATTTTTTCTTTGGGAAATAGCGAATAATAGCTAATAAACGGATAAATTTCAAATAATTTTTATTTATTTATTTATTTTTATTTATTTTATTTTTTAGACTTCTTTTCAATATTTTAAAGAGAATAAAGTATTCTATATGTAAAAAGAACTTTTCTTCTTGGTTAAAGAGCGTATAATGGCTGAAAAGGGACAAAAGTCGTGTTAGAAGGCACGCGCACATCAGACCCCGTAACTCCCTAGAATATTAACCTATAAATTTCAAACTCCGCCCTAAATTAGAGTTTAATGTATCGAACATATATACCGAAGGATTTTTTTATACCCGAATTAGTGGGCCCACAATAGGCCAAAATAAGTTTTGTTTACTTTCCGGGAGGAGGTGTTTTAAGCTAAATATTCGCGAAGCAGGCATGTGAAGCATGGAGCAATTGGTAAAGCTGCGTGGCAAGTCAGATTTGTTGTCCCGGCTTTCATGGGTTCGAAACACTGCGAGCGTCGACGTTAAAATTTTTTCTTTTTTTTATTATTTTTTTTTTAAATATATTTTTTGATATTTTAACGTGAATCAAAGGTTCTGCATATAACAATAAACTATTTTTTCTTTGGGAAATAGCGAATAATAGCTAATAAACGGATAAATTTCAAATAATTTTTATTTATTTATTTATTTTTATTTATTTTATTTTTTAGACTTCTTTTCAATATTTTAAAGAGAATAAAGTATTCTCTATGTAAAAAGAACTTTTCTTCCTGGTTAAAGAGCGAATAATGGCTGAAAAAGGGACAAAAGTCGTGTTAGAAGGCACGCGCACATCAGACCCCGTAACTCCCTAGAATATTAACCTATAAATTTCAAACTCCGCCCTAAATTAGAGTTTAATGTATCGAACATATATACCGAAGGATTTTTTTATACCCCAATTAGTAGGCCCACAATAGGCCAAAATAAGTTTTGTTTACTTTCCGGGAGGAGGTGTTTTAAGCTAAATATTCGCGAAGCAGGCATGTGAAGCATAGCGCAATTGGTAAAGCTGCGTGGCAAGTCAGATTTGTTGTCGCGGCGTTCATGGGTTCGAAACACTGCGAGGGTCGACGTTCAAATTTTTTCTTTTTTTTATTATTTTTTCTTAAATATATTTTATGATATTTTAACGTGAATCAAGTGTTCTGCATATAACAACAAACTATTTTTTCTTTGGGAAATAGCGAATAATGGCTAATAAGCTGATAAATTTCGGATAATTTTTATTTATTTATTTATTTTTATTTCTATTATTTTTTTGGCTTCTTTTCAATATTTTAAAGAGAATAAAGTATTCTATATGTAAAAAGAACTTTTCTTCTTGGTTAAAGAGCGAATAATGGCTGAAAAAGGGACAAACGTCGTGTTAGAAGGCACACGCACTTCAGACCCCGTAACTCCCTGAAATATTAACCTATAAATTTCAAACTCCGCCCTAATTTAGAGTTTAATGTATCGAACATATATACCGAAGGATTTTTTTATACCCCAATTAGTGGGCCCACAATAGGCCAAAATAAGTTTTGTTTACTTTCCGGGAGGAGGTGTTTTAAGCTAAATATTCGCGAAGCAGGCATGTGAAGCATGGCGCAATTGGTAAAGCTGCGTGGCAAGTCAGATTTGTTGTCCCGGCGTTCATGGGTTCGAAACACTGCGAGGGTCGACGTTCAAATTTTTTTATTTTTTTTTATTATTTTTTTTTAAATATATTTTTTGATATTTTAAAGTGAATCAAAGGTTCTGCATATAACAATAAACTATTTTTTCTATGGGAAATAGCGAATAATAGCTAATAAACGGATAAATTTCGGATAATTTTTATTTATTTATTTATTTTTATTTCTATTATTTTTTAGACTTCCTTTCAATATTTTAAAGAGAATAAAGTATTCTATATGTAAAAAGAACTTTTCTTCTTGGTTAAAGAGCGAATAATGGCTGAAAAAGGGACAAACGTCGTGTTAGAAGGCACGCGCACATCAGACCCCGTAACTCCCTAGAATATTAACCTATAAATTTCAAACTCCGCCCTAAATTAGAGTTTAATGTATCGAACATATATACCGAGGGATTTTTTTATACCCCAATTAGTAGGCCCACAATAGGCCAAAATAAGTTTTGTTTACTTTCCGGGAGGAGGTGTTTTAAGCTAAATATTCGCGAAGCAGGCATGTGAAGCATGGCGCAATTGGTAAAGCTGCGTGGCAAGTCAGATTTGTTGTCGCGGCGTTCATGGGTTCGAAACACTGCGAGGGTCGACGTTCAAATTTTTTCTTTTTTTAAATTATTTTTTTAAAATATATTTTATGATATTTTAACGTGAATCAAGTGTTCTGCATATAACAATAAACTATTTTTTCTTTGGGAAATAGCGAATAATGGCTAATAAGCTGATAAATTTCGGATAATTTTTATTTATTTATTTATTTTTATTTCTTTTATTTTTTAGACTTCTTTTCAATATTTTAAAGGGAATAAAGTATTCTATATGTAAAAAGAACTTTTCTTCTTGGTTACAGAGCGAATAATGGCTGAAAAAGGGACAAAAGTCGTGTTAGAAGGCACGCGCACATCAGACCCCGCAACTCCCTAGAATATTAACCTATAAATTTCAAACTCCGCCCTAAATTAGAGTTTAATGTATCGAACATATATACCGAAGGATTTTTTTATACCCCAATTAGTGGGCCCACAATAGGCCAAAATAAGTTTTGTTTACTTTCCGGGAGGAGGTGTTTTAAGCTAAATATTCGCGAAGCAGGCATGTGAAGCATGGCGCAATTGGTAAAGCTGCGTGGCAAGTCAGATTTGTTGTCCCGGCGTTCATGGGTTCGAAACACTGCGAGGGTCGACGTTCAAATTTTTTCTTTTTTTTATTATTTTTTTTTAAATATATTTTTTGATATTTTAACGTGAATCAAGTGTTCTGCATATAACAATAAACTATTTTTTGTTTGGGAAATAGCGAATAATGGCTAATAAACGGATAAATTTCGGATAATTTTTATTTATTTATTTAATTTGATGTCTATTATTTTTTTGACTTCTTTTCAATATTTTAACGAGAATAAAGTATTCTATATGTAAAAAGAACTTTTCTTCCTGGTTAAAGAGCGAATAATGACTGAAAAAGGGACAAAAGTCGTGTTAGAAGGCACGCGCACATCAGACCCCGTAACTCCCTAGAATATTAACCTATAAATTTCAAACTCCACCCTAAATTAGAGTTTAATGTATCGAACATATATACCGAAGGATTTTTTTATACCCCAATTAGTGGGCCCACAATAGGCCAAAATAAGTTTTGTTTACTTTCCGGGAGGAGGTGTTTTAAGCTAAATATTCGCGAAGCAGGCATGTGAAGCATGGCGCAATTGGTAAAGCTGCGTGGCAAGTCAGATTTGTTGTCGCGGCGTTCATGGGTTCGAAACACTGCGAGGGTCGACGTTCAAATTTTTTCTTTTTTTAAATTATTTTTTTAAAATATATTTTATGATATTTTAACGTGAATCAAGTGTTCTGCATATAACAATAAACTATTTTTTGTTTGGGAAATAGCGAATAATGGCTAATAAACGGATAAATTTCGGATAATTTTTATTTATTTATTTAATTTGATGTCTATTATTTTTTTGACTTCTTTTCAATATTTTAACGAGAATAAAGTATTCTATATGTAAAAAGAACTTTTCTTCCTGGTTAAAGAGCGAATAATGACTGTAAAAGGGACAAAAGTCGTGTTAGAAGGCACGCGCACATCAGACCCCGTAACTCCCTAGAATATTAACCTATAAATTTCAAACTCCACCCTAAATTAGAGTTTAATGTATCGAACATATATACCGAAGGATTTTTTTATACCCCAATTAGTGGGCCCACAATAGGCCAAAATAAGTTTTGTTTACTTTCCGGGAGGAGGTGTTTTAAGCTAAATATTCGCGAAGCAGGCATGTGAAGCATGGCGCAATTGGTAAAGCTGCGTGGCAAGTCAGATTTGTTGTCCCGGCGTTCATGGGTTCGAAACACTGTGAGGGTCGACGTTCAAATTTTTTCTTTTTTTTTATTATTATTTTTTAAATATATTTTTTGCTATTTCAACGTGAATCAAGTGTTCTGCATGTAACAATAAACTATTTTTTCTTTGGGAAATAGCGAATAATGGCTAATAAACGGATAAATTTCGGATAATTTTTATTTATTTATTTATTTTCATTTCTATTATTTTTTTGGCTTCTTTTCAATATTTTAAAGAGAATAAAGTATTCTATATGTAAAAAGAACTTTTCTTCTTGGTTAAAGAGCGAATAATGGCTCAAAAAGGGACAAACGTCGTGTTAGAAGGCACGCGCACATCAGACCCCGTAACTCCCTAGAATATTAACCTATAAATTTCAAACTCCGCCCTAAATTAGAGTTTAATGTATCGAACATATATACCGAGGGATTTTTTTATACCCCAATTAGTAGGCCCACAATAGGCCAAAATAAGTTTTGTTTACTTTCCGGGAGGAGGTGTTTTAAGCTAAATATTCGCGAAGCAGGCATGTGAAGCATGGCGCAATTGGTAAAGCTGCGTGGCAAGTCAGATTTGTTGTCGCGGCGTTCATGGGTTCGAAACACTGCGAGGGTCGACGTTCAAATTTTTTCTTTTTTTAAATTATTTTTTTAAAATATATTTTATGATATTTTAACGTGAATCAAGTGTTCTGCATATAACAATAAACTATTTTTTGTTTGGGAAATAGCGAATAATGGCTAATAAACGGATAAATTTCGGATAATTTTTATTTATTTATTTAATTTGATGTCTATTATTTTTTTGACTTCTTTTCAATATTTTAACGAGAATAAAGTATTCTATATGTAAAAAGAACTTTTCTTCCTGGTTAAAGAGCGAATAATGACTGAAAAAGGGACAAAAGTCGTGTTAGAAGGCACGCGCACATCAGACCCCGTAACTCCCTAGAATATTAACCTATAAATTTCAAACTCCACCCTAAATTAGAGTTTAATGTATCGAACATATATACCGAAGGATTTTTTTATACCCCAATTAGTGGGCCCACAATAGGCCAAAATAAGTTTTGTTTACTTTCCGGGAGGAGGTGTTTTAAGCTAAATATTCGCGAAGCAGGCATGTGAAGCATGGCGCAATTGGTAAAGCTGCGTGGCAAGTCAGATTTGTTGTCCCGGCGTTCATGGGTTCGAAACACTGTGAGGGTCGACGTTCAAATTTTTTCTTTTTTTTATTATTATTTTTTAAATATATTTTTTGCTATTTCAACGTGAATCAAGTGTTCTGCATGTAACAATAAACTATTTTTTCTTTGGGAAATAGCGAATAATGGCTAATAAACGGATAAATTTCGGATAATTTTTATTTATTTATTTATTTTCATTTCTATTATTTTTTTGGCTTCTTTTCAATATTTTAAAGAGAATAAAGTATTCTATATGTAAAAAGAACTTTTCTTCTTGGTTAAAGAGCGAATAATGGCTCAAAAAGGGACAAACGTCGTGTTAGAAGGCACGCGCACATCAGACACCGTAACTCCCTAGAATATTAACCTATAAATTTCAAACTCCGCCCTAAATTAGAGTTTAATGTATCGAACATATATACCGAAGGATTTTTTTATACCCCAATTAGTGGGCCCACAATAGGCCAAAATAAGTTTTGTTTACTTTCCGGGAGGAGGTGTTTTAAGCTAAATATTCGCGAAGCAGGCATGTGAAGCATGGCGCAATTGGTAAAGCTGCGTGGCAAGTCAGATTTGTTGTCCCGGCGTTCATGGGTTCGAAACACTGCGAGGGTCGACGTTCAAATTTTTTCTTTTTTTTATTATTTTTTTTTAAATATATTTTTTGATATTTTAACGTGAATCAAAGGTTCTGCATATAACAATAAACTATTTTTTCTTTGGGAAATAGCGAATAATAGCTAATAAACGGATAAATTTCGGATAATTTTTATTTATTTATTTATTTTTATTTCTATTATTTTTTTGGCTTCTTTTCAATATTATAAAGAGAATAAAGTATTCTATATGTAAAAAGAACTTTTCTTCTTGGTTAAAGAGCGAATAATGGCTGAAAAAGGGACAAACGTCGTGTTAGAAGGCACGCGCACATCAGACCCCGTAACTCCCTAGAATATAAACCTATAAATTTCAAACTCCGCCCTAAATTAGAGTTTAATGTATCGAACATATATACCGAGGGATTTTTTTATACCCCAATTAGTAGGCCCACAATAGGCCAAAATAAGTTTTGTTTACTTTCCGGGAGGAGGTGTTTTAAGCTAAATATTCGCGAAGCAGGCATGTGAAGCATGGCGCAATTGGTAAAGCTGCGTGGCAAGTCAGATTTGTTGTCGCGGCGTTCATGGGTTCGAAACACTGCGAGGGTCGACGTTCAAATTTTTTCTTTTTTTAAATTATTTTTTTAAAATATATTTTATGATATTTTAACGTGAATCAAGTGTTCTGCATATAACAATAAACTATTTTTTGTTTGGGAAATAGCGAATAATGGCTAATAAACGGATAAATTTCGGATAATTTTTATTTATTTATTTAATTTGATGTCTATTATTTTTTTGACTTCTTTTCAATATTTTAACGAGAATAAAGTATTCTATATGTAAAAAGAACTTTTCTTCCTGGTTAAAGAGCGAATAATGACTGAAAAAGGGACAAAAGTCGTGTTAGAAGGCACGCGCACATCAGACCCCGTAACTCCCTAGAATATTAACCTATAAATTTCAAACTCCACCCTAAATTAGAGTTTAATGTATCGAACATATATACCGAAGGATTTTTTTATACCCCAATTAGTGGGCCCACAATAGGCCAAAATAAGTTTTGTTTACTTTCCGGGAGGAGGTGTTTTAAGCTAAATATTCGCGAAGCAGGCATGTGAAGCATGGCGCAATTGGTAAAGCTGCGTGGCAAGTCAGATTTGTTGTCCCGGCGTTCATGGGTTCGAAACACTGTGAGGGTCGACGTTCAAATTTTTTCTTTTTTTTATTATTATTTTTTAAATATATTTTTTGCTATTTCAACGTGAATCAAGTGTTCTGCATGTAACAATAAACTATTTTTTCTTTGGGAAATAGCGAATAATGGCTAATAAACGGATAAATTTCGGATAATTTTTATTTATTTATTTATTTTCATTTCTATTATTTTTTTGGCTTCTTTTCAATATTTTAAAGAGAATAAAGTATTCTATATGTAAAAAGAACTTTTCTTCTTGGTTAAAGAGCGAATAATGGCTCAAAAAGGGACAAACGTCGTGTTAGAAGGCACGCGCACATCAGACCCCGTAACTCCCTAGAATATTAACCTATAAATTTCAAACTCCGCCCTAAATTAGAGTTTAATGTATCGAACATATATACCGAGGGATTTTTTTATACCCCAATTAGTAGGCCCACAATAGGCCAAAATAAGTTTTGTTTACTTTCCGGGAGGAGGTGTTTTAAGCTAAATATTCGCGAAGCAGGCATGTGAAGCATGGCGCAATTGGTAAAGCGGCGTGGCAAGTCAGATTTGTTGTCGCGGCGTTCATGGGTTCGAAACACTGCGAGGGTCGACGTTCAAATTTTTTCTTTTTTTAAATTATTTTTTTAAAATATATTTTATGATATTTTAACGTGAATCAAGTGTTCTGCATATAACAATAAACTATTTTTTGTTTGGGAAATAGCGAATAATGGCTAATAAACGGATAAATTTCGGATAATTTTTATTTATTTATTTAATTTGATGTCTATTATTTTTTTGACTTCTTTTCAATATTTTAACGAGAATAAAGTATTCTATATGTAAAAAGAACTTTTCTTCCTGGTTAAAGAGCGAATAATGACTGAAAAAGGGACAAAAGTCGTGTTAGAAGGCACGCGCACATCAGACCCCGTAACTCCCTAGAATATTAACCTATAAATTTCAAACTCCACCCTAAATTAGAGTTTAATGTATCGAACATATATACCGAAGGATTTTTTTATACCCCAATTAGTGGGCCCACAATAGGCCAAAATAAGTTTTGTTTACTTTCCGGGAGGAGGTGTTTTAAGCTAAATATTCGCGAAGCAGGCATGTGAAGCATGGCGCAATTGGTAAAGCTGCGTGGCAAGTCAGATTTGTTGTCCCGGCGTTCATGGGTTCGAAACACTGTGAGGGTCGACGTTCAAATTTTTTCTTTTTTTTATTATTATTTTTTAAATATATTTTTTGCTATTTCAACGTGAATCAAGTGTTCTGCATGTAACAATAAACTATTTTTTCTTTGGGAAATAGCGAATAATGTCTAATAAACGGATAAATTTCGGATAATTTTTATTTATTTATTTATTTTCATTTCTATTATTTTTTTGGCTTCTTTTCAATATTTTAAAGAGAATAAAGTATTCTATATGTAAAAAGAACTTTTCTTCTTGGTTAAAGAGCGAATAATGGCTCAAAAAGGGACAAACGTCGTGTTAGAAGGCACGCGCACATCAGACACCGTAACTCCCTAGAATATTAACCTATAAATTTCAAACTCCGCCCTAAATTAGAGTTTAATGTATCGAACATATATACCGAAGGATTTTTTTATACCCCAATTAGTGGGCCCACAATAGGCCAAAATAAGTTTTGTTTACTTTCCAGGAGGAGGTGTTTTAAGCTAAATATTCGCGAAGCAGGCATGTGAAGCATGGCGCAATTGGTAAAGCTGCGTGGCAAGTCAGATTTGTTGTCCCGGCGTTCATGGGTTCGAAACACTGCGAGGGTCGACGTTCAAATTTTTTCTTTTTTTTATTATTTTTTTTTAAATATATTTTTTGATATTTTAACGTGAATCAAAGGTTCTGCATATAACAATAAACTATTTTTTCTTTGGGAAATAGCGAATAATAGCTAATAAACGGATAAATTTCGGATAATTTTTATTTATTTATTTATTTTTATTTCTATTATTTTTTTGGCTTCTTTTCAATATTATAAAGAGAATAAAGTATTCTATATGTAAAAAGAACTTTTCTTCTTGGTTAAAGAGCGAATAATGGCTGAAAAAGGGACAAACGTCGTGTTAGAAGGCACGCGCACATCAGACCCCGTAACTCCCTAGAATATAAACCTATAAATTTCAAACTCCGCCCTAAATTAGAGTTTAATGTATCGAACATATATACCGAGGGATTTTTTTATACCCCAATTAGTAGGCCCACAATAGGCCAAAATAAGTTTTGTTTACTTTCCGGGAGGAGGTGTTTTAAGCTAAATATTCGCGAAGCAGGCATGTGAAGCATGGCGCAATTGGTAAAGCTGCGTGGCAAGTCAGATTTGTTGTCGCGGCGTTCATGGGTTCGAAACACTGCGAGGGTCGACGTTCAAATTTTTTCTTTTTTTAAATTATTTTTTTAAAATATATTTTATGATATTTTAACGTGAATCAAGTGTTCTGCATATAACAATAAACTATTTTTTGTTTGGGAAATAGCGAATAATGGCTAATAAACGGATAAATTTCGGATAATTTTTATTTATTTATTTATTTTTATTTCTTTTATTTTTTAGACTTCTTTTCAATATTTTAAAGGGATTAAAGTATTCTATATGTAAAAAGAACTTTTCTTCTTGGTTACAGAGCGAATAATGGCTGAAAAAGGGACAAAAGTCGTGTTAGAAGGCACGCGCACATCAGACCCCGCAACTCCCTAGAATATTAACCTATAAATTTCAAACTCCGCCCTAAATTAGAGTTTAATGTATCGAACATATATACCGAAGGATTTTTTTATACCCCAATTAGTGGGCCCACAATAGGCCAAAATAAGTTTTGTTTACTTTCCGGGAGGAGGTGTTTTAAGCTAAATATTCGCGAAGCAGGCATGTGAAGCATGGCGCAATTGGTAAAGCTGCGTGGCAAGTCAGATTTGTTGTCCCGGCGTTCATGGGTTCGAAACACTGCGAGGGTCGACGTTCAAATTTTTTCTTTTTTTTATTATTTTTTTTTAAATATATTTTTTGATATTTTAACGTGAATAGAGTGTTCTGCATATAACAATAAACTATTTTTTGTTTGGGAAATAGCGAATAATGGCTAATAAACGGATAAATTTCGGATAATTTTTATTTATTTATTTAATTTGATGTCTATTATTTTTTTGACTTCTTTTCAATATTTTAACGAGAATAAAGTATTCTATATGTAAAAAGAACTTTTCTTCCTGGTTAAAGAGCGAATAATGACTGAAAAAGGGACAAAAGTCGTGTTAGAAGGCACGCGCACATCAGACCCCGTAACTCCCTAGAATATTAACCTATAAATTTCAAACTCCACCCTAAATTAGAGTTTAATGTATCGAACATATATACCGAAGGATTTTTTTATACCCCAATTAGTGGGCCCACAATAGGCCAAAATAAGTTTTGTTTACTTTCCGGGAGGAGGTGTTTTAAGCTAAATATTCGCGAAGCAGGCATGTGAAGCATGACGCAATTGGTAAAGCTGCGTGGCAAGTCAGATTTGTTGTCCCGGCGTTCATGGGTTCGAAACACTGTGAGGGTCGACGTTCAAATTTTTTCTTTTTTTTATTATTATTTTTTAAATATATTTTTTGCTATTTCAACGTGAATCAAGTGTTCTGCATGTAACAATAAACTATTTTTTCTTTGGGAAATAGCGAATAATGGCTAATAAACGGATAAATTTCGGATAATTTTTATTTATTTATTTATTTTCATTTCTATTATTTTTTTGGCTTCTTTTCAATATTTTAAAGAGAATAAAGTATTCTATATGTAAAAAGAACTTTTCTTCTTGGTTAAAGAGCGAATAATGGCTCAAAAAGGGACAAACGTCGTGTTAGAAGGCACGCGCACATCAGACACCGTAACTCCCTAGAATATTAACCTATAAATTTCAAACTCCGCCCTAAATTAGAGTTTAATGTATCGAACATATATACCGAAGGATTTTTTTATACCCCAATTAGTGGGCCCACAATAGGCCAAAATAAGTTTTGTTTACTTTCCGGGAGGAGGTGTTTTAAGCTAAATATTCGCGAAGCAGGCATGTGAAGCATGGCGCAATTGGTAAAGCTGCGTGGCAAGTCAGATTTGTTGTCCCGGCGTTCATGGGTTCGAAACACTGCGAGGGTCGACGTTCAAATTTTTTCTTTTTTTTATTATTTTTTTTTAAATATATTTTTTGATATTTTAACGTGAATCAAAGGTTCTGCATATAACAATAAACTATTTTTTCTTTGGGAAATAGCGAATAATAGCTAATAAACGGATAAATTTCGGATAATTTTTATTTATTTATTTATTTTTATTTCTATTATTTTTTTGGCTTCTTTTCAATATTATAAAGAGAATAAAGTATTCTATATGTAAAAAGAACTTTTCTTCTTGGTTAAAGAGCGAATAATGGCTGAAAAAGGGACAAACGTCGTGTTAGAAGGCACGCGCACATCAGACCCCGTAACTCCCTAGAATATTAACCTATAAATTTCAAACTCCGCCCTAAATTAGAGTTTAATGTATCGAACATATATACCGAGGGATTTTTTTATACCCCAATTAGTAGGCCCACAATAGGCCAAAATAAGTTTTGTTTACTTTCCGGGAGGAGGTGTTTTAAGCTAAATATTCGCGAAGCAGGCATGTGAAGCATGGCGCAATTGGTAAAGCTGCGTGGCAAGTCAGATTTGTTGTCGCGGCGTTCATGGGTTCGAAACACTGCGAGGGTCGACGTTCAAATTTTTTCTTTTTTTAAATTATTTTTTTAAAATATATTTTATGATATTTTAACGTGAATCAAGTGTTCTGCATATAACAATAAACTATTTTTTGTTTGGGAAATAGCGAATAATGGCTAATAAACGGAAAAATTTCGGATAATTTTTATTTATTTATTTAATTTGATGTCTATTATTTTTTTGACTTCTTTTCAATATTTTAACGAGAATAAAGTATTCTATATGTAAAAAGAACTTTTCTTCCTGGTTAAAGAGCGAATAATGACTGAAAAAGGGACAAAAGTCGTGTTAGAAGGCACGCGCACATCAGACCCCGTAACTCCCTAGAATATTAACCTATAAATTTCAAACTCCACCCTAAATTAGAGTTTAATGTATCGAACATATATACCGAAGGATTTTTTTATACCCCAATTAGTGGGCCCACAATAGGCCAAAATAAGTTTTGTTTACTTTCCGGGAGGAGGTGTTTTAAGCTAAATATTCGCGAAGCAGGCATGTGAAGCATGGCGCAATTGGTAAAGCTGCGTGGCAAGTCAGATTTGTTGTCCCGGCGTTCATGGGTTCGAAACACTGCGAGGGTCGACGTTCAAATTTTTTCTTTTTTTTTATTATTATTTTTTAAATATATTTTTTGCTATTTCAACGTGAATCAAGTGTTCTGCATGTAACAATAAACTATTTTTTCTTTGGGAAATAGCGAATAATGGCTAATAAACGGATAAATTTCGGATAATTTTTATTTATTTATTTATTTTCATTTCTATTATTTTTTTGGCTTCTTTTCAATATTTTAAAGAGAATAAAGTATTCTATATGTAAAAAGAACTTTTCTTCTTGGTTAAAGAGCGAATAATGGCTGAAAAAGGGACAAACGTCGTGTTAGAAGGCACGCGCACATCAGACACCGTAACTCCCTAGAATATTAACCTATAAATTTCAAACTCCGCCCTAAATTAGAGTTTAATGTATCGAACATATATACCGAAGGATTTTTTTATACCCCAATTAGTGGGCCCACAATAGGCCAAAATAAGTTTTGTTTACTTTCCGGGAGGAGGTGTTTTAAGCTAAATATTCGCGAAGCAGGCATGTGAAGCATGGCGCAATTGGTAAAGCTGCGTGGCAAGTCAGATTTGTTGTCCCGGCGTTCATGGGTTCGAAACACTGTGAGGGTCGACGTTCAAATTTTTTCTTTTTTTTATTATTATTTTTTAAATATATTTTTTGCTATTTCAACGTGAATCAAGTGTTCTGCATGTAACAATAAACTATTTTTTCTTTGGGAAATAGCGAATAATGGCTAATAAACGGATAAATTTCGGATAATTTTTATTTATTTATTTATTTTCATTTCTATTATTTTTTTGGCTTCTTTTCAATATTTTAAAGAGAATAAAGTATTCTATATGTAAAAAGAACTTTTCTTCTTGGTTAAAGAGCGAATAATGGCTCAAAAAGGGACAAACGTCGTGTTAGAAGGCACGCGCACATCAGACACCGTAACTCCCTAGAATATTAACCTATAAATTTCAAACTCCGCCCTAAATTAGAGTTTAATGTATCGAACATATATACCGAAGGATTTTTTTATACCCCAATTAGTGGGCCCACAATAGGCCAAAATAAGTTTTGTTTACTTTCCGGGAGGAGGTGTTTTAAGCTAAATATTCGCGAAGCAGGCATGTGAAGCATGGCGCAATTGGTAAAGCTGCGTGGCAAGTCAGATTTGTTGTCCCGGCGTTCATGGGTTCGAAACACTGCGAGGGTCGACGTTCAAATTTTTTCTTTTTTTTATTATTTTTTTTTAAATATATTTTTTGATATTTTAACGTGAATCAAAGGTTCTGCATATAACAATAAACTATTTTTTCTTTGGGAAATAGCGAATAATAGCTAATAAACGGATAAATTTCGGATAATTTTTATTTATTTATTTATTTTTATTTCTATTATTTTTTTGGCTTCTTTTCAATATTATAAAGAGAATAAAGTATTCTATATGTAAAAAGAACTTTTCTTCTTGGTTAAAGAGCGAATAATGGCTGAAAAAGGGACAAACGTCGTGTTAGAAGGCACGCGCACATCAGACCCCGTAACTCCCTAGAATATTAACCTATAAATTTCAAACTCCGCCCTAAATTAGAGTTTAATGTATCGAACATATATACCGAGGGATTTTTTTATACCCCAATTAGTAGGCCCACAATAGGCCAAAATAAGTTTTGTTTACTTTCCGGGAGGAGGTGTTTTAAGCTAAATATTCGCGAAGCAGGCATGTGAAGCATGGCGCAATTGGTAAAGCTGCGTGGCAAGTCAGATTTGTTGTCGCGGCGTTCATGGGTTCGAAACACTGCGAGGGTCGACGTTCAAATTTTTTCTTTTTTTAAATTATTTTTTTAAAATATATTTTATGATATTTTAACGTGAATCAAGTGTTCTGCATATAACAATAAACTATTTTTTGTTTGGGAAATAGCGAATAATGGCTAATAAACGGAAAAATTTCGGATAATTTTTATTTATTTATTTAATTTGATGTCTATTATTTTTTTGACTTCTTTTCAATATTTTAACGAGAATAAAGTATTCTATATGTAAAAAGAACTTTTCTTCCTGGTTAAAGAGCGAATAATGACTGAAAAAGGGACAAAAGTCGTGTTAGAAGGCACGCGCACATCAGACCCCGTAACTCCCTAGAATATTAACCTATAAATTTCAAACTCCACCCTAAATTAGAGTTTAATGTATCGAACATATATACCGAAGGATTTTTTTATACCCCAATTAGTGGGCCCACAATAGGCCAAAATAAGTTTTGTTTACTTTCCGGGAGGAGGTGTTTTAAGCTAAATATTCGCGAAGCAGGCATGTGAAGCATGGCGCAATTGGTAAAGCTGCGTGGCAAGTCAGATTTGTTGTCCCGGCGTTCATGGGTTCGAAACACTGCGAGGGTCGACGTTCAAATTTTTTCTTTTTTTTTATTATTATTTTTTAAATATATTTTTTGCTATTTCAACGTGAATCAAGTGTTCTGCATGTAACAATAAACTATTTTTTCTTTGGGAAATAGCGAATAATGGCTAATAAACGGATAAATTTCGGATAATTTTTATTTATTTATTTATTTTCATTTCTATTATTTTTTTGGCTTCTTTTCAATATTTTAAAGAGAATAAAGTATTCTATATGTAAAAAGAACTTTTCTTCTTGGTTAAAGAGCGAATAATGGCTGAAAAAGGGACAAACGTCGTGTTAGAAGGCACGCGCACATCAGACACCGTAACTCCCTAGAATATTAACCTATAAATTTCAAACTCCGCCCTAAATTAGAGTTTAATGTATCGAACATATATACCGAAGGATTTTTTTATACCCCAATTAGTGGGCCCACAATAGGCCAAAATAAGTTTTGTTTACTTTCCGGGAGGAGGTGTTTTAAGCTAAATATTTGCGAAGCAGGCATGTGAAGCATGGCTCAATTGGTAAAGCTGCGTGGCAAGTCAGATTTGTTGTCCCGGCGTTCATGGGTTCGAAACACTGCGAGGATCGAAGTTCAAATTTTTTCTTTTTCTTTATTATTTTTTTTAAATATATTTTTTGATATTTTAACGTGAATCAAAGGTTCTGCATATAACAATAAACTATTTTTTCTTTGGGAAATAGCGAATAATAGTTAATAAACGGATAAATTTCGGATAATTTTTATTTAGTTATTTATTTTTATTTCTATTATTTTTTAGACTTCTTTTCAATATTTTAAAGAGAATAAAGTATTCTATATGTAAAAAAAACTTTTTTTCTTGGTTAAAGAGCGAATAATGGCTGAAAAAGGGACAAAAGTCGTGTTTGAAGGCACGCGCACTTTAGACCCAGTAACTCCCTAGAATATTAACCTATAAATTTCAAACTCCACCCTAAATTAGAGTTTAATGTATCGAACATATATACCGAAGGATTTTTTTATACCCCAATTAGTGGGCCCACAATAGGCCAAAATAAGTTTTGTTTACTTTCCGGGAGGAGGTGTTTTAAGCTAAATATTCGCGAAGCAGGCATGTGAAGCATGGCGCAATTGGTAAAGCTGCGTGACAAGTCAGATTTGTTGTCCCGGCGTTCATGGGTTCGAAACACTGCGAGGGTCGACGTTCAAAATTATTCTTTTTTTTTATTATTTTTTTTAAATATATTTTTTGATATTTTAACGTGAATCAAGTGTTCTGCATATGACGATAAACTATTTTTTCTTTGGGAAATAGCGAATAATGGCTAATAAACGGATAAATTTCGGATAATTTTTATTTATTTATTTATTTTTATTTCTATTATTTTTTAGACTTCTTTTCAATATTTTAAAGAGAATAAAGTATTCTATATGTAAAAAGAACTTTTCTTCTTGGTTAAAGAGCGAATAATGGCTGAAAAAGGGACAAACGTCGTGTTAGAAGGCACGCGCACATCAGACCCCGTAACTCCCTAGAATATTAACCTATAAATTTCAAACTCCGCCCTAAATTAGAGTTTAATGTATCGAACATATATACCGAAGGATTTTTTTATACCCCAATTAGTGGGCCCACAATAGGCCAAAATAAGTTTTGTTTACTTTCCGGGAGGAGGTGTTTTAAGCTAAATATTCGCGAAGCAGGCATGTGAAGCATGGCGCAATTGGTAAAGCTGCGTGGCAAGTCAGATTTGTTGTCCCGGCGTTCATGGGTTCGAAACACTGCGAGGGTCGACGTTCAAATTTTTTTATTTTTTTTTATTATTTTTTTTTTAAATATATTTTTTGATATTTTAAAGTGAATCAAAGGTTCTGCATATAACAATAAACTATTTTTTCTATGGGAAATAGCGAATAATAGCTAATAAACGGATAAATTTCGGATAATTTTTATTTATTTATTTATTTTAATTTCTATTATTTTTTAGACTTCCTTTCAATATTTTAAAGAGAATAAACTATTCTATATGTAAAAAGAACTTTTCTTCTTGGTTAAAGAGCGAATAATGGCTGAAAAAGGGACAAACATCGTGTTAGAAGGCACGCGCACATCAGACCCCGTAACTCCCTAGAATATTAACCTATAAATTTCAAACTCCGCCCTAAATTAGAGTTTAATGTATCGAACATATATACCGAGGGATTTTTTTATACCCCAATTAGTAGGCCCACAATAGGCCAAAATAAGTTTTGTTTACTTTCCGGGAGGAGGTGTTTTAAGCTAAATATTCGCGAAGCAGGCATGTGAAGTATGGCGCAATTGGTAAAGCTGCGTGGCAAGTCAGATTTGTTGTCGCGGCGTTCATGGGTTCGAAACACTGCGAGGGTCGACGTTCAAATTTTTTCTTTTTTTAAATTATTTTTTTAAAATATATTTTATGATATTTTAACGTGAATCAAGTGTTCTGCATATAACAATAAACTATTTTTTGTTTGGGAAATAGCGAATAATGGCTAATAAACGGATAAATTTCGGATAATTTTTATTTATTTATTTAATTTGATGTCTATTATTTTTTTGACTTCTTTTCAATATTTTAACGAGAATAAAGTATTCTATATGTAAAAAGAACTTTTCTTCCTGGTTAAAGAGCGAATAATGACTGAAAAAGGGACAAAAGTCGTGTTAGAAGGCACGCGCACATCAGACCCCGTAACTCCCTAGAATATTAACCTATAAATTTCAAACTCCACCCTAAATTAGAGTTTAATGTATCGAACATATATACCGAAGGATTTTTTTATACCCCAATTAGTGGGCCCACAATAGGCCAAAATAAGTTTTGTTTACTTTCCGGGAGGAGGTGTTTTAAGCTAAATATTCGCGAAGCAGGCATGTGAAGCATGGCGCAATTGGTAAAGCTGCGTGGCAAGTCAGATTTGTTGTCCCGGCGTTCATGGGTTCGAAACACTGCGAGGGTCGACGTTCAAATTTTTTCTTTTTTTTTATTATTATTTTTTAAATATATTTTTTGCTATTTCAACGTGAATCAAGTGTTCTGCATGTAACAATAAACTATTTTTTCTTTGGGAAATAGCGAATAATGGCTAATAAACGGATAAATTTCGGATAATTTTCATTTATTTATTTATTTTCATTTCTATTATTTTTTTGGCTTCTTTTCAATATTTTAAAGAGAATAAAGTATTCTATATGTAAAAAGAACTTTT